>NC_064617.1:658182831-658845746 GCF_023898315.1 Schistocerca nitens | reverse complement strand
CTGAAACTGAAGAAAATAGAATTCACGGACTTCTTACATCGCCACAGGATGGTGTAACCTCCCCACAAAATAAAATAAATAATATGAATATTAATCTAATTTAACCTTCCCACAAAATTTTCATTCACATTTTAGTGTAACCTCTAAACAGAAAAATTCCTAAACTTCTCAACAGTAAAAAATTATAATTATGTCGTTCACATTCAGTGTAACGTCCCAACAAAAAATAAATTCAGTAACCTGGTAATAATATAATGTAACTAACCTCTCAATTACATTGTCGCTCACTTATAACTTTTCAATAATTGACTGTGAATTTAACCTGGTAAATTTTGGACGTCAGCAGTGCTGCGTCATGGCCCTGAAAGATCATTCTGAATAAAAAAGAGAAAAATTCTTACCTCAATGAAGTCGCCGGATAACGCATATATATCTGCTCTTACAATAATTTTTTTCTGGCACAGCCATGTGCAATGCTGGCCGATAGATCTGTCATTTATGAAAGGAAGCAACTGATTTTTTTTTCTTTTGCAACAATCGGGATGATCATGGAGGGGAGAAATTAGTAAATTCTTTAAATTGAAATGAATGGTTGTTAAAAGTTACTTTTTATGAGGAAGATTATTATTACGAGATTTTTAAAACATTTACATGGGACTTGAGACAACATTACTACATATGCACGAGGCTGCGTTTTGCCTTATACAATAATACTCAGGCTCCGGCATCACTGCACCACGACCGGGCCAGCCAACACGATACACCAGACCAGACCAGAGCAGACTGCAGACTAGCAACAACTTACTGCTACAGCTACACAGTTCCTACTGCAGTCAACACTGCTCTCTGGTCAGAGACCTTGCATATCGCAGGCAGCGCATGAGCAATACAAATTACATCTGCTCGGACCTGTTACATAACCCTCCACGGGGGGGGGGGGGCAAAAATTTGGCAGCGATGGTGAGTCAATTGGACTTGCCATGAGCAACAAATTTTTCTAAAATCTACTTAATTAACAAAGTTTACAGACACAGAGTATATACATATACAGGGTGAGTCACCTAACGTTACCGCTGGATATATTTCGTAAACCACATCAAATACTGACGAACCGATTCCACAGACCGAATGTGAGGGGAGGGGCTAGTGTAATTGTTTAATACAAACCATACAAAAATGCACGGAAGTATGTTTTTTAACACAAAGCTACGTTTTTTAAAATGGAACCACGTTAGTTTTGTTAGCACATCTGAACATATAAAGAAATACGTAATCAGTGCCGTTTGTTGCATTGTAAAATTTAATTACATCCGGAGATATTGTAACCTAAAGTTGACGCTTGAAACCTCCGACGTTCAGTAGCGTGTTGTAACAAACACGGGCCACGGTCGGCGAGCAGTGTCATGCGCATACTGCATCGTCACCGCTTTCACCCGTTGCGTGTGTCGCTACATCAGCAATTACATGGTGATGACTTTAATCATCGAGTGCAATTCTGTCAATGGGTATTAACAGAGAATGCGTTGCAGTTCTACCTGTTTACCGATGAAGCGGGTTTCACAAACGACGGGGCAGTGAATCTACGGAACATTCATTACTGGTCCGTGGACAATCCTCGCTGGCTCAGACAGGTAGAGTGACAGCGACCGTGGACTGTAAATATATGGTGCTGAATCACTGGCGAGCACCTCATTGGTCCTCACTTCATTGCAGGGGCCCAAACAGCTGCAACATACATCGCGTTTCTACAGAATGATCTGCCAACGTTGCTCGAGAATGTCCCACTAGAAACGCGTCGACGTATGTGGTATCAGCATGATTGTGCACCTGCACATTCCGCAATTAACACTAGGCTGACCCTTGACAGGATGTTCGACTGGCGTTTCATAGGACGTGGAGGACGCATAAATTGGCCAGCCCGTTCTCCTGATCTTACACTGGACTTCTTTCTGTGTGGTACGTTAAAGGAGAATGTGTACCGTGATGTGCCTACAACCCCAGAGGATATGAAACAACGCATTGTGGCAGCCTGCGGCGACATTACACCAGATGTACTGCAGCGTGTACGACATTCATTACGCCAGAGATTGCAATTGTGTGCAGCAAATGATGGCCACCACATTGAACATCTATTGGCCTGACATGTCGGGACACACTCTATTCCACTCCGTAATTGAAAACGGAAACCACGTGTATACGTGTACCTCACCCCTCATGGTAATGTACATGTGCGTCAGTTAAAAAGACCAATAAAAAGGTGTTAGCATGTGGACGTAATGTGCTGTTCCAGTCTCTTCTGTACCTAAGGTCCATCACCGTTCCCTCTGGATCCCTACGTAATTCGGTGCTCTCCGATACACACGATCGAATAGTGGAGGAGTGGTACTCAAGAGTCAACTTTAGGTTACAATATCTCCGGATGTAATTAACATTTTACAATGCAACAAACGGCACTGATTACGTATTTCTTTATATGTTCAGATGTGCTAACAAAACTAACGGGGTTCCATTTAAAAAAACGTAGGTTTGTGTTAAAAAAAACATACTTCCGTGCATGTTTTATGGTTTGTATTAACCAATTACACTAGCCCCTCTCCTCACTTTCGGTCTGTGGAATCGATTCGTCAGTATTGGATGTGGTTTAAGAAATATATCCAGCGGTAATGTTAGGTGACTCACCCTGTATACAAGTGCAGAACATGAAATGAAATAGAGTGCACATGTACTGAGTACAGAACATATGTATACGCAATGAGTACAAAACATATTAACAAATGACATAAAGTGCACACGCACTGTATATATTTTTTTACCATTTTACAAGAACTAGGATACGCAATGAGTACAAAACATGTTAACAAATGATATAAAGTGCACACGCACTGTATATCTTTTTTTTACCATTTTACAAGAACTAGGAAAGGAAAGGGAAGGATTGCATCATGGTTGTAGCACAGTAGGTTGCATGTAGCTGCACTGAAAGTCCTTATCTTTCTACGGAAGCACAACACCAAGTGAGACAATCTGAAGTTCTCTTCCCTGAAGTATTAATTAGTGTAGCCAAGACACTGAAATGGTGTATTAATATTCAATGTTATCATTTTCGTAGTATATTAGGTACACCAAACAATGGGACCATAATAACATCTCCATCGTTCAAGGTGTGTCAACCACCACACTCCTGCAGAATCCATACTCTTTCACCAATGTAGAATTAGTGCAAAATCCAAATACAGTACTCCATGATCATGAGGATGGACAGGACAAACGGATATTGCAGTAATTTGTGGTAATTAGGTCAGAAGGTGAAGGACATTAAGTCTTATGCTAGTCATCATTGAGAATTACACTAGTCTATCAACCGATTCGAGTAATTGTTGGCACTCATTGCCTAGTTACTAAACATGTCTGCACTATGTATGGAGTATTACAGAACATTATTCATAAGTCATCTAATTACTGTAAATATTGGCACTCATTGGCCAGTTACAAACCATTTTTATGCACTATTCAGAAGTGGTCATTCAAAGCAAGAGTTAATTAATGGCATAGCATTTACATAATTCATCTAATTATAGTAATCATTGGCACTCATTGGCCAGTTACAAACCATTTATATACACTATTCAGAAGTCATCATTCAAAACAAGAGTTAATTATTGGCATAGCATTTACATAATTCATCTAGTTATAGTAATCATTGGCACTCATTGGCCAGTTACAAACCATTTTTACACATTATTCAGAAGTCATCATTCAAAACAAGTTACTGGTATTCATATATAATAGCATGTAAGTGACATAAGACAAATTTAAAATATAAGAACCAGTGGCATTCATTGGCCAGTTACAAAGTATTTATATACTTTTATAAAACATTATTCAGTATTATTCAGAAGTCATCATTCAAAATGAGAGTTAATTATTGGCATAGCATTTATAGAGTATAACAAAAATATTATTTACACAAATTATTGGCATAGCATTTATGCATTATTACAAAACATCATTCAGTATTACTCAGAACCCATCATTCAAGTGACCTAGAACATATTTAAAATGTAACACACTATAACTATTACTCAAGGTCTGTGGTCCAATAATACATAGATATAATGGATTCAATACATCTGAGAAATTTGCATTATATTTAGTACTAGAAATATCTCTTAAACTAGTAGCATTATTTGGGACTGGTAATACATTTTTTTGTGCTAACAATGCATTGCGTTGGGATCGATAATTAATTGCTGGGGCATGAAAATATTTGCTTTTGACTTATTGCTGCAAATAACGATTAATAACGTCATTCGTCATGAATCAGCTGTAGCAAGGTTATGAACAAGTAGAGTATATGTGATCACATTCATGAATGACACACACAAATGGGTAAAAAAATGCAAGTACTAGAACAGGTTTAATGACTAACTGCTTATAGCACATAAATTTCATGAATAGCTTCTCCTGGAAAAAATACAAAATGGATTATTCAGTTGAAAGAAGAAACTCATATTATGCTGAAAAGTAGTGAACTTCGAATCAACAGGTAATGAAACGTGTACTAAATATGTATGTACTCTAGCTGTCCTTTCCAAAACATTCAGTCATTATACCATGCGATATAAGACATACTGTCAAACCGAACTGCAACAAATACTTAAATAACTACACAGCATTTCTTAACTAACAGTAAATATAAAAACTTCATCATTATCCTCATCTGCAAAAAAAACTTCATTATTCATATTACCATAACTTCATCACTATCATCAGCTGCAAAGAAAAACTTCATTATTCATATTAGCATATTCTTCATATAACTATTCATCATCATTCATTATCATCTGCAAAAAAGACACTTCATTATTCATTATTCATATTACCATTTACTTCATACAACTATTCATAGTATAGAGTTTCTTACATCTAGCATATTTCATCACTAAAACTAAGATGTGTAGTTCTGTCTGACAGCCTGCATCAATCGCCTCGTATTCTGAAAGAAAAATGATTAGTTAAGACTGCTATCATACGATGTGTATAGTATATTCTTGTTAATGCTTGTTAATTCTGATCCATTTACTCTTCATGACGAGGTATTGCATTTTCTTTCGTTCATTCCGAAGGTGAAATTCCCATTTCATAGTAATCCACTGTGGTTTGTTTAAGTTATTTCTTTTACACGTTATTACTTTCTGAAAATGATGAATAAGGATTAATATCTTGCATTTAAATCATATACCCATTAAATAAAAACTTGTTTCTAGTGATATAATTAAGCATACAGCATAGCATGACAGAAAACGTATTATGTCAAAAACATAGAGAGTCTTCAGGTGCAAAAATGTACACACAGTCTCATAATGCAGTAGCCAAAAGTGTAGAATAGTCAAGATATTGAGATATCATAAGGAAAAATGTCAAAGTCAACTGGTGTTTGTTATATCTTAAAGATTTCGTAGTGCATACAAACAAAACAGGAAAACAATCATACATACACAAAAAATGGAAAAATGTGCACGGTCTGATGTGTAACTACTAGAAAAGCGACCTGCTAACCTTACCTTGCCGGGCACTTGCCAAGAAAAAATATGATAATCATCAGTAAGTAGTCACGTAAATATAATTGCTTAAGTGCTCATATAAAAATCAGGAAATGGCATTACAGTGTGATAAATCATAAAGTATGTTCATTCAATAAAGGGTTTAATATTGGAGACATGGTGATTGCCCCTGCTTTTTCTGGTTCTCAAAGTTTCGACGTGTACTACATTGGGGTGAGGAATGTTGCGAATTCGATATGAACCTGCGTATAGAAGCTCAAATTTTCTGCATCTACTCTTTCCTCTGTTGGATAAATAATGTGTGCGTACTAATATCTTCTGCCCAACGTGAAAGTCACGGCGTGTACAAACCTGTTTTTGCTGTCTTCTCCGGCGCTCTGCGGCACGTTTGATGTTGTTGAGTGCAATGTCAATTATTTCATGGTGGAGTAGTCGACGATATGTAGGAAAAGATACTAGTTCTTTAATTTTGTTAGGTGGTTAAACATTTTTCAATATAACAGTCGGAGATAGCATAGTAGATTCATTTGGTATTGAGTTAATTACATCCTGGAATGACAGTATGGGTGTATCCCAATCAATATTTTTTTATGGCAATATATTCTACATAGTTTACCAATTTCTTTCATTAGTCGTTCACAAGGGTTCGAATAGCGTGATACTTGGATATATAGATCGGAGAAATGTTTCTTGTTCGTAACATACGTGTCCATATAGCAGATCGAAACTGTGGTCCATTGTCGGAAATTACTTTCAATACATGCCCTACATGAAATAGAAAACGTTTTACAAATGCTTTCGAAACAGATTTAGCAGTAGCTTTGCGTAACAGTGTGAAAGTTACAAATTTCGAAGTGAGTTCAACAGCGACAAAGATGTAACAAAAACCTCTATTAGTTCTACAGCTGCAATGTGTCTCAATTTAACAGGTACAGTGGGATGTAACGGAGGAATATGTAAAGTCGTGTCTGACTTAGCTTTCCGGCAGATTTTACATGACGCTAAAACTCGTCGTATACGTTTCTCCATGTTGGCAAAATAACAGTTCTGTCTCAGTATAAGAAAACATTTTCTGGCTCCGTAATGTGCGTAACTTAAATGAGTATACCAAATTAATTTGTTAACAAGTTCGTCAGGAATGCATAGTAACCAGTTGTTGCTGTCAGGGTGAGAGCGGCGAAACAGAATGTTATTGCGTACAGTGTAATGGTTTCTGATGGTAACATTATTCCTATCTTGCCAAAGGTGTTTAATTTCTTTCCATACGTTGTCTTTACCCTGCTCTTGTGCTATATCTCGTAATGACGCCGAAATGAAATTTTCAAATGCAACTTGTTGAATGTACATGACGCTAAAATTTGCTTGGCAGGAGTTGGTTGCGATGTCTTGCTGATTGTTGCTGAGAGAACGGGATAGTGCGTCTGCTACAACATTTTATGTACCGGGAATGTGAACAATTCTAAAATTAAATTCCTGTAAATAAAGTTTCCATCTGCTTAACACGTCATGTGTAAATTTTGCTGAAAGTAAAAACTGGATAGCTCTATGGTCTGTGTAAATGGTCGTATGTCTTCCATAAAGAAAATGCCGAAATCTCGTAAATGCCCATACAACACATAATGTTTCAAGTTCTGTAACAGAATAATTGCGTTCAGCAGGTGACAGAATGCGACTCGCAAAGGCGATGTTTTTAATTACTGTATAACCATCTTCTTCAATTTCCTGAAAAATGTGTACGCCTAAAGCGGTGTTAGAACTATCGGTGGCAATGGAAAAATTTCTAGTAAGATCTGGATGTGATAAAAGTGGTGCATTCAACAAAGCTTGTTTCAGATTGACAAATTCAGACTGCGCTTGGATATCCCAGGACCAAATAGTGTTTTTACCCGCCAATTGACATAATCTAGGGGTGTCTAAAGCAGAGTAATGAATAAATTTACGAAAAAAGTTAATTAAACCCAAAAAGATGCGTAGTTGTTTCTTCGTCGTAGGAACAGTAATGTCACGTAAAGCGGGTCAGGCACAATGCCTTCTGCTGAAATTACATGTCCAAGAAATTTTATAGAAGTATTGCCAAAGTGCGATTTACTGAGATTAACTGTGAGTCCTTGTGCACGAAAAGTTTGCAACAGTTGTTCAAGAATCAAATTGTGTTCAGAACAGTTAGCTTCTGCAATAAGAATGTCGTCTACATACGTTGTGATTCTGTCTTTAAGTTCTGTCGGAAGTATAGTATTCAAACCGCGAATAAATGCTACTACAGAAATAGTTAAACCGAACGGTAATTTACAAAATTGATAACAGTCACCAAAACAAAGAAAAGCTGTGTACTTTCTGCAGTTCGAATGGAGCTGAATTTGCCAAAATCCCGATTTCAAATGTAATGTGGAATAAATAGCAGTACCATGAAATTTCTGTAGAAGTTCTTCTAGTGTCTGTGGGCGATCTGTTTCATTAATAATAATGTCATTGATGTGACACGAATCAAGTACGAGGCGAAGTGTACCATCCTTTTTCTTAACAATATGGAGCGGGTTTATGTACGGACTAACTGCCGGCTCAATAATACCTTGGTCAAGCATAGCTTGCAATTCTTTCTTAACTTGTTCTCTGTGAATATATGGAATGGGATAATGTTTGGCTTTAAACGTGTCGTACTGTTTAACTTGAAATTCATACATAAATCCGGACATAGTACCAGGGATGTTGTCAAAAACTGGAGCTTGCTGTAAAAGAATTTTGAGTAGCTCTGTACGTTCGTCGTCTGTATTTGCATTGCTCTGTTTAACTTTATCAGAAATCATCTGTATAGCGTCATAGTCGGCTTCGTCTGGAGTATTATGGTTGTGTACGTACGTATCTGTGAACAATGTGGAATGACAGTCTATGTTACGTGATGCAGAAATGACCTTTGTCCGATTAATTGTTTGTTCTTCTGCAGATAAAGAGTGCTGAAATTCAAATGCCAGTTGTACATTTTCATCCTTTAACATTAAATACGAATTTTGAAAGTCAATAATTGCGTCATGTTGTACCAGAATATTCGTACCTAAAATCACGTCTGTTGTCAATAAGGGAACAATCCAAAAAATTTGAATGAAACGTATGACCTGCAATACAAAATGATAAGTGTGTCTGTAACTTTACATCTACTCCTTTACCAGATACTGCTCCTTTTGCCTAATGGTAACGTAGGATAGGTATTCTCTTTGTTACATTCGTTGAAAGTTTCTTCATTTATAACTGACATAGGTGATCCAGAATCTATTACTGCTGAAAATTTGGATGATACAATCTTTACTTCAATGACAGGGTGTGAAATGGTTTTCTGAATAACTGGTTTTTCATGCAAAAGTGTGTCTCGGATGTCGTCAAAAGTAATAACATTTTCGTGAATAAGATTCTCTGTGTCAAAAGTATTGCTTACGTTGCTGGAAGATGCAACCTGTACTGTATCTAGTCAAATTCTATCTGACGTGGTATTATTTGCGGGAGGATGCTGTGGCATCTCCACTATTTGTACTGTTCTGTTATTTCTTCCTGACGTATTAGGTTCGGGATGATACCGACTGTCTGGTTCATTCATGATAATCTGTTGTTGCGGATGATTTTGCTGCTGGTAAGACCGACTGTTATTAAACGTACGCTGAAAATTGTGCTCATTACTTTTACGTCTGTCATGATAGTCATTTCTATACGGTGCATTGCGATATGAGTTGAAATGGTGTGTTTTCGGTACATAGTTATTTACTTGTTGCTGTGCGTTACTATTTGGCGGAGCCGACGCTATACGTGTGGGTGGCGAAACATTAAAACTTGGTTGACCTTGCACATGACATTGTTGGTTAGGTATGTTAACCGGCTGGTTTTGTTGTTGTTGTGGGAAAAACCTCTATTGTTACCAAAATTCGTTTCCTATTGCTGATAATTTTGACGATACTGATAATTAAAATTTTGCCTGTTATTAAAATTACGCTGGTAGTTCTTGTCGCATCAGGAGTGTCTAAAGAAAACTGTCACTTTCGGTAAAATTTGTCATATCAGGTTTTCTTTACTCATTCCTAATTCTAGATAGATCGATAGCTGAAGAGTTGTTTTGAAAGATATAAAGGATAGTAAAAGAGAAAGCAGCAGTGCAGAAAACTAAAGATGAAATAGCACTACTACGGCTCGGTTCCCTGTGCGCGCTACGGCACATATTCATGGAAGCGTAACGAATCCCCTGAGGTCTTTACGCGCTGCAAATAAATTTTAGTTTCTGCGTTACAGGCAATGCCGGTGAAAATCCAAAAACAAATTGTTGTATCCAGTCCAAAGGGTGAATCTGTGTTCTGTCATTATTAAATACCTTTAATTTTCTCACGAATAGAAAGTGCTTATAATCACAATTATCGTCTCTGAATGTCTCAACTGGTTCAGGATTGTATGATAATCCGTTTGTCTGTGTCTTTTCGGAATCTAAGTCACGTACTCTCTGTAAATTACCTAAGTTGCACTGACTGTGTGAATGTGACAAATGTTCGGCATGTGGCGTATGCTGTGACGTGTTAGTGACTGAAGCAATTTTCATTTCTGTCACTTTAAAACGTTCGTCAATTTGACTGTTCTGTTGTTTAAATTTATTATCGACTTCCGCATCCAGCGTGTGTGAAAGTTCTGCTGACATTAGTTTAAACTCGTCGCGTAACTGTGTTGCTTTTTCAGAACATTGTTTAGCGACTGCACTACTTTCATCTCTAAGTAATTTCGTTGTGGCTGCACGTGTACTACTTAATTCTTGTACAACAGATCTAATTTCTTCACTACTGTTCCTAGCACAAGCCTTAATTTCCTCACGTAATTGTTCTTTAGTATCATGGTGTTGCACGGTAACAGCTGTAATCTGTTTACTAAGTTGTTTGTTCTGTTCATTAAGGTTGTCGTGTCTTTTATTCATCTGTTAGAAACTTTCATTAAATTGTTTGATCGACCTGTCATACTTTTCATTGAGTTGTTTGCACGATTCATTAATTTGTAGCAATACTGCCATAACTTGATCCCAGCCAAAATTAGCGACTCTATTTTCTGTGCAGTGTGATGATGTATCTGCATTTGTCACGTTTTTTGTAACCATTTGGTCATTCTGTAATTCTTGAAAAGGTTTGCCAATTGAATGTGCACTGTTGGTCACTACACCGGAATCAAATACACATGACGTGTTGTGTGAATATTGTTCACCTTCGTTAGAAACAATTATCTGTTCACTACGTAAATTTTGCAAATTAGGCGTGTCAAACTGGACAGCGTTCATTGTAACGAAACGTGCCGCGTCATCAATTGTTACATTTACTCTGGACATAATTGCATTTGTTTGCTCATCATTAGGATCAAAATCAATATTAGTGATCGGTACGCACTGATTGTCTGTAAATGGAGGATTATCATTATTACCCTGAGTGTCGCAAGTATTGTCGGTCAAATTATTCGAGTCGGCTATTTCATTCATTGCACATCGCGATGTACTGTTAGCAGCTTTTAGCGGCATTTTCACAAATCAAAATTAAGCACAAAAATGAAACAAAGACGAAGCAAAAATGGAACAAATACAATTACAACAAAGAGAAATAAATTGCCGATGATCTGTGAAAGAAAGAGTGACAAGTTAGTAAATGCGTTGCGCCAGAAGCAAACTACATTTAAGTAAATAAGAGCAGATATATATCTGACTACTACTCAGAAATTCACAAAGAAATACGATCCTGGCCGGTTGTCGCCAAGTGTAACCTCCCCACAAAATTAAATAACTAATATGAATATGATTCTAATTTAACCTTCCCACAAAATTTTCATTCACATTTTAGTGTAACCTCTAAACAGAAAAATTCCTAAACTTCTCAACAGTAAAAAATTATAATTATGTCGTTCACATTCAGTGTAACGTCCCAACAAAAAATAAATTCAGTAACCTGGTAATAATATAATGTAACTAACCTCTCAATTACATTGTCGCTCACTTATAACTTTTCAATAATTGACTGTGAATTTAACCTGGTAAATTCTGGACGTCAGCAGTGCTGCGTCATGGCCCTGAAAGATCATTCTGAATAAAAAAGAGAAAAATTCTTACCTCAATGAAGTCGCCGGATAACGCATATATATCTGCTCTTACAATAATTTTTTTCTGGCACAGCCATGTGCAATGCTGGCCGATAGATCTGTCATTTATGAAAGGAAGCAACTGATTTTTTTTTCTTTTGCAACAATCGGGATGATCATGGAGGGGAGCAATTAGTAAATTCTTTAAATTGAAATGAATGGTTGTTGAAAGTTACTTTTTATGAGGAAGATTATTATTACGAGATTTTTAAAAACATTTACATGGGACTTGAGACAACATTACTACATATGCGCGGGGCTGCTTTTTACCTTATACAATAATACTCAGGCTCCGGCATCGCTGCACCACGACCGGGCCAGCCAACACGATACACCAGACCAGACCAGAGCAGACTGCAGACTAGCAACAACTTACTGCTACAGCTACACAGTTCCTACTGCAGTCAGCACTGCTCTCTGGTCAGAGACCTTGTATATAGCAGGCAGCGCATGAGCAATACATCGAAATTACATCTGCTCGGACCTCTTACAATGGACGTAGCATTTGTCTCCGAAACATATCTCCGCGAGTCAACCGACCTCCGCTTGAGGAACATGCAAATCTACCGGACGGACAGACGGCACCAACGGGGTGGAGGGACCGCAGTTCTGATCAAAAAATGCATTCATCACTACCAAGAACGTTTACCCCAACTCCAGACTTTAGACGCCACGACAGTAACAATCCTCACGACGCTCGGAAACATTACCTGTATTGCGGCTTACCTTAGCCCAAAGAAGCCTCTCCACCCAGAAGATCTTTATGCCGTTACAGAGGGCTACGACAAGATCCTCCTTGGAGGGGATCTTAATAGTAAACATGTGTGCTGGAATTCCCGTAAGACTAACCCAAAAGGACGTATGTTGTTTGCACTGGCTGAGGATTTACATGTTTTCGTCCATGGCCCACGGGAACCGACGAGGATACCTTACGTCCAGACACAAGACGCTGATGTTCTAGACATCGCCATAATCAAGAACATCAACCCGAATCTCCATCTGCGGACGCTGGATGATCTTTCGTCGGACCACAGACCGGTGTTAGGACTCATAGAGAGGGCTACTTTGCAACTCCCACTGCCGACGACAAAAACTTACGACTGGCAGCAGTTCCAAACGTACCTCAACAACAATGTGCGACCAACCCAGGTTGTTACTACCAGAGAAGCGATTGATGTGGCAGTCGCAGTACTCACGAAGAAGATTAACAGTGCGAAACAACGAGCACTCACGGAGCGCCTGCAACCAGAAGTCAATTATGACGAGTTTCCAGCACCACTGCAGGAACTTAAGACAAGGCGCAATCAATTTCGGGAACGATGGGTCCGTTACTGCCATCCAGATGATAGACGGGAGACTCACAGACTAACCCGAGAACTCCGGCGGAAGGTTCAGGACTGGAAGCAACACACGTGGGAACTCCGAATGGACAACTTTCTATTACGCATCAAAGATGAATGGCGAATAGTTAAAAGTCTCAGTCAGCAACAGCCCCCCCAAAAGGGCAATTCGAGGACCCCATGGCCTCTTGTACGACTCACTGGCGCAGGCGGAAATGTATGCGGATACATACCAACAACAGATGGCTACGCCCCCCACAGAGGATGCAGATGATGCACTCCACCGTGCACAGGAGGACACAACAGCGGCTGAATGGGAAGCTATTCGGGACGCCCCGGCTGACAACGCCGGAGGAAATTCGGAGGATTATCAAGTATAGCAAACACACCTCACCTGGAACAGATAGAATCGACAATACGGAATTGAAACACCTACCGAGAAAGCCTATTGTGCTTTTCACTCGGATAGTGAACAGCTGCCTCAGGACTGGATACTTCCCCGAGGCATGGAAGATTGCCAGAATAGTGCCAATACCAAAACCGGGCAAGGATCTCTCACACCCTGACACCTACAGGCCCATAAGCTTATTGCCGACGCTGGGAAAGGTAATGGAACGTGTCCTACTGAAACGCATGCTGGACATCCTTGTGGCACACAACGTCATCCGACCGGAGCAGTTTGGCTTCCAGGCGAAGCTATCGGCTGAGTTACAAAATGGCTCTGAGCACTATGCGACTTAACTTCTAAGGTAATCAGTCGCCAATAACTTAGAACTAATTAAACCTAACTAACCTAAGGACATCACACACATCCATGACCGAGGCAGGATTCGAACCTGCGACCGTAGCGGTCACTCGGCCCCAGACTGTAGCGCCTAGAACCGCACGGCCACTCCGGCCGGCGCTGAGTTACAACTACTACGCATCACGGAATCTATCCAAGACAATTTCAACAAGAAAAAACATACCATTGGAGTCTTCCTCGATATAGAGAAGGCTTACGATAAAGTATGCTATTTAAGTATGCTATTTAAAACATCTTGACAATTTCGTTCAGGATCGCAGATTATATGTTCGCATTGATGACAAGAATTCAACAACACGGTCTGTCCTTGAAGTACTTCCACAAGGACTGGTCATATCTCCAATTCTGTTTAATTTATACATTAACGACCTACCGACGGTGCCACATGTTACTGCCAGTTTCTTTGCCGACGACACAGCGCTCCTGACTGCAGAAACCAGAATGGACCACCTCGTCACACGGATGCAGCGCCAACTAGATTTAGTGGACCACTGGACCCACAGGAACAAAATAACGGTCAATGCAGAGAAAACCAAAGTTATTGTCTTCACACGTCTGAGACCCATCGTCAATGAACGCCTACGGATATCAGACCAGCGACTCCCCTGGGCAACAACTGTAAAATACCTTGGAGTATATCTGGACGCCAAACTGCTGTATAGTCGTCACACTATGGAGAAGAAGACGGCTTGCCTCAAAATGCTGGGAGCTCTACTCCCATTTCTGAAGAGCTCGTACCTCAGCCAACGCACGAAACTTCAGTTGTACCACGCTACAGTCGAACCATCTATTTTGTATGGATCGACGTCTTGGGATACTACGTGTGCCACTAACTGCAAGAATTTACAGGTTATACAAAGCAGATGCCTAAGATGGATCACTGGAGCCCATTGGTGGATCCGGGATCATGATATTCATCGAGCCTTAAGCGAATATTACCTCTCAGACAAGGTCAAAGAGAAGGTGTATCTCGGAAGGTGGACATGATACGCGACAGTACACCACAGCTCACCACAGTAGGTATGGTAGATCCGTCACGCAACCACAAATAAACTACTGGCCATTAAAATTGCTACACCACGAAGATGACGTGCTACAGACGCGAAATTTAACCGACAGGAAGAAGATGCTGTGATATGCAAATGATTAGCTTTTCAGAGCAATCACACAAGGTTGGCGCCGGTGGCAACACATACAACGTATTGACATGAGGAAAGTTTCGAACCGATTTCTCATACACAAACAGCAGTTGACCGGCGTTGACTGGTGAAACGAGGTTGTGATACCTCGTGTAAGGAGGAGAAATGCGTACCATCACATTTCCGACTTTGATAAAGGTCGGATTCTAGCCTATCGCGATTGCGGATTGTCGTATAGGGACATTGCTGCTCGCGTTGGTCGAGATCCAATAACTGTTAGCAGAATATGAAATCGGTGGGTTCAGGAGGTTAGTACAGAACGCCATGCTTGATTTCAACGGCCTCGTATCACTAGCAGTCGAGATGACAGGCATCTTATCCGCATGGCTGTAATGGATCGTGCAGCTACGTCTCGATCCCTAAGTCAACAGATGGAAACATTTGCAAGAAAACAATCATCTGCACGAACAGTTCGACGACGTTTTCAGCAGCATGGACTATCAGCTCGGCGACCATGGCTGCGGTTACCCTTGACGCTGCATCACAGACAGGAGCGCCTGCGATGGTGTACTCGACGACGAACCTGGATGCACGAATGGCATAACGTCATTTTTTCGGATGAATCCAGGTTCTGTTTACAGCATCATGATGGTCGCATCCGTGTTTGGGCGACATCGCGCTGAACACACATTGGAAGCGTGTATTCGTCATCGCCATACTGGCGTATCACCCTGCGTGATGTTATGGGTGGAAGTAGGCTATTTAGGTTTTCATGATGGCCCACCATTACCATTATTTCTACAAGGACTACAGTGGGTCCACACCTTTGCTGACTCACCAGTACCATTATTTCTACAAGGACTGCAGTGGGTCTGCACCTCTGGTGGCCCACCAATACCACAATCTCTACCAGGACTACAGTGGGTCTGCATCTTTGATGGCCCACCAATACCGTAATCTCTACCAGGACTACAGTGGGTCTGCATCTTTGATGGCCCACCAATACCGTAATCTCTACCAGGACTACAGTGGGTCTACTCTGTGATGACCTACCTACCAGTATTCTTCAAAACTTCGACTGACTCTGCGGTGGGTTTGCTCTGTTGTGGCGCATTACCTGTCTGCATGTCAAGAGTCAGCACTGTCTTTCCGTTGGAAGGACAACACTACTGATTCAAGACTGCATGGAAATCCACTACTTCCGTGTGCATTTTCTTTTACTGCTCAGACTTTGAGAAAAACACTGCAATGTTACTGTGATGAATGATCAGGACTATCTTTATGGGACTGAGACAAAATTTTAGCTTTTGACGAACTTTGTATCAATAAGTGTGTGCATTTGATATCTTTGTTATTGTAATTATGAACAATTTTATCAAATCATTATTGGCCACTGCCCAAAATAATTTGTGAAATTTTTTGTGGGTAGCATGGGGGCTATGAAAGTAGGCTGTTTAGGTTTTCATATTGGTAACGCCACCGTCACGTAGCGCTCTGTATGAAAATCACGGGCTGTGCTGTGTGCAGTCTGTGGCTTGTTTGCATTGTTGTCTGCCATTGTAGTGTTGGGCAGCTGGATGTGAACAGCGCGTAGCGTTGCGCAGTTGGAGGTGAGCCGCCAGCAGTGGTGGATGTGGGGTGAGAGATGGCGGAGTTTTGAAATTTGTGACTGGATGTCATGACCTGCTATGTATGTTATGAGTTTTCAACACTATTAAGGTAAATACATTGTTTGTTCTCTATTAAAATCTTTCATTTGCTAACTATGCCTGTCAGTAGTTAGTGCCTTCCGTAGTTTGAATCTTTTATTTAGCTGGCAGTAGTGGCGCTCGCTGTATTGCAGTAGTTCGAGTAACGAAGATTTTTGTGAGGTAAGTGATTTGTGAAAGGTATAGGTTAATGTTAGTCAGGGCCATTCTTTTGTAGGGATTATTGAGAGTCAGATTGCGTTGCGCTAAAAATATTGTGTCAGTTTAAGCACAGTCATGTATAATTGTTCAAAAGGGGACGTTTCATGGGGTGCCATTGGTTACACGTCTCGATCACCTCTTGTTCGCATTGACGGCACTTTGAACAGTGAACTTTACATTTCAGATGTGTTCCGACCCGTGGCTCCACCCTTCATTAGATCCCTGCAAAACCCTACATTTCAGCAGGATAATGCACGGCTGCGTGTTGCAGGTCCTGTACGGGCCTTTCTAGACACAGAAAATGTTCGACTGCTGCCCTGGCCAGCACATTCTCCAGATCTCTCACCAGTTGAAAACGTCTGTTCAATGGTGGCCGAGCAATGGCTCGTCACAATACGCCAGTCACTACTCTTGATGAACTGTGGTATCGTGTTGAAGCTGCATGGGGAGTTGTACCTGTACACGACATCCAAACTCTGTTTGCCTCAATGCCCAGACTTATCAAGATCGTTGTTACGGCCGGAGGTGGTTGATCTGGTTACTGATTTCTCAGGATCTATGCACCCATATTGAGTGAAAAAGTAATCACATTCAGCTCTAGTATAATATATTTGTCCAATGAATACCCGTATATCATCTGCATTTCTTCTTGGTGTAGCAATTTTAATGGCCAGTAGTGTATAAAATACCGAATGCGATCTTATCCCTACGTAATTCTCTATAATTTAAGGACATAAAATCCTTACGGACTTCTACACACATGTTTTCAAACACACACCGAAAGCAGCGTGTCAAAGGACCCTTCTATCTGCCCAAACTAAAGCCGAAATAAGAATAAATAAAAAAGCGAAAATGTTTACCCTTTCCATTCCGTACAGAAGTAAAAATCAGCGAAGTTGATCAGACTTCAGCACCACCACCACACACACTCACACACACATACACACACACACACACACACACACACACACACACACACACAAAGTTCCTGTCATTCAGTTTCTTTTGGCGAAAAACCAGAGCACTGCACGCAATCGTAGTAGCTAGCAGAACGTTACGGAGACCTGGCAGTGAACAAAAGCACGATGAGTCGCTGGGTGGGGCATTTGATCATGTAGTCGATCTGCTGTCGTCGACTTCTCTGACGTAAGATATTGTAACGGCGGCTAAATTTCGGGTTTTCTTAATAATTAATGTTCACTTTTTGTACAGTCGATCAACCTTCATTTGTTGCTGCGTTACCGAAGACGAGATAGTTAAAATAGGTTTTGGATGTTAGATATTATTTCAAATTCCTATTTCCGACGCTAGTACTTATCCGCACTGTTTCTGATTTTGTATTATTTCTGTCCGATTGGAAATGAAATGCTAAATAGCTTTTAAGTCACAATTTACTCTTTGTAAAATTTCATAATCGAACCTACCGTCATCCAGAGATAAGTGTGCATGTTGCCTATGATTATCGTTGACTAATACAGAAGCTATTATGGAAATCACTTTAGTTTTTTATTAACATCATTTAGTAACAATTAAATGATCACGAATGGTTGCGTTATGTACACTATGTGATCAAATGTATCGGGACACTTGGCTGAAGCTGACTTACAAGTTCGTGGCGCCCTCCATCGGTAATGCTGGAATTCAGACTCTCGCATGCATACGTTCATTCAGGTGCAGGAAGCTTTCCTGGGGAATGGCAGCCCACGCTTCACGGAGTGCTGCACTGAGGAGAGGTATCGATATCGGTCGGTGAGGCCTGTGGCACGAATTCGGACTTCTAAAACATCCCAAAGCTGTTCTATAGGATTTAGGTCAGGACTCTGTGCAGGCCAGTCCATTACAGGGATGATACTGTCGTGTAACCACTCCGCCACAGGCCGTGCATTATGAACAGGTGCACGATCGTGTTGAAAGATGCAATCGCCATCCCCGGATTGACTTTCAGCAGTGGGAATCAAGAAGGTGGTGTAGGCCTGTGCTGTGACAGTGCCACGCAAAACAAGAAGAGCAAGCCCTCTCCAGGAAAATCACTACCACACCGTAACCCAACCGCCTCCGAATTTTACTCTTGGCACTACAGACGCTGGCAGATCACGTTCACTTAGCATTCCCCACACCCACACCCTGCCATCGGATTGCCACATTGTGTAGCGTGATTCGTCTCTCCACACAGCGTTTTTCCACTGTTAATTCGTCTAATGTTTACGCTCCTTACACGAAGAGAGGCGTCGTTTGGCATTTACCGGCGTGATGTGTGGCTTATGAGCAGCCGCTCGACCATGAAATCCAAGTTATCTCACCTCCCGCCTGTCGAAGTACTTGCAGTGGATCCAGATACAGTTTGGAATTCCTGTGAGATGGTCTGGATAAATGTCTGCCTATTACACATTACGAACCTCTTCAGCTGTCGGCGGTCTCGGTCAGTCAACAGATGAGGTCGGCCTGTACACTTTTGTGCTGTACGTGTCCCTTCACGTTTCCGCTTGACTATCACATCGGAAACAGTGGACCTAGGGATGTTTAGGAGTGTGGAAATCTCGTGTACCGACGCATCACACAAATGACACCCAATCACCTGAGCACGTTCGAGGTTCGTGAGTTGCGCGGAGCATCCCATTCTTCTCTCTCACGATGTCTAATGACTACTGAGGTCCCTGATATGGAGTACCTGGCAGTAGGTGGCAGCACAATGCACCTAATATGAAAAACGTATGTTTCTGGGGGGTGTCCGGATACTTTTGATGACATAGTGTACACAGAGAAAAGATGGGTTGATCTTACAATTACTCTCAGCAATTATTGTAAATAAAATGTCCGTGATTTTTATAGTTCGTCACTCAAAGATATTGTAGCAAGGACTATGGTCCATTACTATACTTCGATACACGCATTCAACTTTCGTACGCTTTCACTTTCACAAAGCTAAGTGTCCAATTCCGTTTTTATATTCAATTTAACGTTCCTTCGTATGGTCCACAGACCCTATTATCGGTTATTCGGCATGTAATAGAGTTGAATACTGAGCACTATTTTTTCTCGTGCACGCTTCTCCTCAGATAGTCCGTGACCTTGCGGCGAAGATCCAGCTAGACCTCACTATATGTTTCAACGAAAGTCTGTCCCGTATAAATTAACTATAGATACTTTTCTTGCACTGTAACAGAAGTGCTCTGATCCATTCCGTAGCATATCACACGGAAATGCCAGCTTTATTTCACGCCGTAGCCACATAGACTTATTCAGATCGCAGAAAGCAAGTCAAGAGAACTAACAATAATTGCGCACGGTTTATATAGTAGAATTTAGAAACGAAAGTAGCCGTGTTGAATACTCTTCAATTTCACTGAGGCGCTACTGAGCCGCGGGCGTAATTCTGATGAGAGATTACATACCGACAATTTTAATTAAAACTTTTTCAATGCTATTAATTATCTCCGATATTTTCGATCGCCTCTCCCCTATATGAAAATAAGCCTGATAATATTGTTCTCAATTAAAAGAGCGGCTACTAACATCATCGCAAGAATGTCCTCAAACCTGTCGGATCTCCTCTCTGTTCAAAATGGTTCAAATGGCTCTGAGCACTATGGGACTCAACATCTGAGGTCATCAGTCCCCTAGAACTTAGAACTTCTTAAACCTAACTAACCTAAGGACATCATAGACATCCATGCCCGAGGCAGGATTCGAACCTGCGACCGTAGCGGTAGCGCGGTTCCAGACTGTAGCGCCTAGAACCGCTCGGCCACTCCGGCCGGCTCTCCAGTCTGTCAACGGCTGCACACAACTGTGACTTCTGTAATATCAGAAATTGCGGACACTCTCATTCATCGTGACCGACGGTTCACAAACACCTCGCTGCTTAACAGGACGTCTCTGTTGTTGGTGCTGACACACTCGTCCCTACAGGGAGTACTCAGAGGTGTGAGCCCGCTGGCTTCCTCGCCGCCTAACAGAAGACCATAAAGAACAACGAAGTTACCACCTGTGAGGAGTTGGTTGCGCGTTTTGACGATGATTGTGACTTTTTGTTTTGCCGGGCATCATCACAGGTGATGAAACACGGGTTCGTTACTCCGAACCAGAAGTAAAACGGCACTCCATGGAGTGGCGCCACCCCACCTCTTCTGTGAAGAAAACGTTCAAAGCCGCACCGTCAGCCGGTAAAGCCATGGCGACGATCTTCTGGGACTCTGAAGGGGTTCTTCTGTTTGACTTCCACCCCCATGCTGTAACGGTCAACTCATTGTCGTACTACGCTCATGAAACTGAAGAATCACTTCAGCGTGTTAGTCGCCACGAAACTACAACGAACTGCTACCCTCCATTACAAATCAAGGCCTCACACACATCTGTTCACCCGAGAGGAATTTACACAACTTCTTTGCGCTCTTCTTCCTCATCCACCCTTCGTCTCTCATCTTCCGACTTCGGTGTGTTTGGCGCAATGAAGGGTGCATTCCGCAGGAAGGAGTGCGTGGATAATGGAGAGGTTACTGATGCAGCAAAACGTTGATACCGACGTCGACCAGTAGAGTGGTACCATGTGAGCATACAGGTCATCCCAGTAAGGTGTCGTAAAACCGTCGCATTGAACTGAGATTAGTTGAAAAAAAGGCCAAAATAGCCAAAAGAGTGGAGAATAACATGATGTATTGGAATCCTTAAAAAAACCAACCTGTTTTCAGAACAAAAATGTACAGCATTACTTGTTGGAAGCCTCTCGTAAAAAGCCTATTAAATAAATAACTGGGGAGAGTTGTATAAAGAATACAGATCTTCGATCACGTTTGTGCTTCTTTCTTATTTTTGGTGGAGTCCTAGAACTATTATCAGATGGGTCTGGTAAGCACGCCCCGCGAACGGTATGCAGGGAATCAATTAAACAAAATGACGGCAGCCTTAAATGTTTGCACGAAAGTGCAGCAGAAGAGTGACATTAGATCGGTCCACGATAATGTTCGTGAAGTACTGAGGCTCGAGAAAGTGTGTGCGAGGCCGGTTCCAATACATTTCACATCCGAAACGAAGGAAATGCGCATGGTTGTTTGGAAGGAGACCTGAAGTTTGTCTGCTTGTCCCCCCCCCCCCCCCAAATTAATTCCCCCGATGTGGCACCTTGAGATTATCATATTTTTAACCCACTGAAAGAAGTTCTTAGTGGCTGAAGGTTCACTGCTGATGAGTCCAGGCAGCATAATGCAACCGCGTCATCATTAGGAAAAGGGAGTGACGGGCAGACGTGCAAAAACAGTCGATGAGGACGGAAGCTAGTTTCGGAATTATGGCTTTCGGTCTGCCTAGGTTGTTTGCTGGGAGTCCTAAGGACATTTATACTGTGGGTAACGGTAGGGAATGGTAACATGCGAAACATAACTTTCATAACCTTGGTGCAGTCTCAGCTAAACAAATTACTATCTGTAAAGGAAGTACTGAGGACGAGGACGCCACTAGCATTGCTACTGACTGGCCGGGGGTGCAGGAGCCAAGAGGGTAACATACAAATATAACTACGGAACGCCTGGAGAAATTTTCAGACTTAGTACACTTATCTTGGGGTATAGGAAAAAGAAAGAGCTGTGGTACTGACACACACCTAGCACGAAGAACTGGAAAGTAAAAATGAGTAGCAGAAATAATACAAGTAATAAACTGAACTTAGGAATTGGTGACCACTAAGTAGACAATATTATGGAATTCTACTATGCAAGATAAGTGACATATGATCGATGAAGCAAGGAGGGCATAAAAAGCAGACTGTCACAGGCAAAGAAGTCATTCTGGCAACTATATCAAACATCGGCCTTAATTGAAGGAGAAATGTCTGAGAATGTGCGTTTGAACACAGGATTGTAAGGCAGCGAACCATGACCAGTGAGAAAACCGGAAAAGAAGAGAACGAAAGGTTTTGAGATGTGGTGCTATAGAAAGATGTTGAAAATTAGGTGTACTGTTAATAAATGACGAGGCTTTTCGTAGTATCGGCGAAGAAATGAACATTTGAAAAACACTAATAAGAAGAAAGGACAGGATGACAGAATATGTGTTCAGAGATCAGGGAATAACCTCCATGATATTATAGGAAGCCGTAGAAGGTAAAAACTATAGAAGAAGACGGAGACTGATATTCACATCCGACAAAAGAGGACGTAGTGTGCATGCACCACACTATGAAGGGGTTGGCGCAAGAGAGAAATTCGTGACGGACCACACAATACCAGTCACAAGAGTGACGATACCATAATAATAATAATACACTACTGGACATTAAAATTGTCACACCACGAAGATGACGTGCTACAGACGCGAAATTTAACCGACAGGAAGAACATGTTGTGATATGCAAATGATTAGCTTTTCAGAGCATTCACACATACCCACCTTGTTTAACAAGCAATTAGGCCCTTTATGGCTCGTAGACTGTCCCGCTAATTAACAGAAATTATTCTCATAAAATAAATCGTGGACCATTTGGAACAACGGCTGAAACGTAACAACCAACATCCCAGCAATCTGGTAGCTCCATGGCAAAATATCATCATCAGAATTTCTTCATGTTGTGGCGTAACAAGCTAGCTACGCCACACTGAAGTAGCCGAAAGGGCACGCGTCAACTCACGCCGTCTTGCGTGAGGTCTGAAACAGGATACTTATGAATGCTATAAAGAAAAGATCGGAGCTTAGGTTTACTTAACTTTAATTTCCTTGTGGTACATATCTCTTGATAATACAAGTGAGACTCTCTCCAGATATGGTTAATGGCGCCTTGCTAGGTCGTAGCCATGGACTTAGCTGAAGGCTATTCTAATTGTCTCTCGGCAAATGAGAGAAAGGCTTCGTACGTGTAGTCGCTAGCAATGTCGTCCGTACAACTGGGGCGAGTGCTAGTACGTCTCTCGAGACCTGCCTTGTGGTGGCGCTCGGTCTGCGATCCTGACAGTGGCGACACGCGGGTCCGACATGTACTAATGGACCGCGGCCGATTTAAGCTACCACCTAGCAAGTGTGGTGTCTGGCGGTGACACCACACTTCAGATAGACATGGCATAGCTGAAGAAATTGTGGACCTTCTTTATTGCCGAATCGGTACCATATCAAGCTTACAGGTGATGCTGGAGGTCGGTGGTGTGATATCTTCTGTAGGTGACTTACTTTTTGCCAGAGACGTTTATTTTCGAAATAGTAAGTCATGTATCTGCCAATTGTGATTGATATTCTTCCAGAGTATCTAGGATAACGTATACATGACCTCACTTTCCTATCCACATCCTACAATTTGGCATACATATTTGCGAGAAACCGTCCATTATAGCACCGAGAACAGCAATAATATGTAATACAGGATTTGGAACGACTTTCGCTCCGATGACGTATGGAATAATAGTCGTTAAAAGAATATCTTTGGTAGTGTAAACGCCCGTAAGTTAGCACTTGAATCGACTAATAAAGCTTTAACGAATGGAATAAGTGTTTTGAATAATTCGACCACATTTGTAAACCTAGTAGCTGATCTGCGTCGCACTTCTCTTGTGTGACATGATTGCTTAGCGGACTGACGATTACAAATTCTACGCACAACTGATCCACTTTCATGTGTAATCTGTTCTGCTGTAACTGTATGGACATTCGCCTTGTTGATTAACGCGTATTATAGACGGAATCAACACGATGTATTTAGTAGCCTTTGAGACGCTCATAAATTTTAATTAATGCAAACTAATTGAAATGCAACATTGTTGTTTTTACTTTATACTTTCTTATTTATTACAATTATTTACTTATTATTGCTAAAGTTGCTTCACCGTATGAAGGTCTTTTACATGTAGATCTGTTCACCACAAGCCATCTTAGGGTGTGTGCGGAAAGTACTACGTGCACCACTCTCACTTCATCGCTTGTGGTTCACTGGAAGGATGACTGTTAGTAAACTTGCGTGTCATCTCGAATCTCTTTAAATGTACGTTCATGGTCTTTCTGTGAGATATACGTAGGAGTAAGCTATATCTTGGTTGACTCCTTCAAGAACATACTCTCTTGGAATTTTAACAGTAAATTACGTTGTGATGCAGAGACCCTCTCTTGCAACGTCTGTCAATGGAATTGGCTGAGCATCACCTTGATTTTTCCGCGCTTATCAGATGAACCCGAAATGAAACTCGCTGTTATTATTGGAATTTCTCTATTTCTGACATCAATCCTATGTGGTACGCAACCAAGGTTAGCGAACAATATTCAAGTATCGGACTGGGTTTTATTAATTTTACGTATATCTACAGGTCTTTTGCTTACGCTTTTCCTCAGTTTATTTGAGGTAGTAAACTTCCATCGCGATAATTCTCACAACTTTTTAACACTGTGTGTCTTAGGCATTGACATTCCTCTTTTATGGATGTAACTGATAAGTTGATTGAGCATACGTGTTTATCACGAAATGAATTTATGCATTTACTGAACCATACTCCGACACTATTCGCCTCTCTAATGCTCAATAGTTGGTCAATTGTTGATGGTTCAGGTTCATTTTGTGATCGATCTGTTACTTCCTCTGTTAAGTCATCCTTCCGTCAGGACGCCGTATTTCATATGTGTATATATGAAGATAGTAACTGTTCTCGAAAGAACAGATACCACTGATGACAGTGCAGCTTCTCTAGAGTAAAGGATAATTAATTGAAACCCTCAGCTGCCGACAGGTAATGTTGCCATACCTCGATGGGGACAGCTGAAAATGCCCGTCGGGGCACATATTTTCAGCTCCCCAGGCCCCGGGAGTAGACAACATTCCATTAGAACTACTGATGGCCTTGGGAGAGCCAGTCATGAGAAAACTCTACCATCTGGTGAGCAAGATGTATGAGACTGGCGAAATACCCACAGACTTCAAGAAGAATATAATAATTCCAAAACCAAAGAAAGCAGGTGTTGACAGATGTGAAAACTACCGAACTATCAGTTTAATAAGTCACAGCTGCAAAATACTAACGCGAATTCTTTACAGACGAATGGAAAAACTGGTAGAAGCGGACCTCGGGGAAGATCAGTTTGGATTCCGTAGAAATGTTGGAACACGTGAGGCAATACTAACCTTACGACTTATCTTAGAAGAAAGATTAAGAAAAGGCAAACCTACGTTTCTAGCATTTGTAGACTTAGAGAAAGCTTTTGACAACGTTAACTGGAATACTCTCTTTCGAATTCTGAAGGTAGCAGGGGTAAAATACAGGGAGCGAAAGGCTATTTACAATTTGTACAGAAACCAGATGGCAGTTATAAGAGTCGAGGGGCATGAAAGGGAAGCAGTGGTTGGGAAAGGAGTGAGACAGGGTTGTAGCCTCTCCCCGATGTTATTCAATCTGTATATTGAGCAAGCAGTAAAGGAAACAAAAGAAAAATTCGGAGTAGGTATTAAAATTCATGGAGAAGAAGTAAAAACTTTGAGGTTCGCCGATGACATTGTAATTCTGTCAGAGACAGCAAAGGACTTGGAAGAGCAGTTGAACGGAATGGACAGTGTCTTGAAAGGAGGATATAAGATGAACATCAACAAAAGCAAAACGAGGATAATGGAATGTAGTCAAATTAAATCGGGTGATGATGAGGGGATTAGATTAGGAAATGAGACACTTAAAGTAGTAAAGGAGTTTTGCTATTTAGGGAGTAAAATAACTGATGATGGTCGAAGTAGAGAGAATATAAAATGTAGGC
Source organism: Schistocerca nitens (assembly GCF_023898315.1). NCBI lineage: Eukaryota > Metazoa > Arthropoda > Insecta > Orthoptera > Acrididae > Schistocerca > Schistocerca nitens. The sequence continues at coordinate 658,819,148 of NC_064617.1, read as the reverse complement.
TGGCAATGGCAAGGAAATCGTTTCTGAAGAAGAGAAATTTGTTAACATCGAGTATAGATTTAAGTGTCAGGAAGTCGTTTCTGAAAGTATTTGTATGGAGTGTAGCCATGTATGGAAGTGAAACATGGACGATAACCAGTTTGGACAAGAAGAGAGTAGAAGCTTTCGAAATGTGGTGTTACAGAAGAATGCTCAAGATAATGTGGGTAGATCACGTAACTAATGAGGAGGTATTGAATAGGATTGGGGAGAAGAGAAGTTTGTGGCATAACTTGACTAGAAGAAGGGATGGGTTGGTAGGACATGTTTTGAGGCATCAAGGGATCACACATTTAGCATTGGAGGGCAGCGTGGAGGGTAAAAATCGTAGAGGGAGACCAAGAGATCAATACACTAAGCAGATTCAGAAGGATGTAGGTTGCAGTAGGTACTGGGAGATGAAGAAGATTGCACAGGATAGAGTAGCATGGAGAGCTGCATCAAACCAGTCTCAGGACTGAAGACCACAACAACAACAACAATCAAATTGTTATCTTTCTTTATCATCAGTACAACCCATAGGTATCTATTCTCTTCTACCAGAACATTTATTCGGGATTCTCATTTAGATCTCATGGCACATGTCTTTCGACTGTAGTCTTCCTTGTTTCTCCAGCTCACTCGAAACCATACTTCCAGCTCCTCTCTTTACCAATAATTACCCCGTGTATGTTTTCATTAAACAAATTAATAACCTCTGCTTTCTTCATCTCGATGCTCTTGTAGTAAGCACCAATACATGAGTACTATTTGGGTTCGCTAGAAACGTATTAGATTTTACAAATACGCGGCTGTCACTGTTATGGATATACCCTATTAAAAAACTTTTTATTTGCGTTCGGAGCTCCATATTCTGTTCCTCAATTTTATCTATATTCAACATACCAACACAGATCTCTAAAAGCTATTTAATTTCACTCACATCCACCTCTGATTTCCTAGGTATCATTTTAAGCTTTCCCAATATCCGCTTTAATGAACTGTTACCACATTCTGTGTACCAATCGCCCATTGGCATAACATAATTTAACGAAATATTTATTTCGTACGTACAGATTTTCAGGATGTTACAAAAGTATGTAAGCCTGTCAGTTGTTTAATCTTTGATGGTACCTACGTAATTTTCCTCAGCAGTTAATGTCGTATATTTATAAAATCTGTATGACCTCTGTTCAGCCTCATAAATACGGTGGTCGCGGGTACTACTATCTCATTTGGTGATTTGCATAAATGTGAGGTGTGTGTGTGTGTGTGTGTGTGTGAGAGAGAGAGAGAGAGAGAGAGAGAGAGGGAGAGAGAGAGAGAAGAGAGAGAGAGAGAGAGAGAGAGGGTGCAGCGGTTAAGGCATTAGACATTCTTAAGGAGCAGAACCTAAATCGACTCTGGCCATCCTCATTTGGATTTCGGGCTTTTTACCTAAATCGCTTAAAGCGAATGCAGGGTGATTCCATCGAAAAGATGAGGACGGATTTACTGCCATTTTTTGCTCAGTGGTGCATCAGCAATGTATCTTCTGGGATACAGGGTGTCATTGAGGAGGCATCATATTGTTAGAGCAGCAGATCGAACAGTGATAGATGCAGCGTCTGTCCGTTTCTTTGCCCGAGGAATCATGTTGGCATTTTGGTAATGTAGCCCGTGTCGTATGTCAGTGCACTGGCGGCACTAGCTATAACGTGGCTAGACATGTTGACAATTGTTCGCTGACTTCTGTCTTGGTTAAAGAAAAATATCTATATCGTTAGCGACATTGAAATAAAGGAAAAATAATATTTGAAAACAGCTAATTGTGTGTGCGCCTCTTTCCTGTAAGTGTGTTGTCATGGGACTAAACTCATAACGGCTGGAGGGTGGTACCCAAGCAACGTGCTACAGCGGAACAGCTCTGTGCCCAAAAAACCGAGGGTCAACCACATCGTTCTTCCACTCATTTTATTCAACTCTGTCACGACAATACTCTTATAGAAATCGAATTCAGCATCACTGATAGTACCGAAAGTGGAATACTATTGACTTGTGACTGTAGGCGTTTTCTGATGAGGTATTGTATCATTGCCCTAAGAGGGAGGAAGTTCGCCAAGTTCGTCTTGAAATATCGGAAAACGTATACCATTGCAGCCAGGTGACAAAGCAGTCAGGGTAGCTATATGGTGTGGGGAATCCAGTTTCTTTTTTGGGAAAAATGACAGGTGTGCTACGTACTTTTGCTCGGTTTGACTACTACTTCAACCAGACATAACTCTGTCACCTGTAATCAGCTACTGTCATCGCAAGGCGAACGCAATTTTCCGCGAAAATAATTCTACTTGTTACGCGGCTAAAATTTTCATCACATCACTGCCTACAAGAGCTATGGGACTCATTGGCCACGTACCCTTCGGCAGCTATGGCAAGCACCGCAGATCACATGGTTTATATACTTATGAAGAGCCCACGGTAAAAACGGTGTGTCACATTTTGTTCATTTTTCAGGAGAGGAGATTTAAACATTCAAGATTACAAAAGCATCCATAAAACACTCCAGCCGAGTGTAACCAGTATAATGCTGATGCCAGATTTAATTACTGTAGAATATGTACATTGGAAGAAATTGATATCTTATTACAGTACATATGTACATTGGTAGAAATTGCCCGCATCTCGTGGTCGTGCGGTAGCGTTCTCGCTTCCCACGCCCGGGTTCCCGGGTTCGATTCCCGGCGGGGTCAGGGATTTTCTCTGCCTCGTGATGGCTGGGTGTTGTGTGCTGTCCTTAGGTTAGTTAGGTTTAAGTAGTTCTAAGTTCTAGGGGACTTATGACCACAGCAGTTGAGTCCCATAGTGCTCAGAGCCATTTGAACCATTTGTAGAAACTGATAAATTACAATACATGCAAAAGAAGTACATTCTTGCCATGAAAAGAACATGGTTCGCCATTACTTTTTCGTAAACTTTCGTCCCTTCCTTGAGTTGTTTAGCGCTAGAAGTTTTCATTTGGTAACCTTGGATTTTGGTTCGAAGTGTAGTAGAGTGGAATAAAAATTTATTGCGCCTGGACCACAAAACTGTTTAAGTACTTGAACATCTGCAAATTTTTCATAACGTATTGTGAGGAGCTCTGAAAATATATCTTCAGAATTATTTATTTGCAAAAGAATTACGATTTAAGTTTCAAAAAGTTTCATATTAGAAAACATTTACTATTATATGTTAGATGAGGCCATAAGAATCTGTCAGGTCCCTGTGGTTGATACGCGGGCTCGACGTCTTCTTGTAGACCGACAGAATGTTCCAAATATTCTAGTGTTGATTCTCCATTCTAAGTAAACCTGCATAAGAACAACTAATCTCCCTTGACAGCCAAAGCTTCTTTATGAAGCTGTGTCTAGGAAAAACACTTCGGTCTGTAACATATTTTGAAAAGGTCGTTCAATTTCATAGACTTTCTTGTTGAACAATGACTTTGTAAGCTCTTGGATTCACTCTTGCGGTTTCAAAACCATAAATCCCGGTCTTTTGGTACCTCTGCAGCAACTTTCTTTCATACCAAACCAAACTTATTATCATATTGCATGTATAAGAGTGCCCTCTTATTGTAAATACTATTTTGACACTATCTAATCCCTTAATGGTATAAACGAGATAGTGACGTTGTATGAACACTGAATAGTTCTTATTCTGACCTGAGCACGAATTACAGAATATTATAAGAACCTTTACTGTTGGATCAAGGATTTCACTCACATAATAGGGGAAAAGTAATAACAACTTCATTCGTTCCTTTATTCCATAAATCTTCAGCATAAGTGTAAAATACTGCATTGCTCTTGGACATTTCATAAATGTTGAAACAGTAAAACGATAATTCCGCGCAAAGCATTGAAGACATTTTGCCAAACAGGAATTGGATTCTTACACTGTGTCGTAAAGAGCAAACTCTGGCACTGAATCGTTATGGATAGACCTTCTACAAGCAATTAATATTACAGAAATTAAGCTGCTTAAATAGGAAGATTTTTCATTCCAGTCACCTAACAAATTGATAAACTGTCCTTTTTGGTGGGGTTCATTTGTTTAAAGTCTGACAGAATGAGCATTTACCGTAACTCTCTAAATTAAGAGACATGGCCCTACAGTAGCTACAAACATTACTCATTCTGTTATACCTGTTTCTCGCTTAGCTGACTTATGAACTGATCGCTTCTCGCCTTCATCTCGTGATGGTCCACACATTTTAAAGATCCTAATTGTAGGACTACTTCAAACTAAACACTACATGCACAACTGCATCTACATGGATACTCTGAAAACCACATTTAAGTGCCTGGCAGAGGGATCATCGTACCATCTTCACAATAATTTTCTATTATTCCAATATCTCACAGCGCGCGGAAAAAACAAACACCTATACCTTTGGGCGCGAGCCCTGGTTTCCTTATTCTATTATGATGATCGTTTTTCCCGGTGTAGGTCGACGTCAACAAAATATTTTCGCATTCGGTAGAGAAAGTTGCTAATTGAAATTTCGTGAGAATATTCCGCCGCAACGAAAAACGCCTTTGTTTTAATGATGACCAACCCGAATCCTGTATCATTTCATTGACACTGTCTCCACTATTTGGAGATAATACAAGACGTGCTGCCCTCCTATGAACTTTCTCGCAGCACTCCGTCAAGCCTATCTGGTAAGGATCGCACACCGCGCAACGGTACAGCGGTATTCTAAACGAGGATTGTCAAACGTAGTGTAGTCTCTTTAGGAGATCTGTTACATTTACTAAGGGTTCGGCCAATAAAACGCAGTTGTTGGTTAGCCTTCTCCATAACATTTTCCACGTGTTCTTTCCTATTTAGGTTGTTCGTAACTGTAATTCCTAGGTATTTAGTTGATTTTCTGGCCTTTAGATTTGACTGATTTATCGTGTAACCGATGTTTAACGGATTCCTTTTAGAACTCATGTGGATGACCTCACACCTTTCGTTATTTGGGATTAATTGCCAATTTTTGCACCATACAGATATATTTTTTAAAGCGTTTTCGGTCTGGTTTGATCTTCTGATGACTTTACTAGTCGATAAACGACAGCGTCATCTGGAAAGAACCTAAGAAGGCTGCTGAGATTGTCTCCTAAATCGTTTATATAGAATCTGAACAGAAAAGGTCCTATAATACGACATTGGGAAGCTCCAGAAATCACTTCTGTTTTACTCGATGACTTTCCGTCAATTACTACGACCTGTGGCCTCTCTGACAGGAAATCGCTACATTACTGAGACGATATTCCATAAGCCCGCAATTTCAGTACAAGCCGCTTTAGTGGTACAATGTCAAAAGCCTTCTGGAGTTCAAGAAATACGAAGTCAATTTGAAATCCCTTGTCTGTACAGCACTCAATACTTCCTGTGAGTAAAGAGCTAGTTGTGTTTCACAAGAATGGTGTTTTCTAAATCCTTATTGGCTATGTGTGAGTAGATCGTTCTCTTCGAATAATTCGTAATTTTCGAACACAATATATTTTCCAAAATCCTGCTGCATGTCGACGTTAGCGATACGGGCCTGTAATTTAGTGGACTACTCGTACTACCTGTCTTGATTATTAGTGTTACCTCTGCAAGTTTTCAGTCTTTGGCTATAGATCTTTCGTCGAGCGAATGCCTGTACATGATTGTTAAGTATGGAGCTATTGTATCAGCATACTGGTATACAGTCTCCTACTGCTGTAAAGAAACAAAAAAAAAAAGAGTACGAAATTCAACCGATCGTGTTTGCAGCCGCAACCTAACGACCTAACAGGTGTATTTCAAATAGTTGAAGCAAACCTTGAACTTGCCCCAGTCTTTCGGAGAGAAGACCGACTTAGAACGTTCTTTCAGTTGCCACTAAGAGTAAAAGCCTTTGTATTTCTGTTCATTGACACGTTATTTGAAGGACATTTTAACTGACTTGTAGCACCGACGGCTGGCCATCTGAATTTGCGATGAATTTATTTTCTAGCTAAATGGACTTACCTCGTTTTTTCCGTGTGATCTTCATATGGTGACTTGAGAAACGGGCCCACCTCCAACTCTTCTAGATTCCTTCTCTCCAACTAGCATTTAGTTCTAACAAAGAGTGTTAAGCTCGCAATGCCAAGATATATAATACTTACCACGTTTAATAATCGCACGAAAGCTGTGGACCCATCCTATACCAAACTAACAGGCCCAGTACGTTTCTGATTTAAAACTTACTAAAATAAATGCATATATCCGATGTTGCTCATAAAAGCCTAATATTTGTTTCACATCAGTATCCATTCAATTTTAATAAAAGTTTCGTTCATTGGCAGAAACATATCTGATCTTCAGTCAATTTCCACCAAATTTGGACCATAAATGTTCGGAGCGTTCTAAAAAATGGTAAATTATGCCAGAAACTAATTCTGAAACTGAAACCAAGTAAATTTTGAACTCCAATTCGTACATTATGCGCTAGAGCTATTCGAGAAATGTATGCAAGTGTCGTCGGAAAATATAATCACATTTGCTGTAAAAGTGGTTCTACGTGTTACGTGCTTGTCAGCTGGCACTTTTTATGCATTATTCATGCATATGCTCAGTATACAGAATCTGTCTACGTTATGCTTTTCTCCTTTTGACACTCGTGTTTTTAAACATACAGGAGGAAACTTGCTGTGGAGTACAATGCCGGATGAAAACTATGTGCACAGAAACATTACTAGTGACTTTCCTGAACTAATGTCATTGCACTAACCTGGTTGTGCCGCCTTATCCAGTTTAGGAAAGGCGAAACCAACAAAGAGGAAAGTACAGTTGAAGTTGTTTGTGAGTTGCTTGTCAATATTTATATTAGATCTGAAGTACAAAGCATACGGAGAGTAAAAGGGCTATTACTGGCTGGATATCTAGTAACGTACATTGACGTTCATTAGAGACTCTCCAACTTTCTTGAATGAGCTTTGGTTTGAGAGAATGAGAGCTGACAGGCTGGAATACACTCTGTGCAGGGCAGTTGATGCTGCGGCAGGCGCTGCTGCCATTCCTGTTGGGGCTGAAGCTGCCGGTGGCGGCGCTGGTACCGGTGATGTTGGCAGGCCTGGCTCTGCTGGCCAAGAAGGCTCTCCTACTGGCCAAGGTGGCGCTGCTGGTGGCCGGTCTGGCTGCCGCCGGCTCCCTGCTGCGGCCGCAGCAGCAGCAGTACCATCAGCAACAGGTGCTCCACGACTCGCCGCACTCGCTGTACCCCAGTTTCTTCCGAGGTGTCAACTACGGTGTTACCAACGGCGAACGCGGAGACGACGTCGACAGCGTGCGTGACGGACGCAGTGTCGCTGGAGGCGCCAGGAATTTTGCCTGGGAGTGACTGGTAGTTTCTCATGGCCAAAACTGATTCTGCTAAAATTTAATCGTTCTGACGTATTCCCATGTCAGTATTCAGTTTGTGATGTCCACTTTTATAAGACTGATGCATCACCGTGGCTCCCCATGTCCTGTTACAGAAGACCCTACTCTCTTTATGTGCAAGGAACATAGTGCTGAAGAGTGGCGCAAATAGAGTGTGGCAGCTGGGTTGCGTGCCCTGGACGGCGTTTACGTAGGGCAGTCAGTTTAATGACAGAAAAAGATGAGGATGGACGAAACAGTAGCGGAAAAGAGAGACAAAATAGGAGGGGATGATGTAGGTGAATATGAAAGTAAGAACTGGATAGTAAAATTGAAAAGGGAGCGGATATGTGTGAAAATAAATCACGAGATTCGTACTGAACTGCGCTAAGCAACAATTCCGTAAGATCTCTTCCGTATCTTTTTGTACAGAGAGGCTTGTTTTCGGCTCGAAATGAGCTAGTAGATGGAGCTACCCTCGTTAGGGTCAGCTTCATGCCTTTTAATTTATTCTAAAGTCCTGTTGATGTGAACACACGCATAAATAGCCTAAGAAGTGATGTATGTCGAACAAAAAAAAAAATATCGGAAGGATAGAGTGACCGTGTGGGAAAGGGTGGGCGATGAGTACAGAGTCGATGTTTGCTCTGGGTGGCCTTTACTGTAGTTACGCCACTGCTACTGAATTCCACATTCAGTCACCTATTCAGCACTCACAGCATTGCAGTTTCCTGTTGTTTCCACCGACGAGAAGTTTAATCTTTTTTCCTGTTGTTTACTTTCTTGCGTTTATTAATCAGTTTTAGATTAGGAAGTTTATGTGCGCGAACTTGTCTTATGCACTTTCAAAGGCTGTAGCTTTAAATACAGAGGGGTCACCTCCTTATAAAGTCATTCGCAACAATAGTAACTTCAGTTAGAGAAATAAGAGCTAATGAATTATAAGTACAGAGCTATATCTTGAAGCTATAAAGTAGCTTTTGTTCTAAGTATTTTGCGAGGCTTAATTCCCCTGACGTTAATAATATTATGTGACATATGTCAGAGTAGATTATCTGGTAAGAGAAATTTGTGGAAGTGCACTTTATGTATCAATAACATGAATTTGTTTTTAATAAAGTAACAGAGTCGAGCAGTTAAACTGAAAGCAATGTAAATTTAGAAAAATTGGGCTACTTTGACTTTTTATTTAAAACCTAATCCCATCTTACTGTAAGTAAGACATTTGCATTTTCAGTACGTGCGTGTGTTTTGGGATATCAGTCTCAGTGTTGGAAATTAGTGCATAACTGTTATGAAAACTGCTAATCTCTAGTTCCATATTTTTTTTTAATGGCTGAATTCCTTGCTCGGCCCCAGGATATCAGAGACAGTGTTTTCATCAACTCACAAGAAAGTAGTGAGATTAAATTTTTACGTGTCATGGAGTAGGTCATTAGAGACAAAACACGCGCTAGGACTGAGCGAGAACTGGAAAGGATGTCGGTCGTGTCCTCTGTGGAAGCATCCGGTATTTTCCATAAGTGGTTTACGGGAGCAGCTGAAAGCTATAATTTTCATGAGACGAAGCGGGCACTGGATGCACTTGAACAACTTTCAGATCTCTCGACCACAATTTGTCTTATTTCGAAAATCACCCTATGCATTTCGAAATAGCGTCATTGTTTGAAGCAAATGCTGTATAATTATCTGACTCATAGAATACTGCCAAATGAGTACAACGTATTTCATCAATATTTGTAAACAAAAGCGATTGCAAACCCACGCGATTTTGGAAATAATAAAAAGTGTGTTAAAGATCACCTGAAAGCCTAGATTTCTAAGGGCGGACGGGAATTTGAACCATCCTTCTCCTGAATGTGTCCAGGTTCTTAGCCACTGTGTTACGACACTTGGTAGAACCAGCTCCATTGGCGCCAACGGTAAGACAGGGAAATCACCATATGTCATGGCAGCGCCGCAACCAAGAAATAATAAATAAGAAGTAATAATAGACCCGAAAACTAGTAGGTTTCATAACTTACTCTTTGTTAGTCATATTCCTTAATGCACTATAAATTAATGTGACGTCGTAACGCACTGTACTTATCTAGAGTTTTTCAGAGATTTCACCACCACCAGGACGCAAGAACTACAGTCCTTCGTAGCTGCTTCGCCTTCGGAAGAAACTGGGGCAGAACTCAAGAATAATAACTAGACTAATACCGCATGAAAACTGGGAGGGTTTTATTCAATAACGCTACCGTGTATATCTCAGGAAATATGCATGAAAAAAATCATCCCTTCCAACGCCATGGTCACCGTTACATAAACCTTTTCACCGCGTCAAAAATCTGGATAGTAAAATCTTTTGTAGTTTATTAATCTTGGCCCATGTTTGAATTTATCTGAAGGACATGTTATCAATGTTAATACCAGCAATGTCTACCAGGTGTTGTGCTTTCGATAAAACCGACAAACTGCAGGGACGTATTCCTGACCTGATATTGAGGGGCAAAAGGAACACACGACACGTGGTCAAAGGAACTTTCATTCGTTTCCACCATCTACCTTGGCGACGATGCATTTCTGGACACTTGGAAACATGTTCATAGGACCTTTTCTCCTCCATTTCCAGCAACACCAATTTTATTCCGTGAACGGTTACACATAACGAAACGCGGTTTTCGGCAAATGTTACAGCGTCGAGGAGTACGTATGTTTCTGTTTGGTTGATGGTTTTAGCGTTGGTATCAAGTGAGATATTAAAGTGAGTATGTTTTTTAAATGGAACCGTATACTTTTTATAACTGCTTTCGATAGCTCTTGAGAAGACAATTACAGTGATATAGCTTCTGTTAATGTTGACGTTGGAACCTATCGTACAAAAATTCGAGAAATGTCCTAGAGTGGAGAGCACTGTAGCAGGAAACGGTATTTGCAGTGCAAAGATTGCCACGCAGAAGTCCCGAACCATGCTGCTTAGTTGCATACTGTAAGGTAGGCTTGCGCTACGAGAATAGAGTTTTATTACCCCTTGAACCAATTTGCGACTCAGATGCAGATTCACCTACGATGTTGTCTAGGGAAATACGACACAGGCTAGAATGTAGCGTATAACAAAGGGCTTAGGAAAACTGTTTTACGTTTGTGTATCCTCCCAGATTTACGTGAACTAAAACAGAGAAATCATCTGTTCATAGTCCAAAAATAATGAAGTCTTACACGTTGCAAAATGCAATTGTTGTATTAAATATCTTAACGTTAGAAGGAAGATTTGGCCTATCTTCTCCAGTACACGAATATGTGCTTCTTAGAAGTAAAATACATCCTGTCGGACAACTGTTTCTACCTACTGGTACATTCGTTGAAATAAACATTTGATTAAAAACACTTTGGAGACCACCTGTACACCGAAAAATAAATATCCTGAACGCAAGCGCATAATGACAGTGTTATCAGCTACGCGTAATACATGACATCGACTTATCTGACTCTGAAATGCAATTTCGTACACACGTAAATGAAGTAAACGATTTACTAACAATGATTTGGTAGCCAACCAAATCACATAAAATATTTTTTGTATTTGAAATAAACAATTTTATCCTTTATTGAAGCATGTATTCAAACTGTTGAGCAAGGACTGAAAGGCACATTTGAAATCCCCGTTCGAAAGAACAATGAACAGATCTGATTACAGTGGATGACATGATAGATCATGGTCTGGCGATTCGCCAGCCCTTATCGTCTGGCGTAGTTGGGGTTTATTTATAGACTGCATCTTTGAGTGCCCACCAAAGAAGTAAATCGAGAGGAATCAAATCGGATGACCTCGCAGGGCGTTTGGCAACAGAATTTAATCCTACCTAACGTGCAGGAAAGATCTCTTCAGTATTTGCGTTGCAACATGTGGCGAGTGTGCTGAACAACCGTCGTGTTGCACCCACACACATCGTCGAATATCCAGAGAAATCACTTCTAGATGAACCGGCAGATGTCCATTTAGAACGTCTGAGATGAAGTTAAGGTCCCGCAATGTAGTTTCCTGCGATGCCGTACCATACGCTTACGCTCCATGACCATTAATGTTGCACCTGACGAAGCTATTGCGGATTTTCGGCTACCCAGTGATACATGTTATGCAAATTTAGATTACTGGGGTTAGTAAATGTTGTTTCATCGTCAGAGAGCACACGATGGAAAAAACCGTGGGGTCGTCTCTAAGTTGCTGAAGGGCAAACTGACATAATTCTGTAAGACGTTCGAAAACATGATCATCCGGTGCCTGGTGTAGTAACATACTCGTATGATGGGAATGGAAACTCTGTGGATGCAGGATGCGAACGACACTCATGTGGCTGATTTCACATTCCTTGGCAATATTTCTCGTACCACTCTGCGGATTCATTAGCGCTGTAGCCAGAACAGCTTCTTCGTGTTCTCTGTCAGTTGTAGTTTTCTTTCTTGTCGTCTTTTCACGTTCAAGCAGTCCCTCGGCACTAACGTTTTAATAATTCTTGCAATTGCCTATCGCGCTGGACACTGGCGATCCAGACAGATAGCCCTATACCGCTGTCCTGTTCTTACAGCATTTCTTTTACATTCACCGTATCAAAGTAGTATTACCAACTTCTCCTCAGTGGTGTTCATGTCTGAACACAACGAATGTTGAAGCAGAAATGAGCGACTTGCAGTGCAGACAAGTAAACAGGCTAATGTGTTTCCGACCATCGTGCTCTCACGTTCTAGGGCATTTCTCGATTTTTTAAGACAATTTTCAACGTCAAACTTAACAAACACTATATCACTATAACTGTCTTCTCAAGGACTATCTAGTGCCATTACAAGAAGTGTAGGGTTCCATTAAAAAATTACTTGCTTCAATATCTCCGTTGATACCAGTGGTAAATATATTAACCAAACAAAACTATAAGCGCTTCTCGACATTTTAACATTTGCCGAAAACCGCGTTTCGGTATGTGTAACTGTGTGTAGGGTGTTCAATATGGTGTTTATTGCAGCTGAAGACGTTGAAGTCTCTCGAAAGCTACATTTCGGATAAAAGAAGTTATTTGTCTGTATCGGAGGGGGCATTCAACGATACTACACTCGACCCGTAACCCCACCCCATCGTGGGTGGCGGAGGGCAAGTTTGAAATCTTTATTGCAGATTACAATTCTACGGTGAAATCTATATCCGTTTCATTTGAAGCATTTTCTTCGTTTCGCCATAGGTGGCGCTGTAATCTGAGGATAAGAATGGGTACAGAATCGTAATTTACGATATGCTACTCAATGGCCCCTGAATATTCAGTGGCACATGGGAACCATCGAACTGGGGACTACTCTACGCATTACCGTGTCCGTGTAGCGAACAACGACGTATCATAACAGGCAGGACTCTGTGACAGGAACTCACGTACCGTGCTGACTCAGAAAAGATAGCGGCTCTAAACATTACAATACTTGCGCAGTGTTTATTAACTGAATGCTTACCAATCATTTGGAGAACAGGCGTGCCAGTGACTGATGAATGTTGCAGCCACAGGAGACAACGTTGAAATGATCCTTATTGATGGAGAATGTAGGAGAAATGTTGAGGCTGCTGTTGCCTTTCGTGCCTAGCGTTTTCCAGAGAAAGTTCGCTCTCGTTCGTTCTTTTACAAGGTTGAGAACGCCTTCATATCAGATGGCAGAGTACAGACCGGCAAAAGGAAACGAAGCACACGTGTTACAGAAGAAGCTCATGAAGTGGCCGTACTAGCAGCAGTGTACCACAGCCCACGGATAAGCGCCCGGCAATTACACCGCGATTCCGGTATATCCGTATGTAGTATTGTCACAATATTGCATCGTCATAAGTATCATCTATACCACGTGTCGCTGCATCAAGAACTTCATGGCTCCGAATTTCATAACCGGGTAGTGTTTAGTGAATGGGCACGTCAACAAATGCAAACAACTCCCACGTTCTTTGCCGAGGTACTATTTTCCGATGACTCTACATTCACAAACCATGTTAGAGTTAACCGGTGTAACACGCATTACTGGAGTGCAGACAATATCCACTGCTTACCACAAGTCCATAAACGTCGTTGGTCGGTTAACGTAAAAATGTAGCATTATGGGGAACAAACTGAACTACAGAACGTTGAATGGACGCAAATATCGAACGTTTTTGGAACAGAAACTACCCGCACTACTGCAGGACGTGGCCCTGGACGTTCGACAACGTATTCGGTTTCACGGTTGCCCAGCGCAGAACGCAGCTAAAGCAAGGGAGGTGTTTAAGATTTGACGTCGCCGTATTTCTTTGTGTGGGGATATTTAAACGATAGGGTTTACCATCAAGTGCCAACAAGCGTGAAGACATGGTCGACCGCATCAGAAACGCCTGTGCTGACATTACCGCAGATACGATTCTGTCTTGTGTACGGTCATTTGAAAAGATGATTACTAAGTGTGTGGAATTTAGCGGTTCTGCTTTTGAACGCTTCCTCTAATTGTGAAATTAGTGTAGCATTCTCTCGAGTCACGGCCACAGTGTCGCATCGAGTAGCCTCCTGTTCGATATGTAGCAGGAATACAAAGTTGCGAATTGGGTATCCAATCAGAAGTTATATCGAATGTTGCAGTATGTGAAGTGAGTAAGTTTTAAATTCTTCCGTACACATTTAGCGGACTCATTAAGCGATGAGCTAATATTACTGCAGACGAAGAATAATGACCCTGTGACATGCCTCAGACCCTGACGGGGATCGCGAGGTCAGGGATACTGTAGGTGAGAAGCTTCCATCTATGTTGTTACAGCTTCGCAAGGAAATCAAAAAGACGTTAAAATCGATTAATATGCTGAGCTCTGCAGTATACCAGGCTATAGGCATTAGTTGGCGAAATATGGAATAACACACACTAAATGACGGACACATATTCAGAAGAATACAAAAACATTTATCCGATTTCACAAGACTTGAATGAAGACATTGAGCTGGGGTCAATGTGTCTTACGCAAATGACTGCAAAGATTTTACTTTTAAAAGATCCATCGGATTTCACTAAAGATATTATTCGTCATGAACAGTAAAAAACTATGCACCGCGAAGCATTTATCCGAATTGGACGAAAATCGACAGATGGGGTGTACAAGCACAGACAAAGAAATGAGTACAGCTTTAGAAAAATTGGATGATATATTCAAGAGAAAGAGTTTCACAAAATGATCAAGTCAATAACGCATTCATCCACCTCGAGGCCATTATTTGAGAAGTTATTCGGCTTGGTATTGATTGATGGAGTTGATAGGCGTCTCCTGACAGATTTGTCACGTTAGATCTCTTCCCGAGCCACTTGGACAGCCCTGCTAATAACGCTGTAACCGATCTCTGTTAGGGAGAGATCCGGCGGCCTAGCTTGCCAAGGTAGGTAGGGCTTATCAAACACGAAGACGCGCTGTAGCAACTCTCGCAGAGTCCGTCCCCGATAGCTGAGTGGTCAGCGCGGCAGAATGTCAATCTTAAGGGTCCGTGTTCGATTCCCGGCTGGGTCGGAGATTTTCTCCGCTCAGGGACTGGGTGCTGTGTTGTCCTAATCATCATCATATCATCCCCATCGACGTGGAAGTCGCCGAAGTGGCGTCAGATCGAAAGACTTGCGCCGGACGAACGGTCTACCCGACGGAAGACCCTAGCCATATGACATTTATAATTCTCGCCGTGTGCGGCCTGACATTATCTTCATCGGGCAGCAATGAGATAATATGAAAATGATAAAGTTGTCTGAATCTGCTCAATAGTATACAGTGTGAAACGCGTATGTATTCAGTACCAGCGATGGCGAGGCATGCCAGAATCTCTGACCAGAGAGTTGATGATTTTTATCTTAATGATGAACAAACGAACTCAATTGTCTCCTCTGTTAATTTGACGACAATTGATGACGCGGGGCGCTCTATTGTAATGAGCGCTGCCCAGCTTAATACACCCGGTTTGGAAAATTCCAGTAACGTACAGACAAATTTTGCTAATGAAAATGGACAGTGTACTGAAAGTACGACGGATTCATTTAATTCCGAAATAGTGACTGACAGTGTACATTTGACTGGCAAACCTTTTTGTAAATCTCAGAATAACGAAATGGTTACAGAAAGCGAGACAATTCCAGATCCACCATTAAACAGCACAGAGAATAGAAATGCTAATTTTGGCTTGGATCAAACGACGGCATTATTGTTACAAATTCTTGAATCAAACAAACACCTTAATGAAAAACAAGACAATCTTAATAAAAAACAAGACAACCTTAATGAAGATAACAAACTATTTAAAGAAAATTTCAAACAACTTAATGAAAAATTAGACAACAGTTCCAGACAGCTTAGCGAGCAGATTACAGCCGTTGCCGCGCAGTGTCATGTCACTAAGGAACAATTACGCGAGGAAATTGAGGCTTTTGCTAGGAAAAGCAGCGAAGAAATTAGATCTGTTGCTCAAGAATTAAGGGATATGCAAACAGCTACAACAGAAGCACTTAGAGAGGAAATTAGTGCAGTCGGTAAACAATGCTCTGAAAAAGCAACACAATTACGCGACGAGTTTAAATTGATGACAGCAGAACTTTCGCGCACAATGGATGCAAAGATAGACGCGAAATTCGACCAACAGAACACTCAAATTGACGAACTTTTTAGTCACCACATACAAAACAGTGATACGCGTTTCCGCAAATTTATACAGGATCAAAATAAAGTAAAACGTCAAGTCATGGAAACAATCACTGCACAGAGACAAGAAGATAAGCGTAAAATGTTTGCGAAGGCAAAAACATACGTAGACAACAATATTGCTACAGTATCGGACAAAATTAATACCATCGAACAGTTGAACACCGAATTACGTGATGAAATTTCTGATCTTAAATCAAAAACAGATACACACACAGTAGATTTTCAAACAGTGACCGACAGACTCGAACAATTAGAACTAACACATGATTCTGATGTCATTAAAGCAAACGTTAAAAAATTGAACGAAACCACACGTAAAATACAAAAACAAATTAATGCTTGTGACACTAAAACCGATGATCAGGTAAAAATACTGACTGAAAAATATGATGAATTGGCCAGTCGTATTGACGTTATCGAAAGTAATAAGGACAGCAAATCAGACGATACTTCACCGATTTTGTTTAACCAAACTCCTGAATTCCAAAATTTACAGCAGACAATCAATGAGATCGATTCGTCTAATAACACATTGCGTAGAAAATTGTCAAGTTTACAGCAAGAAGTAACAGAGATGAAAAATATTTCAGTTAATAACACAGCACAGCATACGCGCCATTCAGAACATTTCTCACGCTCGTACAGCCAGTGTAACTTAAGCAATTTACAGAGACTACGCGACTTAAAATCCGAAAAGCTACGCGACTTAAAATCTGAAAAGCTACGCAACTTGAAATCCGAAATGACAGATTCTCACACAAACCTGAACGTGTTCTCAAATTCAGTGATAAGAACGTTGATTATAAGCAATTTGTATGTGTAAAAAAATCTAAGGAACTTAATAATGACAGAGCACAGGTACACGCTTTGAACTGGATACGTCAATTTATTTTAGTATTTTTAAAAGCATTGCCTGTAATACAGAAACTACAATTAGCATGGATACAGCAATTTATTTTTGAATTTGTACCGCCATTGCATGTAACGCAAAAGCTAAAATTTATTTGCAGCGCGCAATTGACCTCAAGGGATTCATTACGCTTTAATGAATATGTGCCGTAGCCAGCATAGGGCCCCGAGCTGTAGTAGTGCTGTTTCATCTTTAGTTTTCTGCATTGCTGCCTTCTCATCTACTATCCTTTATATCTATCAAAACAGCTCTTTAACTATTGCTCTACCTAGTTTTAAGAAAAATGACTAAAGAAAACCAGATAAGACAAGTTTTACCGAAAAGTGACAATTTTTCATTAGACGCTCAAGAAATAACAACTACCACCGTAATTTTGATATCAGACAAAATTTTAATCATCAGTATGTGTAAAGTTAACAGCAAACGCATTTTTTGTTAACAATAGACGTTTTTCACCACAACAGCATGAAAGTCAGCCGGTTAGCATACTTAACCAACAATGCGGTCTACAAGGTCAACCAAACTTTAATGTTTCGCCGCGTGCACGTATAGTCCCTGGTACAACAAATAGTAACGCACGCCAGCAAAGAAATGAGTACGTACTGAAAACACACTATTTCAACTCGTATCGCAAATGCACCGTATAAAAATGACTATCATGACAGACGTAAAAAATAATGAGCACAATTTTCAGCGTACATTTAATAACAGTCGATCTCATCAGCAGCGAGAACATCAGCAACAACATATAATCATTAATGAACCAGACAGTAGATATCATCTCGAACGTAACACGTCAGCAAGAAATAACAGAACAGTACAAATAGTTTAAATGCCACAGCATCCTCCCGAAAATAATAACACGCCAGATAAAATTTATAAAATTTAATTAAATACAGTACAGGTTGCATATTCCAGTAACGTAAGCAATAATTTTGACACGCAGAATCTTGTTCACGAGAATGTTATTTGAAACACGCCTTGTTGAATGCACCACTTTTATCGCACCCAGATCTTACTAGAAATTTTTTCATTGCCACCGACAGTTCTAACACCGCTTTAGGAGTACATATTTTCCAGGAAATTGAAGAAAATGGCTCTATAGTAATTAAAAACATAGCGTTTGCAAGTCGCATTCTGTCACCTGCTGAACGAAATTATTCTGTTACAGAACTGGAAACATTATGTGTTGTTTGGGATTTTACGAGATTTCGACATTTTCTTTATGGAAGACATACCACCGTCTACACAGACCACAGAGCGATACAATTTTTACTTTCGGCTAAATTTACTCACGACAGATTAAGCAGATGGAAGCTTTATTTACAAGAATTTAATTTTACAATAGTTCACATTCCCGGCACACAAAATGTTATAGCAGACGCACTATCTCGTTCTCTCAGCAACAATCAGCAAGACATCGCAACCAACTTCCGTAAAGCAAATTTCAGAGTGATGTACATTCAACAAGTTGCATTTGAAAATTTTATTTCGTCGTCATTACAGGACATAGCACAAGAGCAAAGTAAAGACAATGTGTGGAAAGAGATTAAACACCTCTGGCGAGATAGGAATAATGTTACGATTAGAAACCATTACACTGTACGCAATGACATTCTATTTCGCCGCTCTCATCCTGACAGCAACAGTTGGTTATTATGCATTCCTGACGAGCTTGTTAACAAATTAATCTGGTATACTCATTTAAGTTATGCACATTACGGAGGTAGAAAATGTTTTCTTATACTGAGACAGAACTGTTATTTTGCCAACATGGAGAAACGTATACGACGAGTTTTAGCGTCATGTAAAATCTGCCAGAAAGCTAAGTCAGACACAACTTCACATATTCCTCCATTATATCCCATTGTACCTGTTAAATTAAGACATATGGCCGCTGTAGACATTTTTTGTCCGATTCCCAGAAGTAATAGAGGTTTTTGCTACATCTTTGTCGCTGTTGAACTCACTTCAAAATTTGTTACCTTCACTCCGTTACGCAAAGCTACTGCTAAAAGTGTTTCGAAAGCATTTGTAAAACATTTTCTATTTCATGTAGGGCATGTGTTGAAAGTAATTTCCGATAATGGATCACAATTTCGTTCTGCTATATGGACACGCATGTTACGAGCTAGAAACATTTCTCCGATCTATATATCGAAGTACCATGCTTCTTCGAACCCTTGTGAACGATTAATGAAAGAAATTGGTAAACTGCCACAAAAGACATATTGATTGGGACACACACATATTCTCATTCCAGGATGTAATTAATTCCTTACCAAATGAATCCACTATGCTATCTCCGTCTGTTATACTGAAAAATGCTGAACCACCTAAAAAAATTAA
The DNA here is from genome assembly GCF_023898315.1 of Schistocerca nitens. NCBI lineage: Eukaryota > Metazoa > Arthropoda > Insecta > Orthoptera > Acrididae > Schistocerca > Schistocerca nitens. The sequence continues at coordinate 658,799,784 of NC_064617.1, read as the reverse complement.
AGAATTAGTAACATTTCTTACATCTCGTCGACTACGACACCACGAAATAATCGACATTGCTCTGAACAACATCAAACGTGCCGCAGAGCGCCGGAGAAGACAGCAAAAACAGGTTTGTACACGCCGTGACTTTCACATTGGACAGAAAATATGAGTACGTGCACACTATTTATCCAACAAAGGAAAAGGTAGGTGCAGTAAATTTGAACTTCTATACGCAGGTCCACATCGGATTCGCAGCATTCCTCACCCCAATGTTGTACACGTCGAAACTTTGAGAACCAGAAAATCCAAAGGCAACCACCATTGGTCAAACATCAAACCTTTTATTGAATGAAGACACTTTATGATTTAACATGCTATAATGCCATTTTGCTAGTTTTATGATCACTTATGCAATTATATTCACATGACTAATTATTGATGATTATCGTATTTTTTCTTGGCAAGTGCCCGGCAAGGTAAGGTTAGCAGGTCGCTCTTCTTGTCGTTACACATCAGACCATGCATATTTTTCCAGATGAAGTTACACATTTTATGACTATTTCTGCAAGTATATTCACATGACTACTTATTGACGATTATCGTATTTTTTCTTGGCAAGTGCCCGGCAAGGTAAGGTTAGCAGGTCGCTCTTCTTGTCGTTACATATCAGACTGCACATTTTTTCCAGAGAAACTTACGTATCTTATGAATAATTATGCAATGTTATCTAGTGACATATTAATTTTATCAAATTTTTTCTCTATTAAAGTCTTCAATTCTCGCCTCTATTAACTACACAACATACAAGCTGAACACAAAGAAGGTCACATTTGTTGTCATCATTTTTTTTATGTTTGTACGATTGTTTTCATATTTTGTTTGTATGCACTATGAAATAGTTAAGATATAGCAAACACCAGTTGACTTTGACATTTTGCCTTACGATATCTCAACATCAACTGCTGCATTGTGATACACTGGGTACATTTTTGCCTCTGAACACTGTCTATGTTTTTCACATATTACGTTTTCTGTCATGTTATGCTGTATGCTTAATTATGTTACCATAAAGCAGTCATTATTTAGTGAGTATATGATGTAAATGCAAGACATTAATCTTTGTTCATCAATTTCAGAAAGAAATGATGCGTGAAGAAATAAATTAAACAAAATGGGAATTTCATCTTCGGAATGAACGAAAGAGAATGCAATACTTCGTGATGAAGAGTAAATGGATCAGAATTAACAAGCATTAACAAGAATATACTATACACATCGTAGAATAGCAGTCTTAAGTAATTTTTTCTTTCAGAATACGAGGCGATTGATGCAGGCTGTCAGACAGAACTACACATCTTAGTTTTAGTGATGAAATATGCTAGAGATAAAGAATAGTTGTATAATGAGTAATGACGAGATTTTTTTTTTTTTGCAGATGATAATGAATGCTGATGAATAATGATGAAGAATATGCTACTATGGATAATGAAGTTTTTCTTTACAGGTGATGATAATAATGGAGTTATGATAATTTGGATAATGAAGTTTTTTCTTTACAGATGAGGATATTGTTGAAGTTATGTATTTATGCTATGTAGTTATTTAAGTATTTGTTGCAGTTCGTTTTGACAGAAGGTATTATATTGCATAGTATAATGACTGAAGGTTTTGGAAAGGACAGCTATGGAACACATTTTTTATACACATTTCACTACCTGTTAATTCGAAGTTCACAACTTTTCAGCATAAAATGCGTTTCTTCTTTCAGTTTAATTTTCCATTTTTGTATATTTTTTGCAGGAGAAATTATATATGAAATTAATGAGCTATAAGCAGTTGTTCATTAAATCTATGTCATTTATGAATGTGATTACATATACTCTACTTGTTTCATAACCTTGCTACAGCTGACTCATGACGAATGACGTTACACATTTTCATTTACAGCAACAACCCAAAAGCAAATTTTTTTTCTCTCCCCTATAATTACCCAACGCAATGCATTGCTAACAAAAAAAATGTATTACCAGTCCCAAATAATGATACCAGTTTAAGAGAGTTCTGAATAACACTGATCAGCTCTGAATAGTATGTCACTTGAATACATAAATACTATGCGCATAATTTCAGTGAATAATACTTTTATTCTACTCTATAAATGCTATGCCAATGTTCTCTGTAAAATGTTCTCTGTAAAACGGATGACTTCCGATGATTTGTAATTAGGCAATTAATTTCAATGTTCTCTGTAAAACTAATGACTTCTGATGATTTGTAATTAGGTAATGAATTTCAATGTTCTCTGTAAAACGAATGGCTTCTGATGATTTGTAATTACGCAATGAATTTCAATGTTCTCTGTAAAACGAATGACTTCTGATGATTTGTAATTAGGCAACGAATTTCAATGTTCTCTGTAAAACGAATGACTTCTATGATTTGTAATTAGGTAATGAGTGCCAATGTTCTCTGTAAAACAATTTATGAACATTTTTCTGTAATGCTACATACATGGTACAGAAATGTTCAATAACTGGGCACTGAATGCCAGCAACTACTAGTGTAATTCCCAATGAAGAATAGTATGTGACTTAATGTCCTTCACCTTCTGACCTAACTACCCTGAATTACTGCAATATCCATTTGTCCTGTATATCCTCTTGATCATGGAGCACTATATTTGGTTTTGCACTAATTCTTCGTTGGTGTACATTACAAGAGCGTGGTGTTGACACGACATGCTGTCCACCACCGTGAGCGATGGAGACGTTATTATGGTCCCAGTGTTTGGTGTACCTGATGTACTGCCAAAATGATAACATGGAATATTACTACGCCATTTCAGTGTCTTGGGTACGCTGATAAATACTTCTGGGAAAAGAACTTCAGATTGTCTCACTTGGTGTTGTACTTCTGTGGAAAGATATGGACTTCCAGTGCAGCTGCGTGCAACCTAAAGTGCTACAACCATGATGCAATCTTTCCCATTCCTATCCTAATTCTTATAACATAGTGAAAATCATTTTTCGCTAACATCATTTATATTCATGGCCTATACATTTTTTTCGATTTGCTGAACTACAGTGCAAGTGCGCTTTTGTCATTTTCTAACATGATTACTACTCATTGTATGTACATTTCGATTTGCTGATATATTCTGAACTACAGTGCGAGTGCACTTTCGTCATTTTCTAACATGATTACTACTCATTGTATGTTCATTTTGATTTGCTGATATATTCTGAACTACAGTGCATGTGCACTTATGTCACTTGTCAACATGATTTTTTGCCATTACGTTTATTTGTTGTGAAAATGCTAAAGAGTTTTTCAGTGCGTGTGCACTTATGTCATTTGTTAATATGTTTTGTACTCATTGTATATACATTTTGTTATTGCCTAATATGTTTTGTACTCGGTGCATGTGCACCACATTTACTTCATGTTCTACATCTGTATATTCTGTGATTGTAAACTTAATTAGTCAAGAAAAAATTTGATGCTCATGGCAAGTCCAAATGACTCACCATCGCTGCCAAATTTTTGCCCCCCCCAGTGGAGGGTTATGAAACGCGTATGTATTCAGTACCAGCGATGACGAGGCATGACAGAATCTCTGACCAGAGAGTTGTTTATCGTTGCTAGTCTGCGCTTGACCGCGCGAGTGTTCAGTTGCGAGTTGTCAGTTGCGAGTTGGACTCGGTCGGAGTTGTGTGTGAGGAGTCGGCAGGCGTCGACATGGGTCTCTGGTCACGATTCGGGACAAGGTATATTGTTAAATAAGGTAATGAAGCAGCATTTCGCAATCTGATAATGTAATGTATGTTAATTGTAATTAATTTGTTCAAGAAATGCCCCAATAATAATTTTTTTTAAAAGCAATCGTTTTTAAGAAAAGAATCATTACAATTGAAACAATATTTCCTATGCTTTTCCTCCCAAAATCAATTTATCAGATTAATTATTGGACAGGGCCTAAGGTCAGCGATGCTGCCCTATAATTGTGGGTTTAATGATTAATGTTCATTTCTCAATTTTTGTGTCGAGTTTACATTTGGGTCATTATTATTCTATAATTTTTGTGGGGAGCAAACATTTGGCACTTTTTCATTATCATAGACTTTTCTTTTATTTCTGCTGGGAGGTTACGTTTAGCACGATGTCGATTAACATTTAAAAATAAATCTCTTTTATTTCTGCGGGGAGGTTACAAGTGCTTGCCGTCGGAAGGACACATCACAGAAGCTATAACACGACGTATTGGATTTACATCCAACCATGTTAATTATCTCATTGAGTATTAAAGTGAATTCCCGTAAGAAATACGATATTGTTTTCGCTTACTGATTGGTGAGTGTATCAACCCGTGGGTGCTGATGAACGTACAATTGTTCGAGAAGCAGATTGACCATGAAAAGCTTTGCTTTAATTTCTACCGTAAATAGTGCTAGCAAACCTGAATCGGTCTTCGTATCTAAAGATAAAGATTCTATTCGGAGTACAATGCCCAAACACCAAGACGCAGTCCGGATCGGTCTCATTGCTTTTGAACAACGTACGTTGCTCTTCCTGACACACCATCTCTGTAGCAGAAAAAAATAGCCTAGAAACAAATACGAGGACTCTATAGGTGACTACGTTAACGATAGAGACTATAGTTCGTTAACACATGGTAATTTCTTCTATATTAACGTTATCTATTTCCCTTGGAAGTTTCAGCTATGTCATGCTTCCGCCTTAACAGTTCTACAACGATCTCCACCACCAACTTTTAAAATACACACACCACGAGAAAGGTCAATTATACCGTTCTTTTCTCTCAAGTATTCTACCCCAGTTATGCATCTCGCAGTTACGCCATTCACTACTAGGAATGTACAACTTATGGCAGCATTACTAATGATTAGCGTAACTTGCGCCTGTCATTTCACAGTGTGCGATTTAGCTCCAATACCGCCTGAAATCTTGCAGTTCTGCACAGGTAAAGTTGGTATACACTTTTTCTTACTGATGTTATTATAAAACTTCCTAACCATAACTTTCCTCGTAACTCAGGCATCAATTAATATGACAGTGGTAAATCCTTCTACGTTTGCATTCACAGCTGCTTGCACTAGATCTTTCATTTGTTCATTGCATGTGCCTGTGTTATTACACAATTCATCTCGATATCCAAGTCATTGTTACATCGCGGTATTTTTATGTTGTCGTCTTGTGTACTGCCCTCACACCATTTCTCCCCTCGTACTGGAGAGCTAAGCCGTGCCACCTTTGGTTTGTCAATTCTCTTCGGTCCAGTGGAGGCTGCTCGTTTGTCATCTCCACTCTTCTTACTAAATGGTTTTGTTGTGATACCCAATCCGGATTATTTTGCTTTGACCAGTTCGGGTTGCTGTTTTGCTTACTTCTGTCGTTGTTTGTTTGATTCGCGGGGGGCAAAGCATTACCTACTTTTTTGTTCTGCCCATAGTCGCTTCCTCGCTGATTATGCCAGTTTTTTTCACTGTTTCCCCGTGTATTTCCATTACCATTGTCGTTACTAGATGTCGCTATTGCGCCATCACCGCTGGCACAACTGCCATTCGCGTTCTCACGTGTTAGAGCTAACGAATCCAATGTTGACGGGAACTATTCCACGTTATCATACGGTACGTGCATGTTTTGTCCTTAATGTCCACTGGCAACATGTACTTTAACAACTTAATCACATCTTTCTTGCTGTCGGATCGTCCCAGTACAGAGTTTTATTTAAATGGCGCTCAAAATATTTTCTGAGGTGGCCGTGTTTTGGATTGTAGGGCTTCTAATAGGCTTGTTTCCGTAGGCTTGTTTCCGTAAACTTTCCTGAATGACGTGGACCATTACTGATTTAGGAAAGCCTTTTCGACCTCAGCTGATTTTGTGGGTTTCTCGGCTGCGTCGGTTGCCCAAAGTGCTTCCTCACCGTGTATACGTGCCATGACATTATTTTATGTTGGTCTCTCCAGGTTTGTGGTAAGGCACCTCTGAAGCTTATTATAAATGCGCCCGGGTGGAGCCAGTTCTTTTCAGGTAAGAATATCTGGAACTGCCTACGTTTTACTAGGCTTTCTTCTAGTGATATTGAAAATAAGTGATCGAATGAATTACTGTGCGTGGACGAACTGGTACTGCTTCCACCCTATATTGTTTCTCGTTTACGTTGCCATACACGTTACCTACACGTGCTATTGTTGGCTCATATATTACATTTCGTACTGAAGCTATCTTGGTGAAATCGTTGAGCTGTGTTTTGACTTATTCCAATTCATGTGTCACGGGATTATTAGAGGTACTACACTCGCGTACTATTTCCTGAGTTACATTTGGTGCTGTAACACGTTATTCGGTATTAAGGCAATAATTTATATGCTTTTCCTGTGCCTTAATCCATGCGAAAACATCACTTGTCATTTAGTGACGGTGTGTCAAAACATACTTTGATTTTGTTCTCATGTCCCGTGACTAAAGTATGGTTCAAATGGCTCTGAGCACTATGGGACTTAACTTCTGAGATCATCAGTCCCCTAGAACTTAGAACTACTCAAACCTAACTAACCTAAGGACATCACACACATCCATGCCCGAGGCAGGATTCGAACCTGCGACCGTTGCGGTCGCGCGGTTCCAGACTGTAGCGTCTAGAACCGCTTGGCCACCCCGGCCGGCGACTAAAGTATGTATATGGTTCTTAAGGTGCTGTATTGAACTTTGCATACTGGTCTGCTCTGTTTTTATTGGGCCTACTTCATCCAACAGCTCCGTTAATTACTGCAGTACTGAGCGGTATGCGTCTTGCAATGATTTATGTAGGTACTAATTGCTGTGAAATCAGCAGAAATTTGTTCCAGCTGCTCTTTTGCGATGTGATTAAACGTAACTCTCACCTGTTCAGATTGTTCTTTTGTTACTTTCTCGAAATTCTGTTTTATTCGAGCATCTATTTTCTTGTCAAGATTCTGCGCCATAAGCTCGAAATTTTTTTTTTATCTAAATAGATTGTTCCTGTGCCATGTGATCGAAATTATTATTTTTCGTCATATTTTCTAACTTTTGAAATAATTAAGTCAAAAGTTCTGGCACTACAGACAGTTGTTGCGAAACTGTTTCTACAGCACCTGCATGAGCTACTGCCTTTATTTCAGTGGCGGCCCCGCCTACAACTCGGGCGTCGGGATTCTCCCTATGGTCGTTTTCGACATTTTCTAGGGTTCGAAATTTATGTGTAGGTCCCATGAGTCCTCTTTTACCAGTTTTAGTCATACCGCAAAATACATTTTGGGATTAAATTCATAGCTTCGCCTCTATTACCGTACTAAAAAATACTACAGTTGGCAATATTAAATTATCTCACTCAGTGTAAACTCGAGATACCGGCTGGGATAGGAAGAGAATCACATGGAAGGGTGGGTCCGGAATTCTTGCGTTATTTGTGCTTTGAATGATCACATTTATTTACAATACACATGATAGCACAAAATGAAAAACAATAATCACCAAATATCTCTGAACTTTAAGTGCTTGTTAAACGTAAATAAGCCTTCTTAAATTTTAACCAAAGACTGGATTGACTAAACTCTCAATTCTTGCTACCCTAAGGAATCAGTGCCAGCAACAAATATTAAAAAAAAAACCGTAATAAAACATCTTGTGACGTCCGTTGTGTTTCGTGACGTATACAAAAAAAATATTACATAAATATACTTAATATAATTTTATTTTTAATTTATCAGCATGATTCTTTCTCTCAGGGATATTGATAGGTAAATATGAAACGGGTTCTTGAAGAACCTCAGTTATTCATGTACCAACTTTAGATTTTGAACGTGATGACTAAAATATTAACTGAATTGAATTGACTGGAATTGAATTGAATGTAATTTTGTTAATTTCTCTTTACTGATTGCAAAGCAAGGCTTGAGAGAATTTCGATTGTTGCCGTGAAGCGGCCAATACAAAACTGACTGAACTCATGGAATCTGTATAGTTCAAAAACATTAACTTTAACGTAAATTAATTATCTGTAGCGATTTTAAAAGGTTCGTACAACGAAATCTCTCGCATTTACATTTACTGTAAACACTTTGTTAAATAAATTAATATTTCGGCGCGTAATGGTCGCCCAGAGCCTGCATCGGAAGATGAGCTTCTCGCAGCGCAATTACTGAAAAAAAATGCTTATTAAAAATAAGTAGCCACTGCGAGCATTTGAAGTGACAACTATCACAAAGAAATTCATTTTGTAATAATAATAATAACAATTTTATTTTAGCATAAATACGAATAACTTAGATAAAATATGTGTAGCCGCTCAATGGCTGCCTACCGTATAGCGAAACAAAACAGTGCGTGTACCACAAAATACGTCCTTCCTCCTCGGCCGTACAATCGCGTCTCTTTCGATCCTTTTTTTATTTTCATAGACATTAAAAAAAATGCCATCGCTGCATATCAGTTGTTTCAAGAACATTAACTATATCTTTTACACTAATTATATTCATAAAATACGTAAACTACGATTTACAACCGCTAAAAATGTCAATATTTATGTGACATACCGTCACATGTGCCCCCTAGTGAGGGTGTACGTAATAAAGTCCACTGTTTATGTACAGACTCACTACGTTTTTATATTTAGTTCAGTTTTGTGGACGGCCAAAAGTTTGATTGGCCCACCTATTTCAATTCACTGTTCAATACTCTGTTCATTACACGATTATGGTTGTCATACACAATTCACAATTACAGGTGAGTACGTCTATCAGTCCCATCTGTCTTTCTGTTTTATTATGAATAGGTACAATCCGGTATCTTGAAGAGCTGAGGCACTTTGACTTACGCTCCCCCATTCGGGTTACAGGCGTAAGGGAAAAAACGGGCCAAAAAAAAACCGCCCGGAGCCTTCGGATTGTTGTTATTACGGTTAAGTTTGATTTACATTGAATGTGTAGCACCTGCACACAAATTAACAGACAAATATATACATATACATTTACATTACAAAAAATCATCATTAAAATATAAAATTACATAACGTACAACGGTCTCTTTTTTTTTCTTTTGTACAGATTGTTGTATTAGTCTTTGTGTTTTTGACTGTTACAATTTTACATGGTATATCGGTTCATCGTCGACTACAACATTTTTGGATCTGATAGAAGTAAATGTTGCCGACGGCGGTTTGCTGTTGGTCTGTCGGTGTGTCGCTGCTGGCGTAGACGATAGGGTATGTGACCGCTTGTAGCAGCCGGCGGCCGGTTCGTTGGCCCAAGCGGTGACGTAGGCGCGAACAGCTGCCCGTCGGTAGGCTTGGCGCGGCGTCCGCTGCCAGGACAGGACAACCGCCGATCGCTCGCCGCGTCGTGCAACATGTAAACATTTCACCGAGTATCAGTTCATCCGCATAATAAAGTAAATATACCTGCTATAAGTGTTGGAAGAAAATTCATTAGTTTCCCAAACACTCCACAGTCACTCGTGTTCACTGTTTACGGAATGCATTATAAGAATGTACGAACGAACGAGTTCCAGGTCTTTAAATAAGTTCGGGTACGAACTCACACATTTTACACTGATTTAATATAACTGTAGTTTTAAGCTAAGTGTTCACTTGATCGCAGTACGCACTGTCACTATGGTGACTGTTCAGCTGAGTACGTCGCGGTGACACTTTTCGCTTCATATCACTTGGCCTGCGTCGCTTCTAGCGTGCATCTGCCGGTCCGGAAACCACAGTTCGCTGTGCGCTACCTATAGCGTATTTTCAGTCCACTGCTATGGTTCTGTTTATCAGAAGTCTCACTTCTTTGCCGAAACATTTATTCACACTGTGAATGTCTATCATGTTTCGCATCTAAATTGTTTTCTGGGAAAGGCACACCATTTGAGCTATTAATTTTTATTCTTTTGTTCACTATACTTTCAGAACAGTCTTCCACTGTTAAACACAGTCACACATGTTGTGTTCTTGCACAATTAACTGTTCACACTTTTATGTCGTTCCAATTCGTAGTTCAGTTCATCCGTTTTTTCACTATTTGAGCGTTCGGATAGTCACTTTTAAATTGGAACATGGTTTATAGCATTTTACTAGAATTACATAATAAATTTGCTTTCCATTTTACATGTTAATATTATGTATATACGTAGATATGGTACAATTAGAGTTCCTTCTAGGTCCGGTTATCACTTAGTATTCAGTGATTGACCTAGTTGTCACCTCTTATTTAAAGTGTTGACCAGTTGGTATTGTTTATTCATTCAACACTGATTCAGAAACTTTTGTCATTGTTGCATTGGCAACCGCCTTGCTTACGCGCGGGTGTACCTGCAAGCGCCTTCAAGCTGGATCAGTGTGGAAGTTAAGAGATATTATTATGTTTGAAAATTTTTATTACGCGAATTCTCGCTGTTAACTTGCGCGTCCGACGACCATGCACGATGCTTCCTCCCTTTTCAAGGTTTATCCTGTGCAGAGCGTCCTTACGCAGATTCATTTGCAAATCTCATTTCTGTCAAGGCACTTGTTTAATTGCAGAATTCTTCTTCTGTCACAACTCACTCATACATACACTTAGCAACTACTCTATATCAAACAAGCACAAATATAAAATCAAATAAACATTAAATAAATCATACTAACTAGTCATACAACTTACATCTACTTTTACACACTACACATTTTAGGCTTAAACCCTTCAGTATTCATGGATATAACCGGTTTTATTATTTGCCACCGCAGCATTCTTTGAATTTCTCTCCCCGCGGTTTGTCTTTTCGACCAAGGTATTGAATAGGAGGCACGGCAGAAAGTTTGATGAGGTTTTACTTGCATGTCGAACTCATACTCTTTTATTATCCCCGGTTTTTCTGAAAACACTTGTACAAATTGGTTCAGCACTTGACTCAAATCGGATTGCTGTGACAGGCTCAGGTACGAAGATTCGGCTACTTTTGATTCAATACGTTGCTTAATAATAGCATTTTCCCGGTCGCAACTGGCTTCCGGTTCGCTGCTGTCTTCATTTACAACACAGTTGGGGTGATTCAACGCGTCAGGATCCTGTAAAGTTACCCTGACGTTCCGGCAGTAGTTCACATACGCGTCCGGAGTCCTTATTAATGCCAGATCAATTTGTCGGTTTAGATAGGTTAAGATGCATCTGGCTCGGGAGAGGTCAATTTTTGCCTTCAATTCCCTAAGCGCGTCAAGGCCCAGGATGCAAGGTACTGTGAGATTTTTGATCACCAGGAATGAGCACCGTATGGCTTCGTTTTCCAGGGCAATCTCTGCCTCCACCTGATTCTTTATTAACTGCAAAAAAATTGTTCAAATGGCTCTGTGCACTATGGGACTCAACTGCTGTGGTCATTAGTCCCCTAGAACTTAGAACTACTTAAACCTAACTAACCTAAGGACATCACACACATCCATGCCCGAGGCAGGATTCGAACCTGCGACCGTAGCAGTCGCACGGTTCCGGACTGCGCGCCTAGAACCGCGAGACCACCGCGGCCGGCGTATTAACTGCACCCTGCCCCGTAGGGCACATACTATCCTACAATTTTTTACTGGCAGGCGCGGTAAGTTTTTCACTCGATCCACGCACTTGAATAACTGCTCATCAATACAAAAAGCACTCGCCCCTGTATCCGATATTATTATTAGTTCGACCCCATTTATCTTTGCCACAAAGGCAGCCTGCACATGTTCTATTTCTTCTTGGTCCGCAGGTCGCGGATCAACTGTCAGTTCATCTTTCATCTCGCATCCGTCATTGTAGCGGAGCATCTTCACCCCCACATTCTGTCTGCCCCCTCTTTCATCTTGCCGACCGTCTGGGAAGGGCCTACAGAGGTCGGCCAGAGTTTGACGGCCTGTCGCACCCTGCTGACACGTGATCAGACACATCGGTTATTCGAACATTATCAGTCACAATTGGTGACGTGCACTGCGGTGCGTACACGTGTGACTGATTGTTCGGAGGCTGAGGTGGAGGCGGTGGCATCGGGACGACATTGATGTGATTAACAGGGACATGACCTGATGGCATGTTTTGATGTGCCTGCCAGTTTGGTGGCCCTGCCCGTTGCCACTGCTCATTGTTAGTTCTCATATTTTTATTGCCGAAGTGGGAGTTTCCTCCCGCTTCACCTCGTCTCTTTCGATTGTAGTTTTCTGCACCTCTTTTTGGTGAAGACGAGTTTGACTGGCCATGCTGGTACGTTTTGTATCCAGTGCTGTGCCAGTGACCATCCACAGTGGGCACACTATTCATAGTGTTTCCTTTCTTAGTTAAGTTTTCCCATTGCGAATATGCGTCACTCTTTGAATATCTGTTCTTACGAGGGCTATTATTGGATTGGTTTTTACCTTTACCGTTCGCTTGTCCGTTGTTTGTACTCCCCTGATCTCCCTGCCTGGCATCCTCGTGTATTAAATCGAGGGAGTCTATGGTTGCCATAAACAACTCCAAGTCCGTGTCAGGGACGTGTACGAGCTTCTCTCTTATCGTTATAGGCAGTTTACCCTTCAAAATTCTTAGAACGTCCCTGGCAGGCATGGGTTCGTCCCATTATCTGGTTTTGTTCAGGTATCTTGCAAAATATTTTCTCAAGTTACCTGAACGGGGATTGAATGAATCCGGGTTATACACTTGTTTCCGGAGACGCTCCTGAACAGACCTGGACCAGTATCTGGCAAGAAATTTACTTTCGAATTCAGACAACGACGGACACTGCTCCGCGATTTCCATCGCCCACAGTGCCGCGTCGCCTGTGATGAAAGAGATCACAAACTGAACCTTTTGGTGCTCAGCCCATGATGCCGGGAGTACATTCCGGAAACTTTTTATAAATATTACCTGATGGACATTCTTTTTCTCATCATTAAACGTCTGGAACTGCCTGTGTATTAATAGTGATTCCTCGTGCTTTACTTGCGCTACAGTTGGTAGCGCTACCTCTCCGTTTGCGGTGACAACGCCTGAACAATTGACTGGCGAGTACGGTTGCACTTCCTCGCAGTCAGCTTTTTCCACTCGGCGTACATTTATCGGCACATTTCCGTACTATATGTTGTTGTTGAATGGCGCGGGGGTCGATGACTGCTCGGCCCACTCTATGCGAGCTACCGCTTGTGTGACACAGTCATCGATCTTTTGATCTAAATTGTTTGACATATGTTCGACTGTTTCCTGGATATTTTTCACTTCATTTTGTAAGACACACTGTGCCTTGTCTAACTGATCTATGCGTTCATCCAATTGCGTGACCTTTTGTGGAATGTCTTTGTTCTGGTCTACCAAGTCAGCCACTTGCTGTTTTACTACATCGATCTCCTGTGACAAATATGACACTAGCGCCTTGTCACGTTGTTTAAACATTTCATTCACTTTTGCTAGGAACTGGGCATCACGGTCCTGTTCCCTGCGTTCGCGTTCAAGGCGTTCCTGTCTTTCCTTTTCCTCACGTTCGAGGCGTTCTTCCGCTAAAATGTCCTTAACTCAGTTAATTAATGCCTGCTCCCGTTGCTTGTCTCTCATGTCTAATTGTGCCATCAGCACCGTTAGAAGATCGGTCGTTGGTACAGGTACTTGTACAACATTCGCTGTCGATGCAGTAGCATCCTCCTTCCCTGTATCAGTAATCGAGTGGATTTCTTTATTCAATTGAGCTTGATCCTGATCAGTGCCTACTATTTTGCCCGTTTCAGGTTGCTGAGCTTCCGGTTTTGGAAGTTGAGAACCCGTCATTGTGGGTGGGTTCCTCACTGGAAACTCTTGTATATTTTCGTCTGTGTCATAGCCTGACAGATCTTCCCTCTCTAACCGTTTGTCCTTGCGTGTCTTCACCATTTCGACTAGTATTAATCCTGACTGGTAAGACACGAGTACACACAAAATCTATTTTCCCCCAAAAATGACACACACACAAAATATACTAACTACACAAAACACATACAAAACACTGAAATCAAGTAAATCAAAGAAGCTACCTACTACTATTAGTACTGAAACTAACAGTTATACTTTCGTACTCGTTATATTTCCGTTGCACTGTGAAAAATTTTACTTCTGCAAAAATATTACTTTGTCAATTAAGTTCACTAGCATTTATTTGATTCAGACAGCTGATTGTGTGAACTCAAATCCAGAACACTAATCACTGTCTCAGAATTCTGACACTGATTTTTGTTCAGTAGTAGTAAATGAATCTGTTTCACTATCCACTGACGTTAAAACAAATTGCATAAACACTTTTGACAAACTTTAACTCAAGAAATAAACACAGTGCATGGCCCCCGGATCCTTTCTTCCTTTAGTTTCCAGCCCAGAAGCGCATGCACATACACCCTTACCTTTATTAGTTATTGTTGCTCGGTGTTGTCTTTATCTCAGTCGAGACAATGGTACGCATATAGTCAGCTTCATGCCCATTTATCTTCACTGGTTGTATCTCGTACAAGTTTTGTATTTTTGGTACATGGAAAAAGATTACATATATGGCATTAATTTCACATACATATAATTACGTACATAAAAAAATTTTCTTTTAAATATAGTTTTCTATCCGGACAACTATATCTCAGTAATTTTCTGTGTATTTAATATTGGTACATAAAATTTCGAGCCCTCACGTTGCTGGGCGCCACTTGTGACGTCGGTGTCATTAGTTATTCGTTATATGCAAAGGAAATTATATATACATACGAGCGGACCCGACAGACGTTGTCCTGCATTTTTTGTTTGATATTAGATGGTACCCATTTTCTCCTTCTTCCCAAAATATTAATGGATATTGAAAAGCGTCGTAAGAGCGATGACTGTCCTCAATCGTATGCACTGTGTTATCTCTGCATTGGATTCGTATATCTCGACGTTCAAATGCGTCGCCAACCATAGCAACTGCAACTTCATTAATGGTCGGTGCATTATATCGGCCCGCGTGCTGCCCAGATAATACTTTGTCTTCTGTATAGTTGTCGTTTTGCAGTATGTTTGAAACGGTATTGAACAACTAGACCAACTGGTTGTGATTCTGTAAAAACGGTTCTAAAATACCCACAATTTCTCGCTCCTCCATCTACTCGATATGGTTGTACTGGCAGCGTGCGTTTATTTCCTGCTCCTCATCACCCATGAAGTAGATTTGCAGAAATTTTGAATCGGTTTCAGGCATCGGTATTAAAGAACCAGTTTGATGATACACTTGGGCCTGAATCTTAAACTTTGAGTGAAAATTGCGACCATCCTCATTCTGAACTATTTTTGTTGCTCCAAATGATGTCACTTGAACGCATGGATTGAGTGGTACCGACTGCAACGCCATCTGCCGGGCTGATTTGTGAATCTAAATCATCCATGCCCCCACTTGAATGCATTCACAAAAATTCATTCAAATCAATCCAGCCGTTTCGCGGCATAATTTACCATTTTGTAGAACGCTCCGAACATTTATGGTCCAAATTTGGTGGAAATTGACTTAAGATCGTTGCAGTATAAATAAATAACCTAGAATTCGACTGCAGCGCCATCTGGCGGGATCATTTGTGAATCTAAACCATCCAGGGTGCCACCCAAACGCATACAAAAAAAAAATTCATTCAAATCGGTCCGAGTAAGTAAATATGAAACGGGTTCTTGAAGGCCTCAGTTATTCATGTACCAACTTTAGATTTTGAACGTGATGACTAAAATATAGTTGCCGTTAACTGAATTGAATGTAATTTTGTTAATTTCTATTTATTGACTGCGAAGCAAGGCTTGAGAGAATTTCGATTGTTGCCGTGGAGTGGCCAAGATAAAACTTACTGAACTCATGAAATCTGTATAGTTTAAAAACATGAACTTCAACGTTAATTAATTATTTGTTGCAATTTTAAAAGGTTCGTACAACGAAATCTCTCGAATTTACATTTACTGTTAACACTTTGATAAATAAATTAATAGTTCGGAGCGTAATGGCCGCCCAGAGCCTGCATCGGAAGATGAGCTTCTCGCAGCGCAATTACTGAAAAAATGCTTATTAAAAATAAGTAGCCACTGCGAGCATTTGAGGTGACAACTATCACAAAGAAATTCATTTTGTAATAATAATAACAATTTTATTTTAGCATAAATACGAATAAGTTAGATAAAATATGTGTAGCCGCTCAATGGCTGCCTTCCGTATAGCGAAACAGAACAGTGCATGTACCACAAAATACGTCCTTCCTCCTCGGCCGTACAATCGCGTCTCTTTCAATCCTTTTTTATTTTCATAGACATTAAATAAAGATGCTATCGCTGCATATCAGTTGTTTCAAGAACATTAACAATATCTTCTACACTAATTATATTCATAAAATACGTAAACTACGATTTACAACCGCTAAAAATGTCAATATTTATGTGACGTACCGTCACAATCTCTTAAGCAATAAGTAAGTAAAAGATAACTCTTGCGCAATCTGCTTAAGCAGTCACAGTTATTAAGTTACGAACTGATAACTTAGAATAAATAACCAAGCACGGTAGATCTGACACATTTTTCTTGCATCTCTAGAATGGATACTATGACAAATTAAGCCCAAGCCAAGAATAGTGAGTTATAATAAAAATAGAGATGCCAATCAGAACGGAAATTACATTAAAATTTTCCTCAGCACACCAACGACATACGCAAATATTTAAACAGGCAAAGGAACTACGTCAAAATTTAATTACAACATCGCTCACATACAGACCTTTAGGTAGAATATTAAAGCAAGTACATCAGAGCCTTAAGAAGTGAACGGCGAAACTTATAGAAGGAAAGCTGCCAAAGCGAACAGTTTCACTATAGCAGTAGCGGACACGCGTCAAACACAGCCTGGAGGCACGTGCAGGGGAACAACAGCAATAGTCCCTCGCGGCCGGCAGCCGCAGAAAATGTCGGGCTCGCACCTCCCACGGCTAAGAAGGAGCTGCTAACGAACTCCACGTAGGTTAGATGTAGGCCACAGAAATACAAATTACATGAACAACAATTGCCACCTTCTCAAGAGATCGCGGCTATAAGTCCAAACAATCCATAATAAAATAAGATAGCAAATATTACTCCCAAGAAAACTGCCTAAAGGAAGTATACCTTAAGGCAAAGAAGTATTTAAATGTAATAATTAACAATTTAGGTACATCTTCCACAAATATTGCCTTTCCAGGTGCCTACATGAATCAAACCGATAGAACAAATAGA
This sequence comes from Schistocerca nitens, assembly GCF_023898315.1. Classification (NCBI taxonomy): domain Eukaryota; kingdom Metazoa; phylum Arthropoda; class Insecta; order Orthoptera; family Acrididae; genus Schistocerca; species Schistocerca nitens. The sequence goes on along the minus strand of NC_064617.1, from coordinate 658,782,564 downwards.
TGATTAAGCTTAGCCCTTCAAGTGAAAACTTAGTGGCTAGGCATTGCAAACAGTGTTTCCTTGAATCAGTTCTCAGACTTCACAAGTATCTGGAACCTAATTTCAAAAAACACAGATTAATACAGGGAACTCCTCTTAAAATAATTAAAAAGTAAAACAACAAACCTTTCAAAAAGTAAAAAAATCCCAAGTTAGTGAACAGGAATTATGCTAGACGGCTCATGACCTAGTTAATAAAACTGAGTAAGTAACTTCATTAAACAACTACCTGCCATACACATAAGGCGAACAAAGCTTCATTAGTAAACCACTGAATCTGGAAGTGATGCACAGCTCATGGCCTCGGTAATCCATAGCACGTTAAGGTCTCAGTGGTAGACTTTTTCGTCAACTCAGGAACGGTCATTAATTTACACCCAAAACTTCAACCAATGAAATACATGCAAAGGTACTACACAGTTACGGCCAAGCTTAATCACAAGAAATAAAGGCACCAACAGCAGAGGTACAGAAATACTGACGGCAAAATTTTTCAGTAACGGTCCTTGCGTGCGCGGAAACGTTGAGCGCAAACTTCCAAGTTTCCAGGCCCGCACAACGTGGGTAGAGAGGGAAGTGCAATCCACAAAAGGCCGTTGGAGGACACCGTCGATATACCAACGTGATTGCTGCTAAGCAAAAGAGTGACAAGTCTATGTCGGCACAAACAGATCTAACGGCCGAAGGAAAAGTTGCGCGCGAAAACCCACGCGTGAAACCCATACGCTGCGCCACTGCTGCCCGTTCTGACCTCACAACCCACTGACGGCCTACTTCAGACCCTCTGATCCAGCCATCACCTAAGAAAACTCTAGTTAAACTCGCGCCGTCTATCGAGAAACCAGTGAAAGAAGGCATCGGGAAGACAGACATATAACGAACAGGGGCCGCCACGGTCCACTCATCTCGCAAGAAGAATCGCGACAGAATGTCAAACAAACTAGCGTCGCGTAGAGATGTGAATTACAATACGTGCGCCAGGAGCCATCTTGATGTCTCAAATTCTGAACTCAGCAATGTTTATAATTAAATTTCTTCTAATTAGTGATTGGATATGACAATTTTCCCGCAAACTACAAGTTTCGTGACGTCCGATATTAAGAAGCAAGCCCAAAATGTCCTTACCTGCTAAACTATTGTTTGATGAACTGATATATTTTCCTCTCTGTGTTTTTCATGTAGTAGTGTGTACTGAATCCGTGTATACATAATTTTCTAGTTTCTTCCTTTTCTTTGTTTGAATTTAAGATTGTTTGTCCCTCATCAGCCATCACATCGATGTATTACATATAACAAAGAAATAATTTATCTTATATGTAAATACAATAATGACAATAGATAAAACATGTAAAGCCGGCCGGTGTGGCCGTGCGGTTCTAGGCGCTACAGTCTGGAGCCGAGCGACCGCTACGGTCGCAAGTTCGAATCCTGCCTCGGGCATAGATGTGTGTGGTATCCTTAGGTTAGTTAGGTTTAATTAGTTCTAAGTTCTAGGCGACTGATGATGACCTGAGAAGTTAAGTCGCATAGTGCTCAGAGCCATTTGAACCATTTTTAAAACATGTAAAAATATTTGATCGTTCGTTGCAGTGTAGAAATGGAAGGTTTGCCGTCAGAAGGACGCATCACAGAAGCGATATCTCGACATATTGGATTCTGATCCGATCATATTAATTATCTCGTTGAGTATTAAAGTGAATTCCTGTAACAAAAATTAAATCTCTGTCGCTTACTGTTTGGTGAGTGGATCAGGCCATGTATTCTGATGCACGTTCCATTGTTTGATAAGAAGACTGACCGTGAAATGTCTCACTTTAATTTCTACTGTTAACAGTGGTAGCAAAACTGAACCGGTCTTCGTATCTAAAGATGCAGTTTCTATTCGGAATACAATCCCCAAACAGGAAGACGCGATCCTCGACAGGTCGTATCGCTTTCGAAAAATGTACGTTGCCCTTCTTGACACACTGGCTCTAAAACAGAAAGAAACACTACATTAAAAAAATTATGAAGACTCTATAGGTGATTACATTATCGGTAGACGCTTTTGATAAAAGTGCCGAGTTATTATTGAGAACAATATGAAGTACAACATTTACCAGTTACTCGTACCTACGTCTGCTTTGTAAGGATAGACGAAAGAGAGTGAGTAATGGGAAGGAGATTCTTTCCTCAACAAATTTCTACTGTTTCTAACAACTGATAGCTTTTTTCACATACCGATTCCTTGCCTTTTTGCTATTATTGAATCGTCTATTCTCTGTTTATCTTAGGCTTGGATGCGTGCACATATTATTATGACAGTATGCATAAATGGATGTTTGTGGTTTCTGGTGTGAAAGGATCAGCCATCATTTCTTGACGTCCAGGGTACAGTTAAATAAATGGATAAACAGAAACGAAAGTCACAATACTTTATTTATTACATTTGACCAAGATTGCTTGCCATGAACGGCAGCCAAACGGGGAGTAGAATATCGATGATGTGTCGATGTGCCTTAGGGGTGCCGCAGATGACAGCAAAAGGTGCTGCTGGTCTTCAGGGTTCAGTTCTAAGGTAAACTTATCACTTCCACCTTACCATTTCATTCATTGGGATTGCAGGCCGAAGAAGTATCTGGAGACGCCGCAGACAGCGGTAGGATAACAACGTGACTCTCGCCCGCCTTACAGCCGACAACCAGGAGTGCTGGTCGGACGTGGCATACTTTTCACAGCAGGACGCCTTTGGTTGTCTTCAGCGGCACCCTTACAGCACAACCGTACGTCGACGATATTCTACACCAAGTTTTGTTGTCCTTTATAGCTACACATTTCAAGAAGATAATACTCGGCCACACATGGCGAGTTTCTATTGCTTCTATCGCTTCGTGCTTCCCAAACCCTACTTTGGCATTCAAGGTCGCCATATATCTCAGCTGAGAACATTTGGAGCATAATGGTCGGAGCAATCCAACCTGCTCGGAATTTTGACCATCTAACGAGCAAACTGGACAGAATCTGGCACGATATTGCTTACGAGGATAGACAACGACTCTATCAATCAATGCCGAGGTGACCAAGTAAGGGCCTGAGATGGACCAATCCATTACTGGCTTGCTCAGTTTATGAAGTTCTTTGTCTTGAGTAAAAGATTAATTGCTTTCTGAAAGTGAAATCATTTGTGTGTCTGTAAATGTACATCACATCTACCGATTTCCGTTCCTTTTGGATAATTTTTTCGTGGTGTATATATTTTTTTCTTTTTTATCTTAGAATGTATGTACAGTACGAATATTTCGCTCTATAGTGGAGTGTGCACACGTGTGAACGTTCCTGGTAGATTAAAACTGTGTGCCATACAGAGAAGCAACGTCAGGATCTTACCTACTCACGAGCAAGTGTTCTAGCGACTGAGATACCCCAGCACAACTCGTGACTCGTCTTCACAGCTTTACTTCCGCCAGTACCTCATCTTCTACCTCCAAACTTCACAGAAGTTCTCCTGTGGACAAATACTCATAGAAGAAAGGGTACTGAAGACACATTGCTTAGCCACAGCCTGAGGGATTGTTTCCAGGATGAAGGTAAGAAGGTAGGAGATGAGGTACTGGCGAAAGTAAAGCTGTACTTGTTTAGCACAGTTGGTGGAGCCCGCAAAACGCAGGATCCTGGGAACTCCTGCACGCACAGTTTTAATCTGCCGGGATGGTTCAGAAATATATACGTAGTTTGAACATTTTGTTGGGGGAGGACCAGCAATTTAGATTTGATAATTCTTCATTTAAAGTTTTGTCATTGTTGCTTCTATTTTATACTAGTTTCAAACGTAGCCGCTCATTTTCAGACCAGACCTGCTTAACAAATCAACATTGCACCGACGTATTTGGCTAACGCCCGCACGACACATAGCCATGCAATAGATTTGGATTGATCCTATTACAGACAGTTGAATGTGCTGCGCATATAATAGATTCACTTCGTATCTACTGTATGGCTGTCCGTTGCGTGGACAAATCCCAACTGTATAGGTGGAATTTTGCTTTGCTAAGCATATTTTGTGCAGGTCGGGTGTGCAAATGAACGGCTACGAATGTAATAATGTTTTCATACATGAGTCTTTTATGTGCTTTACCATGAAGTTCGGTTACGTTTGTTCATTTCGGCAGCTGCACTGATAGTGAAAGTTATGTAGTGAGGCTCAGCATCTGAAAATTTGGAACGACAGTGATGTAGCCACGACACATGAAAATATCATGATCTCAGTTATTAGTACACTGTGTAACATGTCTATCTGCTCAGAACTGATATTAGTTGTAAATATTTGTTTAGCCCAGTGATTTGTTTATTAATGAGTAAATATGACAATGAATGTGAGGAAGAAATGCCATCAGGTGTCGTAATATAGACTACTCAGATGGAACAGCACACAAGAGACCACTAACTCGCAAAGACACAGCCGAGGAATGGGTTACCGACAGTTTTTGAAGGAATTTTGAAATTGTGCTGAATTTCGGTCTTAAAGATTTGTAAAGAGCCTTACTCGAGCTGAAAGACAGTGCGTGAAATGGCCTGAATTGGTGCACATCAAGCTCATTAAGAATGGAGAATCTTATGCTTGACAGAATCGTCATACGCAATGGAACCTCATTATGTTGGAGAAGGGGGAATCGGAGAGTGGGGGGATGGGAAGTCGAGAGTCAGATCTACGTTCGGTCGCAATGATTTATGTTTGAGATAATGCTGTTTCTCTCTCTCTTATTAACATCGCCGTTGGTTGCGAAGTCTTAGTCATCACCTCAGCACATTCGTTCTCTCATTTAAACTTGCTCTGCGACTCCTCATCTACGAATTGGTGCGAATTATTTGTGTGAGATTTAGTGTCAATTACTTCGTTTATTGACATATAGACAAAAATTTTGGTTGGTGCATAAGTTGTACACCTTTTGAAGAAGTAAAAGAAACACAACAGATACAAATATTAGAAATTTTAGTCATCAATAATATCTTCTCCTTCACTAATTACAGCATTGTGTCAGCGCTAGGGTAACTTTTCTATTCCGCGACTGTAGAAATCACGTTGTTTTGATGCTAAGAACTCGTCGAGCCGTGTTCGGAGCGCATTTTCATCACGAAAGGAAGACTTTCCTTGAAGGTTGTTTGACGGGAAAGCTGAAAATTTGAGGGCGCCTGATCAGGTGAATAAGGTGGGTGCGGAATGACTCCCCAAACCAACTCCTGTATAGTGTTTTCTGTCGCTTTAGCAGGAAGCGGGTGGGCGTTATCGTGGAGTAGCATCATTTCACTCACTGGTCGTTGTTCTTGGATTGCGCCTGCAAGGCGTCTCAGCTGTTAACAGTAAATGTCAGCAGTGATGGTTACACTTCGGGGAAGCAATTCGCTGTTCACAAAATCGTCGCTGTTCCACCAGATGCTTAACATTGTCTTTTGTGGGTGCGCGCGGCTACGGGGACTTGCTGTTTTGTTTGGGCTCAATCATTCCTTTCTTTTCCTCTGTCAGCGTAAAGACACCATTTCCCGTCACCTGTAACAATACAGGATAGGAATGGTCGGTGTTGTTCACGAGCCAGTTGATGACGAGCAAGCAGAGGTGCACATGTCGCCACCCGCTGATTTTTGAGGTTTTGGCTTAGAGCATGCGGTACCCATCAGCCGATTTTTGAACCTTCCTCTATGCATGCAAACGTCGGACGATGGTTGAATGATCACAGTTGGCAGTACTCGAGTACGCTGACGTGGACTGTTGTGTATTAATGAGTTTAAACGATCTTCATCCAACCCAGAAGATTTTCCTGAACGTGGGTAGTCAGTAATGTCAAAACCACTCTCCTTAAAACAGGAGCCGCGCTGTGTCCAATGGAATTTTCCCCACACACGACGCATATGGTTCTGGCTGCCTCCACTGCTGTCACCCCTCTATTGAACAGGCAGAAGAATATGTCTAAAATGTGCCGATCTCCATTTGGCACTCTATTTTCTAGCATCCACAGCTCCACTCACTATGTCAAAATGACAAAACGACAGTATGCACTAATCTTACATTATAAGGTTTTGTTTGTTACACCGAAGTACGAAAACTGCTTCTTCTACTACAGAATTTATACAATAATTGATACGGTACAACTAAAGAAATACAAAAAAGTGCGAATTTAAAATAATATCAATTTTCCTGGATTCTGATTACTTCTCGATAGTGCTGCAATCTATGACGCAACTACAGAATATCATCAACGGTAAATGGTGCGAATATAGCTTAATGACTGAAAGTCTTCATGTAAGATTCACAAAGGTCCTGTCGTATTTCCTGCAAAATTGAATTTACCCTCTTTCACAAATGATTGACACGGTAGAAGGACAAATACCGTGCAGAAAACTGCAAGACGGAGAAAGTAGGAGGCATTTTAAAAGCACTCGAAGTATTTAGGCAAAGAAACATTTTCGGTGTCTACAGCAAAAAGAAATAAGACGACAGGATTATTTATAGGGTTGCAATGGGGCGAGTGTTCTCTAGGACAAAGTTTACACAACCCTTGTAGATCACTCGCTGTTCGGAGTTGTGCACCATCTGAAAGTCAGAAGAAGACGAACAGCAGCGTTACGCATTTACGGTCATCTCTAGTTAACGGAACGAGTGGTTAGTGAGGCTATGTAATCAGAAGTTCGCTGCTCACTTCTGTGAACGTATTCATGGTTATGTCAGAAAACACATTAGAGGTTTTGATATATTTTTGACTTATAGATGGATTGAATCGCGAGGAAGGCCCTTGATTATAATTTATAAATATTTCTTGAAACTGGCCTAACTATGATAATTTAAAGTCCGTCACCGAAGTGGAAACGATGGTATTGGCATCTTGCGGTACGGCGGCCGCGACACCATACAGTAGTGAAACGTGAGCACAATCCGAGTATGCCCTGGCGGTGTAGAGGTAAAACGCGAGTGTACAGACGAAAAGGTTGTGGCACGGCATGCACCTCTTAATTTTGCGTATATCCGTCAGAAGCGGAATGTGGTTCGGATTCCACGTTAAATTTCATTCCTTATGAACTAACATTAATCGATGAAAGGTTTAAAGGCTATATTACATTCAGATAAAAACTCTTTTCTTATTACAAAATATGAACATAATCAAAACTAATGTCCCAGAACTGATGAAAATGGCATTAAATAACGTCAGGAATAAAATCTTTTTACAACAGTTTCAGCAGCGTATATAATCTATTTCAAGACGTGCTAGTTACTGTAAAAATGGGAATGCTTTAACGTTGCGCCACCACACACGTGGAATGTCAGTGAAACTGGCCTGCGGCATCAGGTAAGAATAATAGGTCAGGTGCTTATCGTGTACGCGTAGCGCACCCTAAACATGTAAAGAGTGTTGTTGTAACGAAACTATTTTTTGAGTCATCAGTGTTGTAGTTGGTTTAGTGCGGCCAGCTAATAATGTCTATCATACACTATCCTCCTAATCTCAGTGTAGCCCTTGCACCCTACGTCTTCAAATATTTCTTCGGTGTAATCCCGTCTCTGTCTTCCCCTGACGTTTTTACTCACTATTGTTCCCTCTAGTACCGTGGATGTTATTCCCTGATGCCTTAACTCATGTCCTATCATCCTGCCCCTTCTCCTTAATAGTATTTTCTATACGCTCCTTCCTTCGTCGATTCTGCGGAGAGCCGCCTCATTCGTTACCTTATCAGTCTATTTGATTTTCAACGTTCTTCTGTAGCACCACATCTCAAACGCTTCGACTCTCTTCCCTTCCCGCTTTCCCACTGTCAAAGATTCACTACCACGCAATTTTGTACTCTAAACGTACATTCTCAAACATTTTTTCATCGACGTAAAACCTATGTTTGATAGTGGCAGACTTCTCTTCCAGGAATGCCCTCTTTGCCTTTGCCTGTTACTTATGTCCTCCTTGCATCGTCTGTCATGGATAATTTTGCTTCCGTGGTAAGAGAATTCCTTAACTTCGTCTACTTTCTAATCCAGAAGTTTGATATAATATTTATCGCTTTTCTAATTCCTGCTATGTCTCATTACCTTTGTGTTACTCCTGTTTATTCTCAAGCAATATACTGTACTCCATCCAACAGACTCTTTAATTCTTCCCACATTCAGTGAGGATGGCAATGTCACCAGCGAATCTCATATCCTTTTACCCTGAGTTTTTCTGAATCTTAAACCTTTATTTTATTTCCATTATTGCTTCTTCGATCTATAGATTAAACAGCAGAGGCAGAAGACTACATCTCTCTCTTACACCGTTTTTAATGCGAGCAATTGTTCCCTTTTGATATTGTATGTACTGGGAATATATTACCCTTTCTCTCTATAGCTTATTCCTATTTCTCTCAGAATTTCGAACATCTTACACCACTTCACATAGTCAAATGCTTTTACTAAGTCGACTATTCCTTTGAGATGCTCAACGTTGCTTTCTGTGTCAAGCACAAAGTCAGAACTGCCACACTGGCGTCTTTACCTTTCCTGAAGCCAAACTGATCGTCATCTAGACGTTACTCAATTTTGCGTTCCGTTCTTCTTTCTATTATTCTTACTAGCAACATAGATGTATGAGCTGTTAAGTTGATTTTGCAATAATTCTCGCACTTTTTGCACTTTCTGTCTTCGGAAATTTGTAGATGATATTTTTCTCCAACGTCTGACGATCCCATAGATTCTACACACCAACTTAAATAGTCGTTTGGTTTTTACTTCCCCAACGATTTCAGAAATTTGATCCAAGTTTTCCAGAGCCCTTTTAAATTGTGACTCTAACATTGGACCTACTATGTCATCCATATCGACTCCTATTTCTACTTCTAACACGTTATCAGACAAGATCTCCCCCTTGCAGAGACCTTAATTGTACTTTATCCTCTTATATACTCTCTCTCCTGTGTTTAAGACTGGAATCCCCATTGCACCCTTAACGTTACCACCCTTGCTTTTAACTTTACCGAACGTTGTTTTGATTAAATGGTGAATCAGTATATCCTACAATTATTATTTTTGGATTTCTTCACGTTTTCCCGCAGCCATTTCACCTTGGCTGCCTATACTTTTTATTTAATTCGTAATGGATTTATATTGCAGTATTTCTGTCTTCTTTCACCACTTTTGTATTTTCTTCGATCAGACGAAGTATTAACTTCTTGTACTTATGTTCGTCTGTCCAGCATCCGTCATTTCCCTTCTTAGACATGTCCACTCCACTTCATCTGAGACCGTGAGGTGGCGCAGTGGTTAGCACACTGGACTCGCATGCGGGAGGACGACGGCTCAAATCCCTCTCCGGCCATCCTGATTCAGGTTTTCCGTGATTTCCCTAAATCGTTCCATGCAATTGCCGGGATGGTTCCTTTGAAAGGGCACGGCCGATTTCCTTCCCCATCCTTCCCTAATCCGAGCTTGTGCTCCGTCTCTAATGACCTCGTTGTCTCCTCCTCCTCATCTGAGCTGCCTACTTTGCTACACAATGTGATCAAAAGTATCCGGACACATCCAAGACATACGTTTTTCATATGAGGTGTATTGTCCTGCTACCTACTGCCAGGTACTCCATATCAGCGACCTCAGTAGTCATTAGACATCGTGAGAGAACAGAATGGGGCGATCCGTGGAACTCGCGGACTTCGAACGTGGTCAGGTGATTGGGTGTCACTTGTGTGATAAGTCTATAAGCGAGATTTCCACACTCCTAAACATCCCTAGGTCAACTGTTCCCGATGTGATAGTGATCGAGACGTGAAGGGACGCGTTTTTTTTTACAGCAGAAAAGGATACAGGACGATCTTGACTGTCAGAGACCACCGACGGTTGAATAGGGCCGTAACGTGTAATTGGCAGAGATCCATCCAGACCATCACACAGGAATTCCAAACTGCATCAGGATCTACTGCAAGTACTACGACAGTTAGGCGGGAGGTGAGAAAACTTAGATTTCATGCTCGAGCGGCTGCTCAAAGCCACACATGAAGCCGGTTAATGCAAACGACGCCTCGCTTGGAGTAAGGAGAGTAAAAATTCGACGACTGAATTGTGAAAAAACGTTGTATGGGTGACGAATCACGGTTCACAATGTGGCGATCCAATGGCAGGGTGTGGGTACGGCGAATTCCCGGAAAATGTTATTTGCCAGCGTGTGCTGTGCCAACAGATTCGGAGGTGGTGGTGTTACGGTGTAGTGATGGGAGCGGCTTGCAACCCTTGTTGTTTCGCGTGGCACTATCACTGCAAAGGCCAACATTGTTGTTTTAAGCACCTTCTTGCTTCCCACAGTTGAAGAGCATTTCGGGGATGGCGGTGGAATCTTTCAATTCGATCGAGCACCTGTCAAAATGCACGTCCTGTGGCGGAATGGTTGCACGGCAATAACATCCCTATAATGGACTGGCCTGCACAGAGTCCTCAATTGAATCCTGTAGAACACCTTTGTGATGTACTGGAACGCTGACTCGCGCCAGGCCTCACCGGCCGACCTCGATATCTCTCCTCAGGGCAGCACTCCGTGAAGAATGGGCTGCCATTCCCCAAGAAACTATCCAGCACCTGATTGAACGTCTGCCTGTAAGAGTGGAAGCTGTCATCAAGTCTAAGGGTGGGCTAACACCATATTGAATTCCAGCATTACAGATGGAGGGCACCACGAACTTGGAAGTCATTTTTAGCCAGGTTTCCGGATGCTTTTGATGACATAGTGTACTTTGTCAATCTCTTCATCTTCTGCTAGCGAGTTGACATGTACACCTGAATTATCGTTGTTGGTGTTTGTTTGGTGTCATATCTGATGAAAAAATTCCTGTTACTGAACTGTTAACAGTAGCTCACTCTCTACCCTGACTTCTTATTCATACCAAATCCTACCACCGTTATACCACGTTCTATTTCTGTTGATATATTTATTCGTTTGCGATACATTCTCATCTTCTTTCCATTTCACTTCATTGACAACCACTAATGTAGACTGACCCTTGCATTTCTGTTTCGAGATTTTCTAGCTTTCCTACTACATTCAAACGACATAATGTCATTGTTAATTTCTCGTCACTGATGTTTCGAGAACATTTAAATACTTTTGGTAATTTTTGTGTCCCTAAAATTTTTCTTCTGGTAAGTATTTTACTTTTTCTGTAAGAAGGGAGTGGTGCATACATTGAAAAACTATGTGGTGTGCCTAGAATTATAGGACAGTCAATAAGTTTTCATTTATATTTCTTTGCAAAATATCTGTAGGCTTTCTGATATACAGGTTTCCATAAATCGATTGACTTGATAACTGGAAGAGTTTCTTTCTAAAGAAAACGACCGATTTCCTATACTGTCTATGTCCTTCCTGGATTTTTGCAAGGGATCACTACTGTAATCATATTTGCTTTGTTATTCCATTATATCAACGTAGCTTTCTTTATTTCATTTTGAATAACAAAGATATTGTCATTGATCATCAAGATATTATTACGTTACAGACTCAAGTGTGTTGCACAACGTCTTATGTTTACTTAAGTGAGGGGAAGAAGAAATAGAGGCTTACAAATTTATACCGATTTGCCAGTATTACTCTTTTAATTACAGACAATGTTTGTATTATATTTCTAGACGTAAAGTTACTCCGAACTTAAGATTATATTTTCAGTTTCTAAAGGTAAAAGGAAAGGAACGTCCACGGCCTTTAAAGAGTAGCTACCTCATGTTCCATGAAACTGATTTAGAAAGTTTCGTTGGAATATGAATACAATGTCTTAATTACTAAGTGTCTAGGTCGTTAGCACGTAGGGGATACCTGGTATCAAATGACACGAAATACTCATTGTGGCATCAACTCAAAGTAGACTGATATTCAAAGATTACATGCGGTTTCTGTCTCTAAAAATGCAAATTAATGACAATAATCTTCTTTAAGTTCTTGATTCAGTTAAACTGTTGATGGGTTTCTAAAGCTAACGAATTTGTTCCCGAGAAACAACTTTGCTTCCTCAGTTTATGGACATTCAAAGATCTACTCATTAGTTTTTCGACCAGTTTATTTTCTGATACTGTTCCTTTGGACATTAGTATGCAGTCTCCATACAAAAAATATTTCACTGATTTCAATCCTTCTGAAACTTTTGCTCTAGGAAATATTACGTGTTTCTGTTGCAGCATCCACAATGGCTTCCACATTTTAAATGATGTTATATGCTTTTGGAGTAATGCTAACTAATTTGTAACATTAAACAAGAGCACGTTTAGTGCTAAAAATATGTACAAACGTTCATCCAGTTTTCAGTTTAGCAGAGCCACCGCTGTTTGAATGTTATTTGTTAAAGTTTTATTACAAAACTGCTGAATAAAACTATTTTTATACATTTAAAGTACATTGGTTATTGTTAATCTTTTGAATTTCCTAAATTTCTGGAATCGATCACCTTTTTGTGATTAATTACATATACATCTTAAGAGAATGACTTCATACGCGATAATGAATAATGAAATCTTCACAATATGAGCGATTAGTTCATCGTCTGTATTAACCACTTTTCCTAAAATTCACTCTCTCACCTCTTCTTAGAGACACATCAAGCGTACTTGTTAGAAAATTAATTTAAAAGTCATGACTAATACCTCGATTGCGAAAATTTCGGCCATGTAAGCTGCCGTAATTTGCAGTAAACGCGTCACACTGAAAGAGCGTTCACAAATTGTATTCAAACGTATCCCAACCTAACAACGCGGTTTAAAATGAACGCCAACAATCCATACCGCAAAAAGCTTTATTTTCTGTGGTTACCGGTTTCGGTTACGGATCCACCTGCTCTGTTCACCGCCACCGCCTACCGTCATTGTAGGAGACCTGAAGATAGTAAAAATCTGACCGAAACCGGTAACCACAAAAATAAAGGTTTTTTGCGGTATAAAGTGTTTGTGTTCATTTTAAAGTACTAAACACCGCTGTTATTGAAAAAAAATGTTCTAATTACTCATAATGCGGTAATTCATTCTGCAGAAAGTTCTCCTAAATGAGAACTGGAACACACTTCTATAAGACCATCTCTAAAATTAGTCGACTTTCGTTCGTAGCCTTAAGACGTCTACACAAACTTTATACTGAAAGTGCATGACTTAATCAATTTGAAGCAGAGGAATCTGCTGACACATCCAGATGTGAAAGTAGTATCATAAAATAAATAATGCTAGTAACCGATTTTCAGGGACGAGATTTTAGTCCTAATTCTGCAGCTGAGTGTTCATTACAGTTTTTATGTGCGACATCGTAAGTATATTCGAATGACTGCAGGTTCGCTTGTAATTCAACCATATTGCAATCAATTGCTTGTCCAGAAGAAAGGCATATTTTTAAAAAATATGAATCTCAAGAAGTTTCTCAGAACCTGATAAAAACCCTTCTACCTACTATAAGCAGTAAGAAATCTACCTACAACATACATCACAAGCAGAAAGAGAATTTTCTTTATGAAACTTATTAATAAATGCTGTATGGTACATAAGGATACAACGTATCATAATAGTCATACAATAGAGTCTGGAATACTACAGATCTCTTGTATAGGAATTCTTGAGCATCGGATCTGTGGATCAATTTTAACAAATTGTGCCGGCGTACAAAATAAAAATTAGACACGTGTTATAACGAATTTTTGAACATGAATTAAGTATAACGTGTTCCTAACCCTTCTGACTTACCCTTCTTTTGTGTCATTGTATTCACAAACTGTGTTGCTTTCATTAATATTTCTAAATGTATAAATCAAAGTTTGCTGACAACGCTTTAGCGTGACGAAATGTACGATCTGGATGACACCACCTGGTTACATCGCAATAAGACGCGGCAGGGATGTGGCACAAACTTCACGGGCCACATGATTAGCCGCTATCTTTCTATTTGCCCGCACAACCAGGCGTAGAGTCAATTATCTTAGCTGCGTGGTACGTACCGCTGAGTCTGTATAAGAGCATGTGAAGTGTGTCACATGAAACCAGTCTCTTAGTAACTTCGCGAGACTGACAACGGATTCAATACGTGATGGCAGTGTTGCAGTACCTCCTGTGTGTGCTTCTCAGTCTGAGATTGTGCGTGTCATCTGTCATAGTGTCGCCCGTCGAAGTACAAAGCGCCAGTAAAGGGCCGCTTGTACGACTGGAGAAAAAGCCGGAAGTCCTACCAGTACAGGATATTAAGTTATACGAAGGGAACTCTTCGTTGATGTCGTTGCTGAAGCCCAGAGAAAATGCTACGTATAAACTATGGGGCAAAGAGTATTTTGGTAGCGGTTTTGACGCGTTTAAGCTAAGAAGAGTGAATTCAAATGCGCTAAAGAAATTACTCAGGGCGGCTAATAAAAGCCCACACCAGAGCACTACAGTCAGTTTCAAGAGTGAAGCAGATGATCCACAGGAGCCTGAAAGTTCTTACGATCTAGGGCAAAACGATTCCAACTCTCTCTTGTTGAAGACGAACCGGGAGAATATAGTAAATATAAATGACAGTGAAACTGGTGTGGATTCTGAGAAGATGGAGTATTTTCAGCTTATAAAAAATTTCACGAAAGCACTGGTTAGCAGTTTGAAGCGCGCTCCAAAGCTGTCAGATGGAAATGATGAAGAAGATGAAATTATCACAACCACTGATACCCAGATGACGGAATTACCGGGAACAGAGGAACCGGAGTATTGGGAGGCCTATCAAGGATCAACAGTACCAATTCATCTACTTCAACAACCAACAGAATCATTGGAAAAGGAAGAGGAGTTGCATTCTTTCGAGTATGACAACACCGAACCTACAACAGAGGAAATTTCGACACTTGCGCAAAATTCAGTTGACCAATATTCTGCTGAATGCCCAGAAAGATCAGAGCAGATCAGCCTACATGAAAAAGTAGTACCTGCTGAGAGCCTGCCCAACTGTGCTAAAGGTCTCGTGGCGTACTTTGAGAAGATTTTTGCACCTTGGTGGAAGGGCGGCTTCTACGGAAAAGGCAGAGGTGAGTGACAAAGGCGTGTGTTTATTGTGTCTTACCACTTCCTGAACTACAGCCTTCAGGAAGGGATGCATCGACCACATTTAATGAATAATCCACTGCAAGCGAAGAACGGCGATATTTCCACTAACGTTCTTACAGCTGAATTTACATGCTTCGCTTTCTTGTAACTTACATGATGTTATTCTTAACAAGTAGGCTTACGAATGCCTCAGTGTTAAGTCTGACACACCTGCCTTGAATTTGTCACCTTTCAGTGCACATTTCAAGATTTTTATTATATTCTCCACTAGCAGAGTGCCCGATAAGCTCGACTATGCGTTTATTTCAATTCGATCAGTCCTCCTCCTCCTTGCCCCTGTCTCTGCACATTTCCTCTTACACCTCTCTCTATGTATCTGCCACTTCTCCCACTCTGGCCGTCTTCTCCCTCTCTCTATCTCCTCTTTCATTTCTCTATCTCGTCTTAGCCCTCTCCGCGTCTGTTCCTCTCCTCCCTAGCTCTGACCATCTCTTCCTCCCCCTCTCCCTTTCCACAAGATAAACCCCACACCAAAATGACCTTTCTGGCTCTTATTCGCACAGTATTTCTTTCCAGATAGTACTTAATGTGTGTACCAAGTTTGGCTGAAATCGGTCCATTAGTTTCGGAGGAGATGTGGAACATACATACATTTCTATAATATGTAAGGATACCTTTTTATCTTTCTTTTCGTTATCCGGTTTTGATAAAATAAATTCCATACGTTGGCTCAAGCTTCACGTCACCTGTGAAAATACTATAACATTTCGACTAAAAGTTTTGGAGACCAGCTTTTTCAAGTAGACAAATAGGCAGACACAGTTTCATTGTTACTAAAGCTTATTTTAATCGGTGCACGCCAAATAGCTATGCAATTTCAGTCTGACCTTATGATGCTAAGTTCGATCTCATCACCTTGGCTACCTACTACTGAGGCGTAGCTAGTAGCCTGTAAATGTTGTGACTGCATACTCGTATTCTGATGTCAACGAACTTCTTAGTAACAGAAATCCAATAGGTAGATGGGCCCATAAACATATTTAATAGAGGTGTAATAGTCGCTCTATAACATATTGCTATATGTTATAGAGCGACTATTTTTTCCATTTTCTTTACTTAATGTGCCTGTGACATTCCGCGTGTCGCTCTGTCATAGTACATACTGACGGTACAGATAAGTAATTTTTACTAATGTAATAACCGTTAACCAGTAAATGGCAACACCATCAAGACAGCCACAAAAAAATGTCAAATTGACATGATATATACTATATGTCTCGATACACAAATGACAATCACTTCAGCACAACCGCACGAATTAGATAGGAGTCCTGCCTTATACTTTCTGTGTATAAAGAAACTTAATACAGTGGGTTCCTCATTTCGTCGACAGAAGTTGTTTGTTAGCCGAAACATACCGCACGTCGGCAAGAAAAGTAGAACAGGTAGAAAAACGGACTCTTCATATCACTGAAAAGTGCATTTGAGGTGCCATAATGTGCACGAAAAATACAACGGAATTTACTGCCACAATACCTACACATCAAAAAATTTTTTGCGTCACCTCGGTTCTGAGAGTTCTGGAACATGTACAGAAAATTGGAATAGAGATCAACAAAAACATCATTTCAGCCCTTTTTATTGCTCATTAAAGCAACGCATTGCATGTTGTGCCACCATACAGCGAGATCTTCAGAGGTGGTGGTCCAGATTGCTGTACACACAGGTACATCTACATCTACATCTATACTCCGCGAGCCACCTTACGGTGTGTGGCGGAGGGTACTTATTGTACCACTATCTGATCCCCCCTTCCCTGTTCCATTCACGAATTGTGCGTGGGAAGAACGACTGCTTGTAAGTCTCCGTATTTGCTCTAATTTCTCGGATCTTTTCGTTGTGATCATTACGCGAGATATATGTGGGCGGTAGTAATATGTTGCCCATCTCTTCCCGGAATGTGCTCTCTCGTAATTTCGATAATAAACCTCTCCGTATTGCGTAACGCCTTTCTTGAAGTGTCCGCCACTGGAGCTTGTTCAGCATCTCCGTAACGCTCTCGCGCTGACTAAATGTCCCCATGACGAATCGCGCTGCTTTTCGCTGGATCATGTCTATCTCTTCTATTAATCCAACCTGGTAAGGGTCCCATACTGATGAGCAATACTCAAGAATCGGACGAACAAGCGTTTTGTAAGCTACTTCTTTCGTCGATGAGTCACATTTTCTTAGAATTCTTCCTATGAATCTCAACCTGGCGCCTGCTTTTCCCACTATTTGTTTTATGTGATCATTCCACTTCAGATCGCTCCGGATAGTAACTCCTAAGTATTTTACGGTCGTTACCGCTTCCAATGATTTACCACCTATGGCATAATCGTACTGGAATGGATTTCTGCCCCTATGTATGCGCATTATATTACATTTATCTACGTTTAGGGAAAGCTGCCAGCTGTCGCACCATTCATTAATCCTCTGCAGGTCTTCCTGGAGTACGTACGAGTCTTCTGATGTTGCTACTTTCTTGTAGACAACCGTGTCATCTGCAAATAGCCTCACGGAGCTACCGATGTTGTCAACTAAGTCATTTATGTATATTGTAAACAATAAAGGTCCTATCACGCTTCCTTGCGGTACTCCCGAAATTACCTCTACATCTGCAGATTTTGAACCGTTAAGAATGACATGTTGTGTTCTTTCTTCTAGGAAATCCTGAATCCAATCACAAACCTGGTCCGATATTCCGTACCTCTAATACCCAGTAGCACGTCCTCTTGCATTGATGCATGCCTGTATTCGTTGTGGCATACTTTCCATAAGTTCATCAAGGTACTGTTGGTCCATATTGTCTCACTCCTCAACGGCGATTCGGCGTAAATTCCTCAGAGTGCTTGGTGGGTCACTTCGTCCGAAACAGCCCTTTTCAATCTATCTCAGGCATGTTCGGTAGGGTTCACATATGGAAAGCGTGCCCATGCTGGCCACTCTAGTCAAGCAATGTCTGTATCCTGAAGGAAGTCATTCACAACATGTGCACGACGGGAGAGCGAATTGTCATTCATGAAGACGAATGCCTCGCCAATATGCTGCCGAAATGGTTGCACTATCGGTCGGGGGATAGCATTCACGTGACATACAGCCGTTACGGCGCCTTCCATGACCACCAGCGGCGTACGCCGGCCCCACATAATGTTATTCCAAAACAGCAGGGAACCTCCACTTTGCTGCTCTCGCTGGAGAGTGTGGCTAAGGCGTTCAGCCTGACACGTCTCATGACGTCAGCCTGCCACCTCTCCGACGATTGTCCGGCTGAAGCATATGAGACACTCATCGGTGAATGGAACGTGATGACAATCATGAGCGGTCCATTCAGCATGTTGTTGGGCCCATCGGTACCACGCTGATGGTGTTGTGGTCGAAAATATGGACCTCGCCATAGAAGTCGGGAGTGAACTTGCGCATCATGCAGCCTATTGCGCACAGTTTGAGTCGTAACACGTCGTCGTGTGGGTGCACGAAAAGCATTATTCAAAATGGTGGCGTTGCTGTCAGGGTTCCTCCAAGCCATAATCCGAAGGTAGCGGTCATCCAGTGCCGCAGAAGCCCTTGGGTGGCCTGAGCGAGGCATGTCATCGACAGTTCCTGTCTCTTTTTATCTCCTCCTTGTCCGAACAACATAGCTTTGGTTCACTCCGAGACGCCTGGACACTTCCCTTCTTCCCCCGTCGGAGGCTCGAGTCCTCCCTCGGCCATGGGTGTGTCTGCTGTCCTTAGCGTAAGTTAGTTTAAGTATCATTCCATGTAGGCTTTCACGGCCGGCGTCTTCATCAATAAACACTTCCGGGCTAAGTTGCCGTGGTCGATCTGTAAAACTTCTTCTCCCTAACGTTTCGTTCTCAACTACGGAGAACATCTTCGGAGGTGAGTCAACGACTGGCTGCTAGGAGCTGGGGCCGCCGCTTATATGGATATCGTAGAGGGCGCCACCGCACGTCACGTGGCGTCGATGTGCAGCTATCTCTGGCTATCGTCTGTTCTCTCGATTGCAGGCAATCGATTGTCACGTGATTGATGCAACGTCGACCGCCATATCCAATTTTAATCCTTCTTCTTTACGATTAAAATTGTATTGATGTTTGTGGATTTCAATTGCCTCTCTACACATACGTGTATAATAATGCGACGTCCTCGCTAGCACGCTGGTTTCACCAAATTTTATTTCGTGATCTCCATCCTTAAAAACATGTTCCGCTACTGCCGATTTGTCAATATGTCCCAAGCGACAGTTTCTTTTGTGCTCCGTCAGCCGTGTATTGATCTTTTTGTAGTTCCTATGTAAACCCTGCCACAACTGCACGGAATTTTATATACCCCTGGGGTGGCTAGGGGGTGACGAGCATCTTTTGTTGATCTTAGGCATTCACTAATTTTCTTAGTAGGTCTGAAAATGGTCTCTACGTGAAACTTGGCTAGTACTTTCCCAATGCGATCCGTGATATTATGGATGAACGGAAGAAATACTTTTCCAGCTGATGGTTGTTGCTCTTTCCTATTTTTAGGCATTTTTCTATTTGGGTGAAGTGCTCGGTTAATCTCGTTTTTCGTATAACCATTTTTTGCAAAAGCTATTCGTAAATGATTTAGTTCTTCTTGTAAGTAGCCTGGTTCACAAATACACTCCTGGAAATTGAAATAAGAACACCGTGAATTCATTGTCCCAGGAAGGGGAAACTTTATTGACTCATTCCTGGGGTCAGATACATCACATGATCACACTGACAGAACCACAGGTACATAGACACAGGCAACAGAGCATGCACAATGTCGGCACTAGTACAGTGTATATCCACCTTTCGCAGCAATGCAGGCTGCTATTCTCCCATGGAGACGATCGTAGAGATGCTGGATGTAGTCCTGTGGAACGGCTTGCCATGCCATTTCCACCTGGCGCCTCAGTTGGACCAGCGTTCGTGCTGGACGTGCAGACCGCGTGAGACGACGCTTCATCCAGTCCCAAACATGCTCAATGGGGGACAGATCTGGAGATCTTGCTGGCCAGGGTAGTTGACTTACACCTTCTAGAGCACGTTGGGTGGCACGGGATACATGCGGACGTGCATTGTCCTGTTGGAACAGCAAGTTCCCTTGCCGGTCTAGGAATGGTAGAACGATGGGTACGATGACGGTTTGGATGTACCGTGCACTATTCAGTGTCCCCTCGACGATCACCAGTGGTGTACGGCCAGTGTAGGAGATCGCTCCCCACACCATGATGCCGGGTGTTGGCCCTGTGTGCCTCGGTCGTATGCAGTCCTGATTGTGGCGCTCACCTGCACGGCGCCAAACACGCATACGACCATCATTGGCACCAAGGCAGAAGCGACTCTCATCGCTGAAGACGACACGTCTCCATTCGTCCCTCCATTCACGCCTGTCGCGACACCACTGGAGGCGGGCTGCACGATGTTGGGGCGTGAGCGGAAGACGGCCTAACGGTGTGCAGGACCGTAGCCCAGCTTCATGGAGACGGTTGCGAATGGTCCTCGCCGATACCCCAGGAGCAACAGTGTCCCTAATTTGCTGGGAAGTGGCGGTGCGGTCCCCTACGGCACCGCGTAGGGTCCTACGGTCTTGGCGTGCATCCGTGCGTCGCTGCGGACCGGTCCCAGGTCGACGGGCACGTGCACCTTCCGCCGACCACTGGCGACAACATCGATGTACTGTGGAGACCTCACGCCCCACGTGTTGAGCAATTCGGCGGTACGTCCACCCGGCCTCCCGCATGCCCACTATACGCCCTCGCTCAAAGTCCGTCAACTGCACATACGGTTCACGTCCACGCTGTCGCGGCATGCTACCAGTGTTAAAGACTGCGATGGAGCTCCGTATGCCACGGCAAACTGGCTGACACTGACGGCGGCGGTGCACAAATGCTGCGCAGCTAGCGCCATTCGACGGCCAACACCGCGGTTCCTGGTGTGTCCGCTGTGCCGTGCGTGTGATCATTGCTTGTACAGCCCTCTCGCAGTGTCCGGAGCAAGTATGGTGGGTCTGACACACCGGTGTCAATGTGTTCTTTTTTCCATTTCCAGGAGTGTATTATTGGCCCTATCCACTAATGTTTTTATAACCCCCCTCTTTTGCCTTCCCATGGCTACCCCATCGATCTGTTCATAAAATTCGCCATTGTACTGAAAATAGGTCGAGGATAGACAGTGTTGGAAGACCCCTAAGTCCCGCAATTGCGAATTTATTCATGGAATATTTTGGACATCAAGCACTGCAGTCGGCCAAAAAACGCCCCTCGAAGTGGTATCGGTATGTGGATGATACCTTTGTAATATGGAATCATGAGGAAGAAGACTTGAATGATTTCCTGGTACCCTTAAATAGCATCAACCCAAAGATTAAATTTACTATGGAGAAGGAGAAGAACGGACAACTTCTTGGATGTATCAGTTATCAAACGGGCGGATGGGACCTTAGGCCATAAGGTCTACAGGAAAGGTACACATACTGATCGCTACCTCCATAAGAACTCAAACCACCACCCTAGGCAAAAGAGGGGGGTTATAAAAACATTAGTGGATAGGGCCAATAATATTTGTGAACCAGGCTACTTACAAGAAGAACTAAATCATTTACGAATAGCCTTTGCAAAAAATGGTTATACGAAAAACGAGATTAACCGAGCACTTCACCCAAATAGAAAAATGCCTAAAAATAGGAGAGAGCAACAACCATCAGCTGGAAAAGTATTTCTTCCGTTCATCCATAATATCACGGATCGCATTGGGAAAGTACTAGCCAAGTTTCACGTAGAGACCATTTTCAGACCTACTAAGAAAATTAGTGAATGCCTAAGATCAACAAAAGATGCTCGTCACCCCCTAGCCACCCCAGGGGTATATAAAATTCCGTGCAGTTGTGGCAGGGTTTACATAGGAACTACAAAAAGAAGCATCAATACACGGTTGACGGAGCACAAAAGAAACTGTCGCTTGGGACATATCGACAAATCGGCAGTAGCGGAACATGTTTTTAAGGATGGAGATCACGAAATAAAATTTGGTGAAACCAGCGTGCTAGCGAGGACGTCGCATTATTATACACGTATGTGTAGAGAGGCAATTGAAATCCACAAACATCAATACAATTTTAATCGTAAAGAAGAAGGATTAAAATTGGATATGGCGGTCGACGTTGCATCAATCACGTGACAATCGATTGCCTGCAATCGAGAGAACAGACGATAGCCAGAGATAGCTGCACATCGACGCCACGTGACGTGCGGTGGCGCCCTCTACGATATCCATATAAGCGGCGGCCCCAGCTCCTAGCAGCCAGTCGTTGACTCACCTCCGAAGATGTACTCCGTAGTTGAGAACGAAACGTTAGGGAGAAGAAGTTTTACAGATCGACCACGGCAACTTAGCCCGGAAGTGTTTATTGGTTAGATTAAGTAGTGCGTAAACTTAGAGACAGCAGTTTGGTCCCATAAGACCTCACCACAAATTTCCAATCATCGGCTTGTTAGGAGCCATTCCTGGCACAAAATAACAATGCCGACGTGATGGAACCGCGGTATTGATCGTCTAGGCATGGGTGAACTACAAACAACACGAGCCGTGTACCTCCTTCCTAGTGGAATGACTGGAACTGATCGGCTGTCGGACCCCTCCGTCTAATAGGCGCTCTTCATGCATGGTTGTTTACACCTTTGGGTGGGTTTAGTGACATCTCTGAACACCGAAAGGGACAGTGTCTGTAACACAATATCCACAGTCAACGTCTATCTTCAGGAGTTCTGGGAACCGTGGTCATGGAAAACATTTTTTATGTGTGTATTTGAAATTTAGAAGAAGTTTATACTATTTCAATATAAGTCATATAGAATGAATATCTCAAGTATTTGCATTTTTGAGTTATGGTTATTCTTGCCGGGGTGCGATGTGTTATGCCTCTTGTAAGGAAGAGAAGTATTTATCAGTAAGTGTACGAAATCGGTAGTGGCATGATTGTAGCCTACAGAGAGTGCAGCTTAACGTTCCGCGATATTGCTGTTCGCCTTGCTCGTAAATCCAAAAATTTCGTGGGAATATGTATTGGATGATGAATTTGCAGTGGAGCATGCGCTGATATGACACTTCCTGGAAGAATAAAACTGTGTGCCATGCCGGGATTCGAAGCTGGGACCGTTTCCATTAACGGAGAAGTGCACAACCAACTGACCTACCCAAGTACGACTGGAGAACCCTCCATACAGCTTTGCTTCAGTCAGTCGCTCATTCCCTACCTTCCAGACTTCACAGAAGTTGTCCGGCGTAGCTTGCAGCAGTTGCAGCACTTGAAGAAAGGATGGTGCGCAGACAAGGCTTGCTAGTCTCGAAAGTTATGCTGGAAAACTTCTGTGTTCAGAAGGTAGGGAGATGAGGTACTGGCGGAAATAAAGCTGTGCTCGGATATCTCAGTTGGTAGAGCACTTGCCCACGACAGGCAAAATTTCAGCGTCCGAATCCCTTTTCGGCACACAGTTGTAACCTGCCAGGAAATTTCATCTACTCTATGAATTCAGGAAGAGAATGTACAATGCTTTACAGGATCTTAACTGTTTCACGTGACTGAGACCCAGGAGGATATATATGTTTTCCCGGCCTTGCAGAAAAGTACAGCCATGTCATTTATCCTGTCTCACGAATGGGCATCTTTGCAGCAAGATATGTATCCATAATGAGAGTGCGGTGACGTTTAGAGCTCCACGAACTGTGTGAAACATTTGCTGCAGTTTGACTCGGCAGAGGGGACGCACGGCGACAATGGCGTGCTCTACAACAGTGGTAACATCAGAACCACCAAGTCGTCTATTAATGTTTACTGTGCACTAAGACCTTGAGTTTGGATTTTACGTGCGATGGAGGTATCCGCGTATGAAGGCTCCAAGGAGAGCTAGCATTGCCATATTGCTGTCGTCCTCGTCATATGGATGCAGGTCTTGACGTGACCCTCCCGCCGGAGGTTAGAGTGCTCCCTAGGGCATGGGTGTGTGTGTTTTTCTTAGCATAAGCTATTTTAAGTTACTTTAAGTAGTGTGTACGTCTACGGGCTGATGACCTAAGCAGTTTGGTCCCTTAGGAATTCACACACATTTGAACATTTGAATATCTTGACGTGATAGGAAGGGTGCCATAGGGTAAACACTCTCAGTAATAGCTTGGAGAGCCGGTAATTTGACCACTTTATTATCATTTTTGTTTGGCTCCCGGCCACAGTGACAATCGGTAACAGCAACGATAACCAAGAACATGTATGGAAGATCGCAGCTTGATTCTCAGTTGGGGCTATGGCCACGCTACTGTCATCTGTGTGAATGCAACTCGGTTGCGCATGTACGGATGCCAGTACGTTCTACTTGCGAAAACTAGCCAGCGGTCATCAAATAACGATGACGACCATATGACTAGAAAAAATATTGTGGGATGTTTTCGAAACGTGATTCAGCGGCAGACCGAGACCCAGATATCGATTCCTGTTTGCGGTACTGTGAATTAGTTGGTCCAAGCCATGCACGGAAATTACTCCCAAAACATGACAGAACTACCTACAACCAGATCTACTCTCTTCACATAAGGCAGTTTAAATATAATAGTTAGTATGTGACTATTGTATCATTTGAGAAGAGATAGAATCGTGACTCATCGCACGCCCATTACTCGCACTCACTCAGCTTAAGTGCAGTTTCTGTGGTGTCTGGCCCACTGAAAAGTGCTGGTTTATGAGCTGCAGTGAGCAATAGCCTGTCTCCTTGTGGTGTACCCGTTTTCAAACGTACGTTGCATGCTGTTCTCTTCTCAGTGTTCACTCGGAAACTAGTTCAGATGCACCTGCTTTCAAAGACAGGAGTAAATCCAGTCGAGTTTGGTACAAGGTGCCCTGGTTCCTCTTATTTAGAATCTTTTTACGACCATGGTCTCTATGACACATTACACGTCTGGATGTGGCGCAGCATTTCATGCAGATGTGTTGGACAATCAGCGTTGATACCCCAACAAGTTGGGCAACCTCATTTACAAAATGTTCAAATGCGATAGGTCCTTTCTGCCTTTTCATCGCATCTCTACGTCGACCCATTTATTGGGCTGATATCATGCGACTTACTGGCACAGCGGCACAACTTCACTGCCAACATTTATATCAGTGGTGACGGGTCACTTGACGACTTTATAGTGTGCCGAGTCCAGGGAGGGGAGCCTATGAGCCACTATGGTGAGCAGGTAATGGAGGCAAGGTGTGAGCCAACAAGGCTCCAGTGAATGGCAACTGCCAGAGTAACAAGTTCTTTATTAAAGCGTCTGCATTCTACAGTTACCACGTCAGAGGGCTGGCTGCCCACTGAATTCTGCTGGACTGGCTGCTTGCAAGCCTTCTGATGCTGACGTTGAGTGACAGCTGCGTGCTGTGGCCTTGTTACATTAGCCAGTAGCGAGGTTTCCAAGTTAGCTCGACGATGCTACAGCCACGAGAGGCACTACGGCCTCGTCACGGTAGGGGATGCCCACCACGACGAGGCACTCATCTGTGGCGGCAGCCGGGGAGTGATCCGCTGCCCCTGGACAGGTGTCGGCCATGCTGCCTGGGATGACCTGCCGCTCTGTGGCAGTAAGTGTGGGTGTGGCTTAGCGCGGCGAGCTGTCACCGTGCCATACCCTCGTAGCGGTAACTTATAGTGGCAAGCCTAGAGGTGACGTCGTCTGGGACAGACCTGACGTCTTGGTAGAGCTTTGAGAGATAACAATTTGTTTATACACTACTGGCCATTAAAATTGCTACACCACGAAGATGACGTGCTACAGTCGCGAAATTTAACCGACAGGAAGAACATGCTGTTATATGCAAATGATTAGCTTTTCAGAGCATTAACACGATTTTGGCGCCAGTGGCGACACCTACACTGCGCTGACATGAGGAAAGTTTCCAATCGATTTCACATACACAAACAGCCATTTGCCGGCGTTGCCTGGTGAAACGTTGTTGTGATGCCTCGTGTAAGGAGGAGAAATGCGTACCATCAAGTATCGGACCTTGATAAAGGTCGGATTGTAGCCTATCACGGTTGCGGTTTATCGTATCGCGACATTGCTGCTCGCGTTGGTCGAGATCCAATGACAGCTAACAGAATATGGAATCAGTGGTTTCAGGAGGGTAATACGGAACGCCGTGCTGGATCCCAAAGGCCTAGCTTCCCTAGCAGTCGAGATGACAGGCATGTTATACGCATGGCTGTAACGGATCGTGCAGCCACGTCTCGATCCTTGAGTCAACAGATGGGCACGTCTGCAAGACAATAACCATCTGCACGAGAAGTTCGACGACGTTTGCAGCAGCATGGACTATCACCTCGGGGACCATGGCTGCGGTTACCCTTGACTCTGCATCACAGACAGGAAGGCCTGTGATAGTGTACTCAACGACGAACCTGGGTGCACGAATGGCAAAACGTCATTTTTTCAGATGAATCCAGGTTCTGTTTACAGCATCATGATGGCCGCAACCGTGTTTGGCGACATGGCTGTTAACGCACATTGGAAGCGTGTATTCGTCACCGCCATACTGGCGTATCACCCGGCCTGATGGTATGGGGTGCCATTGGATACACGTCTCGGTCACCTCTTGTTCGCATTGACGTCACTTTGAACAGTGGACGTTACATTTCAGATGTGTTACGACCCTTGCCTCCACCCCTCGTTCGATCCCTGCGAAACCCTACATTTCAGAAGGATAATGCTTGTATGTTGCAGATCCTGTACGGGCCTTACTGGATACAGAAAATGTTCGACTGCTGCCCTGGCCAGCACATTCTTCAGATCTGTCACCAATTGAAGACGTCTGGTCAATGGTGGCCGAGAAACTGGCTCGTCACAATACGCCAGTCACTACTCTTGATGAACTGTGGTATCGTGTTGAAATGGTTCAAATGGCTCTGAGCACTATGGGACTCAACTTCTGAGGGCATCAGTCCCCTAGAACTTAGAACTACTTAAACCTAAGTGACCTAAGGACATCACACACATCCATGCCCGAGGCAGGATTCGAACCTGCGACCGTAGCGGTCTCGCGGTTCCAGACTGTAGTGCCTAGAACCGCACGGCCACTCCGGCCGGCTTGTATCGTGTTGAACCTGTGTGGGCAGCTGTACCTGTACACGCCATCCAAGCTCTGTTTGACTCAATGCCCAGGCATATCAAGGCCGTTATTACGGCCAGAGGTGGTTGTTCTTGGTACTTATTTCTCAGGATCTATGCACCCAAACTGCGTAAAAATGTCATGATATGTCAGTTCTAGTATAATGTATTTGTCCAATGAATGCCCGTTTATAATCTGCATTTCGTCTTGGTGTAGCAATTTCAATGGCCAGTAGTGTAAAATGTCCAGTATTTATATTCAGCAGTCGCACGCTTGTTGTGTATATGCGTCATTTTAGTCACCTGACCTAAAATGCCACTGTTATTTCAGTCCCGTGTCCTAAAACGCCAGTGCCACTGTCATTGTGGCAAACTGCGCTATCCCTTGATGCACGAGTCTGTTCACTAACTCTGAGTGCCTCGCGACATAGTGCTGGCCTTGTTGCATTATTAAATCCCTGGCTCGCGTGCTTTTAGCGCTGTTGCAATACACCACTCAGGCCCACACTATTATGCCCACACATGGTCAGTACGCTATGGCCTGGTATCAGTTCTCCTTCATCTACAGCCCTCTAGGGTCATCACTGCACAAATGTTGAAGGCGACTTGTGTTTATTTCCCGTGTGCTTAAGTTTCAAATTTCCCCTTCAGCATTGATCATGAAATTGTGCACACTTTAACCTGAGACACAATTCAATAACTGGAAAGTGTGCTCGTACTGAGACAGCGACCCGGTTACAGGTCGCAGGAAGAAGGCGATGAAGCGTCTGTTGATGCCGATGCTGGCCATGGCGCTGGTGGTGAAGACGTTCCTGGTGGTGGCCGTGGGGCTGATCGCCGCTGTGGCGGGCAAGTCGGCGCTGGTGAGCTTCGCGGCGCTGGCGCTGGCCGGCGCGGTCGCGCTGCTGGGCGGCGCCGGGCTGCGCGCCTCCCCGACCACCGCCTACGGTCTGCACCGGCTGGACACCGCGCCTGACGCTTCGGCCGGCTCGCAGCACATCACTCCCGCGCCGCCACTATACGTGCGCTGACACTGAGGGACGTGGGCAGCCTCTCTGCATCATTCAAACTATTTTCCGATGATAATAACGCAACATTTTCCATCGACAATGACGAAACATTTCTGAACTCAACTCGATGCTGTTAGACGTTCTATAAACCAGCTGTATTATTCATACGGCCACCTCCCGGCTGTCTGGGTTCCTACGGCCTTGAGATTGCGCAGATTGCCTAAAATGATGGACTATCCGAAGGACACATGGTTTTTATCGGAAGCTGCTATATGCTGTACAGGGTGCTACTCTTCTGTAGCAGAAATAGGGGGATAAACAGAAACGTTAAAGTAGTATTCTGATATTTAGTCTTTTATGGATAGAACGAATTTCTTGCACTACTGTTTAACTCTGAAGGTGATAATCTTTGTTGAAAACTCCACACATGAAAATAAGTGTGCGGTTGAGATGGCAAAATTAACGATCTATTTTAGAAATCAACATCATGAATATGTTCGCATTAGCCGAAACAGTACAGATATGAAATGGAAGTGTGGTAAAATCTGGGAGGCTACGTTACATACATAGCGACCGTGTTAAAAAGGCGTCGATCCTCCACCTTTCAGTTTTCCTGCGACAGAGCCAGTTTTACGGTATTTCGCGAGAAGCTTCACCAGCGCACTGTGGTTAATTGGTAGTCTATGTAGGTGGCGTTGGTTGGAAGTCTTCGCGATAACACTGTTGCTCTTCTCGCCTGACATCAGGACTATTTCAGTGTATTTGGCTTCCGACAACGCCATCGGCTTCCGCATCATCTATAACGAGGAAACTCCACTCACAGCTCGAAAATAAATGCAGTTACGTTCAAACGAAAGGCACAATCGTTTTTCTCGTTCAGTTCTCAGTATTCGTACGTAACACAAAAACTTCGAGTTTCAGCCGAGATGGCGGCCACCAAAATGGCCGCACTGTCGGTAACGTAGCCTCCTGTCACATACTACATTAATCAAAATTAGTTTCGACATCATCAGCGTTCCAAGAAACTTCGAGCATATCAAGAGAAAAATGCATATTTCATTCCTAAGACATATAAATTGGAAGAAAGAGTATCTTGCAGTTGGTCCTAAAATGTCAAACTATTAATTTTGCATAAGTAACGCAGTTAACTATGGCTGGATGCAGTTTCTTTTTAAAAAAAACTTTCCTGTTTTATTGAGAACAGTGCTAGTCTTGGGGATAAAATTCTCTTGAATGTTGCTGCTTGTTTATATTTCATAATGTCAGACAGAAAATCCAGTTACTACGAACTTTTGATAATAATGTTCAGTAACATACATACAAATCACCAATCAGTTTCACAGGAACAGCATTTAACTGAAGATGAATTATGTTTTAAAATGCTCATGGTTTAATATATTTCTCCTACTTAGATAATTTATCACCATATGAACTTTATTTATTTATTTATTTATTACATTATTGTTAACAGAATCAAATTGTTTAATGAAATTATTAAACAGAACACAAGAACTGATTTATTTCTTTTTTAACGCATTTACAGCTGCAAGTTTGAAATAACATGAACTGTTAATAAAAGAAAGAAGGATATACAAGTAGACAATATTCTGTTACCAGGAAAGGACTTGTGGTACCCTAGAAGTTCACATTTTATAACCTTTATCGACTAATACTTAAAGTATCTTTGTTGATATTTAACAGAAATCGTTAACATCTTTTACAGCTGTTTATTGAGTTTGATATTTTCTTTTTTCGAGTAACGAATTTAAAACAAAATCCTTACGACGCCGTCCAATGTCATGCAACAGTTTCTACCACTCACATACACTTATACAGAAACCATACAAAAATATGAAATTTGGAAAGTAAAATTGTAACTTTTCTAAATTAGACAGCGCTGCTAATAATACATATCACCGATATTTTAAAAACTGATTGACGAATGTTCCGACAGCCAGACAAAACAGCTTACCGTGCATAGGTGCTCCTTTCTCGTTTTATGTACTCGCAACCAGAAATCTCAACTTACAAGAATTTTCAGTGTATCTATCAAACAGCACTGGAAAATCCAAACCATTTTAATTGATGATAGAGAAAAATCTTGCTAAGTTATTTACACTTATCCTTTTCCATATCCATCAGTGAAGTAGTAAATGTAGAGGGTCGGTGATTCTTCAGTGACAGTAGAAAGCACGGAACCAACAAAAATAACGAGAATAATTATGCATTGTGATTACACACTCAGACCCAGTAAAAAAGCATGGTTTGAGATACACTCTACAGAAAAGCAAATCCTCCTAGAATAAAGTTTAATTTTCTTCTCCGATCTCGTTTAAGACAACCCCAAAAACAATTTTTTTGAATTTCTTTCTATTTCTAGTGGAAAATTGTCTCCACGAAGGCCGAACTTCGAAAACTTAATTTATGTTACCCATTTGCCTTAGCTGACGAACGAAAATGATTTCAATATGCGAAAAAAGCCAAGTATCTTTGTTGTTCGAACTCCACATTGAACTATAGGTTTAGAATTGGCTCTATACTTCAAGGATGGGAGGAATGTAAGGACAAACAATCTTCATTAGAACCATGCCTATGAGAGCTCTTTAGTGATCGAATCATATCCCGTGTTGACGACTGCTTTGCCTTTATACCAACGTATTAACTGAAGAAGACAATCAAGGCACACAAGATGTAATTTCTTCAAATAGGTTTGTGTTTCAGAGAGAGCTAACTGTGTGTCCGATGGGGAGTTTTTCTGAAAATTTTTTTATAATCTCTAATGATCAGAAAAATGTTTAAAAATGATTAATAATTTACAAATTATGTACAGACGCTGAGATCTATACCCTCCACACATGCACACACATTGTGAGTCAAAACCATAAAATATTTTAAAAAATTTTCTGTGAATGGGGTCCCACAGCTTGTAGATATTTTTCGGAACTATTATTGTAAAACCATAAGCTAATAAGTCTTTATTATTGCACCCAATTTCGAGTGTCACGTATCATTATCGGTAACTTGTGACAGATAAATGAGTAGCTTTTTGTAAAAGTGTGAGAGGCAAAACTTTACTGTTGTATCAGATCAAATATGTACTCTTACACACCGGTAATCTCTTAAACAGGGGATCTGTGTGCGTGAATACATTATATTCAATCCTACTCTACAGAACAACAATACTGGAAAGTGAACATCAGATGTTAGACGGTTGAGACTTAGGTGCATCATAATATCAACATACAGACAATCATGGAATCTAATGATGGATAGCACTTACACTGATGACCCCAAACAGTATGACCATTTGTTTAATTGTGTGGTAGTCGCCCTTGGGAACACAATGCAGTATCTATTCTGCATATCATGGATTCGACAAGTCCTACCGACGCTTCTGGAGGTTTGTGGTACTACATGTCTATGCATAGTTTACGCAGTTCATGCAAATTATGGGCCGGTGGTTTGTAGTGGAGAAGCTGGTGCCAAACACTGTCCCTAATGTGTATCATCGGGCTGAGATGAGGCGAATTTTTTAGCGAAGGCATCAATGTGAGTTCAGTATCATGCTCCTCAAACCATTGTAACACCATTCCCTCTTTGTGACAAGGACACTTATGGTGCTTGAACATTTCATTAGCGTCGTGGGAGGGCATAAAACATGAAGTGATTCAGGTTGTCCACAAAAATGTTCTCTTGGTTCACAGCCTTCATAGCGCCTGCAGTTACTACCGCAGGTCCCATGGAAGGGCAGCGAAATAGCCCCCATAGCTTCATAATTTCCCCACTGGCCTGAGTCCTAAGCACACTGCATGTTTCAAGCTGCAATTCGACACGGGAAGCGATCTTGTGCAAGAGGAAACAAGTCTCTAGCAACCAGTCCGACACGTCTGCGTCTGTATTCACTCACGATCAAATGTAGGTTGTTTTGCCAATTTCAGTCGAACCATACGATGTTATATGCTCAGCAAGGGATTCCAATGTTCAGAAAAGTGCGCTGAACGGTGTGCTCTGGAAATTGTTTCGCTGGCACCAGTGCTGTGTTCTTCATCAGACATACTACAGATAGCCGTCTGTCCCTCTTTACAAGACAGGCAAGTCTCCAATCTCCACGTTTTATGATGAGGCATGTACGCCCATTACCTGGTCGACTGCTCCTGGTTCCATCTTCCTTGAACTGCATTCCATAGATGTTCACGACAATAGCACGTAAACAACCGCCCATTACCTGGTCGACTGCTCCTGGTTCCATCTTCCTTGAACTGCATCCATAGATGTTCCCGACAATAGCACGTAAACAACCGACCAGCTTTTAACATCTCCGAAAATGTCGTTCCTGACGCCACGCCGTAATGTACCGTTCATCAAAGTGTCTCATGTCAGTGGATTTCCCCTTTTGCGTTCCGCATAGTCGTTAGAAAGATTCATGATTGGTTCAAAATGACTCTAAGCACTATGGGACTTAACATCTAAGGTCATCAGTTCCCTAGACTTAGAATTACTTAAACATAACTAACCTAAGGACATCACACAGACCCCTGCCTGAGGAAGGATTCGAACCTGCGACCGTAGCAGCAGCGCGGTTCCGGACTGAAGTGCCTAGAACCCCTCGGCCACAGCGGCCTGCTTTCTGATTGGCTTTGTTCTGCTTACATACTTTCCTTACCGCGTCACGTACCAGCAACGACACCAGGCGGCATTCAGTCACGCAGTAGGCAGTGGGCACAGTGTTTTGGGTCATCAGAGTATAACGTGGAGTGAATTTTGATGTTTTAATGGACACTATAGCGAAATTTCTGCTACCTACAAGTAACTTTAACCTCTACAGCTGCTAAATTATAACACAGCCTTTCTTCATTGAACTATGTAATTTGTCTCTGTCACTGAAAAGAGCCTTCGAAGAGACCTTAAACACAAACCACTGTCGTACATCAGGAGAAGAGGTCCAACAGATGTCTCTTCCTTTATGTACGAATTGCAAGGAAACACGTTTCGTATTTTCATAGTTATTACTGGCATATCAAGTGGTCAAAATATTGGTACTAAGCAGTGATACAGGCTAAAAAGCCATTCTGGACGAACAATACTGCACGCTGTGTTTCATCGCAGCGCAGACATAGCAGCTCATTTATCTTTGCGCCATCGGTATTTCCTTGTAGATCTCTTGTTTTGATTATTCCCACACATAAATCTCCAGATGTGGTAAGTATGGCGACTGCGTGGACCATTTTTTAAAATTAAATTCCGTCACCTGGCCGTTAACTGTTCATTTATTTTACACAACCATGAGATCGGCCTTTGAAGCTACTCTCATGTACATGTAGAATTGAAAATTAATAAAGCATACACATCATACAAAGCAGGACATAGAAACAAGCGGTTATTATACATTTTCAAATATTACTTACATGTTAATTTTTTTCCTTTATTGTAATTTAGCTCCCCTGCCTCTCATGGGCAGGAGAGAGTTGGCAGCAGCATAGTCCACCACTATTCAGTAGAGTGGCTTTGCAAAAATATAAAAAAGGCGAATTCGTACATAAAAATGACGAAGAAGGGGGATTAAAAACACAGAAAGTGGAGATAATGGAAGTTAAAATATACACTAACACGGAGACATTCACTGGGGGACAGTTAAAAAAGTCGACATAAAGTTAAAAGAGCACGGCTGGCAAGTTGTGTGGAACTCGAAACACACTGGAGTCACACACATGGTAAAACTCGGCCACAGTATAAAAACACAAAGAGCGACAGACACTTAAAAAGCCACACACGAAGAATAAAAACCACTGGTAGGACCTGCCGTGGGACGGGAGCCCTGACAGGACAGAAAAAGAGGGGAGAAAGGTGCAGTGGTGGGGGCTGGGAGGAAGAGGAAAAGGGGAAGCAGGGTGGGCACCAAGAGGCAGGAGACGAGCGGGGCGGGACATGAAGAGAGAAGGCAAGGCAGGAGGGAGCGCAGAGACACAGAAGAGGGGAACGGGAAAGGAAGGAGGGCTGCATGTTAAAATGTATTTCTGGTCTCATAGACCAATTGTCATGTTACAGGATACGAGGACATATGGAAGATATGGCTAACATTGTACACAATGAGAAACAATTAACACAAAGTACGGCGATTTAACAGCTAATATATTGCTGTAACTTGTATTCAAAACTGTGACAGATATCGTAACAAAGCTGCACCAAGGGAGGAGGGTTGCGTGTCAAAGCAGCACCACTGTGTGAGTCACATGATTCTCGTTTCACCAGAGGTATTGCTAACAAATGGATGGTGGATATTATTTAATTAAATGATTAACATATCATTGCAGTACACATTCATAACAGCCTCTTACAGGTATACATTGTAATAATACATACTGAGAGTGTACATAAAAGTGTTTGATCTCACAACGATTCTCATAGCTACTGTCATCACGACTCACGCCAAGCGGCGGAACCAAAAAATAGTTCAGAAAGCAAATGATCTTGGACCAGAATTGCTCAATGACATTCTCTACAAATTCGTAAAACATGAAATTCCTTCAAAAAATTCAGTATGACTGTGGCCCCCCACAAAGGAAAGATAATTAAGTGCAAGGCAGGTTCTCTTCCCCAAAAGACTCGTCTGGTGATTACCTTACGGCGGGAGAGATGTTATCCATTAAATATGGTAAGATGTAAGTTAAGAACAATATATGCTTGTGAGCTTTTTCTCACCTATTGTGGATTTTCACCTTACCTGCAGTGCTTTGTAAATAATGCTTCATCCATAAACAAATTCTTGCATAGAGTCTGTATTTCATGTTTCCTTGTAGATGTAATTCCTTAAGGTTTAGTCGTCACTTACTTCTATAACGTCAGGCTAAACCTCAATTCCATGCCGACATACATTTTTCCAAAGAAGAATATTACAGTAGAAAAACGATATTCACTGACAGAGATAATCTTATGAGATAACTCAAGTAACAGCCAATCACGCTTTCAAACTTCATCAGTTGTTAAACGGTGGAAGTGTTGTAGTACACTGCATATAAACCTTCCGAAATTTCGGATGAATATTTCGTTGGAAAGAAACCACAAATGTATTTTACGCGTTTGAAAGAAACACAATTATATTACTACTTTAAATAGTCTTATTGCCAAAAAGCAGTACAGGACAATTTCTACTTGACTAACAATATTGGGTCAGAAGGACAAATATAAGAACAATTGACGATAAGAAAAATAAACAGCTCTATATGAAAGTGAATTATCTACTGTTTATTTGCGAAACACAAGCGCGCTTTTATGTTTCGAGCTTGTTTCTTCCAACTTTTCATCTTGTTCACACTTATAGTTGTGATGAACTATCAGTCTTATGTCTTACTGATGCATTGGATCGAAAACCGTCATTTCAAGAGGTAACCACTTTGAGTTCACTATGTGCCTCACCCTGTTTGAAACCAAACAGTATGAGATACGTAGTGAGAAATAAAATACAGTGCAGCCAGAGAAGGTGTTTCTTTATTTACAAAACAAATCGTTATTACTCTTTATTGTTTGCCTACGAGTGTACTGATTGTATAATTTTTGGTCTTAGTTTAATCAGTTTTTAGGGCTACTGTGATACTTGCTATATTTAATTATTCAACGAGTTTTTGTAGGTACACATTATCCGTTGGTTCTTAATACATGAGAGCAACATTTATACTGAAAAGTGAAACGCTTTTTCGTAATTTATGAACCCCATCTAAAGTGCTACCTGATAGACGTCACTTCCTTCTGCAACTTCGTTGTCAAACTGATATGTTCCATGAACATATTACAGATATTCCAAGCTAGTTTCTTAATAACATGAAGCTGCCTTATACTGCCATTTTTACTGAATCACAGTAATGAAGATTTAATCATTTACGTCGTCACTACACTTCACCACTACGAAAAACCCGAGTTCATAGTAGAATAATGTATGGAGTTCATGTTCGAGGTCTCTATCGTAAATGGTTTCGCTTCTCTTCCTTTTGCTACAGAAGTTGGAGTCACCTGTTCAGGTGGAACTACGTTCCCAAAGCAGGCCGGATGCTGCAGATAAGAAGCTGGGAGTCGTGCTGCAGTGTAGCTCGTCCGTCATCTCGCAGGAGCGGTGCCATCCCAGAGAAAATGCCGTTAGCTCCGTAGGCCCGGAAGACCGTCCTGATAGCGAGACGACGGCCTCCGTACCGCACCGCTCTGCTCTGCGTTACGCTCTGGAAAGCGACTGTGGCTGCCAAATTGGCTCATTGTATAAAAGGGGTGGCGGTGGCGGCGGCGAGTCGCACAGTGCTGCGACACGCGTCACGCGCCGGTGCCCTCCTCAGAGCCGCGGCTTCGGACCACAAAACTGACAGCGAGCTGCCGGCTGCTGCCATGCCGCCCCCGCACCACGCCTCTGACAAGAGGGCGTTGCGCACTGCCACACTGTGGCTGCTCCTCTTCCTAGTGCTGCAGCCCAGCGCTGCTTTAGCACAGCACGAAGAGGATCCGGAGCAGAATGAAAATAATGTCATCGATTCGTGGTTTGGTCCAGAGCTCAGGCTAATGTACAAGGTATGGTAAAAGCCCTCATGAAAGACTGTTACTTAATAGTTGTTTAACAGCTACCAACGGCAGAAGTCGTGAATTACTTTAAGAACACCTTGTGCATGTAATTTCCAATGGTCTTGCCTCAGTGGCAATACCGATTACCGTCAGATCACTGATGTTAAGCTCTGTTGGGCTTGGCTAACACTTGGATCTGAGTCTACAGGGTTGTTGGCAAGTGGGGTGCACTCAGCCCTAGTGAGGCTAATTGAGGATGTATTTGATTGAGAGCCGGCCAGAGTGGCCGAGCGCTTCTAGGCGCTTCAGTCTGGAACCATGCGACCGTTACTGTCGCAGGTTCGAATCCTGCCTTGGGTATGGATGTGTGTGATATCCTTAGGTTAGCTAGGTTTAAGTAGTTCTAAGTTCTAGGATGACCTCAAATGTTAAGTCCCATAGTGCTCAGAGCCATTTTGAACCATTTGAATGAGAAGTAGCGGCCCCGACAACAAAACTGACAACGGCCGGTAGAGCGGCCATATCTACATCCAGTGACGCCCGTTAGCTCAGCATGAAACGGCGGTCGGTCGGTAATGTTGGACCTACTCAGACCTGTTCGAACAGAGTTTCGTTTCGAGTGTATAATGCAAACATTTACGACCGGTAGTGTGCCACTTGTTATGATATTCCGTTGAATTGCACATTGGTCGAAAAAAATTCGTTGAGAAAACGGTTTCACCCATCTGTGGAGGAAATCTTCAAGGAATTCTAGCTCTTATAAAATTACAATTCACACTCTGGATCGTTATTAATTGGAATAAAATTTGTTTTCCAAGTGCTCCCGTGAAGAAGCGTGTCGCATGTTTTCAAGTACTTTAAATGGCTCTGAGCACTATGGGACTTAGCATCTGAGGTCATCAGTCCCCTAGAACTTAGAACTACTTAACCTAACTAACCTAAGGACATCACACACATCCATGCCCGTGACAGGATTCGAACCTGCGACCGTAGCAGTCGTGCGATTCCGGACTGAAGCGCCTAGAACCGCTCGGCCACCGTGCCCGGCAAGTACTTTACTAATTCTGACATTTCGTTTAGTAGTTTCAAATAATTTGTTTATTGTGTGACGGCCGCATCGCAGTTATCACCTGTAGGTTGTATATTGTACCATGATGTCCAATACTGAACTACTTAACTGAAACATATTTGAAAAGGAAACGATCTGAAAATCGAGAAAAACCTCAATTTTAAAATAAATAAAAGAAAGTTGGCCTGCTACGAGTACGGCTCATGCACTGAGGGTACAGTACAAAATTATTTGTCAACTCCGGAGTCGAGGATATAGACGATCTTTACCCGTTAATACTGGCAAGATACAGGTCCCAGGGACTCCAAAACTTCCGAGAAGTTTTAGTTTCAAGTTTGAAGTCGGATAACAAATGACAAATAAAATATTTTTTCGTATGATATAGTCCCAAATTAATAATTTCGTGGTTTGTTCTTTACTTGCACAGTGAAAAATTATTTCTTGTCAAGTTTCATGATTCTTGGTAACGGCAAGTACCGTATAGTTTTTGATGAGTGAGTTTTAGAGTCTCAAAATATATGATACTCGTATAAATGGCTCTATATTTCGGTTACATTTACTTAGAAGCTTAAAATTACTTCACCGCCAAAAGACCATTGACATTGGTATGTGACAGACATTTGAAATTGATACGCCAAACTCCTCAGAGAAAGAGTGTTAACAGACGGGCAGACAAACATAGACATATAAAAAATATTTTTTCGTTTACATTATTACGAATTATGATTTTTCGGATTTTTTTCCTTCACTTGTGCTATGAAACCTTGTGTTTTGTCAAAGTTCGTGAATCTGCGTTAAAGGGAAGCACACTAGACGTTTTGATGAGTGGGTTTTCGACTATCAAAATATGTGGCATAAATAGTCACATATTTGAATGAATTGACTTAGAACCTTTAACTTTTTAGACCGCCAGGGCACTATAGACGATAATGTCTGACATAAATTGAACTTTATACGTCTACTTGCTATTGATAAAAAGGTTTCTTATCAGTCGGACAGACAGACGGACGGACAATAAAACGATCCTATAAGGATTCCGTTTTTTTTACAGATTGAGGCATGGGACACTAATCAAGTTTGTCCTATGCACTCGCAGCAAAAACATTCCCTACGATTTCCAAAATGTTGCATTTCCCGTGCTGCTCGAAGTGTGACGTTGATGCAACTATTTTTTTTTGTTCACCAACACAGTCACGAACGTTTACTGTGAGCGCGTCACCATAAGTAGTTGCACGCTGTAGAGACTGAAAACAAAAATTAGATTTTGGATACATTTCAATTCAAATTTGTTGCTCACCTTAGGACGTCATGGTGATGAACAATTGTCTGTTGATCATTAAATCGAATGTGGTCATTTGATGATATGCACAATGTGTTTATTTGATGATGTGCACAGTGTTCTAAACCGATAACAGAAAGGAACAACAAAACATTAAAAAAATATGTCATGAGTTGAATGGATGGTAATTCCTTTGAAATATGTTTTACTGTACAACCATGTAATTCGCAAAATATCAACAACAAAACATTTAAAAAAGATGTCATGAGTTGAATGGATGGTAATTCCTTTGAAACGTATTTTACTATACAACCATGTAATTCCCAAAGTATCATCTGTTGATAAAATAACCTTAAATGTCGTTTCATTCTATTGGCGCTGTAAGCATTTCAAATACTGGTGTTCGAAACGGTAATTGGAGTAGTATGATTTGCAAAATCTAGTTAAACTTATTGTACATTATCCATACGACGAGCATTATGTATTCATATGTCCCATTATCAGTGGTGCTTCATCGTTTTTATTTAGTAAGAAATGTTGTTTACTACAGCTATCGCGTGGTAAGTAGACAAAAGGGAATTCGCCTTCCTTGTTACTGTCGTTTTGCGAGATTATCGTTTACAACCTGGTTCGCTCATGATAAAATTTGCAGCTACATAATGTCATTGTCTTGCTGGCCCACAAAACGAATGCATGTAATTGCAGGATTACAGTTAATGACGACGATTTTATTGCATATTTTCCAATTTTTAACGGTTTGGACTCTCCGAAGATGACTGTGGAAAGCAACCGAAATTTGTTATAGTGCTTTAACTAAAAAAATATATATATCGTCTACGAAAAAAAAACTTGGAACAGTTTGCTGCGCGGGATTAGCCGAGTGGTCTCAGGCGCTGCAGTCATGGACTGTGCGGCTGGTCCCGGTGGAGGTTCGAGTCCTCCCTCGGGCATGGGTGTGTGTGTTTGTCCTTAGGATAATTTAGGTTAAGTAGTGTGTAAGCTTAGGGACTCATGACCTTAGCAGTTAAGTCCCATAAGATTTCACACACATTTGAACATTTTGGAACAGTTTTATTTCATAAATTTTATTACAGTTGCCTATCACTAGATACTGTTGAGACATTTGACTTGTTATTATATAGCGGACCTTTTACATTTATGTCGTTTGGTACTAACCAAGAAGTTACTGCATCTATAATTTTCTAAGACGTCTCTTGACGATGTAAATGGTCAAAAATTTAACGTTATTCAATTACTATCGAATACCAGTAATTTTCGGTGATAAGTTACACTTTTCCCCTCATTTTACTCAAAAAAAGTGGGAGTTTGCAATACGTTTTGTTACGTATTCCTTACTATCAAAGTAACTTACGTCGAACAAGCTATTCTAGTGTTGTCCCCGTTTACATAACTTCATAAGGACAGAAACATTACATCAGCAGGAACGTTACTTATCTTGCTATGGCAGTCTTACTGTCTAGGGTGTCGGTTCCTTTTATGCTTTCCACTTGACAGATTTTTCTTTCAATAAAAGTCGCTGGAATAATATCATTTTTTGACGACATCAGTATTTATTAACAAGTTCTAGCTACTTCGTGCAACACCACTTTTCATATAAACGCGTTATGCAACATTTCAACAATACACAAACAACTTGATAGTTATATTGCCCAATCTCGGAAAACAAGTGAAACTACTGCAGCGCGCTTGGCGCCAAAAATTTCTATAAGTGTTACGCACATAGCTCCCTTCTAGAGCAGGATGTGGTTCAGATGAATTTTATTATGACTGTCTTAACTGAAATTACTTTTTCAGTGCGGTTTACATAATTTTTTCTGGAAATAATTATTTATAAAAAGATTTTAGCGCCTGATAATTAATAATGAAGGTTGCAGATATTGACCGTATAAAAAGCTTCCCTTCTTTGTATAGTTGTTGACTGAATTATCGATAGTAAAATTAGAAAAAATTATAAATGAAAACATAAATTTTGTTTACATAAAAATTAAAGCATAATAATATTAGTTTTACTGCAGAGTGGTTTCTGACTAGTTTAAGTTAACAGTTATGATTACTAATTTTCACGGTACAAAATCGATGTTGCTAAGTGGCTCGACATGAAAAATAAAATTACATTATTAGAAAAATAGTAGTTTGGTGATAAACTAAATACAAAATTATCTTTACATGTGGCTTATATAATTTACGTGTCGAAGTTAACTCAAGTCAAGCCGAAATTTATACGCAATCAAACATTTCAGTTGAAGTACTAAAGTTCTGAGGAAGCAACATTCATTTCAAATGCCGAAACGAAAGTACAATGTCTTGGTGTCTCGAAGAAGCTGCACATGGCAAACCTTTACTAATACTGCCATAAGGTGTCGCCGAGTGAGATATTTACAGTCTTATAGAAAGTGACTGCAAACAAAATAAAAGCGTTAATTTTTGAATGATCTGCAACTCAGATAGACGGCGCAGGAAAGGCACCAAGGAAAAGCTATACTTTGAAACTCTTTGGGGTCGAATGTTCCTTTGATTTCTTCCTTGTCTTGTTGGAGTCACCTGTCTTTCAATTTTGCTGAAAGCTCATTTAATTAGTTCATAGCTGAGCGTGAGATGAACTTGTACTTCTTAAACTGTCGGAATTTAGTGCTTCGGAAAAATGTGCTCACGTACATTATTCGTTATCAGATGAGACTTTTAAATATATCAGCATGAAACAGACAACAGGCTGCGCCACCCTCGCATTCAGAAAATATCTGATTCAGTTCACCTTCTTCATCTGAAAACAGGCTTTATTATTGCTCTGACCGCTGGTAACAAAATTTTTACGAATATATAAGCAGCAATGATACATATAGGGTACTACCGTGATGATGTTATAAACTTCAGGGATGATGGAGAAGGGTAAATGTATCAATATGAAGTAAGGTATCGATGGAATCGAAAATTACAAGCGAAAATTGTTGTGATACCTCTGAAAGTTGGCAGCTTGTAATGCAAACTCTTTTCTTTCCATATTTGTACAGGAGGTCGTATGGGCCAAAATAAGAAAAAAATATCAGTTAATCATGGCCTGTACCGAGCGTACCTCAAGAGCTCTAAGCACTTGCTCACATTTTTTACTGCGAAACACTTCTCTTGTGCTGAACACGTGCTTATAGCTCTTAATGTGCGCACTTTAGAGCTCACGTTCAATGAACAGTTTTTCTTATTTTTGTCTATATACCTCGACCCAAAATATGGAAAGTAAAAAGTTTTAGTAGAGGATGACCGCTGTGAAAGGTGTAAGAACGATTTTCGCTTATAATTCCATAATCGGTCGTTTCGAACCAGGGTCTATTACCTCAGACTGGTAAATTTATTCCTCTCCGTCAGTCCTAGAAGTTTGTAACATCGTGACGGAATCATCCTGTAAAGTCACCGAATACTCAATAATATATTAGTATTTCCAGAAACAGAATAACATGTAATTAAAAAAGAATCCATCTTCGTTTGTCAGGACCAGTCAACAGTTA
Source organism: Schistocerca nitens (assembly GCF_023898315.1). Taxonomy (NCBI): domain Eukaryota; kingdom Metazoa; phylum Arthropoda; class Insecta; order Orthoptera; family Acrididae; genus Schistocerca; species Schistocerca nitens. The sequence goes on along the minus strand of NC_064617.1, from coordinate 658,739,922 downwards.
CTTGTCTTCTTGGTAGCTTGTTACTATATCTCTCCTTAAAGTGTGATATCTGTATGGGCAGTATCTAGTAACAGCTGACTATTAGCTTCGTCTTGGTGAAATAAAATTAACTTCCTCAATTTAAGGAATGTTATTTATATTTCAGCTGAAGTGTAATGTGAAAAAGAAATAATGTCCATCGCAATTATAGGCTTTGCCGATAACTCTAGTACGGTTTCAAGTGTCTACATCTTATTATTGAAGGAGCTGGTTATGTTATTTCAGTGTCATATAAAGGTACACGTTCGCTTGAGACCACACGTCTTAATAACCTAAATATTGATAACCAAAATTAAAAATTCTGCTAATCAAAAAGCTGGAAAGTTTTATAATTTGTCGCTATTGAAATTAAAAATACCTCACAAATAGGAAGAGCCAGGCAAGAAACGGTGTACTTCTCACAGACACAGGAGGAACTACTTTAATTCAATGCCTTGTGAATAAATTATTCACATTATTATAGCGCATGTTGACTTAACCGAACAGCTGGTATACCCCTTATCTCCTAGAAACTACACTGGTGATTACTGAATTATTTTTTTCAGAGGGCACGTCAAGCATAGCATTGTTAACAGTTTGCTTGTCTATTCTTATGTGAATACGCATTCTTTCTGTTGGAATAATTTGAATTTTACAGATATCAAATAATCCTGGTGACCAGTTAGTGCGCAGCCGTTTTGCAGCTTGGTTTCCTGGGGAGATTCCGTCTCTTTGAATTAAATGTCCCTCAACAACTTGGTTATTACCGTTGCTGCAACATACTAAATCTTTTAAGAGCATTGGTAACAATAAAACAAACTAAATTTAGCCTCGAATTGAATGTATAAGTTGTAGGTAAGTTAAGATCTCGGCTATACCGATTTTCCCGCCGCAAGATTGCCGCGGTTGAACTGGGGAAGAGGAGCGAATGAGAAATTGGGTATTTGTGGACATAGCTGAAGTACATTCGAGCTGCGAAACTAGAAACTACTGCTCGTCAAAAGCAAATAGCCAGATTCGGGGCTGTGTACGGCGTACGGTTATGTCAAATATGCAGCGAAATTCAACTTCACCTGGCTCTTAAACTTGTATCCTAGTGTAATGTCTCAAATACTCATTGAATACATAAACGCACTACATGAAATATCTGTTTGCAATACTGCTCTGAATAATTATATATTCGAAACTGACCTTACGGAAATTGTTAGTAATGTATAGTTACCTGTTAGTATGTGCATTGTACCTTCATCTGAGTATCCGTCAGTCAATTTATTTTCTTTCTTTCTCTGTTCGGAGGCTACTAACAGAACTTAGAATATTTCATGTATGACAAAATCTGAGAGTAATGGCGTTCCATTGACCTATGTATGAAGGGACTGCAAAAGTGTCGCAGGCCAGCTAACGTTTACTGAATGCTACACTACACTTTAAACGGGCAACGATAGATGACATTTACTTTTAATATAGCCACAAGTCGCTGTTCTACTACTAACCGTTCATTTCCTCGACGTTTGAAATCCGCTGATTTGTCATAACGTCATTTGGTAACCGCCATGTGGAAGTCCACATCGATGGAAAATCTTCTTCATTTCCTGGAGATTCTGTTGTCGATGTCGGTGTTCTTCTTCCAGATCAGCATCACCCACCTCTGTGCTGCCTTGGTCAATTTGTTGTCACCATCTCACTACGGATAGACGCAACATTGGATTTGGTCCATACACTGCTGGAATATCGCGGTGAATCAATGAGCAATTCAGATGCTCTGCCCACAAGAATCGTAGTGTCCCATCTGCTTCAACCTTAAAGTAGGTTTCCAGTTGCCACGCCATTTAGCTCCCATACTGTAACGCACACGTCATCCATACGGCAGTAGAACTGTGTCTACAGGAAAGCAGGAACATGTGCTCCCTTCTGATAATGCGCCACTCCTGTATTCTGCACACTGCATATATCAGTGTATAATTAATGTAGAGTAATAAAATTTTGTAAACGCATTTCTTTAGGTAACATGTTTAACAGATTAACACTGCAAGACTACAGATTAATATAAGCGCGAGGTAAACGATTACAAATGAGAAATGCTTGTGCGTTAACAACCAATATAACTTCCAAAATGTTGAATGCAAGTGTGGAAACGTACATGTATTGTATTGTACAGATAACCGGACGTCAATTTCTGGGACGGGGTTCCACGCCTGTTGCACAGGGAGTGTTAATGCTGTTTGTGGTTGACGCTGGAGTTGTCGTCCGATGATGTCCCATATGTGTTCGACTTGTGATCCGGCAGGTCGAGTCAACACGTCGACACTATGTAGAGCGTGTTGAAAAACATCATCTACAATGCTGTTCATGAATGGCAGCCCAACAGTTCGAATCACCAAACCGACGTACAGATTTGCAGTGAGGATGCATGGGATAATAACTACAGTGATCCTGCAGTCACATGAAGTCGCGCCCCAGGCCATAACTCCTGGTGTAGGTCCAGTGTGTCTAGCATGCAGACACATTGGTCGCAGGCCCTCAGCTGGCTCCTTCTAACAGACACACAGCCATCACTGTCATACAGGCAGAACCAGCTTTCATCAGAAAACACAACCGACCTCAACCCTGCACTCCAGTGAGCTCTCGCTGGACACCACTAAAGTCACCAATGACGGTGGTTTGGGTTCAGTGGAATGCACGTTACAAACCGTCTAGCTCGGAGGTATCCTTGAAGTACTCGATTTGTACATTCCTGCTAAGTCTTCCAGTGGTATTGCAAAAAGGAACATTCAGCTGCTCGTAGCCCTTTAACACGACCTCGTTCAGACTCCGTGATGCCTTGATTAAGCCGTCTCTGTCACTTTCAATGCAGTCTAGATTAACATCAACTCACAAAGTCCATTTTCAAAGGTAACTAATGCTCACCACCTTTGCGGAGTGTCTTTAAAGCAAACTACTAAGAAGTTACTACCGCCACTGTTATGAGACTGGCACAAAATTTGAACATCATCTTTCGGATGTAGAAACACGCCTTTCAACTTTCTTTTATGTCGCACAACTCCTTCTTAGTACTGTGATTTTGCCGGCTGCGGTGGTCTAGCGGTTCTAGGCGCTCAGTCCGGAACCGCGCGACTGCTACGGTCGCAGGTTCGAATCCTGCCTCGGGCATGGATGTGCGTGATGTCCTTAGGTTAGTTAGCTTTAAGTAGTTCTAAGTTCTAGGGGACTGATGACCACAGATGTTAAGTCCCATGGTGCTCAGAGCCATTTGAACCATTTGAACTGTGATTTTTTCCGTCAATACATGAGAATGGGAAACTATGAACGAAGTGCTCGGATTAAAAAGGATGTAAGACAGTGTTGCATTTCCTTGCCATCTCTATTCAGTCCAATCGAAGACACAAGGACGGACACAAAAGTTAACATTTGGAACCTAAAATTCAGGGTGAAAGTATCAGTGATTAGATCTGGTGATGACATTGATATTTTGTGTGCAGATGAATTAAAGGATCTGTTGAATAGAATTGTCTAATGAGAACAGAACATGGACAGAGGGTATACAGAAGAAAGACGAAAATAATGAGGAGCAGCAGAAGTGAGATTAATGACAAACTTGAGAGGAATTCGTTGGAACACGAAAGTAACGAGAAGTAGTGGAAATGAAAACAGCGAAAAACGTAACGTCAAAATTGCTAGCCGAGAATCAACGACGTGAAGGGATTCTTCTACTTTGGAAGCGGAATGATAAATGACAGATGAAACAAGGAGAACATGCAAACAGACTAGCACAGGGAAACAGGGAATCCCTAGCCAAGAGAAGTCTGTTAGTTTCAAACATCTAATTTAATTAGAAGAAAAAATTTCTGACAATAGTCAGTGACCAGCTTTTTCACAGAGTCGATGAGGAAACGTACATATGGTGGATACTGACAAGAAAAGGGGACAGGATGATAGGATATTTCTTATGGCATCAGGTGTAGCTTCCATCGTTTTACAGCCGGCCGGAGTGGCCGAGCGGTTCTAGGCGCTAATGTCTGGAACCACGCGACCTCTACGATCGCAGGTTCGAATCCTGCCTCGGGCATGGATGTGTGTGTTGTCCTTAGGTTAGTTAGGTTTAAGTAGTTCTAAGTTCTAGGGGACTGATGACCACTGCAGTTAAGTCCCATAGTGCTCAGACCCATTTGGACCATCGTTCTACAGAGAGCCGTACAGGTGAAAACTGTAGGGAGAGGCAGAGGTTGCAATATACCCAACAACTAATTCAGAACGCATGGTGCAAGTGCTACTCTGAAATGAAAAGATTGGTTCAGTATAGAAAATACTGGCGAATGACATCAAACCACTCAGAGGACTAATGACCATATACAAAACAAAAAGTAAAATTTGTAGGATTATTTGTAGGATTGAGGTGATCAATAAGTCAGAAATACATTATTAATTAGCACTTGATGTCAATTGGCTGGTCAGAGGCATAATCTTACGTTAAAGGTTTAGCACAACTGTACAGTTAGAAATTGTGTAGATGTCTTGATGCAGTGTTCAAGAGAGAACACGAAGCAAAAGTACCTAGACTACACTCAAGTACTACTTGAGAATGAGAGCTCAGAATGACTTGAAACAAACTTTAAACATAATTTCAAATCCCTTCTAACATTTCCTCGCTGACGCACTCCGCAAAACAGTGGAGAGACAAACGTTATTGCTTACGTATTCTCACTCTCCGTACTGTGAAACTTCTATGTCAGGCATAACATTTTAGTTTATTAATTCTTTATTACTACTCAATGCGCGACATATGTTGCAGATGATATTCGCACATTCCACTGCATTAACTGGCAAAATTAAATTATTTTACGACACATAATTCGGGAGATATGACGTCATAAACTTTGACATGCATGGAAAACTAGGTTTTTTCTTGAAGAGGAGGACGAAGTATACCAGCTATAGTCATTCAGTGTTAGATAATGAAAGCAGTTAGTGAATTCCAACAGAATTTAAACATAACTTCAAATCCTCTCTAACTACTTCTCGATTACTTTCATAAAGTAAAATATTTTACACATTAACTTATTTGTGAAGGAACAACTAGTTTCAAGATATTTTATCAATTGGAGATAGATTCTTGAAGGAATCAGGGGTTTACTGTTATTTTGGCTGATTCTCAGTTGAAACTATTTTCTTTGTGGCGATCTGACAGAGGTAGGGGATGCTTAAGAGAGAGACCCATTTCATAAGAAACTTCACCGTGTTACCAAACAAATCTGTAACTTTTTCATACGAATCTATTAGTTTTTAACTGAAAGCAAAACAGTTCATATCATTTACTTCGTTTATTGAGTGCGTAAGTAGGATTCTTGCTAATAATGGCTAGCTCCAAACATGTTCAAAATAACAGTGAAATTCAGTTCTACTTTCACATTGACGTTTACGATTTTATGTTTTTTTTTCTAAATTATGTTGACACGGTATAAAAGTTCTCGGTCTCATTAATAATTGTTCAAGTAATAGTATAATTCTCCAACGGGTGCTACTAATTCTCTACGCTGGTCTGATTTGTTGCTTTTTATCTGTGACAAAATGCTGTCATCGTAGCCAGTGGTTCATGTGAGCAAACAAATGAAAACCAGATGGAGCCAAGCCCTGGCTGTACGGGTTGTGATCAAACACTTCCCATCGAAATCGTTGCAGGTGGGTTTTTATTGACGCTGGAGTGTGCGTTAGAATATTATAATGACAAAAGATAATTCCTGGCCGGCCGAAGTGGCCGTGCGGTTAAAGGCGCTGCAGTCTGGAACCGCAAGACTGCTACGGTCGCAGGTTCGAATCCTGCCTCGGGCATGGATGTTTGTGATGTCCTTAGGTTAGTTAGGTTTAACTAGTTCTAAGTTCTAGGGGACTACTGACCTCAGCAGTTGAGTCCCATAGTGCTCAGAGCCATTTTTGATAATTCCTGATGACGACATTCTTTTTCGCTTCCTTTTAATTATCATTCACAAACTATTTGCGACAATCGCCTGATCCACACGCACACAAATTCATAAGTTGACATTCCTTCACTGACCCCCTGCATCATGAACGCCTGCATATCAACTTCTGTATGTACTACTTTCAATTTCCTGCACAGTTGCTGCACCTTGCTGTCCTGTATGACGGTTATTTTCACTTCCCATCGAAATCGTTGCAGGTGGGTTTTTATTGACGCTGGAGTGTGCGTTAGAATATTATAATGACAAAAGATAATTCCTGATGACGACATTCTTTTTCGCTTCCTTTTAATTATCATTCACAAACTATTTGCGACAATCGCCTGATCCACACGCACACAAATTCATAAGTTGACATTCCTTCACTGACCCCCTGCATCATGAACGCCTGCATATCAACTTCTGTATGTACTACTTTCAATTTCCTGCACAGTTGCTGCACCTTGCTGTCCTGTATGACGGTTATTTTCACTTCCCATCGAAATCGTTGCAGGTGGGTTTTTATTGACGCTGGAGTGTGCGTTAGAATATTATAAAGACAAAAGATAATTCCTGATGACGACATTCTTTTTCGCTTCCTTTTAATTATCCTTCACAAACTATTTGCGACAATCGCCTGATCCACACGCACACAAATTCATAAGTTGACATTCCTTCACTGACCCCCTGCATCATGAACGCCTGCATATCAACTTCTGTATGTACTACTTTCAATTTCCTGCACAGTTGCTGCACCTTGCTGTCCTGTATGACGGTTATTTTCGTGGGTGCATGTAATCAGGCGGAACCACTCAGCATGAAGAAACACACTGAATCGCCAAAAAACTGATATAGGCATACGTATTCAAATACAGAGATATGTAAACAGGCAGAATACGGTGTTACGGTCGGCAAACCCTATATAAGACAACAAGTGTCTGGCGCTGTTGTCAGACCGGTTACTGCTGCTACAAAGGCAGGTTATGGAGATTTAAGTGAGTTTGGACGTCGTGTAATAGCCGGTGCACATGTTATCGGACACAGCATCTCCGAGATAGCGATGAATCGGTGATTTTCCCGAACGATCATTTCATGAGTGTACCGTGAATGTCAGGAATTCAGTAAAATATCAAATCTCCGATATCGGTGCGGCCGGAAAAAGATCGTGCAAAGACAGAACAAACGACGACTGGAGAGAACCGTTCAACGTGACAGAAGTGCAACCCTTCGGCAAATTCCTGCTGGAATTGCCCAAATCTGTCGGAATGAACAATTGACGTTAATGGATGCAGGTGATCAGACAGGAAGCTTACGTACGTGTCCCCTGTATATAGACGTATTAGGTGTCCGCTATCACTCCAGGTGCACACGCCCCACACCAATACAGAGCCTCTATCAGCTATAACCGTCCCCTGCTGACATGTAGGGTCCATCGATTCATACCCGTACACGTCCATCCATTCGATAGAATTTGAAACGCAACTCGTCCGACCGGACAACATGTTTCCAGTCATCAACGGTCCAATGTCGGTGTTGACGGGCTCAGGCGAGGGGTAAGGTTTTGTGTCACGCAGTTATCAAGGGTACACGAGTGGGCCTTCATGTCCGAAAGCCCATATCGATGATGTTTTGTTGAATGATTCGCACACTGACACTTGTTGATAGCGTGCGAATCATTCAACGAAACATCATCGATATGGGCTTTTGCTAACATAAGTGAAAGTGAAGAAGAATTACAGGATGCGCTGAATGGATGCACGGTCTAATTTGTACTGAGTATGGATTGAGAGTAAATCGAAGAAAGACTTAAATAATGAGATGTAGCAGAAATGAGAACAGCGAGAAACTTAACATCAAGATTTATGATCACGGAGTAGATGAATTTAAGGTATTCTGCTACCCAGGCAACAAAATAGTCGAAGATGCGAGCAGCAAGGACTTAAAACACGGCCTAGCACTGACAAAAAGGACATTTATGGCCAAGAGAAAGCTTCTAGTGTCAAACATAGCTCACAGTTTGAGGAAGAAATATCTGAGAATGTACGTTTGGAGCACAGCATTGTATGATAGTGAAACATACAATGCTGTACTCCAGACGTACATCCTCAGAAATTTCTTCCTCAAATTAATGCCGGTATTTGATATTAGTAGACTTCTCTCGGCCAGAAATGCCTTTTTTGACATAGCGAGTCTGCTTTTGATGTCCTCCTTGTTCCGTCCGTCATTGGTTACTTTACTGCCTCGGTAGCAGAATTCCTTAACTTAATTGACTTCGTGACCATCAATCCTGATGTTAAGCTTCTCGCTGTTCTCATTTCTACTACTTCTCATTACCTTCGTCTTTCTCCGATTTACTCTCAAACCATACTGTGTACTCATTAGACTGTTCATTCCGTTCAGCAGATCATTTAATTCTTCTTCACTTTCACTCAGGATAGCAATGTCATCAGCGAATCGTATCATTGATATCCTTTCGCCTTGTATTTTAATTCCATTCCTGAACCTTTCTTTTATTTACATCATTGCTTCCTCGATGTACAGATTGAAGAGTAGGGGCGAAAGGTTGCAGCCTTGTCTTACACCCTTCTTAATACGAGCACTTCGTTCTTGATCGTCCACTCTTATTATTCCCTCTTGGTTGTTGTACAGATTGTATATGACCCGTCTCTCCCTATAGCTTACCCCTACCTTTTTCAGAATCTCGAACAGCTTGCACCATTTTATATTGTCGAACGCTTTTTCCAGGTCGACAAATCCTATGAAAGTGTCTTGATTTTTCTTTAGCCTTGCTTCCATTATTAGCCGTAACGTCAGAATTGCCTCTCTCGTCCCTTTACTTTTCCTAAAGCCAAACTGATCGTCACCTAGCGCATTCTCAATTTTCTTTTCCATTCTTCTGTATATTAGTCTTGTAAGCAGCTTCGATGCATGAGCTGTTAAGCTGATTGTGCGATAATTCTCGCACTTGTCAGCTCTTGCCGCCTTCGGAATTGTGTGGATGATGCTTTTCCGAATGTCAGATGGTATGTCGCCAGACTCATATATTCTATACACCAACGTGAATAGTCGTTTTGTTGCCACTTCCCCCAATGATTTTAGAAATTCTGATGTAATGTTATCTGTCCCTTCTGCCTTATTTGACCGTAACTCCTCCAAAGCTCTTTTAAATTCCGATTCTAATACAGGATCCCCTATCTCTTCTAAATCGACTCCTGTTACTTCTTCTATCACATCAGAGAAATCTTCACCCTCATAGAGGCTTTCAATGTATTCTTTCCACCTATCTGCTCTCTCCTCTGCATTTAACAGTGGAATTCCCGTTGCACTCTTAATGTTACCACCGTTGCTTTTAATGTCACCAAAGGTTGTTTTGACTTTCCTGTATGCTGAGTCTGTCCTTCCGACAATCATATCTTTTTCGATGTCTTCACATTTTTCCTGCAGCCATTTCGTCTTAGCTTCCCTGCACTTCCTATTTATTTCATTCCTCAGCGACTTGTATTTCTGTATTCCTGATTTTCCGGAACATGTTTGTACTTCCTCCTTTCATCAATCAACTGAAGAATTTCTTCTGTAACCCATGGTTTCTTCGCAGCTACCTTCTTTGTACCTATGTTTTCCTTCCCAACTTCTGTGATGGCCCTTTTTAGAGATGTCCATTCCTCTTCAACTGTACTGCCTACTGCGCTATTCCTTATTGCTGTATCTATAGCGTTAGAGAACTTCAAACGTTTCTCGTCATTCCTTAGTACTTCCGTACCCCACTTCTTTGCGTATTGATTCTTCCTGACTAGTGTCTTGAACTTCAGCCTACTCTTCATCACTTCTATATTGTGATCTGAGTCTATATCTGCTACTGGGTACGCCTTACAATCCAGTATCTGATTTCGGAATCTCTGTCTGACCATGATGTAATCTAATTGAAATCTTCCCGTATCTCCCGGCCTTTTCCAAGTATACCTCTTCCTCTTGTGATTCTTGAACAGGGTATTCGCTATTACAAGCTGAAACTTGTTATAGAACTCAGTTAGTCTTTCTCCTCTTTCATTCCTTGTCCCAAGCCCATATTCTCCTTCCCCTACAACTGCATTCCAGTCGCCCATGACTATTAGATTTTCGTCCCCCTTTACATACTGCATTACCCTTCCAATATCCTCATACACTTTCCCTATCTGTTCATCTTCAGCTTGCGACGTCGGCATGTATACCTGAACTATCGTTGTCGGTGTTGGTCAGCTGTCGATTCTGATTAGAACAACCCGGTCACTGACTGTTCACAGTAACACACCCTCTGCCCTACCTTCCTATTCATAACGAATCCTACACCTGTTATACCAATTTCTGCTGCTGTTGATATTACCCGATACTCATCTGACCAGAAATCCATGTCTTCCTTCCACTTCACTTCACTGACCCCTACTATATCTAGATTGAGCCTTTGCATTTCCCTTTTCAGAATTTCTAGTTTCCCTACCACGTTCAAGCTTCTTTCATTCCACGCCCTGACTGGTAGAACGTTATCCTTTCGTTGATTATTCAATCTTTTTCTCATGGTAACCTCCCCCTTGGCAGTCCCCTCCCGGAGATCCGAATCGGGGACTATTCCGGAATCTTTTGCCAATGGAGAGATCTTCATGACACTTCTTCAATTACAGGCCACATGTCCTGTGGATACACGTTACGTGTCTTTGATGCAGTGGTTTCCATTGCCTTCTGCATCCTCATGTCGTTGATCATTGCTGATTCTTCCGCCTTTAGGGGCTCTATTTCCCACCCCTAGGACAAGAGAGTGCCCTGAACCTCTATCCGCTCCTCCGCCCTCTTTGACAAGGCCGTTGGCAGAATGAGGCTGACTTCTTATGCCGGAAGTCTTCGGCCGCCAATGATGATTATTTATCAAAATTTAGTCAGTGGCGGGGATCGAACCCGGGACCGAAGACGTTTTGATTATGAATCAAAGACGCTACCCCCCCCCCCTTTTTTTTTTTAAAAAATCTCATTTTGTTCGTGTTCGTTCGTTGTATCTGCTCGGGGCGGACGTCGTAACACATCCGTTTAAGTTTGTTGTTGATCGATTAGCTCAGTCTTTTTTATTACAGAGGGCTGCTAACCCTCTGACCGAACACGCTGAGCTACCGTGCCGGCGACCCCTAGACCACGGGTCATGCTTATGATATGGTATTACACAGCAATTTTGATAATTAGGTGGACTTATAATGTAAGGAATGAGGTGGTCTCTGGAGAACCGAAAAGGAAAAGAATGTTTAGAAAACAGTGAAAAGGAGAAGGGACTGGATGATAGCACGTCTGCTAAGACATCACGAAATAACTTTAATGGTACGAGAGCGAGATGTAAAGGGTAATAGCTGTAGATGTAGACAGCGATTTGAATACTTCCAGCAAATAACTGACGACGTAGGTTGTAAGTGCTGCTGTGAGATGACACAGGAGCGGAATTCGTGGAGGGCCGCATCAGGCCAGTCATAAGCATATAAAAAGTGGCGCCGTGTTAACACATCCCAAGCGTTTAGTCGTAGCAATCATCGAAGGCACACCAGCCACAGGAATCTTGAGGGAACTGCTGATGGGGGATATTCTAATCTGATGAAATCTCACGAGATTGGTTGACCAACATGTTCTATAGCCCACGCCCGAAACTGCTGGAATTCATTTGTTGACGAGGCTTTGGAAATTAAGAATATGTGGCAACATCTTCAGTAGAGCTACGTAGCGCTATACTTCTGGTTTCTGAGCGCTCATCTTCAGACGAACTGCTGATTCCTGTATTCTAGACAGTTAAATGTTGTGCGGTAACAAGTTTTAGTCATTCTTTACATGTTTAAGAACTATTACAAATAGATATTAGCAGGAAAAGCTTGCTAATGTTCTACAAAATTCTATTTATTTCGTACCGAACGAGCATTCGGCTTGCCCCTGACAAAAACCTAAGTAGCCGAAAGCCAGTTCGTGACCAAACGAATATAGTTTTTCAGAACATAAGCAAGCTTTTGCTATTTAATGTTGCTATCAAGCCTGCCAAGCAGTGACAGAAAATTTAGTTAAGAACAATTTATCTATACCGGTTGTAAATCGTGTGGCGTTTACTGTAATGGTGCCTGAAGTAGAGTACAATTAGAAATATTTTATTAGGACACCTACATAACGAGAATAATGCCCTCCTCAACTGAAATTACGAATTATAAACCTGTCTTGCGATTTTTGTCCCTTAAATGGCAACAGAATATTTCATGATCCACAAATGTTAAGTTTGTTGCGTTTTCTGTACGGAGTTTCCAAGCACATGCAACTTTATTGCCTAAACGGTACCGCTACGGTCGCAGGTTCGAATCCTGCCTCGGGCATGGATGTGTGTGATGTCCTTAGGTTAGTTTGGTTTAAGTAGTTCTAAGTTCTAGGGGATTGATGACCTCAGAAGTTAAGTCCCATAGTGTTCAGAGCCATTTTGAACCTTAAACCGTACTCAGGCTGCTTGTACATGTTTTTGTGAAAGTAGACTATATATGTTATTCAGATTTACAATTAATATTTCTGAAAACAAGGCACTTAATGTCGCATCTCCATTACGCGTATTGATGTCGTTGAATGGCGACATGAATGTTGATAGGCAATGCATCATTTCAGAGGCTAAGTAAATGTACACTCCTGGAAATTGAAATAAGAACACTGTGAATTCATTGTCCCAGGAAGGGGAAACTTTATTGACACATTCCTGGGGTCAGATACATCACATGATCACACTGACAGAACCACAGGCACATAGACACAGGCAACAGAGCATGCACAATGTCGGCACTAGTACAGTGTATATCCACCTTTCGCAGCAATGCAGGCTGCTATTCTCCCATGGAGACGATCGTAGAGATGCTGGATGTAGTCCTGTGGAACGGCTTGCCATGCCATTTCCACCTGGCGCCTCAGTTGGACCAGCGTTCGTGCTGGACGTGCAGACCGCGTGAGACGACGCTTCATCCAGTCCCAAACATGCTCAATGGGGGACAGATCCGGAGATCTTGCTGGCCAGGGTAGTTGACTTACACCTTCTAGAGCACGTTGGGTGGCACGGGATACATGCGGACGTGCATTGTCCTGTTGGAACAGCAAGTTCCCTTGCCGGTCTAGGAATGGTAGAACGATGGGTTCGATGACGGTTTGGATGTACCGTGCACTATTCAGTGTCCCCTCGACGATCACCAGTGGTGTACGGCCAGTGTAGGAGATCGCTCCCCACACCATGATGCCGGGTGTTGGCCCTGTGTGCCTCGGTCGTATGCAGTCCTGATTGTGGCGCTCACCTGCACGGCGCCAAACACGCATACGACCATCATTGGCACCAAGGCAGAAGCGACTCTCATCGCTGAAGACGACACGTCTCCATTCGTCCCTCCATTCACGCCTGTCGCGACACCATTGGAGGCGGGCTGCACGATGTTGGGGCGTGAGCGGAAGACGGCCTGACGGTGTGCGAGACCGTAGCCCAGCTTCATGGAGACGGTTGCGAATGGTCCTCGCCGATACCCCAGGAGCAACAGTGTCCCTAATTTGCTGGGAAGTGGCGGTGCGGTCCCCTACGGCACTGCGTAGGATCCTACGGTCTTGGCGTGCATCCGTGCGTCGCTGCGGTCCGGTCCCAGGTCGACGGGCACGTGCACCTTCCACCGACCACTGGCGACAACATCGATGTACTGTGGAGACCTCACGCCCCACGTGTTGAGCAATTCGGCGGTACGTCCACCCGGCCTCCCGCATGCCCACTATACGCCATCGCTCAAAGTCCGTCAACTGCACATACGGTTCACGTCCACGCTGTCGCGGCATGCTACCAGTGTTAAAGACTGCGATGGAGCTCCGTATGCCACGGCAAACTGGCTGACACTGACGGCGGCGGTGCACAAATGCTGCGCAGCTAGCGCCATTCGACGGCCAACACCGCGGTTCCTGGTGTGTCCGCTGTGCCGTGCGTGTGATCATTGCTTGTACAGCCCTCTCGCAGTGTCCGGAGCAAGTATGGTGGGTCTGACACACCGGTGTCAATGTGTTCTTTTTTCCATTTCCAGGAGTGTATTTAGCGTTACACTGATAAGTAAGGCCCCTGCACACATTAATATCACTTTCTACTTAATTAGTACTTCTATAGAGCAATCAAATTTTTACCATCACTAGAGGCATGACCGGCCTCTGTGGCCGAGCGGTTCTATGCGCTTCAGTCCGGAACACCGCGGCCGCTACGGTTGCAGTTTCGAATCCTGCCTGGGGCGTGGATGTTTGTCATGTCCTTAGGTTAGCTAGGTTTAAGTCGTTCTAAGTCTAGGGAACTGATGACCTGAGATGTTCAGTCTCATAGTGCTCAGAGTCATTTTTTAGTAGTGGCATGTCTGTGCAAAAAACGCCAACTACAAAAAAGTTGAGTCGTCGGTGTTTATGACACTTGATTTTAAGAATTACACATGCTTCAGTAGTATAGTAATGTAGCACAAACAGTGCGTTTAAAATTAGTCGTGACTTTCGACAGTTCAGTGTGGAGCGAGTGGAGGGGAGCGTAGTTGCCAGCGTGTGCTAGGTGCGTCAGCAGGTGGCCACACTATAATGGCAGGCTCGCTTGACTGCGTGCTACGATCTTTCTCAAACGCTCTTGAAAGTAACCAGTCGGTAATAAACTCTCATTCTCGCACATCTTAATGTTTAATAATAGTCAGCTTCCTAATGAAAAGCCTAACATTTCGTTAATGGCCACAGTTATTGTGATATTTCATTAATAGGTAACTACTGCTAGAAATTCTTATTTGCAGTGAAAAATAGGTGTCACTATGAATTCGAGTTTGGCGCGTGTGAGGTTACATGTTTCTGTGTATTAAATGAAGAAAATATACTGAAACATTCTTTAGACTTGGAGCGAGAAAATGGAGTGTATATAAAGTGCTCCGTCACGAACTCGTAATCAGTGAAACAAAGAAAAAGAAATAGAATGAAATATTCATAAATTCTTATCGTATCTCATAAATGGTGTGAAATATCGAAACAAGATTTTGGCAAATGATAGCGTGCAAAGACGAGTGCGTTTTGCTACGTGATTAATATGCAAGACTTCCACATCTACTGCGATATTCAAGCGACTACAGATTTTTGAATGAAATAACGTAATTAATAAGAGCAGTCATTAGCTGGTAAAACCAGAACTTCTGTGGGTTTTGTAACAATATAAGTATAGATGTTACGCGTTTGTTTTTATACCGATAACTATTAAACTGACTCGCACTGAGTTGCAAGTTTAATAATACACTATTTCAGGATTTTGTCGCAATTTCAACTGCATTAGAATGTTAGTTAGATGAATTTTTGTAAACTCTGCTATGTTTCGACAAAAGAAGCCAATTTTAACATGGCGACAACAGAAGCTACGTATTCCTCAAAACTTGTCAAAGTCCCTTATGGATCACTCTCTCCTCAGCCGTGTCCTTGGTATGGCTGACAACTCAAAACCAGTCCTGTCGTGCAAATTTTGCAGTGGCTTCTTTTGCCAGCGTTCCAACCTCAGTGAGCGTAAACGTCTTGCTGTTTTCTGCCTCATTACTTTTCACCTGGGCCGATATATTCTCAGTCCCATTTAAATGAGCACGATACGGAGGAAGCCTGATTAAACTATGCCTTTTGACGTCGACCTGGTAGCGTGAAGTTTTAGCTTGTACAGTAGTACAAGTTTCATTAACTTCACCTTATACATGCTAGGTTCAATTTCACCTCGTAGACCATTTCGTTGTTCCCAGAACAAAATATATGCTTTCCACCACTGCATTGTTGGAGCTTTATGCATCACAACAGAGTGGTATAACGTTTTGTACATTACTATTGTCGAATTCCGAGGAATGTTTTGCAGCAGAACGTTATCCTCCCACCCCGCTAGCATGTTCTCGGATGACAATTTCACTGCAAATCACGTATCCAGATGCACTGCACTGTTGTTATTAATGTAATGCCAACACGAAACACTTGTCACAAACCTGAGGAGTACAGAACACTTTAACACCAGAAAATTCGACTTTTAACGAGAGATGACAGACATTGATTCATATAATGCGTGACATCACGTAGTACTGTTTACTCATGGTGTGGCAACAGGGGCACTTTACCAACAGAACCGCTGGCGCGATGATAGGAGAAGCCTGCCCGCCATTGGTGTTACACGGGCAACGGCGTCACCACGCCCTCCGGTCAGCCAAATGTCAAAACTCGCAAATAATTTTAAACGCGCTTTAAGTTAAACCTTCAGGCAAACTTAAACCATGACTAGAATCTGAAATATTGCCTTTAAAAGACCAAACTGTTACCGATAGAGATATCTAGGCACATCTCACGACCCGTCTTTACAGCTTCACTTCACCAGTAGTTCTAATCTACCTTCTAAACTACGCAGAACTTTTCCTGCCTACCTTGCGAGACCAGGAACAATATAAGAAAGGATATTACTCCCAGAATGTGTATTTCACTCAGTGATGGCACGAGGACTGTTTTAAATCCCCTACGCTGTGACTAAGCCATTTCTCAGTATTGCCCTTTCTAGTCCATCTAAACATACAGGAGGACTGTGAAGAATGGTGGTACGAGAGAAGTACAGGTGGAAGTAAAGTTGTGGTGGCGAGTCGTTAGTCATTCCGGCAAAATCGCTGACTGCGGAAGACTATATTATGGCTTCAAGTCACTGTGTGGCACACAGTTTTTATTTCCGGCCGTTGCAAAACATTGAACACTCCACCGTAGAATGAAAAATTGATTATAATGCCCCATTTATCAAATTTCACTGCGTCTCTTGTCGTTGTTCTGTACGATGGACTTACAGAGTAAAACTCAAGTGTTATGAGGTAGAATCCTCTTTCTGATCAGCTGTCTATTTCGTGTGACGGTATAGTTTTAAAATAATTCAACAGAACTTTCACAGAGTTTACAGATCCGTACCTCACTCGGTAAAAACAAAACCCTTATAGGATAACTCTGTTGTGATTTACAATAAATATCTCGTCACGAAAACATTACTTTTATGCGTCCAGGGTGGCACCAGTGAGGTCAAAGACATTAGCAAGGCTATGTGAGGACAGAAGCAGCAACCACACACACATAGATTTAACTGCATTACGTCCTGCTAGCGATCGACTTTATTCTGTAATCACACAAATACACTTGCGCATGCAGTTGGCTTTGATACTTTTTTGTCCTAGAATTAGTGTAAAAATAGAAGCCATGCCCTGGTTTTGAGGAATGTTTCCCTTGGTTCGAAGGCAAATCCTTTCCAAAATATTCCCAACTTTGGCACCCTTCACCTCATTAACAAAAGAAAATGGTTCAAATGGCTCTGAGCACTATGGGACTGAACTTCTGAGGTCATCAGTCCCCTATAACTTAGAACTACTTAAACCTAACTAACCTAAGGACATCACACACATCCATGCCCGGGGCAGGATTCGAACCTACGACCATAGGGGTCTCGCGGTTCCTGACTGTAGCGCCTAGAGCCGGCCGAAGTGGCCGTGCGGTTAAAGGCGCTGCAGTCTGGAACCGCAAGACAGCTACGGTCGCAGGTTCGAATCCTGCCTCGGGCATGGATGTTTGTGATGTCCTTAGGTTAGTTAGGTTTAACTAGTTCTAAGTTCTAGGGGACTAATGACCTCAGCAGTTGAGTCCCATAGTGCTCAGGGCCATTTGAACCATTTGTAGCGCCTAGAACCGCACGGCCACTCCGGCCGGCACCTCGTTAACAGCCCGACTGGTGTTTCGATGGAAAGTATCAACCACGGGTCATAATACAAACATCCCAAAAAATGGTTCAAATGGGTCTAAGCACTATGGGACTTAACATCTGAGGTCATCAGTCCCCTAGACTTAGAACGACTTACACCTAACTAACCTAAGGACATCACACACATCCATGCCCGAGGCAGGATTCGAACCTGCGACCGCAGCAGCAGCGTGGCTCCGGACTGATGCGCCTAGAACCGCTCGGCCACAGCGGCCGGCACAAACATCCCACTCTACCTAGAGAATAAAATAATTAATAAAAAAATTAAACAGATTACAATGTCCAAGCAGTTGTCATTGTGACGAAGTGGCACCTCGAAAATGTATTGCCCTTTACAAACGGCTGGAACCCGTCGAATCACTGCGGGAAACTGTATCTATAATGTTTCCTAACAAATGGATTGAGGAGAGTGGTGTGTCGGTGTATGCAGGTGGTGTCGGAATGCAGCCGCCACTCCGACCTGTGGTTGTGCCTCAAGCTGAAGGCGCTGTGGACGCTGGAGCGCGCGAGGACGGCGGCCGGCCCGCTGCCGCTCACCAGCTACCTGTCGCTGGCTCCGGACCCGGCGGACGCAGAATCTGAGGCCTCAGACGCGCCGCCGCCTCCAGACACCGAGGCTCAGCTAGAGGAGCAGCTACCGCGGGATCTAGACCAGAAGCAGGCGCGGGTCGACGCCCTGCTGGTGCAGAGCGCTGACCGCCTGTTGCGATCGCGCGCCCTGCAGATCACTCTACCGGCGAGCGTCTTTGAAGGTACGCCCCCGCCTTCACCAGAATCCCTTTTCATACTATCCGTAGCTGCTAAGTACTTTGCATCCTATCCAAATCATGTTTAAACCATGCAGATACTGTGTTTTCAGCTCAGTACTGATATTGGAGGTAAAAGCAGCTTTTTGGGTTTTATGTAAACACCATTTACGTGCAAAGTGTATACTGATATGAAACATCCTAGGGGGTTAAGACTGTATGACGTTCTGAGACTCTAACTCGGGACATTTTCCATTCCCCGGCAATTTCTCTGTCACCTGAGCTACCCAAGCACGACTCATAGTCCGTCCTCACAACGTTACTTCTGCCAGTACTTCATCTACGTGCCAGTCCTCCAAGTTTCGTTAACAGAGCCTCTGTGAAGTTCGGAAGGTAGGAGATGAAGTACTGGCAGAAGTAAAGCTGTGAGCACGGGTTGCGACTCGTGCTTTGGTAGCTCAGACGGTAGGGCATTCTCCCGCAGAAGGCAAACCTCCCGAGTACTACTCTCGATCTGGTACACAGTTTAAATCTGCCACAAAGTTTCATTATTAACCTGCTCTTAATGTGCGTTTAGTACTTTCTTAACAAGGGACAGTGTGTGATTCGATGCTACCACATCAGCGTTCATGAACGCACAAAATTTTGTCATTCTGAAAATTAACTATAGGCTGAACCTTTCATGTACATACTGGTGAGATAAGCAACTTCTATGTGTCGCGTGAGAAGCCTTCATTTAGAGCTTGACAACGACCTAAAGTAGTTGTTTTGAGCTTCAGTGCGAAGACTCCTTTGATGGAGTTCTTCACGCTACACTGTTATGAACATCAAAGCGAGAAACACGAAAAACACATATGCGGGAGGATGGAGTAAAGTGGCCGCCTCTATAAGGGAAATAGAATTTTCAGCAAAGCGTGATTGCTGATGGAAGTTTACCGCTTACATATTTTGAATCTAAATGTTATAACTTATTACACCAAATAATTTTGACTGAAGAATGTAATATACTAGCACTATATGCATTTTTCTGATGGCATACATAGTAGCCACTCTTTTGTTCCTAAAGGGTCAACGCGACTACTGACATCGCAACAGATTACCCATGATGCCTTTTCTGCTTTCCGGGCCTTTCTTCTACAAGTGTCAAGTACCTGAAAACATGCCAAGCGGCTGCGGGAGATGGCGCTCAATTGCATTTTTGTGCAACGTCAAATATAAGGGGTCGTCACACGAAAATGAGACAGATGGAAGAAAACTAAGTTAACTGTTTATTATTTCAAAAGAATCACCATTACTGTTAGAACATTTGAAGGGCTTATTTCAATAGTAGTACAAGCCCATTTTTGTTCATTCTGAGATACAGAGTCCTAAAGATAAATGACCGCTGAATAATCTGCAGTTGAGAAGTATGTATACTTGAATATTTCTGGTATCTCAACTGCAGATTTTTCAGCGCTCATTTAACTTTAGGACTCTGTATCTCAGAATGAATAAAAGTGGACTTGTACCACTGTTGAAATAAGCCCTTCATTTATCCCATTATGGAGCAAGGCGTTACGTTTTGGAATGGTCGTATTTACACGATCCCATACAGCCTTCTTCGTGACTTGACTTAATATTCTCCAGATGAGTATACACGAAACACGTTAAGAAACACGTCACATCCAGCGATTATCAAATATTTATCCAGCATCAGTATCAGCACTGCTCAACGTTTACAAACGCGGCCAAAGCCTTCATGGAATGTTTTCGGTTGTCTATTGAACCATGATGGTACTCAGGCGCACGTCTCCTCCTCCTAAATAAGTCGACGGCCACGAAGGTCTTTCTTCAGAGCTCAAAGAATATGAAGAATGTGAAAGGGTTTTTTCAGTGAAACTTCTGCGGCGTAGTCGAAATAGCCTTGGAAAAATGTGGGCAATATTTAATCATTTTTTACCGCAAAAAATTATTCCTCTACATATAAGTGTGGTGACAAGTACAGATATGCATGCGACAGCACGCACCACTTGTGCGTTCGACAGCACTATTTCAAAAGGCCATGAGTAAAAACGGGATTTTTACGGGTCTCATACTCGGGTTCTGTTGATGGTAGATAGATAGGGTCAAGTGTTTCGGATAGCTCTTTGCCTAGGGACCACTTATATACACAAGAGGAGGATAGTGTTACTGTAGCTACTCTTCGGTACAAGGTATAAATTTGAATATTACACACATCTTCCAGTTTAGAAAACTGAAGCAAGTAGTTTGGTCCTTTTTATATTATTATGTTGTCTATGGTGCGCCTTAAGGGGCTTAAAGAGGCACCAGTTACTTTACAGGCGGTCCCTGAATGTCCTATGGCTTCTAAATCGACTTCCATTTATCCTTCTATCACATGAGCAGAAATTTCCTACTCCTCCTTTCTCTGTCCACCTATACACTGTCTCCGCTACGTTTAAGGATGGAATTCCTCCTTCATTCTTAATGTCGCCGCCTTTAATTACGCGGAAACTTCTTTTGACTTTTTTATGCCGATCTGTCGTTTCGACGACCATATCTTTTTCTATTTTTTTACACATTTGGTGTAGGCATTTCGCCTTGGCTTTCCTAAATTTTCTAATTACTTCATTCACTTTTATTACTGCATTTTCCCCAGAACTTTTATACTTTCTTGTTACGTAGACCTATTGCAATATGTCTTCTGTTACCCAAGGTATCTTCGCAGTTACTTTCCGTATGTCTACGTTTGTCAGTCCAACTTCTGTGGTTGGCCTCTTTCGAGACGACTATTCTTCTTCAACTAAACTGTCTGTTGCCGCTTTATTATAATATTATTATCTCAGTGTACATACTGAGTTACATGTTCAGTCCCCTCATATGCTCTTTGTGTACGTCCATCTGATTTTGACATCGGCATGTATACCTGAATTATTGCTGTTGGAGTTAGATTGCTGTCGATTGATATGAGAACAATCGCATTACTGAATTGTTCGAACTCACTCACTAATCTACCGTCTTCCTCATGACGAGTCCTACCTCCAGTACACCAGTTTCTACTGCTGGTGTCATTACCCCATATTAGTTCTACCAGAAATCATCGGCTTATTTCCTATTCGCTTCTTGGACCACGCTCTATATATGAGAGGCATTCAATAAGAAATGCAACCTATCTTTTTCAGAAAGCAGGGTAGTTTTATTCAGAAGTCTGATACACTATATTATTCCCTATGCTTTGGCTACGAAACCCTTTTTTCAACATAATCTTCGGTCAATGTGACGGCCTTACGCCATTTTATTGTGGGGGTCTGCATGCCCGCATGGTATTTCTCTACTGGTGGACGTCGGAGCTAACGTCTTGCTGCATCAATAACCTCTCCATCAGTCACGCACTGCTTCTCCCGCAGTCTGTCCTTGGTTGGGCCAAACAGTTGTAAGTCGGAAGGTGCGAGATACGGCCTGTAGTGTGGACGACGAAGAACAGTCAAATGAAGTTTTGTGAGCTCCTCTTGAGTGCGCGGACTTGTGTGAGGCCCTGCGTTTTCCTGGAGAAGGAGAAATTCGTTTGCACTTTTGTGGCGACGAACATGTTGAAGTCGTTTCTTCGGTTTCCCGAGCACAGCACTGCAAGAGTCACTGATGATGATGATGATGATGATGATGTTTGGTTTGTGGGGTGCTCAACTGCGCGTCATCAGTGTCCGTACAAAGTCCCAATTTTGCCACTGTCACGAAAAACGACCGAGAATCGAACCCGGGAACCCGTGATCCCGAGGCAGCAACGCTAGCCACTAGACCACGAGCTGCGGACGGAGTCGCAGCTGTGTGCGACTGGCTGGCGTAAGGAAGATCGTACAGGTCTGTGCGACCTTTTTGCGATGGTGACAGACCCTTTGTCCAATGACTCACCGTACTTTCGATCACTGCCAGGTCTCCGTAGACATTCTGCAAGTGCCTATGAATATTTGTGATGCTCTGTTTTTCCGCCAACAGACACTCAATGACAGCTCTCTGCTCGGAATGCACCTCCGCTACAAACGCTATTTTGAAGGGTATGTATAGCGCTGCCACACTTCGGAACTCCTTGAAACTATAGGGGTTGAAGGGGGAATATTCCGCAATGCCCCACATCCAAATTAGTATTGTTTCAACCGAAAATGGCTGAGAAAAATTAGTGTTGCATTACTTATTGAAAGCACCCCGTAGATTTAAAGTTTACATTTCCTTTCGCAGATTTTCTTACTTCTCTACTTCTTTCAGATTTTTAATATTGCACTCTCCGACATGTAGAATGTTACTCTTTCAATTGTTATTCGACACACGGTTATATGCAAAAATCATCTGTCTTTAGTGCAGTGGTTTCTGTTACCTTCTGCATCTTTATGTAATTTTTCATAACAGTCTCCCGTTTGTTAGAGCCTGTTTCTTACCCCAAGGGTGAGAGAGTGCCCTTGTCGCTGTCCACTCGTCCGTCCTCTTTGACAATGCCGTTGGTAGAACAGATCAGTGCCTATCATGTTTATTCCGAATTTCAGTAGTGGCTAACGTGTAATGGGAATTATTCTTCAATTCATCCTTACATGAACAGATCTTGCATTTCACTAATGGTAATAACAAAAGCAATATCCATGATGTATTGCATTCGTTTCGTCAACAGCCACCAGTGTTGATTGTGAAAGTTTGATTTAGACAGTATTTGAGAATCTAAACTGCTTGGAGCGACGACATCGACCTCAGTCGATACCTGCCCTAGTAATGTATGACACTGTTGACAATTCACGACAACAGATTTTGTTGACATTTTATCCAAATATCTCTCCTGCTGTTTGTTATTCATTTTCTCACTCATCCGTTTCTTACATTTTAATTAAAAGATATTAAACTATAAAAAAGAGAAATGGTTCCAGTGCGTCACGTCCTGCATAGCTACAACGAATTAATTTAAATGAAACAGGCATAAATCCTAAATCAGTAAAGTTTACTCTTCCTATTAGTCCTGGTATTATGTGTATTATTATCTTTAAATGGCACATACGTAAGTAATCAATCTCAGTAAATAGATTTCTGAACTGTGACGTCATAATAGTGTAGGATAAATGAAAAATTCTTATAGTTATTACATACTAGCTGACAAACCGGGCATTACCTGGGTATTCATTTCGCCAACTTTATGGACTGTGTTTATAGCGTAATATCCCGGACGGTTTCTGGACGCTGCACGCAGCTGCTTCACTTGTCTACAAAGCGTTTTTGTAGACGTCTGTGTCGCAACGTCTCTTCATCGCTCCACAGATGACGATTGTTTTCTCCTACAGCCGTTTGCGCTTGGCAGTTGTAAGTTGTCAAAGACGATACCAGGTGTCAGGTATTTCCTTAAGTTGTCTCTACAGTTGAAGTATGTTAGCAGTGAAGAATAACTGTATTAAGACTTCATACATGATGCGGCATTTTTTCACAGATCTCAGTTTTATGACACTTTGTCTCTTGAGCTATGAGTTGTACATTGATATACTTGTGTGAGTACATTCAGTGGCATATGTGGATAGTGTCACCAAATCTTGTGGTGAGAGCCGCAGTGGCAAGGAAGAGATAAATTTAAACGTCACGTACAATGCGGCAGTTTGTCACGCATCTCAGTGTCTATGACGTCTTTTCTCCTTAAATATATTTGGTATCCTTATATAAATTTGTAGGAGCATTTACCTGCATATGTGGATACTGTTCGCTTAATTTATTGGAAATAGAGTTAGTGGCACAAAAGTAATAAATTCAAAGGTTATATATTATGCGGCAGTTTTTCACGAATCTAATTGTTTACAACTTCATAACACCTCAAGTATGATAGGTAGGTGAATGTTGCCACACAATAACGGAAGTGTGTACCAAGTTTGGTTGAAATCGGTCCAGAGCATTGGGAGGAGTTGTGGCACACATACACACACAAACATATATATATACTTCCAGGAAAGAAATGGGCCCTAATTAGAATTATTACCAATCGCTAAAGCATGTCGGCGGCCTATGCAGTTCCTTTGTATTTAGTAAGATACAAGATGGAAAAAGAATACGTTTGTGAGTTCATATTCCACCATTCAAATGCAATAAAAGTGGTGTATTGAACAACGCAGTATCGAATGACACAAAGCTCTTTCCATATTTTTTAAGTAGAAGTGAGTGCATGTATAATACACTGAAGCACCAAAGAAACTGGTACAGGCATGCGTATTCAAATACAGAGATATGTAAACACGCAGAATACGGCAGCTACGGTCGGTAACACCTACATAAGACAAAAAGTGTCTGGTGCAGTTGTTAGATCGGTTACTGCTGCTACATGGCAGGTTATCAAGATTTAACTGAGTTTCAACGTGGTGTTACAGTCGGCGCACGAGCGATGGGACACATCATCTCCCAAGTACTGGTGAAGTGGGGGTTTTCCCTTACGACCATTTCCAGAGTCTACCGCGAATATCAGTAATCGAGTAAACCATCAAACCACTGACATCGCTGCGGTAGGTAAAAGATACTTCAAGAACAGTACCAACGACGACTGAAGACAATTGTTCAACGTTACAGAAGTGCAGCCCTTCCGCAAATAGCTGCAGATTTAGATGCTGGGCGATCAACAAGTGTCAGAGCGCAAACCATTCAACGAAACATCATAGATATGGGCTTTCGGAGCCGAAGCTCCACTCACATACCCTTCATGAAGCAAGGCACAAGGACTTCCGCTTCGCCTGGGTATGTTAACACCGACATTGGACTGTTGGTGACTGGAAACATGTTGCCTGGTAGGACGAGTCTTGTTCCAAATTGTATCGAGTGGATGGACGTGAACGGGTTTGGAGGCAACATCATGAATCCATAGGCCACGCATGTCAGCTGGAAGCTGTTCAAGCTGTTGTTAGCTCTGTGTAATTGTGTGGGGCATGTGCAGTTAGAGTGATATGGGACCCCCGATACGTCTAGATACGACTCTGACAGGTGACATGTACGTAAGCATCTTGTCTGATCACCTGCATCCATCCATGTCCATTGTGCATTTTAAGGACGTGGGCAGTTTTAGCAGTACAATGCTACACCCCACACGTCCAGAACTGCCACAGAGTGGTTCCAGAAACACTCTTCTGAGTTTAAAGACTTCCGCTGGCCACCAAACTCCCCAGAGATGAACATTATTGTGCACATCTGGAATGCCTTGCTACGTGCTGTGGAGAAGAGATCTCCAACCCTGATACTCTTGAGGATTTATGTACAGCCCTGCAGGATTCATGGTGTCATTTCCCTCCAGCACTACTTCAGAAATTAGTCAAGTCCAAGCCACGTTGTGTTGCGGCACTACTGCGTGCTCGCGAGGACACTTCACGATATTGGCCAGGTGTACCAGTTTCTTTGGCTTTCAGTGTGTATTTTTACCGCTTACATCTGAGTTCTATTGTGTATAGGAACACAAAAGATGAAAGCGCTTGACCACCAGCTCAATGATTCATTTGGCCAAAAAAGTGGGATCATTTTCTGTGTAGACACCTGTAACCCAAACTATCAATTATACCAATCCAGACATCACAGCCAATACTCCAATACTAGTGACCTAATTCTCCTCTGCACAGTGTTCTGTATCGCTAGTTTGTGTTAGAGCCGAAATACGGTGCTACAGAGGTGACGCTCTGGGCCGCTGTTTGCAGGGAGAGGCAAGAAGAAGGACAAGTACGGCGGCATGCTGCTGGCGGCAGGGGCGGCAATGGCGGGCATGTTCCTGCAGGTGGCCATGGGCAAGATCGCGCTGCTCGCGGGCAAGGCTCTGCTCGTCGCCAAGGTGGCGCTCGTGCTCTCCACCGTCATCGGCCTCAAGAAGCTCGTGGGCGGCGGCGGCGGTGGCGGTGGCGGGGGCGGTGGTGGCGACCACCAGGTAACTCGGCACCTCTTACCTCATTTCAACAAGTAGCCAATCTGTTTGAATAAAATACTCTTGTACTAACGAATTCAGTAATCGCAATTGGTTGATTGTTGTCAGTTAACCGATTTAGATTCTTAATGAATCATCACTAAGACATGTATGTCGTTACGAAATTAACGCATCTAGTCATTGGAGGCCAATGGGCAATGCGAGATCCATATGCTTCTATGCTGTAAGTGGTGCAGTATCACACTCTGAACTGACTCATCGGGAGATTTTATGTGTTACTTTCGGAAGGAGATACTGATCCTGATGATGATTCATTAGAATCGAAACTGGATAATTGTCATAAATCCTACAGATATCATGAAGCCATTCTTGAATAGAAAAGAAAATGCTTTTCACTGTTTCTGCGTGACGATGGATCACGAAAACTACAGGGTACTTGAAACAGATTCGTCCGGTTTCACAAGACTGTGTCGCCTGGTTGAATGAAGTTAGACTCTTGGGGTATATTTTAGCTTACGCATAGAGTTATCAATTTTTTTTAAATTGGTTTTTATATGCGTGCACATGTAATCTTTGGATACATTTTACAATGACGTGCAGTTGGAAGTCCTCATTTACCTTTCGAAAATGTTCAACGTATCCTCCACCAGAAACATAACAAACATACAGATTAAAGTCAAACATGTCTCTTACTTTCCTTATCTACTTCCATTATATTTGCAGCATGATACAACGTAAAGCATGTTTTATCGTCTGCTAAGGCAGGAGACACAATGAGGGCCTATAAAGGCCTTCTTAGTTGATATGCAGTCTGAAGCAGACTCAGCAAACCAAACATGTTCATATAAAACTGCGCAACGCTTATGAACTGAATTAAAAAACCAGCCAATAAGTTCATTAAGACGCCACCACGATTCTCCGGCACTTGGATATGACTCGATAGACACAGAAAAATTTTTTGGACAGTGGCCTAATACCAACCGATCCAACACAAACGAGACTGTAATTATGGCTTGGGAAAGCCAGTGTCATGTGGCACAATTCAGCCAAAGTTGTTGCAAGGGTAGCCATACAAAGGCTTTTACATCCTCCTTCCCCTCCCAAATAAAAAGGGAAAGTCACATATCTTGAGATTGGGTGCCCTTGGAAGCCAATGGCGCAATGAGAAATAAATGCGCCCATTACGCTGTATGAGGTGGAAGCTGTATCCTTGGAGCGAGTCACTGTTCGAAGATGTAACTGAACCGCCTCTTTTGAAACGAAGAATGCAAATCGCCTTCATCGTTGCGTCATCGTCATCTGGACCCGACGCTTTTGGGTAATGAATGAGTCCCTATTGGCAACCACGCTCATCATCTACTTGCATCTATGGCGAGGTAAATTTTTAATTTCGATGCGTCTGTTAATATTCAACCCAAGTATCTGTCTTCATTTATATGTAAGATACAGTCCTTTGGAATCCGATAAATATTTTTTAAGTTCATTGTATGAGCGTGACGTGGGTATTCCTCTAGAACTTCCTCACACGGATTTTCCTCTCCCACGTATGCATCATTTTTCTTTCTTTCGAGATCAGAAACTGTTCCTTCGACACTTCTATCTAACGCAGCTCTACAAGCCATTCACAACTACGTGACAGTTAACTTTCTATAACAACTCTGTATCGCAGCTACATCGCAGCTACATCGCAGCTAAAGAGACAGGAAGGCGACCACTGTAGAGAATCATCCTGGCTTTTGCTGGAGATCATTTATGGATACTATGGGAAACTTAAACACAAATATGAACTCCATTCCGTGTGACATCGGCTGAATGACGTGAGAAATACGTCCAGAAGATGTATTTGCCTTATTTTTATCATATCTCTTTTCCAGTACTCGCTAGTGCCCTGCTCATAAGCTTTAAAGGTACCGCCTAATATCATGTCGGACCTCCTGTTGCCCGGTGTGGTGCTGCTCCTGCAACTGGACGTGTCTTAAGCTCTACAAGTCGTTCGAAGTCTCCTACAAAAATATTGAGCCATACTACCCCGCCGGCGGTTCTAGGCGCTTCAGTCCGGAACCGCGGGACTGCTACGGTCGCAGGTTCAAATCCTGCCTCGGGCATGGATGTCTGTGGTGTCCTAGGTTAGTTAGGTTTAAGTAGTTTTAAGTTCTAGGGGACTGATGACCTAAGATGTTAGGTCCCATAGCGCTCAGAGCCATTTGAACCATACTACCTCTACAGCGGTCCATAATTGTGAAAGTGTTGCCACTACAGGATTTTGTGCACGAACTGACCTCATGATTATGTTCAATAAATGTTCGATGGGATTCACGCCGGGCGATCTGGGTGGCCAAATCATTCGCTCGAATTTTACAGAATGATCTGAAATGGTGCACTGTCACCTATAAAAATTCCATCGCTGTTAGGGAACATAAAATCCGAAACGGCTTAAACTGACTTCCAAGTAGCCGTACATATCCATTTACAGTCAATGATCGGTTCAGTTGGACTAGAAGGCCCAATCAATTCCATGTAAACACAGCCTACACCATTATGGAGCCACCACTAGCTTGCAAAATGCCTTGTTGACCATTTGCGTCTACGGCTTCGTGGGACCTGCGCAACACTCGAAGCCTACCATGTCGGGACTCATCAGATCAGGCCACGGTTTTCCAGTTGTCTATGGTGTAGTTGATATGGTCACGAACTCAGGAGAGTGCTGTGGGCGATACTTTCGACGGTCGTCTGCTGCCAGGGGCCATTAACGCCAGATTTCGCCGCGCTGTCCTAACAGATACGTTCGTCGTATGCACCACATTGATTTTTGCGGTTATTTCACGCAGAGCTGCTTGGCTGTTAACACTGACACCTCATCGATTCTCTCGGTCGTTAAGTGAAGGCCGTCGGCCACTGCGTTGACTGTGGTGAGAGGTGATATCTATAATGTCTCGGTACATTCTTAATATTGTGGATCTCGGGATATTGAATTCCCTAACGATTTTCGAAATGGATTAATTCCAATAGTGAGGCCATAATAAATCGGAAACATTTTTCACACGAATCGCCTTAACAGAAA
Source organism: Schistocerca nitens (assembly GCF_023898315.1). Classification (NCBI taxonomy): domain Eukaryota; kingdom Metazoa; phylum Arthropoda; class Insecta; order Orthoptera; family Acrididae; genus Schistocerca; species Schistocerca nitens. The sequence continues at coordinate 658,710,455 of NC_064617.1, read as the reverse complement.
TAAGAGCTCCGCCAATGCACGATTGTCTAGGGTAGAGTCCTATCGTCATGACTGCTGGACGTGACTATTTTTTTTTGCCCCGTGTGCTTAAATTCGCACCGTTCCTCTACTGTTCATTAGTTTGAAACGTGGTTCTGAAACAGTAACTGTAGTGGACTGACAAGGCAGCCAGTCCACAGTGACGGGTAGCCGAAAGGGCACACGTACACACACGCCGACTGGCGCGAAGTCTGGAACAGGATTCGTAATGAATGTGATAAAGAAAAGAACGTAGCTACTAGAACACTTAACTTTTATATCGTCCTTTGGTATACAGCATTCTTGATGATACAAGTGAGACTATCTTGAGATACATGCAATGGTACAAATGGCGCCTTGCTAGGTCGTAGCCATTAACTTAGCTGAAGGCTATTCTAACTGTCTCTCGGCAAGTGAGAGAAAGGCTTCGTACGTGTAGTCGCTAGCAATGTCGTCCGTACAACTGGGGCGAGTGCTAATCAGTCTCTCGAGACCTGCCTTGTGGTGGCGCTCGGTCTGCGATCACACAGTGGCGACACGCGGGTCCGACATGTACTAATGGACCGCGGCCGATTTAAAGCTACCACCTAGCAAGTGTGGTGTCTGGCGGTGACACCACAGTAACCGTACACGAAAATTAAAACTGACATAAAGCTGGTAATCGCCAGAAAAATGATTCAATTGGTTCAAATGTCTCTGAGCACTATGGGACTAAACACCTGAGGTCATGAGACCGCTACAACTTAGAACTACTTAAACCTAACTAACCTAAGGACGTCACACACATCCACCCTCGAGGCAGAATTTGAACCTGCGACCGAGGCAGTCGCGCGGTTCCAGATTGAAGCGCCTAGAACCGCTCGGGCACCGCGGCCGGCAATCGCCAGAAAAATTATAGCTATGTTTCGTAGCAAAGTATACGCCACTAAGGGCTGCAGGAGGAAACGGTCACTGGAGTTGGAGTCAAGACTAAAGAGGCTCACTTGCCGAAGCTGCCACAACGAGGACACGAAACTAGTCAAGCCACCTAGTTACAGTCGATGACGCCAGCCGCTTAATTTACGAAAAGTATTTTAAATAGCTGTAAGTATTTATATAACGTAACGGAAGTCATTATTAAGCAAAGTGATAAATTGTACAAGACAATGCAACGGCAAATAATAGATACATTTTTGTACGAAAACATTATGGCGAACCAAATGGAAATAAGAAAACGATATTTCAGAATCTACACTGAAAAAAAGAGGAATCAGCTTAACGCACTTCTAAGCAACGATTTTATACCATACAAAAATTTTTATTACACAACTGCAACTCTTCATCAAGAATGACACCGTCATTCAAAGGTAAATTTTAACTGTAGAAGACAAAGTCTGAAGCAATTCCTCTCTCTGTGCAGGATAACGGCGTTCTTTGGGGATTATGGTCTTCAGTTAATAAATGATCGGCAAAGGACGAGTTATGTATATTTATACCCTTTTTCCCTAAAATATGTTGTTTGTATCTATATGTATGTTTATTTATAATTGTGAATTTTCTGATGAAGACAGCAATAGTCGGTGTCGACACCTGCTAAAAGTTTTGTTGAAACCAGTTGACTGTTTTATACTTATCACCTAGAGTTTATGTTTTCTTACTAACAAACTGTGTACTTGTCTTTAATTTGTCTACAAGTACATGGGTAATTAAATATGTTTCCCTTCTATTCTTACCGCATTGAATTCCCGAACCAAACCAAAGGTCGTGGTTCTTCTTATGTGTGAAGTTGTCGTTGGATGTATCAAAACATTGCTGATATGTTGAACGCTTGGCTCTCCTGGATTTGTAAGGCGCTCTCTCCACCCGCAGGTGATCTACGCATCCGATGGCCACGGCGGTGGTGGTGGCGGGTGGAGGCGGCGGAGCTTCGGTGAGGACCCCCACGTGCTGGCGTACAGCGCCCACGAGCCAGACGGACCAGGCGGCGACGAGGAGCGACGGGAAGATGGGCTCGCTGATGAGAATGTGGAAGGTGACGTGACTGGCGACGCCGATGGTGGCATGGCTTCTGATGTGGAAGGTGACCATGATCGGAACAACAGCGTGAGCTAAGAACTGTGTGTCTAAATACCTCACGTCGCCGTCCTAGTGCCACTTACAACAGAACTCGTTTACGTCCTCTGCGATAGCTTTCCACACAGTTGGTGAAAAGTTCGTTAGTTTCAGGATACCGTGTTAATAATAACGTGGCAAAAATACAGAAATCAAGGAATATTTAAAACCAGTGAGTTTCAAAGTTAACTCTTGTAACTGCTAGCCACAACATAAAGGTGGAGTACCAGGTGCTTAATTAAATCTTATGCACATAGATTCATTTGTGATTTACACACAACAGAGTATAACAGTTTTAGGAGAGGAAAACTTTGGGTAAAAGAAAACAGCTATTTCATATCTTTGAAGAATCAGAACCTTCCGTCAATATCCTTTATCTATTGCATCTCAAACGGAAATGTATATAGTTGTTCAAAGCCAATACGAAGACTGTACAGATAGAGCAGAGCTCACTTGAAGTCTCAACTTATTTATTTATTTGTTTATGTATGTATTTAATTTATCTATTTATTTAATTATAAAACTGAGACGCTGCCAGGTGTCTAGTTAGACACACACACACACACACACACACACACACACACACACACACACACACACACACTCATCATACTCACTGAACCAAGAACCACAAAAACAGTGGACGTATTTCACTCATATTCATTAAGAATGTCAGTTTTTTTTATTAATGTCTCCATTCTTATACCCTTGCAAATTTGCAATGTGTAATAACATCAAAAAGGTTTTTCTGTTACGATAGCTATTCTGCTGCTCGAATAAATATTGAAATGATAACAAAGATAACAATATTTTCTGTCGTATTTTTAGTTTGTACTTTTGAATAAACATTCTCTAGAGAATTGCTACTTTTGGAAATATGATAGCTCTCAAATTAATTTTTCCTTTCCAAATGTACTGTACTACACAAGAACCATTTACATGTTGTGAGCACTTTTATTAGCTTAAAAATGTGTTCTAAATTATTTTAAAATTTTCAGTTTTGAAGAAAGTTTTATAACATTTTTCGCCCAATCTAGACTGCAATATCCTATATACTCAATTGTAGTACTGTATGAAGACTTCAGTTTTCAGCCCATTTGCCAAGGATTAGTAGCTACTTTAGCCTACACCTGAATGTGTGCTGCAGTGAGGATATTCAGAATGAAAATTTAGGACTGGAAAATGAACGTCTGACTATTATGTTTAGCAGGGTATTTGAATGAGCCTCAACAGGAAAGTCCAGCCTAGAAACTGCCAGTGTCTGCTTTTTTCCCTTCTTTTTTTCCATTTTGCTGAGACCATTCTGAATTCGAAGAAGCACAGTTCATGAACATGATACATATTCTTCAACAGCTACCTTATTCTATGCTATTACACAGGTAAAAGTGTCACAAATCGCAAGGCTGGTTTGAACACCACAGTGCCTTACTAGACACGCGCGAGCTGACATCCCAAAGATGTTATGGCTCACATGCGGTTCCTCTTCGTCGAAATGTCTTGGCTCATACTCATCTAGGGGTTGAACCACACGTGTCGCATTACACACCCTAAATTAGACACTTGTGACCCTTTGGTTTAATTGTCTAGCTGATGGCAAGTTTGTGAAATACAAAGCCAATATAACATATAATAACAGTAATAATAATATTGGGAAGTATTCCTCGTGATCTTTCCTCGGAAGGACCACCACCAAGTTAGTTTTCAACTTGAAAACCAAACATGATGATAACACAAGGAATGAATCCACTACCCCGGGCACCAGTCGCAAGGCTGGCTTTACCTGGTCATCGGATTCCGGGGGATCAGGAGCATCATGTTACGCCTAAGGTTGAGAACCAGACGACGTCCAAATTATTACAAACAAAACAAAGACACTTCATTGGTACACTTAATACTAATACTCTTTTCAAACTGGGCAAGATCAAACAACTTACAGACGTGCTGCAAAAATTCCAGATCAAAATCCTTGCAATCCAGGAAACACGATTTACGAAAACCATTTTTATACAGGCAACTACAGGATCTACAAAGGAAAACCAGCAGTTAAAACTAATGAGAAAGGACTCAAACAGTTTTGCACAGCATCTGCAGTCCACAAATCTATCAGTGACTCTGTCATTGACTTCCAGTTTGCCTCAGAACGTATATCAACGCTCTCCGTCAAATCGGCCAACAAAGCATATACCTTGATCAACGCATATGCACCCACAAATAACTATAACAAGAAGAACCGCCAGAAAGTGGAAGACTCCTGGAATGACCTTGAAGAGACGACAAACAAAATTGCAAAACACCATGTAATAATCTTGTTAGGCGACTTTAACGCACAATTAGGTAAAGAGAAAAAATACAGGAAAATCACCGGAATCCATACAGCTCACAAGAGAACTAACAAGAATGGGGAAAGATTGATAAGCTTTTGCGAAAATTTCGGCCTCGTAATTATGTCAACACAATTAAAAAAAACCAGCAAGAAACTGTATACTTGGAAGTCGCCCAACACAGTGTTGGGTGAATTCCAGATAGACCATGTGGCCATCTCCAAGAGTAACACAGCAGAAATTCTGAATGTGAAAACGAGAAGAGGATTTTTTGACTCAGACCACCATCTTCTACAGATAAAGACCAGATTACAACCCAATAGAAAAAAGCCAAAACTAAACAAAGTGCTGAGATCAGACCCCGAATACATAAAACTCAACAAGGAAAACATCTTACAGGAAATTAGTCAGACAAACACCACAAACTGGACAGAACTTGTGGACATCCTCAAATCCACAATGAAATTTGGTCAACCCCCGAGAAGGAGAAAACACAGGTGGTGGAATATAATATGTGACCAAGCAATAGAAGAAAGGACCAATGCCTGGAAAACTTCAATAGTCACAAAATATCAGAAAAATGGCAACAATTGCTAGTAATCCGAAAACAAACATCGAAAACTATTCGGAGGGAAAAAAGAAATTATGACAAACGGCGACTAGATGAGATAGAACAAGACTTTAACAAGAACAACACCAGAATTTTTATAAGACGTTTAAAGAACGTATTGCAGGATACCAGCCACCCAATCTTTGCTTCAAGAAACCGGATGGTTCACTAGAAACTAACACGAAGAATAACTGCCAAATCCTCGAAGACTATTTCAACAAACTTCTCAACTGCGAAAGACCTACAGAGGAAATTCACTACGAGACGTCTACACCAAATCCTGACGCTAAACCGCCAACCATCAACGAAATAGTAGAAATTATCAAGACACTGAAAAACAATAGAGCCCCAGGAGACGATGGAATTATTGCAGAACTATGGAAAGTAAATGATGAAAGATTAACAGGAAAAATTCACAAAATCATATTAAACATTTGGGAAACCGAACAGATCCCATCTGAATGGAAATGCGCACTCATCCATCCACTCCACAAAAAAGGGGACAAAACTGAACCTAATAATTACAGGGGTATCTCACTCGTACCGGTCACATATAAAATCCTATCAAAAGTTCTCATGAATAGATTAGAAGAACAAGCTGACCCACAAATAGAAGAATACCAGGCTGGTTTTCGCAAGGGACGATCATGCATAGAGCAGATCTGGAATCTGAAAATGATTCTCCAGATGAGAAACACCCGAAACACAGTGGTTACTTTTGTAGATTTTAAAAAGGCCTACGACTCAATAGAAAGAGTAGTGCTCTGCAAGACGATGGAAGAATTCAGCATTGACAGAAAGACAAGAGCAATCATTCAGGAAACATTAACTGACACAGTCGCCAAGGTTAAATTTATGGAGGATATCTCGGAACCATTTGTAATCCAAACTGGAGTGCGACAGGGTGACGGACCTTCACCATTACTCTATAATATCATTCTTGAAAAAATCATCAGGACATGGGAAAAGGAAGTCAAAGGAATCCAAATTGGCATTAGAAAAGATAATAGATTCAATGTGAAGTGTTTAGCTTTTGCAGATGACCTTGCAGTCCTCACAAATAATAGAAAAGAATCCAGTAACGCCATAGAGAAGTTACACGAAATTGCACAAAGAACTGGCCTGCAAATCTCATATGAGAAAACCCAGTACATAGAAAGAGTGCCACAAGAAAAATTGCCTATTGTAACAACCCATGGGAAAATCGTACAAGTACCACATTTTAAGTACCTGGGAGAAATCATCCAGCCATCAGGGATCAACCTAAAGGCCAATGAGGAAAGAATAAAAAAACTACAGAAAGCATATAAACTCACTTGGAACTATTATAACAATAAGTCCATATCCATTAACGCAAAATTGAGGCACTACAACACTGTCGTACTTCCGGAGGCACCGTATGCATCTGAAACAACACAAATAGGTGGGCAAACGAAAATCAAAGAAATAGAGAAACAAGAAAGGAAAATTTTCAGGGAAATTTTTGGCCCGATACAAGAGCAAGGAATCTGGAAGAAGAGACCAACATCAGAATTATATAAATACACAGACAAGATTACGGATACAATAAGGAAAAGAAGAATTCAGTTCAAATGGCTCTGAGCACTATGGGACTCAACTGCTGAGGTCATTAGTCCCCTAGAACTTAGATCTAGTTAAACCTAACTAACCTAAGGACATCACAAACATCCATGCCCGAGGCAGGATTCGAACCTGCGACCGTAGCGGTCTTGCGGTTCCAGACTGCAGCGCCTTTAACCGCACGGCCACTTCGGCCGGCAAGAATTCAGTTCTACGAACATATCCACAGGATGATGAAAACATAATTTCAAAGCGAATTCTTAAAGTCATCAACTCAGGCAGGGGAAAAACAAAATGGATAAAATAAGTTGAAGAGGACCTCAGACATGCACACATAACAGTAAACGATGCAGAAAATAGAACTGAATTCAGGAACATCATCAAAAAACATAAATTTGACACTACAACACAGAAGAGACCAGGATGAAAATGGACAGCGGAGCAAAAGAAACAACACAGTGAACACATGAAGAAAATTTGGGCTCAGAAAAAACATCAACAATCATCATAGAGGAATTCAAGTTCAAACGCTCTCTTGAATGGGAATAATCAAAAATAATAATAATAATAATTGGGAACTAAATTAACGACCCACAAATGATTTATGCCACACAGTTGACATTTGGTTAAAATAATGTTTATTCCGAAAGCAAACTAATAGCGAAAGTGGTCGTATTTAGAGTTACTGTTACACTTGAGTGTGTATCTATTTGATATAGTTCGATCATTCACAATCTCATCGCGAAACACAAGTCCAGTACTCCGTCTCCTTCACTACACGAAAAGTTAGAGTTCACACCAGGTGCGCTGCTGCTCACCGCTCAGAGACTAAGTCCGGCGATACAACAAAACGCGACGTTTTCTAAGTCGCTTCACTTCCTAGCTGGCTAAAGACCGACTGCCCGCTTTCGCGTCTCAATCCGAACTCTGCCCTTTAGTGTCTCGACCAATCTACCCTGTGCCCGTCTCCGACCGCGTTTCCCGCGCGCCGAACACCTTCGCTCAATTGGCTAGCGCAGTCCCCTTTCTTGAATCCGTCCATCTGATTGGCTACAGCTTATTCTACATTACTTTACATTTAACATGTTTAAATAATCAAAGCTTGACCACTTTCATGTTCTAAATAAAGTAACAATGATATCCATTACATAATAAACGTTAAATTCTTTTACACAAGACCAATACAATTTCATTCTCAATTTTGAATGTCACGGCAAGTAGCCTTGCACCAATGTGCTTTCTGATAAATAAATAAAGAACAAAAGTAACTATTAAGCACTAAACTTTATGACAAATTTTCTATTACCTAATGATTCAATAAGGACTCATGCTGTCATCATCGTCCACTGCGTTTTGTTTGGAGGAATTGATGATCTGATTCTTAACTGAAAATACTGATAATTTAAATTTACTATATCTTTCAAACAAATAAAGTTACAGATATGATATTTACAACGTTTGTCATTTTAATGATGCACTTCTACACTCCTGGAAATGGAAAAAAGAACACATTGACACCGGTGTGTCAGACCCACCATACTTGCTCCGGACACTGCGAGAGGGCTGTACAAGCAATGATCACACGCACGGCACAGCGGACACACCAGGAACCGCGGTGTTGGCAGTCGAATGGCGCTAGCTGCGCAGCATTTGTGCACCGCCGCCGTCAGTGTCAGCCAGTTTGCCGTGGCATACGGAGCTCCATCGCAGTCTTTAACATTGGTAGCATGCCGCGACAGCGTGGACGTGAACCGTATGTGCAGTTGACGGACTTTGAGCGAGGGCGTATAGTGGGCATGCGGGAGGCCGGGTGGACGTACCGCCGAATTGCTCAACACGTGGGGCGTGAGGTCTCCACAGTACATCGATGTTGTCGCCAGTGGTCGGCGGAAGGTGCACGTGCCCGTCGACCTGGAACCGGACCGCAGCGACGCACGGATGCACGCCAAGACCGTAGGATCCTACGCAGTGCCGTAGGGGACCGCACCGCCACTTCCCAGCAAATTAGGGACACTGTTGCTCCTGGGGTATCGGCGAGGACCATTCGCAACCGTCTCCATGAAGCTGGGCTACGGTCCCGCACACCGTTAGGCCGTCTTCCGCTCACGCCCCAACATCGTGCAGCCCGCCTCCAGTGGTGTCGCGACAGGCGTGAATGGAGGGACGAATGGAGACGTGTCGTCTTCAGCGATGAGAGTCGCTTCTGTCTTGGTGCCAAAGATGGTCGTATGCGTGTTTGGCGCCGTGCAGGTGAGCGCCACAATCAGGACTGCATACGACCGAGGCACACAGGGCCAACACCCGGCATCATGGTGTGGGGAGCGATCTCCTACACTGGCCGTACACCACTGGTGATCGTCGAGGGGACACTGAATAGTGCACGGTACATCCAAACCGTCATCGAACCCATCGTTCTACCATTCCTAGACCGGCAAGGGAACTTGCTGTTCCAACAGGACAATGCACGTCCGCATGTATCCCGTGCCACCCAACGTGCTCTAGAAGGTGTAAGTCAACTACCCTGGCCAGCAAGATCTCCGGATCTGTCCCCCATTGAGCATGTTTGGGACTGGATGAAGCGTCGTCTCACGCGGTCTGCACGTCCAGCACGAACGCTGGTCCAACTGAGGCGCCAGGTGGACATGGCATGGCAAGCCGTTCCACAGGACTACATCCAGCATCTCTACGATCGTCTCCATGGGAGAATAGCAGCCTGCATTGCTGCGAAAGGTGGATATACACTGTACTAGTGCCGACATTGTGCATGCTCTGTTGCCTGTGTCTATGTGCCTGTGGTTCTGTCAGTGTGATCATGTGATGTATCTGACCCCAGGAATGTGTCAATAAAGTTTCCCCTTCCTGGGACAATGAATTCACGGTGTTCTTATTTCAATTTCCAGGAGTGTATATGAAATATCGATCGTTAAGATCGACCAAATCGTTCAGATTTTAGCATTCAGATATTTGTTACAAAAGTGGTTAATTTCACTTTTGGGATCACCATGAAAATTAATGAAGGATGGTAGATTAAAATTACTGTGGTTTTATTCACTGAATTACTACAGAATTGAATAGTTTTCATAAGTGTTTCCCTTTATGGCCGATCTTAGATCCTCCATATTTAACACTGCTACTTCTCCTTGGACACAAAAGCTTTCTACTAGGTTTCCCTATGACGTAGGTTCACGTCTGTGTCGCTCGCACACTATAGCGCTTAGGCCTCAATAGGGAATAGACGCCCGTGCGTTTCCCCATGTCGTGGTCAATCTGCGCCCTTTGTGGCATCTGGTCCTGGACGACAGGGTAACTTTTGCAATTCCTGAAGGCTGACTCTTTCGGCCGTTTACTTAAATGAGAGCAAAATGCTCGTTGACTCACACAAGGTTCCTTTTGATGATGGCATACCGCTGACTTACTCCGACTTCTGAACTTACTTATTAGTGGGACCAATAGCTCAACGTGTAACAATGAAAGAAATACCTATCTGACCTAGTTACACTATTGACTCTCAATCAGTGAAAACAGTAATAACCAGAAAACCGTTTAAGAGTTGGCGTTTTAGGAGCGCCTACTACCAGAAATAGAAAGAGCATACGCTAGATTAAGAGCGACCGGAATGAGTCACAATGAAATGTAATCACCGCAAAGGACGAAAATAGGACTTTTTCAAGTAGAATTAAGCGTCAGCTTAGCACAGGCGAGAATATCACGGAAATCTAAATCTAATCTAAATCTAGTGTCGAAAACTACACGACACGCATTGTGAATCGCATTCTAAAAATACATTAAAATATCATGACGCATATTCTCAGATTAATCAACTTACATATAAACTTCTTTCATTTGGAGTGTGTTTTGATGTATTAGCAAGAAACATCTACAGGTGATGGATTAAGTCATGGGGAAAACTTTTGTTGTTGGCAAAATATTCGCTGTTTCCGAGCTCTACTAAGCAACATTTAGTATTCGTTGGCCCTCGGATGATGAGGTATCATAGAAATAGCAGGGTCTGCTAACAAGATGTACTCCATACTACCAGTCCCAGTAAACTAGTTGGGTAATTTGCAACAAGAAAACTATATGAATATGAATGAGTGCCTTTAAGCAGAGAAACGTACACTACTGACCATTGAAATAGCTACACCAAGAAGAAATGCAGATGATAAACCGATATTCATTGGACAAAAATATTATACTAGAACTGACATGCGATTACATTTTCACGAAATTTGGGTGCATAGATGCTGAAAAATTAATATCCAGAACAACCATCTCTGGCCGTAATAACGGCCTTGATACGCCTGGGCATTGAGTCAAACACAGCTTGGATGGCGTGTACAGGTACAGCTGCCCATGCTGCTTCAAAACGGTACCACAGTTCATCAAGAGTAGTGACTGGCGTATTGTGACGAGCCAGTTGCTCGGCCACCATTGACCAGACGTTTTCAATTAGTGGGAAATTTGGAGAATGTGCTGGCCAGTGCAGCACTCGAATATTTTCTGTATCCAGAAAGGCTCGTACAGGACCTGCAACATGCGGTCAAGCATTATCCTGCAGAAATGTAGGGTTACGCAGGGATCGAACGAAGGGTAGAGCCACGGGTCGTAACACATCTGAAATGTAACGTCCACTGTTCAAAGTGCCGTCAATGCGAACAAGAGGTGACCGAGACGAGTAACCAATGGCACCCGATACCATCACGCCGGGTGATACGCCAGTATGGCGATGACGAATACACGCTTCCAATGTGCGTTCACCGCGATGTTGCCAAACACGGATGCGACCATCATGATGCTGTAAAGAGAACCTGGATTCATCCGAAAAAATGACGTTTTGCTATTCGTGCACCCAGGTTCGTCGTTGAGTACACCATCGCAGGCGCTCCTGTCTGTGATGCAGCTTCAAGGGTAACCGCAGCCATGATCTACGAGCTGATAGTCCATGCTGCAGCAAACGTCGTCGAACTGTTCGTGCAGATGGTGTCTTGCAAACGTCCTCATGTGTTGACTCAGGGATCGAGACGTGGCTCCACGATCCGCTACAACCATGCGGATAAGATGCCTGTCATCTCGACTGCTAGTGATACGAGGCCGTTGGGATCCAGCACGGCGTTCCGTATTAGCCTCCTGAACCCACCGATTCCATATTCTACTAACAGTTATTGGATCTCGACCAACGCGAGCAGCAATGTCGCGATACGATAAACCGCAATCACGATAGACTACAATCCGACCTTTATCAAAGTCGGAAACTTGATGGTACGCATTTCTTCTCCTTACACGAGGCATCACAACAACGTTTCACTAGGCAAGCCTCTGACTGTGTATGAGAAATCGGTCGGAAACTTTCCTCATGTCAGCACGTTGTAGGTGTCGCCACCGGCGCCAACCTTGTGTGAATTCTCTGAAAAGCTAATCATTTGCATATCACAGCATCTTCTTCCTCTCGGTTAAATTTCGCGTCTGTATCACGTCATCTTTATGGTGTAGCAATCTTAATGGACAGTAGTGTATTTTAGAGGAGAATCAAGAATTTAAATTTTGCACGGCCCACCGCCCTATCTATAGCCAACATACATTGCATACGAACACTGCTGTGTGCCTACATCCTGCCACCTTCAAGGGACATAATCAATCTGCAGACACACAGCGCCGCCAAGAAGCATTTTGTCTCTAACAAAAGTTGTTTCCCATGACATTTGTCGCAAAGTCTTTGAAACACCCCGCATATTTTACCAAGTTACGATAACATTAAATAAAAATTCCTCAGTCAGAGGGAGTTTTATTGGCCATTGGCCTCCACTCTCACTATTGAAGAGAGGGGGAGGAATGAAGGTAAATTATACGGAGTGGGGAAGTGAAAGTGGCCCGGAGATCAGGGCTCCAGGGTACAAAGAAACACAGCAGAGGAAAGGAAATAAACTCTAATCGGACTATAGCAGATGTTGGAAGTGACCATCACTCATCTCTCGGAACTTTTGGGCCCTGATCAGCATCGAATCGAAAGTCGACAGCTCGAATTGCTGCAGTCTCATCCAAAATGTTCTGCCGCAGTTCTTGAAGACTGTGAGCGTTGTTGCAATGCACCTTAGACTTGAGGTCTCCCCACACAAAGTAATCGCACACTGACAGATTAGGTGACCTGGGTGGTCAGCTAGATCCGCGACCAGACTGACCTCTACTAACAACTCTGTCCGGCGTGAACATTGCGTAAATGTATTTCAAGGTGCGGCCAGATGTATGGGCAGTTGCTCCATCCTGTTGGAAGCAACTGTAGGTCTTTTCCTTCCCCGTTAAGACCACCTCAAGTGGTGTCCACTCGTCCGGACCACTTTAATTTGTCCTACGCTTTAGTGTGCCCTATGTAGCCGTCGCCATATATAATGAAAGGCGATTAATGTAACAGATGTGAATGTATCGGTAGACAACAGCTAGGCCAGTATAACACTACGTCATTTTCAAACAAACATTAGTCGAGTATTAACTTTACTGCTTCTATCTCTGCTCTGTTAACATGCCTAGAACAAGGATGCTATGATGAAGTGTCTGCTTTCTTGCGTAAGTGATGTACGAGCGGTTCTAAGAGACTGATAATATCGGTTCTTTTGTGTGTAATGTCATTTTTCTACTGTTACGGTTTTGATGGAAATTAGTCCCTTTCTTCAACAGCATTCGTGGGTTAAGGCGAATATCGAGTGATGACGGAAAAGTGTGGGTCTCCTATAATTCTAGTTTCCCATACACACAATGGCACAAGAAATTTTCAAGGTCAACAGATCGAAATGACGAGTTAGATGCTACAGAGAAATTAACTTTAATTAAAATGCATATCATGATGCCAACAATATAACAATATTATTGTTATTAAAGTAATAAAGCGAAATAGAATAAATGAAATAATTTCTCAAAAAAATTTGAAAATTTTATTTGCGCTTCTTTTTATTGAAATTAAATATGTCACACAGTACGTGGCACACTATAACTGTCAATTAACAATGTTATCCAAGGTAAACGAATAAATATGTAAATATTGACAAACACTGCTCGCTGCGAAATATGAGTTTCTTATAGCGAGTTTTTACAGACATGGACATGACTAAGTAATTAAGAGATCTTTGAGTTTAATCTGTATTTTACCATTAGGCGAAAGTTCATTACTGATATGAAACATAAGAAAGACACAGGAAAAACTTCAGTGCGTTCGTGGCTGATTTGCTGTCGATTTATGTCTTCACAGCGGTGCAACTCCGACCCGTAATTTTTTAGAAATTTTTTCTCAATACGACGCCTCCTTCCCTGCTGTGGCACTAACACCAAGTTGTTTTTCTGTACCCTGTGTTTTCTTGTACTCTTTTAGTTCCTCCAACTCCTGAGCTCGTTCTGGCAGTGCTTTTGCTCTTCTGTCAGGAACACGACAGACAGAGAAAACAGAGTACAGCGCATTTCGTCACAGATTCGTTGAGCAGGCGTGAAAGTACCATGGAGACGCTCATCCAACTCCAGTCGCAGACGATACAAGAGGGGCGTTGTGCATTACTGAGTGATTTATTGTTAAAATTGCGAGAGTGTATGTTGCCAGAAGAGACAACCAATATACTGCTTTCCCCCTACATACGAGGGGCTTTCAATTAGTAAGGCAACACATTTTTTCACGTCCAGTTTCGGTTGGAATGACAGAAAACTTGTTGTGGGACATTCTGGAATATTCCCGTTTCAGTCTCTAGAGTTTCGTGTAGTGCCAAGGGGTGGTGGTGCTATACGTAGCGGTACAAAATGGCTCTGTAACGGTGGTGCGATCCAAGCAGAGAGATATCAATGAGTTCCTTTGGCCGGATTCCAGAACATCGCAGATGGTAATAGGCACCTGCAGAACTCGACCTGGTAGCGAACAAACGCACGGTGAGTCACTGGGCGTGGGATCTGTCATCATCGCAACAAGGTAGCGCAGACGTGTCCGATTTATCGCGTGCCGACCGGCCAAACACGACTGTGTCTCCTGCCATGTTGGAATGTGCAGAGAATCTGATCCGAGGTGGTCGAAGGATCACAATCAAAAACCTCGCTGAATTGGACGTCCCTGCTGGTACTGCTGACACTCTCGTTGGGGTACTCAAAGGTGTGTGTCCTTTGGGTTTCTCGTCTTCTAACACAAGACCGTAAAGAAGAATGGAGGAGCATGTGAGGAATTGCTTGTGCGTTACGAGGCTGATGGCCACATTTGTTTGTCGAACATCGTAAAAGGCAACGAAATATGGGCTCATCACTTGTAACCGAAAACTAAACTGCAATCCATGGTGCCACATCGCCTCTAATCCGAAGAAAAAGTTCAAAGCCGCATTCTCGGCCCCTTAAGTCAAGGTCTTCTGGGTCTCTCAAGGGGTTATTTTGTTTAATGTCCTTCCTCAGGGTACAACAGATAACTCGGAAATGTATTGTACTTCCTTCGGGAAATTGAAGAAACGTCTTTAGAGTGTTCGTCGCCACAAAAATGGAAATGAACTTCTCCATCTCCGTGACAACACAACGCCCCACATAAGTCTGCGCACCAGAGAGGCGCTCACAAAATTTCATTGGACTGTTCTTCTTCATCCACCCTAAAGCCCGGTTCTTGGACCTTTCGACTTTCATCTGTTTGGCCCAATGAAGGATGCACCCCGCGGAAAGCAATACGTTGAAAATGGAGAGTTTATTGATGCAGAAAGCCGTCTTCTCTGACATATACCAGCAGAGTGGTACCTTTCTGGCGTATGGGCCCTCCTAGTAATGTGACGTAATGGTGTCGCACTGAACAGAGATTATGTTGAAAGGTTGGGTTTTGTAACCAAACGAGAGGGGAATTAGACTGATGAGCCAAAATATTAGCCACTACCCACAGCGAGGTTGTAGACTGCCTAGTGGCGCTGAGGACATGCGACGCAGTAAGAGACGTATATGAGCGGAGCAGAGACCATTAAGGAATCATTCTAGGAAAGATAAGTGGCGGAAATCCAAATACCTGGGAGCGAGCGTCTCGGAAAAGGCGAAGTTGGTCGTCTGTTCGCGTGCTACTGTCATCAGCATCTATGCAAAGTGGTTGAAGAATGAAACTTCCTGGCAGATTAAAACTATGTGCCGGACCGAGACTCGGACTCAGTCGGTAGAGCACTTGCCCGCGACAGGCAAAGGTCCTGAGTTAGAGTCTCGGTCCGGCACACAGTTTTAATCTGCCAGGAAGTTTCATATCAGCGCACACTCCACTGCAGAGCGAAAATTTCATTCTGGTCGAAGAATGCTGAAACCACGAATAGGTGACAAGAAGTTGAACGTCCACCACTCAGCATAGAGGATAGGTTCAAATGGCTCCGAGCACTATGGGACTTAACTTCTGAGGTCATCAGTCCCATAGAACTCAGAACTACTTAAACCTGACTAACCTAAGGACATCACACACATCCATGTCCGAGGTAGGATTCGAACCTGCGACTGTAGCGGTCGCGCGGTTCCAGACTGAAGCACCTAGAACCGCTCGGCCACTCCGGCCGGCTAGAGGATAGGGATCGGAGGCTTTCCCGCTCTCTAAAGCTGAATAGGCGGCGATGTGTGGTAGATCTGACGACAAGTACAGTGCTGGCGCAGACAAAAGTGTTTTGCATCACACCGTTCAGCGCACAGTGTTGAGCATGGTGTTACGCAATATAAGACCGCTAGGTGTTCCCACGTTGACCCAACACCGTCGTCAATTATGATTACAGTAAGCACGGAATCAAGGAAATTGTGCCATGGATCAATGGATTCGTGTCGTCTGATGGGATGAACCACGTGTCTTGTTAAAGCAGGTCTATGATCGCGTTCGGATACGACGTCATCCACGCGAAAGGCTACTCGAGAAATTACCCGCTCCACGGACGCAGGCCGTAGGGAACAGTAGTAAGTGCAGAGGGTCATTTAGTTCGGCTTTCGTGGCACCTGCGGTAGTTAACTGGGGTATGATAACATCTGTGGATTACCTGAATATCATTAGGGACCACCTGTAACTCCTTATGCTTGATGTCTTCCACAATATCGGTGGTATCTTAGAAAGGGTTCTGTCTGTGATACAAAGAGTCGCGGTGCAGTGGTTTAAGGAGCATGATAGTGAACTCATGTGATGTCTTGGCCATCAAATTCTGCTTATCTGTATCCGATGAGACACAACTGGGACGATATCGGGCGCCAGCTCCGCGCCCATAAACAAAATCAAAGGAACCGTGTGACCTGTGCGTATGCATCTGGTGCCACAAACCTCTCAAGAGCTATCAAGGACTTGGCGAATCCATGGCACGCAGAATCACTGCTGTACTGCGTTCCAAAGATGGACCAAAGCGCTTTTTAGCAGGCGGTCATAATGTTTTGGCTCGTCAGTGTATATGTAGGAAGGTGAACTGGAAAGACATTAGAGTGAATGAAGTTTAGCGCCTAAAGCAGATGCTGTGCCCGCGCGCTGTAGGCCAGAGGGTGGGCGTCGGAGGCGGGCAGACTGCGCCGCCAGCGCGCGCCGGCCCCGTCCGCAGCGTTGGCCTCGTAGTGCATGACGCCGCCCCCACCGCCGCCGCCCCCGCCGCTGTGGCCGTACTCGTGGGCCACGGGGTGCGCGTACGCGTGGGCCAGCGCAGGGTGTTTGACGTACTCGTACGCCGACTTGTCGTGGTCGCCGCCGCCGCCGCCGCCGCCCCCAAGCAGTTTGCTGAGCCCCACGACGGCGGCCAGCACGAACGCCACCTTGGCCACCAGCAGCGCGGTCCCCGCCAGCAGCGCGATCGCCTTGAACGCGATGGCCAGCACCGCCGCCTTCATCATGGCGCCCAGCAGCAACACGCTGCCGTACTTCTTCAGGCCGCCGCCCTTGCCGCGACCTGCTGGTAGCAGCAAACACAGTTAGCGTTTGTTGTTTTACATCTTAACATTCGCTAAATAAGCTGGTGGAAAAAGTAACAACAACGAGAAGAAGTTGTGTGACACAAACGACAATTTTTAGACGTGTTACTGCGTCTCAGAGACTATATCTACTCAGATTTCAAGGCAGGCGCATAAGAATATCGACAGTCTCGACGCTATGAGGATGTAGATCAGGGTTTCCTTTAAATGCACGCTGTAAGGGTCTTGAGTGTTAGTTACAGTTCAAACTGGACGTGGTGAGTTGGTGTTAAAAATGGTTTTAAGGTGACAAAGACGCCATTATTAAAGACGCCATTATCAACACCTCACTGAGGTTGAACTGGGTCGTGTGGGCCTAAAAGGGCTACAAAAGGGTAGACCAACGTGTTCATCGTATGGCTCTGGATCAACGTACAGTATCTACAGTAGCAATTTGAGCAGCAGTGTACAGCACAGTGACCCAACGGAGTTTTGCAAATTAATCTTCAAGGACATTCAGAGCCACACCCCCTGCAGCGCGCATTCCACTGATCCCAAACAACCGCCATTTGTGACTTCAGTTGTGTCAAGCAAGAGCGCGCTGGAGGGCAGGGTGGAGGTCTCTTGCGTTTCCTGAGGAAAGCTGGTTCTGTCTCGGTGCCAATGATGGCCGTGTGTTGGTTAGAAGGCGTCCACTTGAGGGCCAGCAATCAACCTGTGTGCCTACCAGACACACTGTCATCTGGAGTTATAGTCTCGGGTGCGATTTTGTATGACAGTATGAGCACTGTAGTGGTTATCACACGTTCCCTGACTGCAAGTCTGTACGTCAGTAAGGTGATTCGACCCGATGCGCTGCCATTCCAGGCGGTGTTTTCCAACAGCATAGGCCGTGCGGGATTAGCCGAGCGGTCTCAGGCGCTGCAGTTATGGACTGTGCGGCTGGTCCCGGCGGAGGTTCGAGTCCTCCCTCGGGCATGGGTGTGTGTGTTTGTCCTTAGGATAATTTAGGTTAAGTTGTGTGTAAGATTAGGATCTGATGACCTTAGCAGTTAAGTCCCATAAGCTTTCACACACATTTGAACATTTTTTTGAACCAACAGGATAACGTTCTTCCACACACTCTCCCACATACAGCTATCGTAACCCAACATGTTCTATGGAGTGTCGACATGTTGCCTTGGCTTTCTCGATCTGTATCCAATGGAGCACATATGGGACATCAGAGGACGACAATTCCAGTGTCATCCACAAACAGCATTAACCATCCCTGTACTGATCGATCAAAGACAACATGCATGCATTAATTCAACATTCTGGCGGTTTCATCGGTTATTAAAGAACCATCATTTCATATTTGGAATACCTTACCTCGTGCTTAGATTAAACCTCTGATCTAGTAGTATTACCTAGTCAAATGTATTCTCGAAATTTCATTTTTGCCTTCAGTGTACTTAAAACTAAATGTGTAGTCGAGTGTAGCTTGTGATACCCCGAAGTCAGTCGGGTACGTTACGTAGTTGAAATACATTCTACCTTTCGTATTCTTGAGCTATTAAAAACTGCGAATAAAGCAAAATGTCAATTAATACTACTTTACGTGTGCAGTACTAACATATGGGTCGATGTTTATTGTAGTACGTCACAAGGTATGAAACATTGATTCGGAGAATACCACGTTTAAATCACATTGTCTGCCGGTAGCACGTAAGAGCTAGCTTGTAGCGACTAGCGGGAACAACAGTCGAGTATTAAGACTTAAAATATTCAGAGGAATATAAAATACGTTCATTGTCATATTATATTAAGTCTGGCGTCATAGCGTCTAAGGGAAAGATTTTATTTTATTTTCATTTGTCGTGTATACGCTTCGAAACAATTAAAGTGTCAGTTTGTCGAAACACCTCAACTGTCTCTCATTGCGATGTGGCAGTTTGAAATTTGGCTCAAAGGTGCCTGCAGCCTTCGTCTGTTACGAAGCGAAGGCCTGGTGTCCTGCGAGTGACCCTTGGGCTGTACGACGCTTCAAACACCAAGTTATCGACACATGCAAAAAAAAAAAAAAAATGGCCAGAGCTGAGAAGTTCATTTGACGTGTGAGGTGGGTTAATGATGTCACGCTTGCGACGAATTTCACCACAACTTTGACGAGCGCCACTGTGGACATGTCACACGTTGGGAAGGTCGTTACTCCCCTCTTGCCCACATTCCGTCCGTTTTTTCGACGCCTCTGAGATGGAAGCCATAACAGCGATGCTCAGTTTAGAAAGCATCATGTTTTCTTAAGGGTCAACGAGAAAAATAATTCACCCCACCGCCGCTCGGAATCGACGAAACGAAAGGTTTCAGGGATGGCATAATGATCGTCAAGGAAACCTACACTTTTATTGGGGCGGTGATTCCCACATTCTGAAAGATCGAGCCACAGTACGACTTCCTAGACAACCTCTGACATTGCTGACTCCGCTGACGGTTCAACTCTTGTCTGCGGACAGGGTGGTGCTCCATCACAACCGAATGTGATCGCACATTTTTTAATTGCAGCGTGACCGCAATTTCTTCTCTTGCGTATAGGTTTAAACCACTAGAAACCATTCAAAACGTTTTTAAGAAATTTGAACATGACTCGAAGCAAGAAAGGACGTCAGCAGAGGCATCAAAAGAGGGAATGGATAGTAGATAAGAGGAGGCGTGACGACGTTTTCATCGTGTGACACGTCCACTTTAGTGTTGGGCAGAATTGTGATGAAATTTGGTGCCAATATGAAATCATTAACCCACGTTACAAGACACATGAACTTTTGAGCTCTGTCCTTCATTTCGCTTGTGTCGAGACCTTACTGTTTGAGGCTCGAGATCGAGGGTGGCGTCGCAGGGTGCGACGATTCTGCACCGTACCACAGAATGGTTGTAGGCACCTTTGAGGCCGGCCGTAGTGGCCGAGCGGTTCTAGGCGCTTTAATTTGGAACCGCGCGACCGCTACGTTCGCAGGTTCAAATCCTACCTCGGGCATGGATGTGTGTGAGGTCCTTAGGTTAGTTAGATTTAAGTAGTTCTAAGTCCTAGGAGACTGATGACCTCAGATAGTGCTCAGAGCCATTTGAGCACCTTTGACTCGAATTTCAAACTAATGCGTCGCAATGGGACACAGGAGTTTGAAAAAGTTGTACTTCAGTTCTGTTGTAAAATGTACATTAAGAGATTTTTTATCAAGAGAATAGCAATGCATATGCAAATATTACTAAAACTGTCCATTGACAGTGCAACATAGCTTTCCAGTATAGTACAATACAAATGATAATGGCTGTACAAGAATTTCAACGTCTTTTTTATAGTATATATAACCACTCGTCACTGTCAGAAAATTTTCGAAAGGTCCCTGTCATGTGCTTTTTTAGTCACATGCCGCAAAGCGACAGCATAATAATTAAATGCTGTAGTATTATGTACTACTTTCCAGAGAAAAGCGACAAGGCCCGTTAAGTTTACAACGTGAGAGAAGAATTTCTCCGCTGTCGGTACGACGCGGAAGTATATGGCGACCGGCCTGCGCGTCCTGTTCTCACAAAGCAAGCAGTAGGGGAAACGACAACCGTGTTTTGGTGGCCGAAAGACATGGATGGGATTACTTTAGAGGGATGCGTCCCTAATCAAGAAATACGCTGAATGTTTCCAAAAGGGAAGAGGACTCTCGAGGGGGCCCTGAGGAAACTTAGAAAGGCCCACGGACTCTCCTAGCTGAGCGTGAATATTAGAGGATCCATCAGTTTTCCGTACACAGCGTGGGGAAAAGATGTACCTTCTTGCACAGAAAAATTCTCAGCCGATGCGGCGAGAGCCTTGCACAGTGCCAATCTCTAATAAGTTTACAGATGTATTACAGCCCCCTTTTGAGGAAATTCTATATTATCTTCCAAGTATTTAAAAGGGAATGGGGAAATGCTCGATTGCAAGTGCGACAAAACTTGCAAGTCCTGCTCTTCGCGGTATACTGTTCAGAAACGGGACGGAGAGCTAGAGACACGCCTCTTTTACATCCAACACGTGAGGTGTACGGACTTATGTCTTAGTCTCCCTTCGATACTAAAGTTGGTATTCGTGTCTAAACACTTAGCTTTCGGTATTCGCGACAGCAGGGCGAAGTGTAGAGCGCACACACAGAGATTCAAATCCTTCCAGCTGCCGCTTGGTGTTCTTGTGCGGTTATTTTGAATAAGTGTCGCATTTAATCTTTGCGCTTCTTTATGCTCTACGTAGCTCACAATTTGCGTAATTATTCAGCAATCGGAGTTGTTTTCTTATTTATCGTAAAGAGATTTCACTACAGAAATTGTGAATAATTCAGTCCTTGTTTAGTAGCTTTTGTGAGCAATGTTCCCCATCATCTGTGAGCTTTTCAGACCTAGACCAGTAGCTTGATTTAACCTTCAGCAGCCTTCCATATTAAAATTAAAATGTCTTCGGCACATTAAGGATAATCGGTAGCCCTGAATAATCTCATACCTCTAATGATGTCAATAATTCTTGCGTACTTGTACACCTATTAATGTTGATCTCGTATCCAACAATTTATAATTTCATTGACTGATTACATACTTTGGCTGAATATGATTGGCTTTAATGTCATCTTTTCTTCGTTGCAACTAAGTGATGAGGCGACACAATAGTTTAAGAAAAATACCGTCACTACATTTCTGAGCTGTGATCTTGCTCTGACTGTGTTTTACCTGGTATAATAGATTCCATTATGAGGAACATACCTACGTGCAAGGAGTTTGACACAATTATTTTATTCTGGGTAATCGATCGTCACATACAAGTGCATAGAGCAGCGTGAGCGATCTTTCATGTCAGCGTGTGTTACGATGTAATTTGGCCTACATGACGTAATATTAAAAACAGTGTGATGAGTTGGCGAGTTCGGCAGGCAGCTTCCACTTACCACTGTCGAACCCGAGGCTATGGACTAACATGACGCGTACAAGGCAATAGGCATATGCAGGCATAATGATAGCACAGGAGCAACTGTCTGTTGTTCAGTACCACAGCCAAAAGATGGCAATGAAGGCTTGCTCCACTTATGGAGAGTGTCTGCACATCTCCCATAGCCAGTTGAGATTCATAGTGGTCCAGACTGTTCGAGGATGGTCAAATCCACGAAGATGCTACTAAACGCAGGGCAGTTTCAGGCATTCTGGAGGACAGCTTTGTTTCCAATGACGTTTGCATTCATTGGTGGCATTGAATTAATTTTCAGTATCCTGGCTGTGATAATTGTGGGATGTTTTGATGTTATTCTTTTTCGCTCCACACGAAACCCATCATTCAATATTGGAAGGTCAGGATTATCATCAATCTCCTGGTACTTAGTCGCTTAGACTTCCGTCTGATATTAGTAGGTGGACTGCAACTCAAGAGAGGCAACCAATGTGTGGGTGTGCATCGTATTTACCCTCTGTCAAGGCGCACGAAATCGTTAAGATTTGTGTCTATAGTTTCCACGTATAACGGACTAATAAGTACGACAGACGCGCAGTACTCTGCTGGTGGTTATATCAATACAAGTGCTCATACTCGAGGGATATCTGCTAGTGCCACAGACCTTAGGCAGCATGTTGTTTATGTTTTGAGCTTAGCAGATGTTCATGTCAAATGCTGCTTAAAATAAAATGTTCAGTACAGCGTGAGAACAGTGTATTTTAGATGCATGTTATGACAAAGTATGTCTCCCTGGAGATAGATAAAAGGGCTCTGTGTGCCAATGTATGGGACTTCTCCAATTTCAGTATCACTATTGTAGGACTCTCATTGCGTTCGAGGAACTGACAAGTATTTGTCAGCATTAGTACTGTATCTGTGGAGAGTCAGTCAGTATCGGATTAGAATTGTTGCAGATACGATGGAGTATGACTTTTATCTGAATTTAGTGTAGGTTATCTATCGTACAGTAAGACTTAAAGGGTATGAAAGGACACAATCATGTTTTCGAAACATTATTATGCAAAATAGTTTTGCAGTGACAAGGCAGTGACAAGAATAGTGAATCCCTTTACTGTTTTATTTCTCGAGTATCAATGGAAATTTCATCATTACACCTGAAGTTGGATTAGTGTTTCAGTTTCTTTAATGACCAAGTGGTAGTAGGCTAAGAGCATATAGGCTAAGAGCATATTGGTTGTGTTACTATCTGAAAGTAGCATATGCAAGCAAATGATCATGTAAACTAAGAGGTTCTGGAACAGAAAGGAATGATTATAAATCACATTGATCGCGGACATTTTTCAAATTTCAATAATAAGTGTATCAAAGGTTTAAAATGTGAAAATGTATTTCAATCTGTGATACAGAAAAAGGCGTGGCATATTTTTAATAAATGAATGAGAGGTTTGATTTCAGTATGATAATCCTCTTTATTTCATGCCATGACAATAACTGAGAAGACTCTATAAAGAAATTCCAGTGGGAATAACGTGGAAAAAATAAGTGAGTATTTGTGTGCGTTAATAATTTCAGTTATTGTGGTTCATACATTTTTAACATTACGAGTATTTTACGTCTGAAAAGATGATCACTGATTGCGTACCGGACATATAGTAAACAATCAACATTCGCATCCAAGTAGCTAGCCGAATAGAAATTTTATTAATTTCTTGCAAGCGTTTTCATTACGCCCAAGACCCCTTCAGTTACAGTTGCAATTGAATAAGGCGAGCGAGAAAGCAAAACCAATAATCAGAATGTTTGCTACTAACGTTAGTTTATAGTTTTGGGATATAATGTTGACAATATAATAAATAATCCCCGACAGCGCTCTGAAATGCCGTAGGAAACTAAAGCAATAAATAAAGAAATTAGTCTAGAGATGACAGACGATGGGAACGAGAATGTGAATCCATTGCAATAATTATGTCGATTTCGATCATGTCAATGTAACTTTAATATCTTTAATAAACTTTCTTTGTTGGGCGGACTAATGCAGCTTTTCTTGTAGTATGTATTAACCGTTCGGGGCTACTATTCTTAGAGCATGTATTCTACCCATTGCACACGTATTATGAAACTGCTGCTGGAAATGATGGTTCCAGATTCCCTCGACCTCAGATAGGACAATTGAACCAAATTCCGATCTTGACGGTCATTCCGTATGGACCGCCAAACGTGTCATGCTCTTGTGATTGATATCATTCTCCTCTCTAGTACTCCCCCTTGCCTTTTCTTTGTATGTAGTTAACTCGTATTCTGTGCTCAGTACGCTGTAGACTACATTAAGGAGGTCTGATAAGTCTTGCCGACATTCTGACAAGAAGGACCACGACGTCTGCTAGCTTTATCATTGGTGTCTGCTCCCATTGAACTTTTATTCTTCTTCTGAAATTTTCTTTTCTTTCTTTCACTGCAACATCACCGTACAATTTGGGTAACAATGAAGATAAGCCGCAAAACTTTCACGTTCTCTTCTTAACACAGATTTATGTTTTTTGACCTTTACTCGATTACCCGCAGGTGTTTTCCGCTAAGTGACGGCCGCACGAAGCACCACCGTCACTATGCCTGACAGACCACGAGAGACAGGCTGACGCTGGTGGGTCTTCTCCAAACCAGTCACTGTGTGTACCAGGAGGATGCGTTAATTTTTACCCGGGTTATCATTTACGTGTACGTGTTTTCACAGAAACGTGGGACATATTTAGCACCTATGAGTTGCATCGATTGGATGAATAGGTCACCAGTCACTTCCTTTATAGATTCTAGGTATGTTCAGTTAATCCACTTCTTCGATGATATTCACAGCCTGATAAAAAAGTGCGGCATTCAAAATACATATCGGATGTCAATGTCAATGCGTACACACACACAACATCGGGAGATATATAAATGATTAAGGCTGCAGTTCTCTGTGAGAGGTAGAACGACCACTAGGGTGCCTTAATGTTGTTCGTGTTTAGTGTTTGTATCAGGCCTGGTATGAAGTTATCATTGGATAGGAGACAGAGGTGCCGCTTTACTCGTGTGAAACATCGTTTTCTGCACCTGGTAGAGTTTGAAAGCGGCCTCATTGTGGGTCTCCATATGGTCGACTGGCCAGATCATGCAACATCCAGATTTCTGGTGCATTCAGATGTGATATTGTCTCGATATTGGACTGTATGGGAACATGAGAGCAGGTATACTCGTCGTTGAGTTTCCGGCAGACGACGTCAGACCAACAAAAGAGAGGATCATTGTCCTGTGGACGAAGCACTTTCACCCCTTCACATCTACGCCCATCATCCGGTGACAATTAATGGACTACCGGCAACATTGTGTTTCATTTCGCACCATTGGTCAGAGACTAGAAGCAGCCGGACTAAAGGAGTAGCATTTGAAATGATGCCGTGACTGTGAAGCATGGACGCCTACAGAAAGACGTGGCATTCTGTACAGCGATGAATCCCTGCTCTGCAATAACCTGGATAAGCTCTGCAGTTCCCTGGATAATCATCGTCGGTGAGTATGGCGGCGACCTGAGGGCATTACTCCAATCTTTTGGAGAGGCGCAGTGGCCCTATTACAGCGGTAACCGTGTCTGGAGCTATCAAGTATAACATCAGATCACGGCTGGCACTGACTGAGGGAATTCTGGGGGATAGCACTGGGGAGAAAACATCCTGCATCCTCATGCGTTATCACTCATGCGGCAGTATTTTCGTGCCATTTTTCAACAGGACAATCGTTTTTCGCACATGGTAGGTGACTCTTGAATTTTGCTATTTTAGAGTCACGATACTAGCCGCAGAAATTAAAATAGTTCTGTTTTAAACATCGGAGATAATATTGTGTTTGTAAGGAACGTATCTATTATAACAGGCTACAGATCGTTTAATGACGACTTTCTCAGAATTCAACATGTGCTGAGTCACGCGCACTACCTCTACGTGTGCGTAAGGCAGTAGAGACACTTACTTCTCAAGAGGGATTAGCACGAAAACTTGTGTAAGTGTAAAGACGTGACAGAGCTGCAAAATTGGGAAATAATGTTTGGCCGTGCCTACGGCCATATGGTGTGTAAAGTTGCTGGATTTGTTAGCATTCCATGGAGGAATGTTCTGTGTGTCTGAAAGCAGTGGTGTAACACATGTGGCCACGAAACACAAAGTCAGAATTGTGGTCGGCAAAAGGCCCTGATTTAGAGAGACCAGAGTTGTGTTTAGGCTTCTGAATCAAAATCGATTTCAAACCAGCCACGAATTATTGCAGGCAGTGAATGAAGTTCGATCCCAACCAGTTATCGAGAGAACATTCCTGCGGGAACTACATGCAATGAACATTTGGAGTCGGTCATCGCACAAATGGTGACAGCAGCAAAGTTCAGCGATGTGATTTGTTTTCGAAATACTCCGTATTACACCGTATTACATCTCGATTAGCCTGCAAAATCCAGGGAATTAAACACTACAGAAAGTCTGTGGGAAATGTTGGGTAAGCGGGTAAAACACAGACGTCAGCATCCCTGGAATTTACCACCAAATCCTCAGCGAGTGGCTTAATATGAAGAATACGCACCTGCACAGTAAAATGGACTCAATTTCCAGCGGACGTCAGGCGGTTAAGGAGTGTAAGTTCGGAGTTACATGGTATTAAATTATGTTTCTAATGATTTCATAATGGGTGACTATTTTTTGTCTGGTGAGCTTATATAAGCAGTGTATCTGTCGTTCAGCTGTGACAGCTTTCTGAATGAACATTTAGCCTCCAGAGGTAATATGTGTGAATTCCTAAGGGACCAAAAGACTGAGGTCATCGGTCCCTAGACTTACACGCTACTGAAATTAACTTTCGCTAAGAACAACACACACACCAATGCCCGAGGGAGGACTCGAACCTCGAGCGGGAAATCCGTGACATGGCGCCTCTAACCGAGCGGCCAGAGGAAATGTAAGCATAGTCACAGTGACACAGAGCCTGCAGCATTTGGCTGAATAGCTTATGCGGTTGCACTCACCCTCTGGGAGCAGAGAGGTGATGAATGTGCCTGGCAGCTGCAGCTGTAGGGAGTGTGTAGTGAAGAGCGTGGCGAGGCGGCGCAGCAGGCCGTCCGCTGGCACCTGCCATTCCCCAGACCCAGCCGCAGCTGTAGGAACCTCGGTGGCGTCGCCTGGGCTGACGTCCGCAGCCGCTTGGCGCACCAGGGTGACGCCGTCCACCAGCGACAGGCGGTCCGTGAGCAGAGCGCGGTCCAAGGCCCGCAGCAGGAGCGCTCGCAGGCAGAGCAGCGGCGACTCATGGACCGCGCAATCCGTCAGCGTCCGCTGCAGCACTGACGCCCCTGCAACAACAGCAGCCTGCGTTGAAAACTCTTCAGTGGAAAGGATTCCACATCGGCATGTGTGGCGCTGTAGTTTATGTGTGTATGTCAGGGATCCCCTCCAAAACCACAAAACTGATTTCAGCCAAACACGGTAAATAAACAGCAGGCCACACGAGTATCAGAACTGTGAGGTTTATAATCTTCTAGATCCCAAGATCCCAAAGATCGGAGATTTGGACAAAAACGTGTTTTTTTCCAGCGTCTGGCGGATGGGCTGCTCTTTACATCAAGCGTTTTTTTAAGGAACTGTATTGGTCTGCCAGATCAACACACTTTACAAGCACCCGTCATGTCAGGGGCACCAACATATTGGTTAGCTCCCAAGATGGGCGTGTTGGGTTTTAGTAGTATTGGCATAGTTTCTCGACCTGCTTAGCAAGGTAGCCAGTATTTCAGGGCAAAATAAATGATTTTAAAGCCCCTGATGTGTAGCCTACCCTGCCTGACATGCATAATGTGAGAATGGTATCCACTTGCCTTATTGAATTGAAGTGCAGAGGCTACATGTGCTGGCAAACATGGCTAGGGGCAGTTTGAGGTGGAAAGAGGATGGGATTGATAAAGTGGTGGTGGCGGGGAGGGGGAATGAATTAGACAGAGAGAGAGATGGGGAAGATGCATGAGACAGAGACAGAGACAGAGAGAGAGAGAGAGAGAGAGAGAGAGAGAGAGAGAGAAAGAGAATGGGGAGGAGGATAAGGCCAAATAAAAGTAGGAGAAAGATATGGTCAGAGAGAGGGGCTGAAGGAAATGGAGAAAAAGGGGGAGAAGAACAGACTGAAAGAGGAGGAGTTAGATATAGGTGGAGAGATAGACCAAGAGAGGAAGGAAGACACACAGAGGGGATGGAGGAGCTGTGTTCACTATACATGATGAATACATACACAGGTGAAGAATGTGTGTGTGTTTGTGTTTATGTGTGTGTGTGTGTGTGTGTGTGTGTGTGTATGTGTGTGCATATTTAAAAAAAAATCCTTCAAGTGCCTTGAATTAATTGCATCATAAACATCCAGATCCATCTTTCTGCTGGTCTTCCACATCTTCATTCGGCTGATGTCTATTCATACATTCTTTCTACCCATCAGTTATCACCCATTCACTGGTGGTGACTGTACCACGTAAATATTTTGCAGTTTATGACATCAAGAACATTGAATTTTTCCGACATAATTTCATGTATTGTTTCATTTCTGATGAGCAACAGTCTGGGGATGTGACAACTTCTTCAACAAAACGTCATCTCAGTGCATATCAATTTTTCTTTCCTTTCCGTCAGCTCCTGTATTTCAGAACCAATTGTGGAAGTAGAATCTACGTCTGATTTTTACAGTAAAACCTTCGATTTCTTTGCGTTTTTATATCAAGGAATTAACTTGGTCAATTACTCTTTTTCCTTGCACATTTTTATTTGTTTTGACCTGTGTGCTTCTTCCATTTATTGTAAAAATGACGCCCAAGTATTTAAATGTACAGATATTTTTAATTCTTCATTGTCCTACATCCAAGTCTTCTCATTAATCTTCACCCACTGTCACGTATTCCATCTTTTTTTTGTTGTTGTCAGGCACTATTTTGAGTATTCTTCGTGCAGTTTCCTGAAGATATTACTGGAGTCGTCTGTGTCTCCTGGTATCATGACCTGGGCATCGGAGCAGAGTGTATAAATTTCTTTTCCACCATGGGTTCACATTCCACGACACGTCCCCTCCCGACGTCCTCCAACTTCTTCAAAATTTACTTTAAATAAAATCGTTGTTAATGAGCGGCCTTATCTTAGATCCTTATTTATGGTGAGATGTTGAGAAATTTTGTTAGTTACTTTAACCCTACTACTGTCACCCTCTTAAAAGTTTCTTACTGCCTGGACAAACCAGTCACCAACACTAAAATATTGCATTATGCCTACGTCTTATTTAATGAGACTATATCTTATGCCTTCCACAGATCAATAAATGTTACGTGAAGCGTCATTCCCCTTTATAGCCTCTTTTCAATGTGTTTCAGAGCGAATATGCCATCTGTACAGGAATGTCCCGCTGTACACCTAGTTTGCTCGTCTAACTCAGTTATTTGTACTTCTGTTTTAGGCGTTATTACTTAGCAATATATTACAGAATTGCGTCGGCTTAATCTTTCTAAGTATGGAGGAAATAATTGTATTTCCATTCATTTGGCAGTTCCTCATCAATTAAACATCTGTCAACGTATCTGCCAGAATTTCTAAACCTGCTGGGAGGATTACCTTAGGAGTTCCATGTGTACATTTCCCAAGCCTGTAGCTTTCCAAGTTTTCGTTTCCTGGAAAGCTGCTTTATCTACTAGTGTTTCATTTAATGCGATTGCTTGCATAGGCCGCAGTGTATTATGTCCTATTTTATTTTATCAGATTTTAGGAACAGATTATCCGCTCCTATAAACAGATAAGACTCATTTCTGACATATCTTCATGTTACGTACCACGCTTTACTCAATTCTGTGTTGTCTACTTTTATGTTGCTA
Source organism: Schistocerca nitens (assembly GCF_023898315.1). NCBI lineage: Eukaryota > Metazoa > Arthropoda > Insecta > Orthoptera > Acrididae > Schistocerca > Schistocerca nitens. The sequence goes on along the minus strand of NC_064617.1, from coordinate 658,680,114 downwards.
TCTTGGCATGTCTCTGTCTAGTACATGTTCTTACCTTTTATTATTTCTTTTTGTAATATTCTCCTTTATTTTGTGGAATTAACCTTTCCTCATGAACACCTCTCTTGTCATCTACAATCTTTTCTGTATCTTCACTTCACCATGGTGTACCTTTCATATACCTTTCATGGACTATTTTCCCCCAAGGGCTTCATTTACAGCTTCATGTGTCCACGTTTTCATATTTCTGTACTTTTAATTTACCAAGCCTTCTGTTATTTTTTCTAGCTTCGCAGCTAGACTCTTGTGTAAAATAACTTATCTGAGTCATTTCCCAAAAAATGGATAGAATTATTTTGAATTTTTTTTACCATTTTGTGCCACCTGTCATCACTTGGTCACAGAATCATTAACCTAAGTTTTTAGTGTCTTCACTGGCGCTAGAGACTCAGGCATTTATCTGTGCATCGTGGTTCGTAATCTTTCAGGTAGCGTAAGAACTTGGATATATATGTTGGAAAAGATGGATTTTAACTGGCCACGGGTGAAGCAATGCGTTAGATATTTCACGACTTTGTTTTCGTTTTACAGGATCTTGCTTTATACTTATAAAAATTATAATAGTAACGCTACGGCTATCGTGGGAACTTTCATTAATTCTATTTCGAGTAATTCTCTATCTTTAGATCAAGCGTATCTGTTACGTATGCTTAAGCAACTGTGACATTTTGGTCAATATAAATACAGAAAAGTGCAACTACACACTTTTTTTAAATACTTGTTTATTTTATAAACCGGTTTTCTAACCTTTTTACTTTCATCTTCAGATGGTGCACGGGAAGTTACATGACTGGTTCATTGCAGAATGGTGGTTGCCGCATTGCCCAACAGTCATTCTGCACCAGCATAGAACAGAACCTCCATGACCTACAGCTTGCTGTCAAAGGCACGAAACTTGAACCCCAAGAAACTGAAATCTTTATCAACACAAATACAGCATCGGACTGCCTACTCAGTGACCAGATTGGACTGAGAAATTTTTACTTCGGAATTTCGAAGCCTTATTACTGAAAATAAACCAACCCCCACCCCCGCGCCTTAGTTAAATCAAAAAATATGCTTAGCCTTCGCAACCTCTGTTTTGACACATCAAGTACTTCATAGACAAAGAGAATACACCAAACTGTACATTTGTCTGGCGTGAGGTCAGTCGCTTGACGGCGCGTTACGGCGCGGGCCCGCCCGTTGCTGGCGCGCCGTAAGGCACGGAAGCTCGCACTGGGGCGTATCGCTTTCCAGTCGGGTGTGCTGCGGCAGTCCTCACAGGGGGAGTGATGCGTCTCTTATAGCCTCTCCTTCCCAAGTGGCTCTTTCCGCCTTCCCGTGGTGCCAGACGTCAAGCTCGGCATTTTGCCTTGCGTCAAAAGGGAGAGCTGCGACCCAACCCGATGCGAAAGCGAAGGGTGCGTGGCACAGGGGGAGCTGTGTCGAGGGACCGAACACCAGTCCCTTTCTGTTCGCAGGGCACAGACCAGCAGGTGCTCTGCATGCCGGCGACCTCGTTTGTCGGCGTAGGATCACGGCGCGAGTCGGCAAGGGTGCTTCGCCGCGCCCCTGGGTAACCGGGGCGTGTTCTGCCAAACCCAGGAGGTGGTGACATCGCCTGGGCTAGTTTAGATGGGCCCAGACCACTGAACGACTGGGGGACCGACCCACCACCTGAGTAGGAGTGGGTCCTTGGCCTTCTGGTGGAAGCTCGGGCAAGTAGGCGGCGAAGGGCGAGTGGTGCATCCGCCTCTCCGGAGTGCGGGTTGCAGTTGCCGAGGAGCGTCGTGTGAAATCGTCGACGACGGGGCCATCGATGGGGACCAGTGCGCTGGCGACGGCGCGCTGAACCCGGCAGTTCTGGAGTGCCCTTGACCTAGGGGCGAGGTTGGTGGGCGAGCTGCACGAGTCCCCCCCCCCCCCCCCCCCCATGCCAGAGGAGCCGGTCCGGGGCAAGTCCCACCTTTTTTCATCACTCGTTCTAACTATGGCTTCAAACGATACGAGTGATTCGTGTGCGCATTCACGGGCTTCTGCTGCGCCTGATCCCTCTCCCCAGGACGAGCAGGGACAGGCAGAGAATGAAACAGTCATGGAAAGGTATACGAGAATCACGTCGCTCATGGAGCAGCAAATCAAAAACGGAAAGATAAGCCAAGCAGGTCTTGCCATTATCAAGAACGAGCTGGCAGCTTGGGCTATTGCCCACTCTAAACTAGAAGGTAGGGTAGAGGAACTCGAAAAGGAGAACGATAGATTAAGGAGGCAACCGACAAAGACGTGGGCGGCTGTGGCCGCGCAAGCGCCCACTAAGCGCCCACAAAACACGACAAAAGACACTATTGAAAAAATGACAAAGAGAACAGACACAGCAGTTTTCCTCAGGACACTGCCTGGGCAAGACACAAGTGTGAAAAAAATTCAAGAATTATTTACAAAAGGCGTAGACCCAGTAAAAGACAAAATAAGAATCAAAAAAGTAAAACCGAGCAGAAGCTCTGTTATCGTAGAAGTAGCCTCTGAGGAAGATAAAAATAAATTGTTGAACAACCAAAAACTGAACTCGGTGGTCAAATGCGAACCACCGAGGAAAAGAAATCCTCTCGTCATACTATATGACGTTCCAACAATAACGACTAATGACGAACTCCTAGATACAATTAGAAAGCAAAACTTTGACGAAATAGACGAAGAAGAATTTAAGAACTGTTTCAAATTAAAATTCAAGACTGGGCCAAGGGGTCGTGATGTTGTACATCACGTCGCCGAGGTGTCAGCGCAAATGTGGAGAAAAATAATAACAATGGGCAGAATATATGTTGGCTTTCACGCCATAAACACAAGAGATTATGTCGTGGTACCTCGTTGCCACAACTGTGGTGACTTGGATCACGTCCTAAGGCTGTGCACCAGGGAGCCGGCGTGCACCAGGTGTGGGGAGCACGGTCACGGTCGCAAAGACTGCAAGGCGGCGGCAGTCTGTATACCATGTAAGAATCGCGGGAAGAAGTCTTGCGGAGCCACAGGCAGGAATTGCCCGACATACAAAATGTTGGAGCAAAGGTTAATTTCTAGAACCGACTATGGCTGAGCCCGGCATACCGAACAGGATGCCAAAGCGAAAGTCCCCGAGCAAAAGGAGGAGGGACGCCATGAGGGCAAACAGATTCAAGGATTTCTTGAGGTCGCTCTCGGGCGCCACTAAAACTGAAACAATAGATAAAGCCATACAAACCGAATTTACAACTATGGACATTGGCATACAAACTGATCTCCCCCTCATGGCCGAAACTCTCTCCTCTGAAAGCCGGGGAACAAAGCCGGAATTACACCAGCAACGGCAAGGGCATCCTGTGGCTGTGGCAACGCTTAAAGACAGTCATATCAACCAAACAAATCAACAACCCATACAAGAAAACACAGTAACAAGCTCAAGTACGAGCCCCACGATACAAAGTTCACCAATAGTAAGACTGCCACCAGTTGATCCAGTCAGGGTGTACCCCAACTTGGAGTACACCATGCAACTATCCAGATTGGAGCAGCCGGCTACCCTGACCACTGCCTTACGACATGTGGTCCCCGTAGGACATGAAGAAGGCAGAAAGATAACCTTCTCGGTTATGGAGGCTGTTGACAGGATCCAGCTAAAATCAGTGAATCTTCCCACCGACTTCGGAGCCTTGCGAGACCTGCTCAAGAAAGTTTTTGAAAGACGAGGTGAGAAATTTGATCTTAACGACATTTACGAACAATCAGTAGTAGCACACGGACGGATTGCATTCGACTGGAGTAAGACTTGGCCACATGACCGAATACATACTTACTTCCCCTAATGACTAAAATAACTATTGGACAGCTTAACACTCACAACAGCAGACTCGTTATGCAAGAGCTCCGAAGGGAGGTGGAGGAGAGGAGACTAGATGTACTCTGTCTACAGGAGCCATACTCCCTGGCCGGAAAAATAGCTTTTGCTGCCGCGAGCTGGCAAATAGTCAGCAGAGGGGACGACCCGAAGGCAGTAATTATAATTGCAAATAGACTCCTGAGAGTCACCACGCTCTCGCAATTCACAACGAGCCACTGTAACGTCGTGGAGCTTCAAACCCCTATGGGGACCATAACTCTCATAAACATGTACTTCCAGTACGGGGAAAGCATGGAACATCACATAGACCACCTAGCGAGAGTTACCACGGCGTTACAGGGAAGAAAGATCGTGATAACAGCTGATATCAATGCCAAATCCCCCCCTGTGGTACAGTGGCACAAGGGACGCTAACGGCGAAAAAGCTGAAGAATTCATAATGGCATCACAACTTGTGGTGGCAAATAGGGCCGGCAATCCTCCTACCTACGCTGCAGGGGGAGGACAGGGCACAAATATTGACGTCACCCTTGCAACTCCAAACATGGCAAACATTATCCAAAACTGGAAAGTCATAGAGAACGCCACCACAAGTGACCACAATCTAATATGTTTCACCTTGGGAGAAAGAGAGTGCCGCTGGGCCACGGGGTGGGAGGTGCAACTGAACTACAGGAGAGCAAACTGGGAACGTCTAGCGAGGGAGTGTGACATTCCTCCATTACCAGAAGGTGACATGCAACTGGACATAGACGTAGACCAGAGAGCAGAGGAACTGGTGAATGCAGTGACAAGAGCGGTGAAGGCAGCCGTACCGACGAGGAGGAGGGCCATAGCGGCCTCTCCGTCACCATGGACTGCTGAACTGGGAGAACTGCGTCAGTCTGTCAGAAGGCTGAGGAAGCACTACCAGCGCAGTGTCGTCTGGCAGGAACGACAAAGGTGGCAGATGCTATATAGAGAGGAAAAGCGGAAGTTCCAAAAGGAACTGCGCGAAGTCAGGATGAGAAGCTGGGAAAACTTCGTGCTTAACCAGCTAGTCACTGACCCATGGGGGCTTCCGTACAAATTGGTAAGGGAAAAAATCCGCTCTCCTCTGGAACTATCAACAGTCAGGCACGGGGACGGGATGACGGAGTCCTGGCAGGAGACTGCGGGGGTCCTCCTCCGGTCCCTGTTGCCTGACGATAATGCGGATGGGGAGACAGAGGGGCAGATGCGACTTAGAGACGAAGATCAAGAAGAATATGTTAATGAAACGGCTGTCTACCCCTTCTCAGAGGAGGAGGTGGCAACCCATATAAGATCACTGAAAAAAGGGAAAGCACCTGGGCCAGACGGCATTGTGGCGGAGGTAGTGCAGTTTTTGGCGCCTCAGCTAATTGCGCCACTAACACATCTATATAACGAATGCCTCAGACAGAGAAGATTCCCGAAGAAATGGAAAATGGCGAACGTAGTTATTATAAAGAAAGGATTAGACAAGGACCCTGCAGAAGTAAAATCCTACAGGCCGATTTGCCTGTTGGACGTATTTGGCAAAATATTAGAGAAATTACTAGCTGACAGATTGACAGCACACCGAGTGTTGTGTGGGATGAGTGACAGGCAGTTCGGGTTCAGGCCGGGGCGATCGGCATCTGATGCAATTGCCCTGGCGGCCGAGGTCTGTGACTCGACCCCGCACAAATACGTGGTTGGCATCATGGTGGATATCAGTGGCGCCTTTGACAACCTGTGGTGGCCTTCGCTCTTCTCCTGCTTGCGAGAGAAAGACTGTCCAGGGCCGCTATATGGTTGCCTGAGGAGCTATTGTAAGGATCGAGAGGTCTGGTTATCATCGTCTAGCGAAAGAGTTGGGAAGGTAATTACGAAAGGATGTCCCCAAGGTTCTGTCTTAGGACCCCTTTTTTGGGACATCCATATGGAGCCTTTACTAGATAGATTGCAACAAAGTAATGAGGTGCTAGATGTGATAGCCTACGCGGATGACCTCCTTCTGTTGGTCGGTGGCCGTAGCCGCGAAGACATTGAACCGAAAATAGAGACAGCATTAGACAAACTCCAACAGTGGTGCCACACGACTAAAATGACGATTTCACCCAGTAAATCCACTTACTTACTACTAAAAGGACAACTTATCAGAAACCCGACAGTAAGAATAGACGGTTCACCAGTTCTCCGACGACGAGAGACACGCTACCTGGGAGTTATCATTGATGAGAGGTGGAACTTCGGAAAACACATTGATACTGTCACCCAAAGAGCCCTTCAGATATTAAATAATCTCATTTCAATAGGTCACAAAAGATTTCATCTTCCTCCACACTTAATCAGACTCTATCACAATAGTATTTTAACCTCAGTTGTGGGCTATGGCTCGGGAGTCTGGGCGCACAGGCTCACGAGGGTTGTGCCCGCCATGGCCGTGAGAAGGGTCCAGAGAAGCATGGTACTAAGAGCAGTAGGTGCCTATAGAACATCTCCGGGGGGGGGGGGGGGGGCTATTAGCCATAATGGGGCTCTGCCCCCTGGACGTAAAGATAAGGGAGCGGGCGGCGTGGTATTGGGCCAAGAAGGGAAATCATGAAAAGATTGCTGATATTATGGGTATTAGAGTGGGGGATAAAAGAGAGATAAGGAAAAGAGGGGAGGAGCTCTGGCAGGAGACTTGGGAAGCAGAAGAGACGGGACGAAGAACCTTCCAGTTCCTACCTGATGTCAGGGAACGACTTGGACTGAAGTACTTCGAGCCTACGCGAGGGTTGATCCACTTTCTCACTGGCCATGGACCCTACCCGACTTATTTATGTCGATTTGGGAAGAGGGCAACACCAGCGTGTGACTGTGGTGATCCGGAGGGTACACCCGAGCATGTAGTTTACGAATGTCCCCTCTTCAATGATGTTGCCAACACACTATGGGGCCGGCCGAAGTGGCCGTGCGGTTAAAGGCGCTGCAGCCTGGAACCGCAAGACCGCTACGGTCGCAGGTTCGAATCCTGCCTCGGGCATGGATGTTTGTGATGTCCTTAGGTTAGTTAGGTTTAACTAGTTCTAAGTTCTAGGGGACTAATGACCTCAGCAGCTGAGTCCCATAGTGCTCAGAGCCATTTGAACCATTTGAACACACTACGAGACAGACCACCCAACCGCGACACATACCAACTACTCAGACAAGAGGGAACATTTCAGACCTTAAACACCTTGGCTAACGAGGTATCTCGAAAAGTTCTCATTGACTATTTAGGCGAGATACAATAACCACCAATTGCGGTTAGGAGCCCTATTCCCATACCGCCTGTGCGTGGACTGGCTGACTACATCTAAGTTGGAATCCGCCACGTGCAGGACTAGGGGGAGTGGGGAACAACCACTGATCGTGACACACACCGGATTTGACGTAGAATAAGTTAGTTTGTAGGACTTAGTTATAGGAAATTAAGATAGGGACTGCAGCGAATTAACATCGAGGCCTGCCCAGTGCCAGGGGCATGCTCTTCGGGGTTAGCTCGAAGAGCAAGGCAATTGCAAATAGGTTTATATCTTTACTGGCACATATGTGACGCTGCAGTATACATATACAAATTAAATTAGTCATAGGAATAGGAAATAAATAGATGCCCATTGTTATTAATATTAATATTAACTGTAGCTCACCAACAAATACTGAACTAGCTGCAACATTTCAATACAAATGTATAAATATTAGGACCCACTAATGTAGTAAGGTAGTGGGTTAGTTTGTATAATTATAATGGTTTTTGATAATAAAGAATTATTTTTAAAAATAAAAAATAAAAAATAATAATAAAAAAACTGTACATTTGAAAGCAAATTATGTGAAATGAAATGATCAACTATCCTTACATACGCAGCGTATTCCACAATTTAGCAAACACTGATGGCATAGAAATAGGTCTAAATTTGCCTACCTTATTTCTTTTATAAAGTGGCTTTACTACTGAGTACTTTAATCGTTCAGGAAAGTGATCATTCCTAAAGGAAAAATTACAAATATGGCTCAGCACTGCGCTAACATGTGCAGTACAGTACTTTAGTATACTGCCAGATATTTCATCTTAGCCATACGAGTCCTTAATCTTCAGTACTATGGAAGTGTATTTCAGATGTCATTCTCATAATGCAATTTTCACAAAGAGTTATACGATTCTCATTAGAAACTAAGCTTTTATATAATTCACCAACTATAAATACTGTACATATTCTGTACATATATCTGACTTATCAGTAACAGGAATATTTTTATTTCGCATCTATTTTATCTTCTCGACCTTGTGCTGCTGACCAGACACTGCCTTTACAACTGACCATTTGTTTATAATTTTATCCTGTGAATTAGTTATCCTGTTTGCGTACTACAAGCTCTTTGCTTTTCTAATAACATTTTAAGCACCTTAAATTGTTGTATGTAATGGGCTACTGTAGCTCGATTACGTCTACTTCTAACTTTTGATATAGTTGCCAATTTCATCTACAAGGTATCCTTATCCCTCTAGTCAGTAGTCAGGCTGCCTTCTACTGGAAGTACCCTGTTTTGAACGCTCTAATGGAAAGCAACTTTCAAAGATGATGAGAAATGTGTCAAAGAAAGCATTATATTTGTCATCTATGTTATCAGCACCATAAACATTCTCCACTCTTGTTACTTAACGAGGTTTAAAAAACTCGCTATTGCCACTGTGTTATCTTTCCTAGATAGCTTGTAATTGTAACATAGTTTGTAACTTGTGACATAACGTTTTTTAGTCCTTTAGTGCCAAAATTTGTGCTTCATGGTCTAAAAGGCCATTCACCATTTTACTAACAGAATGACCATCAATTAATGACGAATCAATAAAAATATTATCTATGTTGGTACTCCTGTTCCCATACATCCTGGCAGAAAAAATACAGTTTACATCAGATCATATGAATTTAGGTGATCGTCCAATGTCCTTTCCTTCCACAATCACGTAAAAAATTAATACTGAAGCCACCATATACAATAAGGTTTGGTAATTCCTATAAAGTGAATCAATAATCCTTACTACCTTGAGGAGAAATGTTCTGAAGTCAGAGTTATGGGACCTATAAATAACAGCAATTAGAAGTTTAATTTCACTAAATTCAACCAAACCTGCACAGCTTTCAAATACCTGTTCAGTGGAGTGCTTTGAAACATCTGCAGACTCAAACTGAATACTTTTTTTTTACATACAGACCACTCTTCCCACTCCACAAAGAACTCCTTAACTCCTTGAAGAACAGACAACTAATGTTTATCCTGGTTAAGGAAGCCTTTGAATTGTCAAGTTATTTAAGTGGTGCTCTCATATACTGATACTGTCGGAATCAACATCTATAAGCAGTTCACTAACTTTATTTGTAATGCTTCTTACATTTTGGTGACATAAGTTAATTTCCTTCACTTCTTGGATACCTGATCTTCTATGAAGGTGGTTCTTTTGTTAGAGAGATTTTCTTTAAGCAGGGATAATTATCAACTGACTTCAATCCAGAAAAAGGTGTAGCTCTGATGGAATTTTCATATGAGTGATCCCACGAGAGCCTACTACGCTGTCATCTATAAGCTTTGTTAACGTTCTCTTTCCATTCCTATTGAGGTGCATGTCATGCCCAGTGAAACCCGATCTATTGACAGGCATACCTTTCCCACTGAAATGTGTGCCTTGCTCTCCGCCATCAGTACCTTCTCAAGCCCCATATTAACACTCCTAACAATAGCATAAAGACGAGGCAGATGATGACACTGAAACAGTTGCACGAAGTGCACATCTGTGCCACCAGGTTGAGTAGCTATCTTTTCCAGGTCACCACCAGCATCATACTCCCCATCCCTACCAGGACTATTCCCAGGTCCACCCACAATCACTACCTGATCCTCTTTCATAAAGTTCCTACGTAACTCCTCTAAGTTAACATTCAGCTGAGCCAACCCTGCACTAGGCTTCACAATAATGATGACTTGGTACTCATTCTCCGGCATTTCCTGCAACTTCTGGCCGACACCTCTTCCGTGTGATCTACCTAGTAGCAGAACCTTCTTCTTTCTGCTTGAAACTGCAGGTGTCTTAAGAAAATTAACTACCGAGCTCTGCTGCATGTTTCCTACACCTACAGCTACAAGAGGCTCCTCTTCAATAGATTCTGACAGCTGGTCAAATCTATTAGTGGTACTGAAAGCACTATTGTATGAATATGTCCTCCTCCTAGCTGCCTTCTTGCCAACTTCCAGTTCCCAATCCTCAACGCCCTTCACCATCCTCATCCTATCTAGTGCATCCTTTGAGTTTTGTAACTTTACGTGAAGAGCACAATTTTTACGCTCCTGCTTCTCTGCTAACTTGTACCTGCCACAAATTCTGCATTTCCAGGGGGGATTCCTCTAGAATACCCACTGGTTTCCCCACTGCATTCTCCTCAATTATATTACTCTGAACAAATCTCACGCCGTAACCCTATTCTCACAAATCTCGACAAAGCCCACACTTCTCATTCAAGGTAAAATGTCAACAATTACTGAAAAATCTAAAAATATACGTTACCTATGTTCAGTTAATACAGTAAAACAATTTAAAGAAACAAAAATAATGATCTCGAATTTCGTTCTCTACTAATAAAGCAAACACGTTTATAAATACTACAAAACACCAACTAGCACCAATAGGGGAACTCGGGGCAGAACGGGATAGCGGGGCACAATGGAAAATTGCTCTTTTCTAGACTGGACATTGTTGCAGCCTGTTGTATGAGCATGTAACTATTTCTCCGAATGGAAGGGAAGTGAGGGCAGCCATTCTGATTTAATTTGAAGTGCGAGATCTAAGTGAATTGTTCTCCGTCACGTTACCGCTTGCGTTGTTCTAACGTTTGGTGAATTTCAACGCCAGGTAAGCTGTTAATTGTTAATTGTATACCCTAAAATGACACATTCCCTTAAAGTGCATGACATTTGTTATACTTTAGTTATTTAATGCGTTTAAATATGTCAGTTATTACACTCCATACAAGTTGTTAACCTCTTGGGGCGGAACGGGACGGGGCAGAATGGGATAGTGTCCCGTTCTGCCCCGTCATATTTTGATGCAAGTAGAAAGCAAACCCAGCCTGGATGTTCATGGATGCCAGACTCTCCCAATCAACTACGTTCGCCGAACAACTCAGCTTTCCAGATACCGCCAGAGGCTGTCAATCGAATCACACTAACCTATCAAAATACTCGGCGGACTACAAAACGAAAAGGAAAAACCGTCGTATTAACAGATTCTCCTTATAAGAAGGAACAGCAGAATGCTGTCGCACGTAAAGTAGGCCTACAGAAAGGAGGAGGGTGCAGAAATCTAAACAATGTCGGGACAGAGACGTCAGACGCAATGCAACTTAAGGCAAAAATATAAAACTGTACACCCTAAAAAACCAAAACAGAGGACATCAGAGACCTTAAGAAAAATAAAAGTAAGACGATGATGGAGAAGAGAGAATCAGAGAGAGAGGATGCTGAGTGTCTCTACTGTGGGGACTTCTACTTCGTTTCTAATGAGGGCTGGGTCGCATCGCAGAGTGGGCACACAATTCATGTGCTGGCATAGACAGTGAAGATGAAGAGGAAATATTGATTTGTGACTATTGTCGAAAGGGCTAGTAGTTAGTGGTTTGGTGGTTATTAAGCAGTATACATTTTTTAGAATGGCATTAAAATATTTTCTTATTTTGAAGAATGACTTTTTAATTGTTTAAATTACACATTCCTTAGTCTGAATTGCCTGTTATACAGCATTTTGTCATAATTTAATACGATATTCGTAATTCAAACTCAACGTTTATGTAATAATTTAACAAAAAATACCCTTATCCCATTCTGCCCCGTGGGTGGGGCGGAATGGGAAATATGCAAGACTTTCTTTGAAACATTGTAAAAAATGCAAAATGTACTGTTTTAAGTGATTTTAAAATAAGGTACATTACGTTACACTACAAGGTGTTTTTTTTTATCACTTTAAGAAGTGTTTCCTTGTGTTCACTTATTTTATAGAAATTGTTAAACATTAAGTATCCCGTTCCGCCCCGAGTTCCCCTACCACAAAAATTTCAGATAATTTACTATCTAAAACCAAGAAGGCAAGCGGTCACTGGAACAATCAAAGAAACTAAACACAGTGACCGAAAGTTTTTATTGAAATATTTCACCAGAAACAGCAGGAAATACCGGTTGTAAACTAAAGTACTAAATTTAATAAATGACCACAACAGACAAACAACTGTTTGAAACACAGTGAGTGAAAGTTTCCGAAATCTTATTAAACTGTTACATTACATAAAACAGCACGAGATGCCGTTGAAAACAACCAAATTTAATAACCGAATAACAGTGCACAAACATTTTTGTCAGTACGTAGCTTTAGAACCGCTACAGCTGCAACTGTACGCCTCGAAATGTAAACACATTGATAAGAGTTCGATGAATGATGTAAGCACACTCGCGAATAACAGACCACTCGACAAAATGATACAATGAGGAAGACTGATATGAAAGAAAATCTACTAATAAATCACTTTTACAGCAAAGGTTATCACCAATAAGCGTCAAAATAAATATCTGAAACCTAAGACGTTATAAAATATTGGCGAACGATTTTAATAGCAGTACAGCACTTGTGACGTCACACCAAAGATCTCTGTAACATCCAACGTCATTAATTAATAATTAATGTTGCAGTTACGTTCCTAGAATCAAAGAAAAATAGCAACTGCTGCATCCTTTACACGGAAGGATAATCAACAAAATGATGAAGTCTTGGCACACTAAATAAGTAATATATATGATGCTGTCACTAGTTTGCAATAATATTCTTCTTCTCCTAGTCTCTATTTACAATAATTTCTGCAGAATACCGATATCTACGACCAATAGGTATGAGGTACGACGTATTTGTATTTAAACTGTATTTCGTGTGGTTTGACAGATCAACGTCTTCTTTGTCAGCAGAAACCATTAAAATGGATATGAATGGGAATTTGTGTAGGAGAAACTCATGAACTTGTTTCCTATACGGAATGTTTATAACAGAAAACTACAAAGGTACACTTCACATATCTAGCAAGTCATCGACCTCATTCTGTACACAAATAAACAAACACGCTTCCACACACATCGGGCTTTTCAGTATTTTGTGTGGCATATATTGTCCCAGAATTGTGTTAAACATTTTCCCCTTCATCGATTTCTGATCAAGTTTTTCTAGACGTTTCTCTTGGTTCTAGGAGAATTGCGGAACTGGAAGTTCCCTCTCGAATATTCCCAGTTAGGGCCCCCCAGTGCTCCACTATTAGTTCGCCTTGTATTTAGCTGAAAAATTCCTGACTCGGCTGCTGGTTATTACGGGAACAAGACGGTCTACGTATAGAATGAAAATTATACAAGAAAATTAAAAGGGCTCAGCGAAGTGGTTTGTTATTTTGCTTTCTCTGGTGTCTAAAGAGATGCGTCCATGAGTTTTGGAAGTTAGTATACGCCAAAGAACATCTGAACTACATTTTCTCACATATTCGTGGTGTTGGACAGGAGGTTCACGTACCTGCCAGTATACTGTCGGCGGTGTCGTCTTCCTGTCGGCAAGTAGCACTAGGGGTTAGCAGTAAGAATGACGCGACGAGTATCTTTCGCAAGGAGGGCTGAGAAGGTACTCTCCGTGCTGTAGTCCAGGTGGACATCGTGCAGATTGCACGTAGAGGACGCCAACGGCCAGCTTTTATGCAGCAGCTGAGAGCTGCTGGCGGAGCGGTAATGGTGTGCCGCGGTTCTCCGCCCCGAGCACCGTCCGCGCCAGATAGGACGGTCAGCAGACGCCACGCGGCGGTTGTTATCCGCTACGCAACATTACACGGCGGCCAAGCATGTCCAATGCGCCACAGCACCCTAAGGGGTTCCGAAATCTAGGGCCGAGTCCGACTGAATCGTAGGAGGTGGCGAATGGTTTCTGTCGATGTTTCGTTCAGCTGCATCTGCGACCGAAAGATCGCTAACGTGACACAGTGCTGTGGCGCTCGACGAGGAGGTAACTTTTTCGAATCCTGATGGTAGAAGAAATTTTAATTGCCCGTGTATGAATTTCGAGAGAATGAAAGCTACTTATGTGACGTCCCTGACCGCCAGACCTGGAAAATATGTTATGTCTCATGAAGTCGGTTTGTTGAGATCGGCGCCCACTTTTCATTGTTAGAGAGAAGTAAATTATGTGTCTCATAGACTCCTCTGCCTCATCATCTTAGAATACAAACACGTAATACACCCACTACAGTCACTTGCACTCGACACAACTGCTACGATATAGCCCTCACACAGCGTGACTGAAAGAGCCACTGTTGGAGGAAGCAGAAAATAATGGTAGAAAAGTCGATCATCTAGAACAATTGGAAATGCTGTGACACACAGATTTTTTTCAAAACATGTTAAGTGAACAAACAAAGTTTAACAACTACCACATTTTCAACTATTTCAAAAATATATTTTTACCTAAAGAAACAACATTTTACTAGAGTCAACTGCTTCATAACGTAAGTTAAAATCTGATATATGCACAAATACTTGTTTTACAAAAGACATCTGTGCTTAATAACGTAACGAATCTCAGAAAAAGCAACACTTGAAGTACAGTGTGGCAGTTATTGAACCATATGAAACAAAACGTAAATTAGTTACAAATTATGGCGTACACATACTTTATTCAGCATGTAAACGTCATTATAGATATTTGGATTTAGCTTACGACATTTCCGATACGCCTACCATCATTGGCGATGATGTGAAACTAAAATTCCGAAACTCTGCACGACCCTCTGAAGTGTCGGAACATCGATGCTGTCCATGACCTCCTTAATGTCTGTTTATAGCTCTGCATTGGTTTTGGATTATTGCCGTACACCTTGTCTTTCATGCAGCCCCAGAAAAAGGAGTCGCATGTGTTCAGATCCGGAGAATATGGCGGCTAATCGACTTCCATGCCAGTACCCTCTGGATACTCCAGAGCAAGAATGCAGTCTCCAGAGTGCTCCAACAGGACATGAAACACTCTCCTGCTTCGATGGGGTCGGGCTCCGACTTGAATGAACCGCATCTTGTCGAATTCGGGGTGACTTTGGACAATGGGTATGAAAAGATCTTCCAAAACATTCACCGTGCTATCAAGGAATATCGCACCAATTACTCCGTGACTGGACATTGCACACCATGCATTCAACCTTTGAGGGTGAAGAGACATCTCGATCGCAAAATGCGGATTCTCAGTCCCCCAAATGCGCCAGTTTTGCTTATTGACGAACCCATCCAAATAAAAGTGGAATTCGTTGCTAAACCAAACCAAGGCGCATGCGCATACTAATTCCCATCATCCCCACGGCCACCCGCGCAGTTTGAACGTCCTAACGCAAACCGTTTTCAGAAGTTATGACGATTTCATTTCATACAGTTTAATTATTGTCTCCTGTATACGGGGAAATTTAAAAACTTCGCATTCAGATATTCTTTGACTTGTTTGAATTTTGTTTACAAACGTGCTGAGGGACGAAAATTGTGTATTTACGTGTATATGTGCACAGTCATACCATGTAAAAAAACAGAAATTTTTCAATTGTGTTGAGCCACACTCATGCAATATTTTTTTAAATGAGTAAACCGCCGTTTGACTGTGTATACCTATGTTTATCTTCTGATCTATCTGGATTTGGGCTTTTGTACCATTTTCAGGTACGTTGCCAAAAATTGTTCTACCATTAATCCAACTACTTCAGCACCGTAGTTGAAAAAGTATAAATCTAGATAGTATAGAAGATAAATATATTAACACACAGTGAAATGGCGATTTGCTTTCTTTAAAAAAAGAAATTTTTCCGCTTTGTATTAGTATTGTAAAAATTGTAATCACAATAGGCTGCGTTGTGGTATAACATTGTAGGACGACTCTTACCAGGATAACCAAAAAGAGATGTAGTTTGATCAAGATGAGGCCCCAGGGCTCCAAATGCGTCTTATATTTAAATGAAAATCATGATTTTTGACTTGTTTGTTTTGTTTTAGCTGCTCAACCTACCCCACAGAGTTTCCCAGCCAGGTATGCAATAATACTTTTTCCATTTGTATTGTTTCGTTTGTGTACGTTTTCACTGAAGTAAATGAAAAACATTGGGCATAGATACATACCTGGTTCTACGATGATTAGGCAAGAAAAACGCATTTCTCTTCTAGAAATAATATTATTATAGATGTATGAAGTACTGAAACATTCCAAGCTACTAGAAAGGTGTGATATATCCCATTCTTTTAAGCAGATAAGTCAAAAAACTTAGCGTAAATATAGATATCTATCACTTACTATGTACCGAGGTGTATTGACGTTGATGCTTATATCAGAGAATATTTTTATGATTTCGAGATGGCAATTGCCGAAACCGGTAATTATGAACTGTACAGCTTATGTGATGAAGACGGACCTCTACAAATAAAATGCCACAACGTGATGGCGGACTCATTTACAGTCATTATGTCTTCAGTTGCTTTAGACATCTGTCACTGACGGCGGGATACGTTTTATGTTCACCTGTTACGAATTATAAAATAACATGGTCTCGGTATGTGGTCGTCTGAAGTTGTTCTGTTAATCAAAGCCGGTAAGCAGAGTTGTTCTCCGAAAGGCGCTCTGCACAATATTGCGCTAGTGAGAGAAACCCGTGCTAATGTAATTGAGGAGCACCTACGTTACTTGATGAAGTATATTGACCTCAGCGGGAAGGAGTGGTCAGATCTGAAGGTACCTCCGAGAATACCACAGAGAACTGTTACAGGATTTTTCTGTAAACTGTACTTTCCGTTGCTTAACCTCAGAAGATCCCTTAGGTTGTTCGTGAACAGGATATGTCGCAACTCCTGAAACTTGAAAAATGCACAAACGAACATTGATGCTTGCTGCAGTGACTGATAGCTGACTTTCAGATATTAAAGCGTATTGTTCGTAAACGGATGGAAGTAAAATACGTGCCGTGAGCTATTGAAAGTGGAAAAACCTCATAAACCTACTTCTGATACAGGTGTGAAGCTGATATTCATTAGAAGGATTAGAAAAATTCGAATTTATACAGCTATCCCGTCCCTTCATGATATGAGTTCATTCTACCTACTGACTACCCCAGGATGATTTCCAAATAAATTATGTAATAAGACTGAAAGCTTGTCTTACGTGAAGTAAATGGAAAATAATTTAGAAGAGTCGAAAGAAAGGGTCTTCTTCTCTTTTACATTAGCCATTGGATCCAATGATAAAATGATTAGTGGATTGTGGCTCATTATAAACACGTCTCTAAACTGGTGTTCTTCCTTGTTAAGCAAAAGCTTTGAATGCTAACAGCTTGATTGTTATCATACTGTCTTGGCTCAGAAAGAAACCGCGGAGCTTATTGGAGCAAAGTACTCGTTGGATAATATGAGACCCTGAACTTCTCTCCTCCCTCCCCTTTCCCTTCCCTGTTTCCCATCTCATCCCATCCCCTCACTGCTTCCCTTTCTTCTCCTCCCTCTCTCTTCGCCCCACACATCTTTCTGCCCACCTCTCCTCCTTCCCTCTCACCTCCTACAGCCCCTCCTCTCTCAACATTCACACCCCTTCCCTCTCCCCACTCCTTTATCCTAAGCCAAGAATCTCTTTTGGTAATAGGCCAACCAGAAAGCATCCAAGACCAAACACATATTTAGTCTCCCAATAACAGTGTCCGCATTTTATGTTAGCCCAATCACAGTTCTCAATTCGTTCTTAAGCTGTGCCCCTTTCTTGCAAATACACCAGTGCGAGATCTTTCGAAGAATGCTGTTTTACACATACTTAAATCTCCCAGTCACAGATCAGTACTTTCCGCTCATAAAATTAAAACAGCTGATCAGAAAGTTTCCTATGGTAAGATTGGACAGGGAATGACATAATTCTCGTCAATTGGTAATGGCAATTGTACAAATGTCTTTCTTGCAGGTACGTCTGCCATGCACGATCTGACATGTATGATTATAACGAACATACTCAGATACGTAGCTCACATTATGGAAGGTTTTTGTTTTATTCCCGTGACACTTCAGTTGCCTTTCTTCCACGTCTGTAACCAGTATGTTGCAATTACATTTTCTTTATAAATTTACAATCACATTGACTTATTTTTATTATCAAAATACAATTACAATTTCGTAATACATCTACAACCAGGATCTCACATTGTCAAGTTGGGGCACGACATCATTTTCATCCAATGATATGACGATAGTCTGATGTTGAGGGAGTCGGAGCAATGAGCCAAAATACAGATATGTGCAGCTCCAGTGACATGCAGCGGTGAGAAGACACACACACACACACACACACACACACACACACAGACAGACACACACGCGCGCGCGCGCACACACACACACACACGCACACCAAGGCCGACTTTCATTTAGGCAATACACATATGTACCTGCGAACCCCTACAGACATAATAAACGAAGTGAGACATTTACCTTCTTGATGGGTTTTTAGTATCTGTTGAACAAACTGCCTGCGTTTTCTATCTCTCACTTCCTGTTCCTAATCTTCAAAGTTTACTATTCGATATACGAAATCTCACCCAATAGTTTCGCCTTTCGAACCTACCAATCAGATATTATGTCCTATCTTTCAGCTGACGGAATGTTTATCACATTCTGCAGTTGAGCCTATCACTTCATTTTCTGCGGCTAGAGTTATCTTCACCAACTAAAACTTCAAGCAATATTCGCCGCTTCCCAAAGTTCTTCCTCAATAGACATTATTTCATTATCATGTGAATCATTGCCCACAGTTTCAGTGCCAGTAGGAAAAGTAATTACTTTACCAATTAATTTGGATTATTTGGTGGGCATATTGGAAGTGTACTGACGATTTGTTAGAGCCCATCTTCTACAAGAATTTCTGTTTTGTTCTACCCATAAATGTACATTCCCTTGCTGATAAGTACCTCATCATCTCTAAATGGTTATCAAAAGTTTTAACTGCAGCTAGCTTAACAGCATTGGTACAGTTCTAACCTCTGGTGGGATTTACTGGTTTTCCGGAGAAATTCTTTTGTCTACAAGCATTGATAGCCCTGAGGATTTTATTACAACTTTCAAGACCTTGTGTTGCGTAACACTTTTTTCCTGGTTTTAATTTGAAACAATAACTTATAATTATAACCATCATGTTTCCGTGTATCTTACATTGAGATTTATTAAATCATCTCCATAAAATCCGTCTGTGAATCACCAATCGTCCACACCCACGTCACAATATAGTACCTGATCCCTTATACGGTACTAGATATTTTGTCTAATCGTTTATTGAAAAAGTATGCTTCTTGTCTACCTCCTGTCTCCGCTATAATTTACGTTCGTACCACCTTCTTTTTCTTCTTCAATATCATCATCTTAATCTTCATCATCATCTTATCCTTCACCTCCAATACGTATACTTGCCTCCCTGCCTTCTGTATTCAGAAACTGATCGTTTTTTTTATTTAACCCTCTGCCTTCTCCTTCGCTTTTTTCTTCTTTCAGAATAGCTGCCGTTCCTGATCAATCTCTGTAATGGTTGAGAAATGGATTTGATGCATTTTCCAGTACGGACACACATTCAACTAACTATTTGGCGGTAACGATAGCTTCTTACGGATTTTTGGTCGAGATTTCTACATCTGACATCCATGACTAATCTTTTATCCAGTGGAAGTTAGAGGCATGTTCCAGTTGTTGACAACCGCAGCTCGATAGCATCTGTACTGATTATTAACAAACATCTCAATATATATTGCAATACACAACTGCTCATATGTAGCAGGCGATGACTTTATCGTATCTTTCGTCTTCTATTACTTCTAAGCTTCAGTATGGTAGATTAAATACAAATACAGTTAATACGATAATGCCCATTATTTAAATTATGACTGCTTATAACTATAATAATTATATAAGAATTGGATACATTATCTCCCAATTCTTGTTTACATATATCGAGGAATACGTTAAACGACATATTGGGGTTAACATGATCGCTGATAGAGGTTGTAACCGTCCTGTTAAATTGTTACAGGCTTAGTCAGCCGGTGTCGTAATTTTGAAATGAGAGTTCGTATGAATGTCGCGTGATAAATATTTCGCGTAAGGCGCCGTTGCGACACAGGCAAAGGTCAGTTGTGGAAACTAAGACACTGAAAATTATAAGTTGCGCTATTAAGGAGTACACGCAACTGACTACACAAAATAAGAGGGCACGCACATTCTCGAGTGAGTTGTTCAAAATAAGAATTAATACTGTAAAAGAAACGGGTCATAAGCATAGTTACGTCACTACACACTCAGTTACATGCGAACGTACGATCGGGATAGAGAGACGTACGCTCTAGGTAATATCATTCCCTGTGGCCTGGGTGAAAATAGTTGTGTTAAGATGTATTTAATCCCCTGAGAAAGAAAATAATCGGGCATCGTAATTAAATGAAAAGAAAGATCGCAGGTTCTGAACGTCGCGGCAAATATGACCTAATATTGAAATTGACATTGGCGGCCGCGGAGAGAAAGAAATGAACACATTAACGTACCTCTATTGTTGAGCAGTGCAGTCATGAAGATTGTCGCCACCATGTAAATTTTCCATACACCATTAAAATAATATTAATCTCCCAGAGTTACAGGAGCTGAGATCCATGGTATCGTAAATGAGAACGTTGTATTATTTCAGAAGTTGCGTTCAGTATTTAGCACAATTTCACTAGTAATGACCCACACGTCTTATCCCAAGGACATGAGAACAATGAAAAGTAACTATTACTAAAACTAATAAACGAAGAGCGTAAATCGTCTTTTATCGGTCAGTGTTAAATTCTTTCCAAATTATACTTTCGTATGAGAGTTGAACAAAATCGTCTATATATTTATCAATAAGAAAAAATTGTTGAGTTCCTTTATATCGCCCCCTTGGGAGAATTGTCTGAAGAAATGTCAAATTCCGGGCAGTGAGCCCAACCACATCACACACTGGTAGTTCTTTCACTCCTTTACACACGTACTTGAATTGCACTGTTCGTATCTTTTAAGGTATTTCTCATTACAACTTTGCTTACACAGTTCTGGTGCCGGCCATGGCACTTGGCAATGAAAACAAAACATATACTAGGATATACATTAACTTACCTACTACACAAAAAAATTACTAAATTGTCCTTTACATCAAATACATGAATATTAAATTACATTTTAAACAAGTCCATATTTCAGTTCTTTTGATTGGTTTGTAGCGTCATTGTTGCTGCTCACAAATAACATTTTCAGTAGCACGTTGACAACAAAATTACATTTCACAAGTCTTTTCTATTATTCCACAATTACGTTTTTCTTGAAAATAAAAAGTATTCACAAGAACGTCGTATATTTTGGTGAGCCGATCCAGGCTGCAGGGTTAGCAAGGGTATCTGGAGTGATAAGTCTGGTCCCCTACTAAGTTCACTACACGAAGGTAAGCACTCCACATTATTGTTTAGCTTGCCAACGGCACTCTGTCCTAGCGCACAAACACGTATAATGTAGCGGGCTTCATCGATTTACAAAGTCTCCTTTATTTCGAAGTAAAAGGCTTGTGGTATAAAACTTGTTCTCACTTGCCTCTATGCGTATAACTCAAATGTTATTGTATAAATCACTGTCACTGAATAACTCACTGTCATTGGGTAACTGTACACTGTCCCGTTCATTTTTACCGTTCAAAAAAACTGTAGCTCATGAGACCAATGGCTAGGTTTTAATAGTTTATGTCCACGTTGGTTATATGCTCCTGTATCCTCTTTCAAAATCTTATCTGTGTACATACTGCTCAAAATATTTCATTACAGAAGTTGGTAGTTGAATGTGTTCTCAGAAAGTACGTGCCTCTTGTGCTACAGTTCGCAATCGCGATACTATCTTACATCTCACGGGGCATAAGAGAACAAGTTTTCGAGAACAACAGCATTTCCATAACTGAGGATCGTGCTACAAATGCACTTATACATCAAAACGACTATGTACAAAAAATGAATGCACCAATAGGGCGGGCGGCCAGCCGCTGTGGCCGAGGCGTTCTAGGCGCTTCAGTCTGGAACCGCGCTGCTACTAGGGTCGCAGGTTCGAATCCTGCCGTGGGCATGGATGTGTGTGATGTCCTTAGGTTAGTTAGGTTGAAGTAGTTTTAAGTCTAGGGGACTCATCACTTCCGATGTTAAGTCGAATAGTGCTTGGAGCCATTTGAACCATTTTTGAACCAAAAGTGCTTATAGAAATTATCTCCAAATGAGGAAAAATCTGTGCATTAACTACCCGCGAGCTACGGTGGGGGAGGGGGGGGGATTTCATCTTTACGTCATCCAACATTGTAACAACGCATGGTACACACATCAAAAACGAGTAGAATGAAATGAAAAACACATAAATAAACAAAATCACTATCTTAAATTCTGGCTGCTGTACGCAATACTGCATCCTAACACTATGTATGTGTTTGTAAATGTTTCCATTCGTATGTTCATCATTGTATAACTGGTATGTACACAATTTTTTATGTGACCTTAATCATTCATTCCTTTACTTTTTCCGCGATATATCTTCAACTCAGGTTGGAAAAAATATTATAAACGTAAGAGAAAATCAGTGTATCTATTCCTCTAAAGTCAACATGGGTTCTTAGTACTTTCATGCCAAAGAAAGGATACATTATTAAAAATCTCTGGCTCTACTGAACTTCAAGTAGAGTACTTCACAGTGATCTTGGTAATATGTTACAAAGTCCACCGTAAATCGTAGGGACATTGGTGTAACTTAGTTGCTTGTCATCGCTGGTTGAAGTCTCGTAGCATCTCGATGAACGCCATCTGTAAAGAATTATGTTTCTTTCGCCATTACCTAATTTCTCTGCCGGTCAGTTTCCTGCAACTTACCTCGTATATATTTCTTTTTTTTTATTATAAGAGACGGTGTTAAGTTTGCCTCAGACAACGTTTACGAATCGTACCTCAACAGTGCATTTGCACTCTAGCGTGTGTATAAAGTTGAAAACAATTTGTATTTCAGTAAGATCACTCTAGTTTTTATTCATAGGTAATATTTTTAGATGCACTTTACTTAGATTAGGTTGTCGTGCGTAAGGTATATAGCACTCTAAACTTTCGTTAGCAGTCAGGGATCATTTCATCATCGCAGCATACAAAAAAAAAATTAATACCGTTTTGCTCGATGTATTCATAGTTAATGTCTACTGGTGTGAATATGTAAAAAAAAAAAAAATATTTCATCTGCCACATGACATGTACTTGCGTGACCCTGCACTTCTGCAGTACCTTAGGGAGTCCAATATTTTCTGTAACTTAGCCTGATGCACAAGTAGTGTAAAAAAAAAGAAAATTACAGATACTTATTTGCAAGGTCTGTGATAATTGTTCGCTCCAGAATCCTTCGCACATAAACTTAAAACTAAAAATACCACTGAGATCATAAACTGTTCAGTAAAACATTCCAAGTACACCCTGTGCTAACGTTGCTAGTCATCAAATGATGTTTATGTCCTATCTCGCTTGTGTATCGTGTCCACAGTTACTGACAATTGTAAACAAAGGTAGTGAAATTCTCTGATTCAGATATCTGTATAAAATATACTTACTTTACCCTAATCGCACTCCTTCTTTTTTTACCATAGGTTACTTATTTTACTCATGTACATAGGTAGATGTGATGTGTGGTACTTAAACATGGCAAAATTTCCTCAAATCTCTATGGTCATAGGCCCTTTGATTTTACCATTGTGAGGATATGCAGGTAAACAACATCCGTCATGCAAAATATGTACAATAATGCACGCACCAGTATACCTTATTTCCCACTTAGCGTTTTTCTTGGCTAACACAGAAGGTTTCACGTGGACCTTAAGTAATACTTTTTCCCAAACCACAAATCTGGTAACACCATGTTGCTGTTTGTCAAGGTGTTTCTTACGGCGTTGAGCTGGTTCTGTAATAGAGATGAATACCTGTCTTACCTTTTCATTTAAACCTGCAGGTTGTCTTGGCACATGCTTCATCATGATACCTTAGCAAATTTCTACCCTGGTAGCATGGATCGCCCCCACGGCTATCCATGGCCAACATCGGAAAGCATAATGAGGCCACGTTTAGTTTAACGCCCCGTTATTACTGTTTGTTGGTGTTTCGTTTGTCACTTCTATAGTATTCACTCCCGACGTGTTGTTACGCTGTTGCGCAATCCGATCATGATTCTGACCTGAGTTTATATGCTTAATGTTACTTTGCTCTTGGGAATGATGGGGTTCATTACTAATCGGGTACTGCGACTGCACATTTCGTGGGTCAGCGGTGTTATTATTGCTAAATTGAGGCTGAGAAGTACTGTAAATGTTACCCCACTGATTCCCATTATCGTTTCTATTACAATTTCGTTTCCGGTTACCAGGGTAGCCAGAGTAGTTTCTGTCACCATTTTTTCTTTTCTTTAAAATTTTGGTTATAGTCATTACTAAAACTGCCTCCCGAATTCGGGCCTGGCGTATGCGCTGCCGTGAGGGATCGACAAAAGTCGGTCGTGACTCAGCGCGCAAGCTACATTGTTGACGACGTACTGAAGCTGGCGTTGCGAAGGCTGGTTGCCACCATTGCTACGGAAATTATTTTGGTTGGTGTGGCTCTGTCTTGCATCTTCATCAATTAAGTCAATAGAATCCTAGACAGATAGAAAATACTTCAAATTGATTTCAGGTACTTGTACTAGCTTTTCCCGAATATTAAGCGGTAGTTTAGCTTTCAGAATGCGTAGGACATCAGTGTGTGTCACTGGCTCGTCCCAGAACCTTGTCTTATTTAAATATTTATCAAAATACTTTCGCAATCATCCAGATTTTGGATAGTATTGTTCCGGGTAGAATAAGGCTTTTCTTAACATCTTTTGAACGCCATGTGACCAGTACTTTGAAAGGAACGCGTTTTCAAACTGTTCTAATGTCTGACAAGTTTCAGACATTGCCATCACCTGTAACACTTTATCGTCTTGGATGTAACTCGTAACATATTGTATGTATTGCTGTTCCGACCACGTTTCAGGCAATACATTTCTGAATGACTTTATAAAAATTACCGTATGCACAGACTTCCTTTCAGGGATAAACAACTGAAACAGCCAGTGTTTTAAGGATTCCTTTCTAACAAAGAGGGTTCAGCTATCTGCTGTTTCTTTCTTTTATTTTTAAGTTCCTTTATTTTCATTGCTAAGTACCAGGGCCAGCACCAGATCTATGTAAGCAAAGCGGTGGTGAGAAATCCCTTAAAAGACACGAACAGTGCAATTCAAGTACGTGTGTAAAGAAATGAAAGAATACGAAGGGGGCGATATAAAGGAACTTAATTTTTTTTTCTTATTGATAAATGCATAGATAATAATTCGACTCTCGTAGCAAAGATTAATTTGAAAAGTATTTCACACTGACGGGAAAAGAAGAATCACGTTCTTCGTTTATTGGTTTAGATAATAGCTACCTTTCGTTGTTCTCATGTCCTGGTGATAAGACGCGCTGTGTAATTACTAGTGAATTGAGCTAAAAACTGAAAGCAACTTTTGAAACAAAACGACTTTCTAATTTACGATACCGTGGATCCCTGCTCCTATATCTCTGGAAGGTTATTACTTTATTAATTTTGTATGGTGAATTTATATGGAAACGACGATCTTCGTGACAGCTCTGCTCAACAATAGAGGTACGTGAATGTGTTCATGTCTTTCCCTTTGTGGCCGCTAACGTCAATTTCAATATTTTGGTCATATTTGCCTCGACATTCAGAAACTGTAAGCTTTCCTTTATTTAATTACGAAGTCCGATTATTTTCTTTCTCAGATGAATAAATGAATTTTAACCACACTTCTTTTTTACCCAGCCACGGGTAATTGTAGTACTTAGACCGCACGTGCCCCGATCGTAAGTTCGCATACAACTGAGTGTTCTGACGTAATTATAATTAAGACACATTTTCCTTACAGTATTAATTCTTATTTTGTAGCACTCACTCTCGAATGAACGTGCTCTCTCATTTTGAGTGGTCAGTCGGGTGTATTCCTCAATACACTGTTGGCCATTAAAATTGCTACACCAAGAAGAAATGCAAATGATAAACGGGTATTCATTGGACAAATGTATTTTACTAGAACCGACATGTGATTACATTTTCAAGCAATTTGGGTGCATAGATTCTGAGAAATCAGTACCCAGAACAGCCACCTATGGCCGTAATAACGGCCTTGATACGCCTGGGCATTGAGTCAAACAGAGCTTGGATGGCGCGTAAATGTACAACTGCCCATGCAGCTTCAACACGATACCACAGTTCATCAAGAGTAATGACTGGCGTATTGTGACGAGCCAGTTGTTTGGCCACCATTGACCAGACGTTTTCAATTGGTGAGAGATCTGGAGAATGTGCTGGCCAGGGCAGCATTCGAATATTTTCTGTATCCAGAAAGGCCTGTACAGGACCTGCAACATGCGGTCGTGCATTATCCTGGTCAAATGTAGGGTTTCGCAGGGATCGAATGAAGGGTAGAGCCACGGGTCGTAACATATCTGAAATGTAACGTCCACTGTTCAAAGTGGCGTCAATGCGAACAAGAGGTGACCGAGACGAGTAACCAATGGCACCCCGTACCATCACGCCGGGTGATACGCCAATATGGCGATGACGAATACACGCTTCCAATGTGCGTTCACCGCGATGTCGCCAAACACGGATGCGACCATCATGATGCTGTAAACAGAACCTAGATTCATCCGAAAAAATGACGTTTTGCCATTCGTGCAGCCAGATTCATCGTTGAGTACACCATCGCAGGCGCTCCTGTCTGTGATGCAGCGTCAAGGGTAACCGCAGCCATGGTCTCCGAGCTGATAGTCCATGCTGCTGCAAACGTCATCGGGCATGGATGTGTGTGATGTCCTTAGATCAGTTAGGTTTAAGTAGTTCTAAGTTCTAGGGGACTGATGACCTGAGATGTTAAGTCCCATAGTGCTCAGAGCCATTTTGAACTGCTCGTGCAGATGGTTTTTGTCTTCCAAACGTCCCCATCTGTTGACTCAGGGATCGAGACGTAGCTGCACGATCCGTTACAACCATGCGGATAAGATGCCTGTCATCTCGACTGCTACTGACATGAGGCCGTTGGGATCCAGCACGGCGTTCCGTATTACCCTCCTGAACCCACCGATTCCATATTCTGCTAACAGTCATCGGATCTCGAGCAACGCGAGCAGCAATGTCGCAATACGATAAACCGCAAACGCGATAGGCTACAATCCGACTTTTATCAAAGTCGGAAACGTGTTGGTACGCATTTGTCTTCCTTAAACGAGACATCACAACAACGTTTCACCAGGCAACGCCGGTCAACTGCTGTTTGTGTATGAGAAATCGGTTGGAAACCTACCTCATGTCAGCACGTTTTAGGTGTCGCCACCGGTGCCAACCTTGTGTGAATGCTCTGAAAAGCTTATCACTGGCATATCACAACATCTTCTTCCTGTCGGTTAAATTTCGCGTCTGTAGCACGTCATCTTCGTGGTTTAGAAATTTTAATGGCCAGTAGTGTAACATTACTTGTAATATTCAGTGGCTTAATTTCCACAATTGACCTTTGCCTGTGTCACAACGGCGCTTCACGCCAAATATTTATCACGCGACAATGATACAAACTGTCATTTCAAATTTACGACACTGGCTGACTGTTTTTTTTTTTTATCAGTTTAACAGGGTGGTTTCAATGGCGATGAGTGCCATGACCTTTGTTTCACAGAGAAAGTAGTACAGATTATAAGTTGAAATATTTAAATAATTTTTTCCATCCACTATTGTAACTATAACCAATTGTTTTTGTTACAAGTGCGCCAACTGCGTAGCAGATAAGAAAATTATTACCGAGATCTGTCCATAAAATTTACAAATATTTAGAGTAAAAATTTGGAAATGTAGGAAGTTTTGGGTTGTTAAATGTTAAAAATAGTACCAAGAAAATCGACCGGCGAAAGAAAACACGTAAGGTAAGAACAACAGCACTACTACGCTTCTGGTTGATCGTTAATGTGGGATAGAATTGCCTTTTTTCGACATCCACGGCGTAACAGGCATTGTTTTTCAATTTTTTTACGTAGTTTTGTAGATTTGTGTGAATGTATCTCAAGATGGCCGATCATTTTCCCTGATTTCGCAGATAGAAGTCACTTATCAGGCTTCTGTTTAACCAAAGAAATATTTTACTACATTGAATTCCACGAATGAGCGCGACATCTTCTGGGAGTTGTAGTACGAGCCGCAGTAGTAGTGAAGTTCGG
This sequence comes from Schistocerca nitens, assembly GCF_023898315.1. Lineage (NCBI taxonomy): Eukaryota > Metazoa > Arthropoda > Insecta > Orthoptera > Acrididae > Schistocerca > Schistocerca nitens. The sequence goes on along the minus strand of NC_064617.1, from coordinate 658,651,762 downwards.
CTGCACGCTGACTTAAGGCTATATACAGCTATACTGAAACTAAGATAACAAACCAATTCATCCGGCGAGGAATCTGCTGCTCAGCCTATGCCTAACACAGAAGCGGGAAACATTGCAGATATTGATAACGTAGTCGCAGCGACTAGTGGTACTCAGTCGCAAACGACAGACGATAATATGTCAACTTTGGAAACTGTTCCAGATTCCGCAAATGTACAAGGTCCAGTAGAGCCAGACATTATGCATTTGTTTAGAGTAATGCAGAAAGATTTTATGTCACAATATGTAACTCAGGTAACAGCACAAATGAATTCACAGATAGGAAATGTTACAACAGAGATAGGGAATGTAACAGTCCCAATTAATACATAGATAGGGAAAGTAACAACTTAGATGATCAATGTTACTACACAGGTAGACAATTTCACAACACAGATAGGGAACGTAACCACTCAAATAAACAAGCAAGGCAGTGATGTAAGAAATCTTACTGATATTCACAATAATCTGACAACACAACTGACACAACTAAACAGAGAGGTAGCGGATCAGATAATAGAAGTGGTACGTGAAGATTTAAGTTCCATGAATCAGGATGTTGATAATTTCAAAACCACTTTTAGGATGTGCCAACTCAGATACGTAAGTTAACTGAATATTTCAGTGCCATGAGTGTACAGAAAACCTACCTCATTACAAAGATGCAGCAAGCTGTATATCAAGTTGAGGACATGACAAAACAGCAAAAACAGCGGTTTGAGGACTTTCTAGATGAAAAATACATACACATAAACCGTACTCTAGAAACAGAGTTACAAAAAGCGATAAGTAACACACTGGAACAAGTGTACGCTACACAAGATACATTTGTAGTTAAATTGCAAACTGTCGTAGGCCAGATACAGAAAAATTTGACACAGGACTTACCAGGCTGGCAGAATCAAATAGTCAATCAGCTTAACAGGAAACTTAGTACAATGATAAACGACACAAATACGCAGAAGAAGAGCTTGACAACATAGCCACAGGTAAGAGCGATAGTGCAATTGGTAACTATCCTACTCCGAGTATACATGTGTGTTCACCAAATTGTGAGATGTACGGTAACCAATTGCTAGTGAAATTTTGATAAATAATGAAAGCAACTTCTGAAACAAAAAGACTTTCTCATTTACGATACCATGGATTCCAGCTCCTGTAACTCTGGAAGGTTATTATTATATTAATTTTGTATGAAGAATTTAGATGGAGGCGACGATCTTCATGACGGCGCTGCTCAACAATAGAGGTACGTGAATGTGTTCATGTCTTTCCCTTTGTGGCCGCTAACGTCAATTTCAATATATAGGAGATATTTGCCGCGACATTCAGTACTTGTAACCTTTCTTTTCATTTAATTACGAAGTCCGATTATTATATTTCTCAGATGAATACATGCATTTTAACCACAATTCTTTTCTACCCAGGCCACGGGGAATGATAGTAATTAGAAAGTTCATGCCTCTATCCCGATCGTACATACGCATACAACTGTTATGCTTATGTCCCGTTTCTTTAACAATATTAATTCTTATTTGAATCACTCGCGAATGTACGTGCCCTCTTATTTTGTGTAGTCAATAGGGTGTATTTATTAATAGCATTACTTTTAATGTTCAGTGGCTTAGTTTCCACAATTGACCGTTGCCTGTGTCGCAACGGCACTTCACGCGAAATATTTATTATGCGACAATCCTTCTAACTCTCATTTCAAAATTACGACACCAGTTGCCTAAGTTTTTAACAATTTAAAAGGGCGATTACAAGGTCTCACACTACATTCGTCTTGTTTGAGAAGATAATTACATTACTATTGGCTCTAATAATTGTTTAAAAATTCTGTTCTATGCATGACACAGTTAAAACAATCTACACCATAATGGCGACAGACAGAAAATCACACTTTCATACGATCTTACTTATCACGAACAATATCATCAAAAAGAAAAGTCAAAAGCTATGGCACTTCATCAGGTGTTATGTCGTGCTTACTTGAGAATCTGTAATTAAAGTTTTCTAACTCTTCTCCTATGAATTTATATGCGTATTCGGATTAGATCTGATTGAAGACATAGAATTATGTCGATTTTAGGGTATAGGGTCAGTTGTAGGTTTTGAGTGAAACGCAGCTGAAAAAGAAACCTTAAAGGCAGAAAAACATTCAGTAAATGTTCGGGAAGTTAAAGTCCTCTGCGTTGACTGTAACGTATCTATAGGTTCATTCTACAATTCTGCTCCTACTTACACGTTACATCACCTCTGACTTCCAGTACGACCTGGATGTAAGACTGTGGAATCAACAAATTCACCATTTCATATGCCAATTGTGGTAAGACACGTTTAGAATTAAGTATATCAATTAGAAGTCAAGACGAAATTCTTGTGAGCTTTGACTGTGAATAAATAAATGTTCAATTATACGTTAGAAAATGTGTACAGGCTGAATGTTATTTCTGAAAATAAACACAAGAACAATTAGAAAAAAATCTGTGAAGAAATTGTATTTACTACCCATAGATGAGAAATACTACTATCACTAGGCTACACATCGCTATAAATACCGTCATCATTCTCAGTCAGCTCTCATTAAACATTGTGGTGAGTAGGGAAGAATTTGAGTTACATACTGAACGTGAGAGACAAAAATTCTCGTTGACAACTCTATTACTCGCTTCGAACGTGGTAAAGATAAAGAGTTTGGTCAAGAAAATTTCATTCACAACGGTTCCATATCTGTTGTGATATAAAATGAAAACAACTACCAACTGCAATGCGAGAGTTGTCTGTATATCGAAGAAAGACTTCTCAACGAAGCAGGAGTGCTGAAAGCTGCTCAAACTGACTTAAATAGAAATTATGCGTTTCATGTGTTTCAAGAAATTCAGTATGATCTGAATAACGAACTCATGGGTCACGTGCATATTCCCTGAATTTCAACGCCAATGAAATGAGACATGTCTTTTAAGTCAAGTGTAGCAATAGCGTTGCAGAATGTTATTCGTGTCCTGTCTGCTACGAATCAGTACAAGTTACTCAAGGAGCGATGAACAACGAGATAGAGAGTAAATGAGCTTGTTGATAATTAAAAACATTTCTGCTTCTGCAGCCCACTCAGTATGATACTTAGGATCACAGAAGACGACAGGAAAATTATTTCAAACGCTCGCCATGAATTTGCACTGATTCTCAACAGACAGGAAACTGATTGTGTTCTGGTTAAAGCAGGTACCATGTTGAAAATTGTACTCGAAAAACTGAACTGGGAAATGGTAGAAATTTTAGTTTTGGGAAGAGAAAACATAGTTATGGAACACCATAGAAAATGAAACTTCCTGGCAGACGACAAGTGTGTGACCTACTGAGATTCGAACTCGTGTCTTTTGTCCTCCGCAGGCAAGTGCTCTTCTGCACGACTCAGGACCCGTCCTTAGCTTACTTCGTCCAGTACATCTCTAATCTTCCAAACTTCATAAAAGTTCTCCTGCGAAAGCTGCAACACTATCATTAGTGGTCGAAAGGATGTTGAGGAGGAACAGAGTTCGTGTATCTGTCCGGCACACAGTTTTAATCTGCGAGGAAGTTTAATATCAGCGAACACTTCTCTCCAGAGTGAAATTTTACTTGTGGATTTATAGAAATGGTCTGAGCCCTCCGTTCTGTCATTGGGATTTAATTAAAAGTATTGCGCTAGCGATTAGTAAGTGGAAGTGGCAAATTCAATTCAGCAGGTGACTCGAACCAACAAAACGTGTAATTTCAATTTTTCAGTCAATATCCAATATCTACAGCCCATTCGATGCGATAAACATAACGGAATGGAGGGTATATCTAAATTCGTCTAAATGTCCAGAAGAGAACTATTGTTAATTTTAGCACGAAGAATTCAACAAAAGTGTATGCAATGTATTGCTATTTTCATTCACTGCATTATGAACAAAAAGGACTCATGAGTCATACAGAATTCCAGAAGAGTCCCGTAAACTTAATCCACTGTTTGAGTCAAGATGAAGACACATGGAAAGCGTCTGTTACTGATATGAGAACTGAAATGTGAACGAGGACGTGGTTCCAGAGAAATACGATAGCATACTGTCTGGATATTCATACCTATACTATAGAAATGATTACTTTAATCAATCGGGTATCAAGGAGTCGTACCGATAGCCTGTAAAAGCTGTTTATCATACTGCGTCCTCTCTCCCCGTTCAAACTGCTGAACATCCGGATTGGTTTTTCTCTTCATACCGAGTTGTTTTAATTTCTGAAAAACCGATTCTCTGTATTCTTCAAACAGCATACAATCTGGTGGAGTATTTTTGAAGAAGTATTAATAGTAGTAAAAGTAAAGAAACTTAAATGTTCTAGCACGAGAGATATTGTAGAAAGTGTCCAAGTTCCTTCTCATTATTATCTTAAGTCTTTTATAATACAGCTATAATGTTTTGACAGCATTCACAGAACCTACATTCCACTAACACTCCCCCCCCCCCCCCCTTCCATGTCTGTCTGTCTACCAAACACATACACATGTTCCCAGAAAAGAGTGACTATCGATAGTCAAGTATACTGATAACGCACTTATCTGGATTTTTCGATCGCAGGCCTCCTCTGGAAGCCATATGTAAGTTCTGGAATCTCGTTTCAGTTCACCTCTCACATTACTTGTGTGTACCTTGTAGGAGGCGACATCTTACTGAAAGTTAGAGACTTTTATCGTGTTTTGGAGGGGAGTTTGATTTTTTGCCTAAGACTGTTCATTGCTACGCTTTTTTTGCGGGAACATATAGACCGTCCCTTTGATTGACTAGGATTCTTCTCCACAGAATGTCAGTTAGTGTTGCATGAAATTGCGTCTCAGTTGTTGTGAGGTGCTCGTAGTGGCTTCTGGCGATTTCATTCTACAATGCACAATGCACTACTGTGACTTGGACGCAATAACAGCAAAACTCTTATTGGAAAAGTCATCACCATTGCAGAAATTGCGTATCTGGTGTGTGACTGGGGACATAATGAATGGTTTACGGTCAATTGTACATCCAGAGTCGCGTGTGATCGTCAAGGAATTGGAGAAATTGAATTTGGATTAAGGTCTTGTTACGAGAATATGATCTGTACAGTTTTGATGAAAATAACTACTCTTACTTCCTGTACTAAGAATGAAAATGAGTATAGACAGAATTGTTAAATTTAATGTGAAGTTCGATCAGTGGTGGTGCAATTGTCTTAAGAGATTTTACACCTCATGTCAGTGAGTGAAATGTCAGCGTGTTGTAATGTTTCCATAATAAAATTTATATGTGCAGAATTTCCGTTTTCGTTGTTTCAGTAACGTTTGGTGGCAGGAGGACCAAGACTTCTGGTCAGGTAAATACAGGGTTGTAAACACAAAATCAAATAGGGATAATACAGGAGTAGGTTTAATAATGAATAAAAAATGAGAGCGCGGTTCAGCTACTACGAACAGCGTAGTGAACGCATTATTGAGGCCAAGATACACACGAAGACCACGTCTACCACAGTAGCACAAGTATATATGCTAATCAGCTCCGCAGATGACGAAGACATTGAAGAAATGTATGATGAGATAAAAGAAATTATTCAGATAGTGGAGGGCGACGAAAATTTAATAGTCATGGGGGGGGGGGGGGGGTTGGAATTTGATAGTAGGAAAAGGAAGAGAAGGAAAAGTAGTTGGTTATTATGGAATTGGAGTAAAGAATGAAAGAGGAAGCCACCTAGCAGAATTTTGCACAGAGCATAACTTAATCACAACGAACACTTGGTTTAAGAATCATGAAAGAAGGTCGTATACGTGGAAGAAGCCTGCAGAGACTGGAACGTTTCAGATATAGTTTATAATGGTAAGGCAGAAATTTTGGAACCAGATTTTAAATTGTAAGACATTTCCAGGGACAGATGTGGACTCTGACCACAATTTATTTGTTATGAACTGTAGATTAACACTGAAGAAACTGCAAAAATGCTGGGAACTTAAGGAGATGGCATTTGGATAAAATGAAAGAACCAGAGGTTGTAGAGAAATTCAGAGAGAGCATTACGGAAAGATTTACAGGAACAGGGGAAAGAAATACAGTAGAAGAAGAATAGGTAGTGTCGAGAGATGAAGTAGTGAAGGCAGCAGAGGATCAAGTAGGTAAAAAGACGAGGGCTAGTAGAAATCCTTGGGTAACAGAAGAGATATTGAATTTAATTGATGAAAGGAGAAAATATAAAAAATGCAGTAAATGAAGCAGGCAAAAAGGAATACAAACGTCTCAAAAATGAGATCGACAGGAAGTGCAAAATGGCTAAGCAGGGATGGCTAGAGGACAAATGTAAGGATGTAGAGGCATATTTCACTACGGCTAAGATAAATACTGCCTACAGGAAAATTAAAGAGACGTTTAGAGAAAAGAGAACCACTTGTATGAATATCAAGAGCTCAGATGGAAAACCAGCTATAAGCAAAGAAAGGGAAACATAAATGTGGAAGGAGTATTTAGAGGTTCTATGCAAGGGCGATGTATTGAGGGCTATATTATGGAAATGGAAGAGGACGTAGGTGAAAATGAAATGGGAGATATGATACTGTGTGCGAGAATTTGACAGAGTGCTGAAAGACCTAAGTCGAAACAATTCCCTGGGCGCTGACAACACTCCATTACAACTTCTGATAGCCTTGGGAGATCCAGCCCTGACAAATCTCTAACATCTGGTGAGCAAGATGTATGAGACAAGCAAAATACCCTCAGACTTCAAGAAGAATATAATAATTCCAATCCAGAAGAAGGTAGGTGTTGATAGGTGTGAAAACTGCCAAACTATCTGCTTAGTAAGCCATGGCTGCAAAATGCTGACACGAATTATGTAAAGAGGAAAGGAGGAACTGGTAGAAGCCGACCTTGGGGAAGATCAGTTCGGAATCCATAGAAATGTTAGAACACGTGAGGCAATACTGACCGTACGACTTACCTTAGAAGATAGATTAAGGAAAGACAAACCTACTTTTCTAGCAATTATAGGCTCAGTGAAATCTTTTGACAATGTTGACAGGGATACTCTCTTCCAAATTCTGAAGGTGGCAGGGGTCAAATACAGGGAGCGAAAGGCTATTTACAAATTGGAACAGAAACCAGGTGGCAGTTGTAAGAGTCGAGGGGCATGAAAGGGAAGCAGTTGTTGAAAAGGGAGTAAGAAAGAGTTGTGGCCTATCCAAGATTTAATCCAGTCTATATATTGAGCAAGCAGTAAAGGAAACAAAAGAAAAATTTGGAGTAGGAATTAAAATCCACAGAGAAGAAATAAAAACTTTGAGATTTGCCGATGGTATTGTAATTCTGTCGGAGACAGCAAAGGACCTGGAAGAGCAGTTGAACGGCATGGGCAGTGCCTTGAAAGGAGGATATAATATGAACATCAACAAAAGCAAAACGCGGATAATGGAATGCAGTGTAATTATACCGACTGATGCTGAGGGAATTGGATTAGGAAATGAGACATTTAAAGTAGTAGATGAGTTTTTCTATTTGGACAGCAAATAACTGATGATGGTCGAAATAGAGAGGATATAAAATATAGACTGGCTATAGCAAGGAAAGCGTTTCTGAAGAAGAGAAATTTGTTAACATCGAGTATAGATTTAAGTGTCAGGAACTCTTTTTCTGAAAGTATTTGTATGGAGTGTAGCCGTGTATGAATGTGGAACATGGACGATAAATAGCTTGGACAAGAAGAGAATAGAAGCTTTCGAAATGTGGTGCTACAGAAAAATGCTGATGATTAGATGGGTAGATCATGTGACTAATGAGAACGTACTGAATGAAATTGGGGAGAAGAAGAATCTGTGGCACAACTTGACTCGAAGAAGGGATCGGTTGATAGGACATCACCAGGTTAGTATTGGAGAGCAGCGTGGAGGGCGACCGAGAGACGAATATACTAAGCAGATTCGGAAGGATGTAGGGTGCAGTAGTTACTTGGAGACGAAGAAACGTGCACAGGATAGATTAGCATGGAGAGCTGCATCGAACCAGTCTCCGGACTGAAGACCACAGCAAAGACAGTAGTTTATCAGAGATTCGATTTTCAGCTTCAAATTCTGTACAGTGCTTTGTAATAAGTAAAATACGCTGATTGCCCACCAGGTCTTCAAGCCATCAATTAGAATTTTCGCAACACTTAAAAGGAGTGATAATTTCGTGAAAGAAAGAAGACACTCAGGCCCCATGCACTTAAAATTTATTAATCAAAATACTGGTTGCCTTTGGAAATATGTTATCAGTATTCCATAGTCTGCAAATGTAATACACGCGAATTTTGATCGTCGATGAGAACTGTCATCGTCAATTAATAAACAAATCGCAGAGCGAATTTAAGAATCATAACATGTTCTTAAAGTTGGGTGCAGTCGTTTTACTCTGGTTACCGCGCAAATAGTAGTGGATGGATTCGGTCACAGTTCTTTTTTAACCAATGCTTTGTTTCTGATGTTGCAACATTAAGCAGTGGCGAACGAACTGAATACTATAACCACAATGCATTTGTCTCAATTTAGAGTATGTGCTTACATGGTTTTACACGTAGGCTTCACTTAGGAATGAAGGATCTAGACGTTTTAACTACAACACAAAATGAATACTTAACGACAAAGTTTGATAAGGATGCAAAAAGAAGAAGGTTTACACAAATCCAGGAAGATTGACACGGGGGCAATGTAAGTGTCACGGACACATTGCGCAACAGAAAACCTACTCGTCATAGATTGTGCGGTTGGTCCCGGCGGAGGTTCGAGTCCTCCCTCGGGCATGGGTGTGTGTGTTTGTCCTTAGGATAATTTAGGTTAAGTAGTGTGTAAGCTTAGGGACTGATGACCTTAGCAGTTAAGTCCCATAGCTTTCACACACATTTGAACATTTTTTTTTGAAAACCTACTCATAGCGAAAAATAACGTGACAATAACAAATAATTATTACATTTCCAACACCTCTTCACGAACTGACTTGATAAATTCGTGCGGTATTATAATCTGCGTCCCTGAAGCCTATATGTTTACAAAACAAAGACAGTGTATGTTACTTAATTGAACACTTCACTTTTATTATCCAGGTATATGTGGCTTTGAAAAGTAAACACTTGTATAATTGTAGTGATATAAGGATAAATAATAAAAATAATACTAAAAAATAAATAACAGGATTAACAACGACAAAATAACTTAACACTGTATGAAATTATAAGTATATACAAAAATAATTTTAACAATATGTTTTAATAACTATAAATAAATGTAACACACTTGCAGCATTGAAGTACAGTGCGCTGAATCGAATTTTTTATAAGTTTTCTGATGAAATAGCACTGTTTCTACGCTTCTAATAATATTGTTGCCTACGGATGAACACATATAAGTTTACATATCGAAAAAATAAAGATTCGAAAAATTCTGCATTCTATCAAAAAATGGGGATACACAATAGGGACTGTTTGCTGTGATACGACGGACTGAGCAGTTACTGGGGAGCTACTGAGTTAAAGATTACTATTGCACAGCGTAACTTTCTATTGTGAAACTCTAAAGCGTACCATGATCATCATCTGTGTCCTCTAATTGGAGTATTTACAGCTATTATGTAGAAGACAGTTTGCTGTCAGCCTTTCCATTTTGCTGTAGTTCGATATTTGTTACGGAATCTCAGTATTTCTGTCGACTCTGAGTAAGCTAGTTAGTCTTTCCCAGTGTGTTTAAATGAATGTTTCAAGTTAACGTAGATTTCCCTATATAATGATATTACAGATGAATTTTTAATGTTTCTTCACTGACTCATTAAAGTAAGAGTGGTAAGTTGGATCTACAAACATTTTCTCTCATGTTGAAATGCCCATGTTTGATTTGTGACGTATATCTACCCTATATTATGTACCTTGATTCAAAATACTGAAATTTTAAGAGTCACTAAAGGATTGGAGCAGAAGTGAGATGCCAGAAGTGCTATCCTCCTAGTAAAAACTGTTGAATGTCGTCATAATAAAATCAGTCAGTGACCACTTTTTATAAGTTACGCAGTGCTATGTATGTTATAGTGAACATCAGAGTGAGAACGAGGGTGGAAAGCATTTGGTTTCAACTCAACATTTTCAAGAAGGTAATTAAAGGATACCAATATCCTTTGAATTCAAGATGTGTCCACTGATCAAATACCTGGAAGAATAAACTGAAAAAGAAGGTCTTGTACATGTGGTGCTCTGCGGATTGGAAATATTGTAATTATGCGATATATATATATGATATAACATATCAATTTAGGCCAGCTTACGTGTGTATTAAATGACAGATCTACAAAAAAAGAGGGAATTCATTGTGGAGAATTGTTTAGTTATCCGGTGATTTAGAACGAAATGAAATGCTTATTTGTAGTTCATGGCCTACAGAATAATAGGGCAAGGTTGGTATGTAGTTAATCTTTAAGTAAGATACTAAAGAGGTGTAGCTGAAAATATAAGGGCAATACAATTGTGCGCCTCTAGATACAGATTAACAAAACCAAATATTCTCGAATCAGTATTTCGGTTTGGCGCACACTTAAGAGATTTAATTGTTAGCGAGTAGGTATAGTGCCACAGTTACATGGAGTCCAATTGATTATTTGTATATTATGTGTTTCAGTTTGAAATGCCTGAATGTTCTTTCTAATTCAGTGAACTCTAGTCGACCCCCAATTACTCATTGCCGAATATACAACACGGAAAATATATCTCAGGCAAATCGTGAGTTAATAGCGTGTTTTCGACTAATGTTTTCAAATTGCTGGTGTTACGGATATGTACGTCTGGTGACCTATTTTTGGCATTCATGGTTGAAGATCGTGTAAAGAAGTAGTTGTAAGAGGGAATATAAACGCGAGAGATTCAAGCTGCGGCAGCTGCACCATCTTGCTGGTGCAAGGGAATGGGCTGGTAGGCGTGGTACGGCAAGTCGACGCTGCGTCGATAGGGCCCGCTGCCTCCAGTGCTCCTGTCGTAGTGGCCCGGGTGGTCGTATCCGCCGGAGTGTGCGAAAGCGTGCGACACGTGCGGCGTCTTGACGATCTCGTAGGTGACCTTCTCGTCGCCGCCGCCGGCCACCAGCTTCTTGAGCGCCACCAGCGTGGAGATGACCAACGCGATCTTGGCCACGAGGAGCGCCTTGGCGGCTAGGATGGCCACGCCCTTGTAGGCGATGGCCAGCAGGCCGCCCTTCATCAGCATCGCCATCAACATGAAGCTACTGTACCGCTTCCTGTTGTAGCCATTTCTCCTCCTCCCTGCATACGACAACCATAGCCTTTTTAATGATTTTTGATAAGACTGAAAACAACGATCTAAATACATTACAGTAAGCTGATCAGTCTTGATAGCAGAATACTTTATTCGTTTTAAGCGGTTTCACTCTTTGAAGATCTTCATCAGTTCATTCAGTCTCATGCAGCTATCTGTGAAAACTGTGAGTGGAGCCAAACATTTAGCAAATTCATATTCGTTGACAGCTGAGCAGATGCTGACGTTTGGCTTCGCTCGCCGTTTCCTCATATCGCTAAAGGAGACACTTAATGGTCTCATGATGATCTCCAAAGGCTGAAACCTATTACTGTTAATACAATATTTTGTGATGTAGACTGATTACTTTATTAAAATAGTCCTTTTTACCTCCATGCTCTCCCAAGGAAGTATTCAGTATTCACCTCAGTTATCTTATGTTGGCTGACGTACGTAATAAATGATATCGCTACCAACAGTTCATTCAGTTTACTATACGTTACGTAAAGATCTATGTAGTCCAATGTGTTGAAACGGGTATGAGTGAAATATATCTAAGTATAATATTTCAAGTCCTGTTGTCGTGGTAAATCAGAGGTATTTAACAAAACCATTTTAGGTTCTAGCCAGCGTCACTACAAACTATTAAAACAATTGAACTTACGAGTTTTTGACCGTCTTAGTGGCAGTCTTAACCGTGTCAACAGCTGGATTATAGAGATGAAGATTCCCAATATACTATTTCTGTTGTCATGTGGCTATCGACGTCACATGTCACATACGACGTCGTAAGCCGACTGGCAACCCAAATAATACTGTAAATAGGGGAAGATCATTACTAGAATTCGGACCAGAGGACCTCCGCAAATTCGGTGGGAATATTGATGGTTTACTTTATTTAGTGTTTTATGATTACTAAACTAAATTCTTTCCGAAGGAGCCATGAAGGTCCAACGGTACCGACCGGCCCCCGTCCATCCTCAGCCCACAGGGGTTACGGGATGCGGAAAGAGGGGGCCTGAAGTCAGCACACCGCTCTCCCCGCCGTATGTCAGTTTACAAGACCGGAGCCGCTGCTCCTTAATCAGGTATCTCCTCAGTTTGCCTCACAAGGGCTGAGTGCACCCTGCTTTCCAACGGCGCTCGGCAGACCGGATGGTCACTCATCCAAGTGCTAGCCCAGCCCGCCAGCGCTTAACTTCGATGATCTGATGTGAACCGGTGTTTCCACTGTCCCAAGGCCTGTGGGTGTTTTATGATCATGCAGCCTAATACCCAAAGCGATTTTCTTCAGTTCTATTCTGGCCGTTGGACCCTACAAACTTATAACTTGTTTGTTTTGATAGCCGTTATAGGAAGACAGGAAAGCTACAAAAAAGGAAGATTACGTAAATGTAGAGGGTTATTATGCAAAAGTGTCTTGCTGAATGTCATTCTAAAGACGTCAGTGTTATTGCTTCATTGATATTCCTTCGCCGAATTGGATATCGGGGGGGCGGGGTAAAATTCCTAAACGAATACAGAGGTATGCTACCACCGCAATTAATGCTGACTTCCGAGACAAAATGGTAACTCTTGCAGGAATGACGTTTTTCTGACAGTTATAGAACATATTGAATATTATCTTGAAGTAAATGAGGTAGCGTGGCAACCAGGTGGAAAACATCTTACTTATCTTCTACCTAAGTTTTTGCTAAGCACAGAGTTGAATCACATTAGGTAAGGGCTTCTCTTGGCTTTTTAATTGTAGTAGTAGCTCCCACATTTTGCGAATGGTCGCCCAGAAGTACAACCAAATGAAAGTGAATTTTACCGGCTAAGCATATTATAAGAGTCCTGTTCACTATACGGTAGTGAGCGAGGTAAGTTGCCAAAACGAAGTATCCAAAACAAGGAAATGCAACCATCTGGAAGACTTATGTTCCACGTCAACTTTGAAACAGCCATCAATTTCAATCGAAATGCGGGGTCATCAGGCCCAACACGGTGTCAAAAGGAAGTATGATTCCTGCTTGAGAACTAGAGAGTTAAAAACAGAACTATTAGCAGGTATATACAATGCAGTGATGGTGTAATTGACTTATTTGACTTATCGGCTCATTCTAAAGACTGTGACAGCCAGCATCAGTCTTGCGTTTATGCCCATGTTCTTGTTTCTGAATCGCGTGATACTCTGATAAATTTGTGAGACACATAGTGATGTATAGATATAGTCAGCACTGCCCTGAACTAGGAAGAAATGAATCATACAAACAAAATTGCCATCATAGCCTTGCTGGATGTGGTTGTAACCTCTCACTAGTAATCTGGTGTTGACGTTGATAGTCCACTGCCTCAAATTCAATGTGAGCGATTTCGACTGACTGTGCACGTCTCCACCGTACGTATAACACACGTGGGTCATCGCAGCCCACAAGCTGAAAGAACTTCCCGAGGCGATATTTATGTTACTGTGTTCTCCTTATTTCATGTCTGTATGCCGAGGAGGGAACAACTCATCACCGTCGACGTACTGTCACACTACTTACAGTAAAGACATCAGTAACCACCGCCAATGAACGAACTGCAACAGCTTATATAGCATTGAAAACATCACTGTCGTGCCAACTCTGGTAAAACCCATTTTCAAAGCAAACTGAATGTTAGTAATAAATTTGTAAGTTTCCTCGAATAGATAAATTTCTCAATGTCCTATAATTTGTTTATCATCGGTACACAATGCTCAATTTGCTTTGTTTTCTCTCTCAGATTTATTGCACGTAATGTTGTGTGCATTAAATGAAATCATCGTAATAAAGGTTTGCGATTAAATAATTAATAAATATTTCGGAAAAGTTTCGCGGTCTCAGAAGGAACCCTGGATTTCAGACAGACCTCAGAAATATTCTATTGGCGCCAACGTAAGTGTCACGTAAGGACAGCGATGAAAAGGTAAATTAGGACTCGTGGCATATAGACATTCGATTTTCCTTTGCTTTGCAAGATGAACGAGGAAGGGAATGATTAGTAGCGATACAAGTTATCCTCCGCCACGTACCGTATAGTGGCCTGTGTAAGAAAGGTACTGCAAAATTTACTTAAGTTAAGATTACGTTTCATTAGTACTATCGAATTCAGCTATCTGACTGTCCCCATCAAAATTGAAATAATATATGTCGATTTATGGAACGTTTGATACGGAAAGTGATTTCGTTTGTTAAACGCATATACATAAACAACAATAAACGGTCATCTAAACTCCACAACTTAACGCTTACGATGTACAAGAACACGTTTCATTTTATACAATTATCTATTTCTATATGGGTATATCCTCAATATCGTACGCATGACATGACGGGTAGTGTATTTCAAAATACCAGGCTGCAAACTAAGACAGGCGGCATATTCTTCCCAGCTTCGAATCTTAGTAATTGATTAATGACCATCAGTTTGTTCATTTTTTTGTTTCTGTTCGCCAGATTCATTAAATATACAAATGCATCCATTCATAAACATTGGCGATGTAAGCCTGCAACAAAAAATGTAGAAACACTGAGGGTTTTTATTCGGCAGACTCTGTGATGACTAGCAGTCGGAAACCTTCTCTTCTCAGTGGTACAAGCTACAAGAGCAGAAACTGCACTTCCTTAGATGATATAAAACAAATATAACTCAATGTCTAAGCAAAAGAATTTCAAGACAGTAAAACGCCCTTTCAAGATTTTCGATCCGACATTTACTGATTTAAAATTCATACTGATTTTTCACACAAAGTGAGATTCCTTTCATCCTAAATCCAAACAGTTGTTAAAGGTGAAGAATAAACCATTGTATATTGAACTGAGATGTTTTAGCTTAGAAGTATCATTCTTAGAGGCTGTATGTTATCGATATTAGATGATTATGACTAGTGTAACAGATCAAATTTGAAAAAAATGTTTCTGCTGTTGGAAAACTCTTCTGCTCGTCCTCTAAGAAGTTTGGCATCAAGCTAAAAGTAAACACTGTTTCTAATTTATTTATAAGCAGAAGATTCAGCTGTTTGTTTACACTCCTAGTTCATCATATATCGTAAATTTGAGGCCTGCACTTTCGTGTACACGCACTGCACGGGTAACTTGTTGCCAGCTATTGGGAGAACAACATGTCAGGAAGTGCTGCATGACAATGGTGATATCACTTCAAAGAAGGCCAATGAACGGTAGGAACTCTCGACTTGGGAGAAACAGCATTTGCTCCAATGGATGAGCATTCTATCAGTGCACGTAAAGTTGCACTTGAAACGAATGTCACTTGCTGTACTGTTTTGAAACAAATACATCAACCACAATTACGTCCATATCATTCATAGAAATTAAAAGCTTCAACTTCTACAATTATGTTGAATTAATGTGTACTGCAACTGTGTCCGAATCCTGTGCGGGTAGCGACAATTACATTCGCGGGTACCTGTTTCACTACTAACAGAATGGTCAGTACTGGTTACAATCTTGTATGAGCGGTTCAGAATACATACGTTTGACTTATGTAGAGTCAACAACACTAATTTGTAGCGAAATTGTGGGCAGACATAATTAATGGCTGGATATTGCCCCGTACTTACTCTCTCCACTTCTGAATACACCTGCATGTCCGAGAAACATTTTCTCCGTCTTGTTGGAAGATTTTTCACTTCTAGTAGTGCACGTGCGATAGGTTCCTTGTTAAGTTTACTACAGTCATTGCTGACATAAATTGTTTAGTGGCATTACCGACCTAGATTGTCTATCCCTTACCAGGAGCTCAGAAAAATTTCTTCGCCGCTGTCCTTGTAGGAGCTTCAGTATAATGTTGGCTCATAACATGTTTGACGCAGCCATCGACCAAGAAACATTTACGGGATTTTGATAATTACTTGACAGTTAAAACTGGTGTACCCACTAAACAATTTTGAGAACATTGTTGAAGTAAACTTTATACAGAAAAGCAGCCTGTTGACCAATGCTCTCAGCCAGTTGTTGATTTTGTCGTAATCACCTGCATGGATTCCTAAATGTTGAATAGAGGAGATCCTGTTTTATGAGACGCTCTTCCGCATGATTTAACACCATTTGATTTCTTCTTTGGAGGACTTGTTTATGAAACCTTCAGAGTGACTGAAGAAGATCTCCTACATGAAATTATCTATATCTGTGACATTGTTTGAATAACAACTGCAGAGAAGTTGCGGGGCTCCTGCTTAGG
Organism: Schistocerca nitens; assembly: GCF_023898315.1. Classification (NCBI taxonomy): domain Eukaryota; kingdom Metazoa; phylum Arthropoda; class Insecta; order Orthoptera; family Acrididae; genus Schistocerca; species Schistocerca nitens. The sequence goes on along the minus strand of NC_064617.1, from coordinate 658,635,226 downwards.
CAACTGCTGTGAGTACAGCAGCTAGAAGAAGTGAATTAAAATTATTGCTAGAATGTGTCTACAGAGAATTTCAGCATTAGCAGAAGACCAACGGTGAATTCAAAATTTCTCATTTTTGTTTACAACTTTTCTATTAATCCATATCTAGAATAGGATACCTCTCTCAAAGAAATACATTAAAGTTTAGTCATCATCCATGAATATTTCTTCGTAACAAAGAAAGTAGTGTTTTGGAGGATAATACACCAATGAATGCTATATGTTCTGGATGTCTGAAAAACATATCCATCAGTAGTTGGTAGTCGTAACAACTAGAAAGTAAAGAATTATAAACACACATGTAGAAACAAAGACTTCTTGAGATGTGGGCCACTTAACTTTTATGGAGAACGATCAGTACTCTGTGGTGCAGGCTGTCTTTGCGCTCACACTCATTGTTGGTACTATTGTCAGACTAGCACGTACAGTTGTGTCCTACATCAGCTTTTCTCTACGTTTCTTTTCTTGAGATTGTGAGATTGTGTTGACGTTAGAACAATGTTAATGACCTCACGAAGTGAGGACAACGATGTCAGTGAGACTGTGTGCTATTATTCTCCGCTGGACGATATCCTCAGCGTCTCATTCTATCTGGAAAAAAAAAATGCATTATTCGAGCGACTTAGAGACCTGGAATACTTTGTAACAATGTCCAGGGATCGTGGTGTTCCTCGCAAATTTCAGACGCTGGATTTGGAGGAACGAATGTTGTAACAAGATGATATTAAAAACCAATGTGAGCGAAGAACTGAAAATATTCAAGGCATGGACCTCGCTCTAGCGCTGTCATTTCACCAAGAGCAGTTACATTATCCATGTACAAGAACTGCATAAAAACGTGGAAACACCGCGAGACATTCATCCTTGTACATAAATACCGATGCTAGCCCCACTGCCGGTTGCGTTGTTGCGTTTGACCACGACGGCACCTGTGCAATGTAACAACGTTGCAAGGACCAGTCGTGGACACGTCACTGTTCTGTGTAGATGTGAGTCCATTATGCCGGACCTAAGTGGATTCGAACGTGGGGATATAGCTTGTGTTCGTACGGTACGTAGTTCCGTAACCAAGTCAGCCGAAATGTTTAGTCTTTCAAGAGGCACCTTAGCCAACAAGTATACCGCATACGGGGAAAGCGAGACTGGTATGATCTGGTAAGTAAGAAAGCGGACAAAAGTGTGATAGTGACGAACGGTCGTTGCAGAAGATTGTGACGAAACACAAGAGAACAAAAGCGTCAAAAGTCACTGTAGAACTTGATGTCGCACTCGCGAATCCTGTCAGCATGAGAACAATACCAATGGAACTCCTTAGGACGACATGGACACGAAGAGCTGGAATTCGAAAACCATTCATCATTGATGCAAATGCCAGTTACAGGAAAACGTGGTGCCCAAGCTATAAAACGAGCACTACGGAGTAATGGAAAGATGGCACTCAGGGGTTCCGTGATAATTTGGCAGCCAAATCATTGTATTCCAAGGACCCCCACTATTACTCTAAAAGAGCGCATTACTATCAATCCTTATGTACCTTTTCTGGCTGATCAGGTGGGGCTCACCGAACAATATTTGTTCGGAAATGATGAGACTGTATTCCAATACGGCAGTACCCCTATACACACAGCTGGCATCGTACAGGACTGATATCGTGAGCACGAGAACGAATTGACGCGTCTGTCCTGGCTACCACAGTTATCGATTCTTAACATTATTGAAAGAGGGTGCGTGACAACTATACACCTCCAATTTTCTTTGTATAAACTTGCCACCATTTTGTACGAAGGATTTTATAAGGGCCTTCCGCGGCCAGAGTCGGTCGACATAAAGGTTTTCTGGGGATGGTAGCGCGTCATAATGTATAAAACTACTGCTGCTAGAGAAAAGCCAAAGTTTCGGCCACGGCTGCAGCGGCCTTCTTCTGGGTCGATGGTTTTTCTCCAGCAGCTGTAGTTTTATACATTATGACGCGGTACCATACCCAGAAAACTTTTATGTTATAAAACTACTTTGAAAACAATAACGGACCTACGTTTTTCCATTCCGAGCGGAGTGGGCGCTGTTTTTAAGACAACGCGTTTCCTACACCGTATTAGACATATTTTTGTCCAACCGTGGTACCTCGGTAACTACTGGCCATTAAAATTGCTACACCACGAAGATGACGTGCTACAGACATGAAATTTAACCGACAGGAAGAAGGTGCTGTGATATGCAAATGATTAGCTTTTCAGAGCATTCACAAAAGGTTGGCACCGGTGGCGACACCTACAACGTGCTGACATTAGGAAAGTTTCCAACCGATTTCTCATACACAAACAGCAGTTGACCAGCGTTGCCTGGTGAAACGTTGTTGTGATGCCTCGTGTAAGGAGGAGCAATGCGTACCATCACGTTTCGGACTTTAATAAAGGTCGGATTGTAGCCTACCGCGATTGCGGTTTATCGTATCGCGACATTGCTGCTCGTGTTGGTCGAGATCAAATGACTGATAGCAGAATATGGAATCAGTGGGTTCAGGAGGGTAATACGGAACGCCGTGCTGGAACCCAACGGCGTCGTATCACTAGCAGTCGAGATGACAGACATTGTATCCGCATGGCTGTAACGGATCGTGCCGCCACGTCTCGATCCCTGAGTCAACAGATGGGGACGTTTGCAAGACAACAACCATCTGCATGAGCAGTTCGATGACGTTTGCAGCAGCATGGACTATCAGCTCGGAGACCATGGCTGCGGTTACCCTTGACGCTGTATCACAGACAGGAACGCCTGCGATGGTGTACTCAACGATGAATCTGGCTGCACGAATGGCAAAACGTCATTTTTTCGGATGAATCCAGGTTCTGTTTACAGCATCATGATGGTCGCATCCGTGTTTGGCGACATCGCGGTGAACGCACATTGGAAGCGTGTATTCGTCATCGCCATACTGGCGTATCACCCGGCGTGATGGTATGGTTACAAGTCTCGGTCACCTCTTGTTCACAATGAAGGCACTTTGAATAGTGGACGTTACATTTCAGATGTGTTACGACCCGTGGCTCTACCCTTCATTCGATCCCTGCGAAACCCTTCATGTCAGCAGGATAATGCACTACCGCATGTTGCAGGTCTTGTACGGGCCTTTCTGGATACAGAAAATGTTCGACTGCTGCCCTGGCCAGCACATTCTCCAGATCTCTCACCAATTGAAAACGTCTGGTCAATGGTGGCCGAGCAACTGGCTCGTCACAATACGCCAGTCACCACTCTTGATGAACTGTGGTATCGTGTTGAAGCTGCATGGGCAGCTGTACCTGTACACGCCATCCAAGCTCTGTTTAACTGAATGCTCATTCGTATGAAGGCCGTTATTACGGCCAGAGGTGGTTGTTCTGGGTATTGACTTCTCAGGATCTATGCACCCAAATTGCGTGAAAATGCAATCACATGTCAGTTCTAGTATAATATATTTGTCCAATGAATACCCGTTTATCATCCGCATTTCTTCTTGGTTTAGGAATTTTAATGGTCACTAGTGTAACTGACCTTCCTCGGTCTGCTGATCGCCTCCTTCGTCGATGTCGCCTCTGGCGAGGCCGCCGTCGTCGCCAGTGAGGTTCGCCGCCGCCCGGACGGCCGCCCGCAGCGCCTGTGGCACGCTGATCTGCAGCGAGTGCGAGCCGAGGAAGTGGCTGGCGGATGCCAGCAGCAGCTCGTCCACGTCGGCCTCTGGACCGTCGCCGCCGCCGCCGCCGCGCGCTACGTCGTGGCCGGAGCCGCCGCCCGCCGCCACTCCCTCTCCTTCGGCCTGGTCACCCGCGTCGCCCTCATGCACCAGCCAGACGCCGTCCATCAGCCGGATCTGTGGCCAGCTGGCGGCCCGCTCCAGCGCCCTCCACGCCCTCAGCTTCAGGCATCGCACCACCTCGTCCTGCGCTCACCGTAAACATAACACTTAACAGACAGCTGCCTTTGCAATATGCAGGAGCGTTTGTGAAACACCCAGACGCTGATGGATGGGCGATCGGACACTGTACTGCCAGCATAATTGCAGACGTATTTATCAAAAGACTGGAAGAAAAATTTTCGGCTCACACATTACGATAAATATGTAGATCACACTTTGGTACTAATAGGTGGGAAAGTTTATGAAAGTTTAAGACATCCAAAATGTTTATCAAGAAATCAACTACTTACATTAAAAAATAAAATTTACAGTGGAAACAAAACCAAACATCCATAAACTTCCTCGACCTTAAAATCAGTAGCAATGAGAAACACCAAGTGCATTTCAATCCAATAATCAATAGACTAATCAACTTACGACTCCAACACCAAGCAATATAAAATGGTCAATCTGACTATAATTTATGAACTGTTTGAGAAACACACGAAAACTAAAAATGAATCCCTGCACAGGGACATAAAATCAACAAAAGAGAAGAAAACCAAACATAAATTAAAATACGTACCGACAATATACACTCCTGGAAATGGAAAAAAGAACACATTGACACCGGTGTGTCAGACCCACCATACTTGCTCCGGACACTGCGAGAGGGCTGTACAAGCAATGATCACACGCACGGCACAGCGGACACACCAGGAACCGTGGTGTTGGCCGTCGAATGGCGCTAGCTGCGCAGCATTTGTGCACCGCCGCCGTCAGTGTCAGCCAGTTTGCCGTGGCATACGGAGCTCCATCGCAGTCTTTAACACTGGTAGCATGCCGCGACAGCGTGGACGTGAACCGTATGTGCAGTTGACGGACTTTGAGCGAGGGCGTATAGTGGGCATGCGGGAGGCCGGGTGGACGTACCGCCGAATTGCTCAACACGTGGGGCGTGAGGTCTCCACAGTACATCGATGTTGTCGCCAGTGGTCGGCGGAAGGTGCACGTGCCCGTCGACCTGGGACCGGACCGCAGCGACGCACGGATGCACGCCAAGACCGTAGGATCCTACGCAGTGCCGTAGGGGACCGCACCGCCACTTCCCAGCACATTAGGGACACTGTTGCTCCTGGGGTATCGGCGAGGACCATTCGCAACCGTCTCCATGAAGCTGGGCTACGGTCCCGCACACCGTTAGGCCGTCTTCCGCTCACGCCCCAACATCGTACAGCCCGCCTCCAGTGGTGTCGCGACAGGCGTGAATGGAGGGACGAATGGAGACGTGTCGTCTTCAGCGATGAGAGTCGCTTCTGCCTTGGTGCCAATGATGGTCGTATGCGTGTTAGGCGCCGTGCAGGTGAGCGCCACAATCAGGACTGCATACGACCGAGGCACACAGGGCCAACACCCGGCATCATGGTGTGGGGAGCGATCTCCTACACTGGCCGTACACCACTGGTGATCGTCGAGGGGACATTGAATAGTGCACGGTACATCCAAACCGTCATCAAACCCATCGTTCTACCATTCCTAGACCGGCAAGGGAACTTGCTGTTCCAACAGGACAGTGCACGTCCGCATGTATCCCGTGCCACCCAACGTGCTCTAGAAGGTGTAAGTCAACTACCCTGGCCAGAAAGATCTCCGGATCTGTCCCCCATTGAGCATGTTTGGGACTGGATGAAGCGTCGTCTCACGCGGTCTGCACGTCCAGCACGAACGCTGGTCCAACTGAGGCGCCTGGTGGAAATGGCATGGCAAGCCGTTCCACAGGACTACATCCAGCATCTCTACGATCGTCTCCATGGGAGAATAGCAGCCTGCATTGTTGCGAAAGGTGGATATACACTGTACTAGTGCCGACATTGTGCATGCTCTGTTGCCTGTGGTTCTGTCAGTGTGATCATGTGATGTATCTGACCCCAGGAATGTGTCAATAAAGTTTCCCCTTCCTGGGACAATGAATTCACGGTGTTCTTATTTCAATTTCCAGGAGTGTATTTCGGACAAATATCGAATAAAATAGACGAAACCTAAAACAAAGTAATCATAAAACTAGCATTCTGAACAAACAAGAATCCAAACACGAAAATTCTTTCTAGAGAGAAAAATCCCAGATTTTGCCAAGCCTTGCAAATACAAAGTTTCGTGTAACAAACTGCGCTAAGTTCTGTATCAGTCAAACGAGACGATATTTTTGATTAGATTCAAATAACACAGGAGAAATTGCTGGAACAATCAATCAAGCTTTTATCTACATCTCAGAACCAAAATCACAAAGCAGAACATGCAGAAATTGCTATACAAAGTACCTAAATGGCATATTATGAATGTCTTGCAACAATTAGAGATATGTATGCACAGAAAAATCATCCAAAAGATATTCTCGGTGAATAAATCGATCTTAAACATATAAATTATCTAAGAAATTATATTGACAACTTGGAAAACAAGAACGGATGAAAAGCACACAGTAAATTGAAACAAATGATAATCATAGGTACAAATCGTAACAAAATTAAAGTATCAGTGAAACACAACTAACTTCACTGACCAGCAAAGGTTACATTGTACAGATGAAGTATCAACCAGGACAAAATGTCATTCTAGCTCTCAAAAGTATTTCACAAAAAATACAAGTTATGTGCCTTATAACAATCTAGCACTGTGTAGATGTAACGATCTTGTACCTAAACATATCATTGTAAATATTAAAAACAGTTCACCCAACACCCAAAAAGCAATGCCTGCTGCTCAGAAAACGTGTTTAAAATACGAAATCAAATCCCTATACTCTAAAATACAAGAGCTAAATTACGAGTTGTATAAGGCACATTTACAACTCGCAGGCACCATTAATAATATGCCAGTTTTCTCCCATCTGATCAACAAGGTTCGTAAAGCACACAAAAACTGCTGTACAAAGAATGGAAACAATTCATAGAAGAAAGATCAACCAACGCAAAAAACTCCAGTCGCAACATAATACCTTTACATACAGCAAAGAAAACCACACTCACAAATTCTATGCAAGATTAGTGAACCTTACAGACACACAGTTAAACAGTAAAGAAAGACAGCTATTGAGAAAGGATTAAAATACAATGTAAATTCAGAAATAGATGAAGATTACTTAGAAAATCCAATTACAGATGCAGAAAGTGTTTTGAAAAGGGAAGATAGGAATGAAAACAGCTGTGTCAACATTGGACTAACTAGAGAATTAGAACCAAAAAAATCCAGAATATAATACCTAGTATAAAAACACAACACAAAAACAACAAAAACACAGTCCTGCAACACCCAGAAAACTTAACAGAAAACTTCAAAATGAAAATGTTATCATTTCAAAAGCAGATAAGGGGAACACAGTAGTACTGATAGACAAAGAACAATACATTGAAAAAACACAAGAATTCATCTCACAAAATAACGTTACAAAATTAAAATCAGAACCAACAAAAAGATTCCAGAGAAAAGTAAAAAAACACTCTGACAAAATATTGACATCATACTGGATAACACAGAGAAACGAAGTTGACACAGATCAATCGCACCGCACTGGTCCTCCGAAGCCAACCAAAAATACACAAACCAAATCTTCCTGTGAGGCCAATACAGGATTTCAGAAAATCCCCCACTTACAGTCTTACAGGATACATGTTAAAATTACTGCCTAAAACTTCAAAGCAAAAGAAGACAGAACCATTAAAAAACACTACACAGCTAATACGACAAACAAAAGATATAAAAATCCCAAGCACAGCAACTCTCCTCTCATTTGATATAGAAAGCATGTATTCCAACATACCAGCACCAGAAACAATAGAAATCATAGATAAGAACCTGAAACCTTATAGTCAACCCCATGATGAACAGATTTAGGAAATACACACATTAATAAAGCTCATAACAGAACAAAATTACTTCCAATTAATAATGAATTTTATTTACAAGAAGACAGATTACCTATGAGGTCCCCAGTTTCATTAGCCTTAGAAAATATTTTTGTAAACGACATCGAACAGATCATTTCCACAAAATTAGTAGCAAAAGAATACAACATATTATATTAGTTCAGGTATATGAATGACATCCTTTGCTTAATAGATGAACCACAAACAAAAATTGAAAAACTACATACTGACATCAACAAGATACACAAAAATATGAAATTCACAATTGAAAGAGAACAGAAGAGACAAATTAACTTTCTAAATATAACAATCAAAATATAGAACAATAAGCAAATATTTGAAATTTACCATAAACCCACAGCAATGGACTTTATCATTCCCCAATCCTCGAACCACCCACATGCATAAAAGCAGGCAGCACTTCGACACATCCTCCATAGACTCAACACAGTACCACTTACCAAAGAAAGCTACCAAAAAGAAATGGACATAATAATGCAGGTAGCACAAAATAAAGGTTACAATAGTTACACAGTCACAAAGCTGAACAACAAAATTAAAAGTAAAATAAAAGCATAATGCTCCAAACCGCAGACAACAACACAGAAGAACCAAACACAAACATGCAGTCCCATAATGACTACACAGTCTAATCATAAAAAGTTGAAGGAAAGCAAAAGATGGTACAAAATGACATACAAACACAAACTCACCCATAAAATCACCAAAATTTTCAAAAGACAGGGAATAAACCTAGGTTACACAACAGACAATTCTATACAAAAATATATCCCAAAACTGACAAAAACAGAGACATATAGCAGAAAGCAGGTATATATCAACTACAGGGTAACACTTGTGAAGGCAGATACTTGGGACAAGGAGGTAGAACATTTCATGTCAGATGTAAACAACACATGAGAGCCTGGAAATATGGGACAAACGAATCCACATTTGCAGAACACCTAGGAGAAAAGACCACAAACCCACCACTAGAGAAGATGACATGAAAATAAGTAGAATCAACAATAAAAAACACCTCCGAACCATGCAAAAAATTACCACGTACAGAAAACCAAGTACACATGCCAAGCAATTCACTATTTACACTAATAGATAAAATAATAGAATAATGCTCCAAAAAAGGATTAATATGATAATACTGTCCAATATAATAATAATAGCACCCAATTTCTTTACACTAACCAAAAAGAAAAAAGAAATCTTGTCGGGTCTATCCCTCTCTCTCTCTCTCTCTCGCTCATACACACACACACGGTATAAGCATCATGAATAGAAGTTAGTCTTGAACATATACTTCGTTAGGTTGGCAACAAATAGGTAAACATACCAAAGAGGAGGAAAAACGTAATGGAGTCGCAATATTTATGTTGCGAAAAGCAGTGTCCGGCGAAATTGTTATATTAAGTGACAAAAGAACAATACTCCACAAAAAAGAGTGAGAAACATGGTTAACAGTGTGAGGAAGGCCAGAAGACAAAGTTGTGATTATATGGCAGTAATAAATGTGATAGTGCGACCTCCGGACTAGATGTGAATAAACGCAGACCAGCAAATCGAAAGTAATTACTTTTTACAAAAAATCATTACGTAAACTGTTTAATAATCTAAAGCTATCAAAACGTATCGTTGTAGATCACACTGATGATGCCTTATAAAAGGAAAAGGCAAAACGTATATGTGATAAATAAAGTAACTAGCAGCAGGAAAAGGCAGTTTTATTTACAAAGGAAGTATTGATATGCTTGCTGCGGAGGATGGCCACACAAACAAACTCCTGAAACTAATTTATCGATCTATCTGGCAAATGATTGTATAGGAGAACATTTTTAAACTGTTTTCTATAAAATCTAAAGACCATAGAGAGTGCCCTGTGAAATTATTTTTCACGTAAATGGATTCCGTGGAAATAAAGGAACTATTGAAGCATAATTACTTAAATTACCGCCATGCTTGCTGTAAACTGAGTCTGCGTAGTGTATCTCATTCCAGATTATACAGCAGGAACAATCGACCAAATTCTATGAACCGTGCTACCATTGTCTACGGAAAAGGACTTTTACGCGTCCTTAAACGCTTACTTACATAATTATTGTATGGAGAGGGTCAGGAAGCAGCAAAACCTGGAACGCGTTCCCAAAAGGTCTCTCTAGGACACGGGAATCTAGTATCAGACTGGAAGGCATAACCTAAATGGACAAATCATATTAGCCGAATAATTGCAGTGACTGGTGTTTGCAAGGTCGACTGCAGTCGGAGGTGGGTGTTAAGGTACACTGAATAATGTAATTTGGTCATACATGTTTTCTACATAAAAAGTATGAAAAAAATGGGTATTTTTAGAACCAGTATTACTAATTTTAATTAATGCATCAAAATGCTTCACCAAATGCATGTTTCGACATAAGTTGTACGATCGACTGAAAGTCAGCCACTACATCCCATGGTCACTTAGAGTACAATTCCTAAAATAGTACGGATACAGAAAGAATGTTGATATACTTCCTCTTGTTATTCTTAGAGAACAACAACTGCTGTCTTTGTACAGACTTGTTGAAAATATATCAATATTGATCGTATACAAGGGAAATCAAGAAACACGAAAGTCACTTTAGCAACATACACAGAAAAACAGCTTGATATTCGCAGCTATCACACACAAGCATAACACACAGCGGAAACTTGAAACAAAATTTGATGGGCCTTCAAAGTAGAGCACAAACAGCAGTTATTTGAACTGAGTGGGACCTAGTGCACCCAGACTTCAATCAACTCCATCAGAATGACCGTTTTAGATGTCGACGTTATCGAGTTGCTAAAATACATGGCATATCTAGTGAGTTGTAAAGGAGCGTTGTGAAAACAACGTATTATTTTCTTAGTAATAATGTATATGAAACAGTATTGTGTTTTGTTGAAACACAAAGGGTGCCATATGATAGAATTTAAAACTTTGGTGCAGGATACTTGTCGCTGCATTGCGAAGCAGCTTTTCTAAGGAAAGGAAGCTCACCTGTTTATTGCAGAGGCCTTAAATCCATCAAGCATGTGTCAACAGGTTTTACAACAGTCTCAATAAGAAATAGAAGCTCTATCGGATACGTAGCTTGATATAGTATAGAAGGAGAAGAAGAATAAAAAGTTGAAATGGTTCGTGGTTAGCAAGAGGGGAAGAAGTCCAGTCAGGTACACGTAGTTGTAAACTCACTTTCTTATCCATTAGGTAAGAATTAGTCGAATGATTTGAATTATAAAAGGAAGAAGTTACTATTTATTTTACACTGACAGTTCTATGTTCATATAATATACGATTTCACGACCAGCGTTTAATCTCTGATGACTTGGATTTCCTGGGATCAGGGCGTGGTTTAAGCCATATTTTGGTGACCAACCTTTCTTCTCCTAGCATCCTCAGAGGTTATCAAATGTTCAAATGTGTGTGAAATCTTATGGGGCTTAACTGCTAAGGTCACCAGTCCCTAAGCTTACACACTACGTAATCTAAATTATTCTAAGGACAAACACACACATCCATGCCCGAGGGAGGACTCGAACCTTCGCCGGGACCAGCCGCACTCAGAGGTTATCCAGACAGAGGTTGTTGACTCATCAAAGAACGCATTCATTAGATTTTTAAAGTACCTTTAAAATGTTATATACATAACATCCTGCGGAAATGGATCCAAGATCCATTATTAGGTAACAGACCGTTGCTCCTTTTCAAATATACGTTTAGAAACGCTATCACCGATATATTATGAAGATCGTATCGACAGATATCGTAGTGATGTTCGGAACGGTTCTTAATTCATCCTTGAGTGCAGAGAAGTAATTTTTAAGACAAAAATCTTGTTTCTACTTTCTGCCTGTAGACTTTCATCATTAACCAGTCTCATAAAAAATTATTTCGTGGAGGAAGGGCAAGTTACATTGTTGCGCTAGAAAGAACCCAAGATCATTTGTAATGAATGTGCTTGGGATTTATCATGCTGCAGTTGCTTTCCAACCCCTGTTACCGATGCAACAGCCTCCAAACATTCTGGTGACATATTCTGCATTGGTCTACAAAACACTAAACCACTGAGTAGGTTATGAATCATTCAGCACTTCATTTACATCGAAAGATGTCAGCGAAAATTGCTCCCAACAGCAGCTATGGAAGTTTCTACCGGCAGTCTTTGATACCCTGCTAGACAAAGAAGTAAAGTACCCAGGAGCCATGTTAGGATGTCATTATGACTTCATACTGTACACACCATCAGTGGATATGTAAATGGTCGGAGTTGATATTCTCTGTGACAGTTGGAATGGCCTTCAAAGAACGTTACTGTTGTTCTTGTTTAGTGCTGTTATCAGGACTCGTAGAGTATATAAGGATCATAAATAGCGTCAAATGTTGAATGATCATTGTGAAAGACACGTAGGTGCCACATAACCGTGTGAGACAGCACCATCAGCAAATGACAGAGTTTGAGAGGGACTTCGTTTTGCGGCTCCATTTCACCAGCAATTTCAATCGTGCAATGTAAATGTGTTGCATTCGGATGTGAGAGTTATCTCATGTTGACTGTACGGGAAATCGACAGCACACATACACGTTGTGAATGTACGGATCTACCACGACTGACCACAACAGGGGAAGATCGCCTGACTGTGCGCCAGGTGCATCATCCTCTCATCTGCACCTGGAGTCCGAGATGGACGCTATGCAACATTCTGTGTCAATCTACACCGTTAGTCGAAGACTAACGAAAGCTGAACTTGGGAGTAACCGCTCCATGAACAGGCTGCCACTAACACTACAACACGGTGGAATCCGGAGTGGAGTGGTATGTCACAGGGAAGCATGAACTACTGATGAATGGCGATGCAATGTGTTCAGCGAGAATCAAGGCTCTTCACCATCGCAGTTGTAGAGACCTGGGCAGAGGTCCCGTTTTTCCAGCATATAGGAGAGACGCAGCGTCGTCATGTGGGGAGCTTTTGGGTGTGGCTTCATGCCACGGCTGATTTTGATTGACGGAGGTCTGACCGGACGATGGTAGGTGACAGACTTCCTGTGTCCTCATGTGTTACCTCTCAATCGAAATATCATTTTCCAACAAAGAAATGCTTGTCCATGCATGGCACGTGTCTCTATGAACTGTATGCATGATTCCAGAATGAGATTTTCACTCTGCAGCGGAGTGTGCGCTGATATGATGTTGAGACAAGACTGTGGCCAGCAGGATTCCTAGATCTGTCCCCAGAAGAACATGTTTGCAATCAGCTCTGAATCCATGTATGTCCCAGCCCAAGGATTCATAATATCAAAAACCAGTTTCCACAGTCATGCACCAAGTTGCCTCAGGAAGGGATACAGAGTCTGCATCCACGCCAGAGAGCTATCATTGTCATATAAAAACATATTATGTGTCAGGCAGTGTAATTGCAACTGTAGTAGGTTCTGTACCATGCAAACTTACTCAGATTCAAAACGCTGTACCTTACAAAATAATGAGGTTGTTCTCTGAAGTTGGTTATTTGTACATGACGCTATACCGGTGTGTATGACGCCCCTAACCTCCTTCGATATTCCGAAGATGAATTCTTTCGAAACACGTAAATAAAGTTGACATAATGAACATCAAGTGACTAAATATTGTCCAGTGACGTAACTGGAATGCACTAAAAAAAAATACAAATTTTTAAAATGTCTCTTAAGTAGCTTTACTTCACACCTCTAAAAATAAATAATTTAGTGATTTAAGAACTGAAAGAATCCTTTTTCTACCACAGTTACTGCAAACATCACATTTGAATTTAGTAAAGAAAGGGCCAAAAGAGTATAAAATAGAAAAAAACTGTAGTTTCGGCCAAAGGTAACTACAAAAGGAAGTTAGTTCACTTACGACTTCGTAAGTATGAGAAGTTCTAGAACGTAAGTTTAAGTTCCTGTCATCGTTTAGAGTTAAAATTTCCGCTTTGGTTATAACTTGAACCAATTGGAAACGACCTGCTATATTCTGACTGTTCGGAGCTCGGAAACTAATAGCAGATGTCACAGTTCGCGCATTTTACCACAAACAGCATTTAAATGAGCAAAGTTACCTAAAAAATCACTGCATACACATATGTCAAAACATATCACCCATATATTACGTAAATATACTTACAGTCGCAATCAATATAATAAAGAGGTGAAATTAGAAAACAGTAGTGGTAAAGAAATAATAATATGGCAAACAATATCAACATGAAACTTTGAAACCACTCACTACAAATTACGTTTTTTCAAGGACGCATATCTGATAAAGTTTCTCAGCAAAAAATGTACTACATTCAAATTGATTAGAACTGCTTTCTAGTTCCTCCCTGCGAAGTTGCTCGTACGTGCGTGTGGGATGTGCGATGTTGTAAGCAGCTGGGCGGTGGCGGTGGCGTAGGGGAGAGAAGCGCACTACAGTGATTTCCCTTTCCACCTTAAAAAGTGGAGCAGTGTACAGTAAGCAGAAGCAAGCTCGTGTATCCATGTGAACTGGAGTCGGGTATCTTCGTCTGGTACCTTCTACATATCTTCTGTACTTTATCTGCTCTGAGTGCTTGAATATTTTGTTATAGCTCTTAGCGCAAGGACGATGTTTTGAGGCCTGTGGTACCATTCTTTAAGGTAAGCGATTGATTTCGTTCCTATATTTCGGTTATCCATGTTACGTAAGGACTGTCATTTGCCAAACGTTTAACGATAATTTCTATAAACGAATGTACAATACGACTACTGCGCGTTTGTCGTGCAGTACCGACCACCTGTTTGTCTTTCAGTAGAGGACAGAAATAAATTCAATTTTTAAATTATATTTTCTTGTTCTTACTCCCTTTCAGATAAAATGATAAAAAAGTATAAGGAAAATGGAATGAAGAGTGTGTGAAACTGGCTGTGAGAAAGGTTCTGTTTAACAAAATGACCACGATGGAGGCAACTGAAGCGCTTTCAAAAATTAGAAAAGAAAACGATTGCCACCGAAGAGAAGAGAATAGAAACAGAAAAAATAATCTGAAAGGGAGTTGAAGACAGCTGAACATAAGTCGGGTGTCCCAAAATAAAATACACAAGCAAAGGGTGGTCATGGGAAACCCATTACAAAACGCCCAAGAAAACTGCAACTTACTTGAAATAATAGGTTAGCAGAAAAAAATTGTTCAAATGGCTCTGAGCACTATGGGACTTAACATCTAAGGTCATCAGTCCCCTAGAACTTAGAGCTACTTAAACGCAATTAACCTACGGACATCACACACACCCATGCCCGAGGCAGGATTCGAACCTGAAACCGTAGCCGCCGCGCGATTACAGACTGAAGCGCCTAGAACCGCTCGGCCACGTCGGCCGGCAGGTCAGCAGAATAGACCGAATTATTTGTCTGAAGTCATTTGAAGAAGACTGGATGCTGTGCACCAAGTATAGAGGCTGGCCACATGTTGGCGGTGTGGATCAGGAGAATATCATTTGTAGTATTTGCTATCTCTATAAAACGGTGAACCAAACAGTGATGAACTGAGCTGACATAGTAACAATAAATTCTGATGCTGAAGGGATCTATTATTAATCTATATGTATCAGTGCAACGTATTATTAACAACCGATATTATCACAGATAAGACAATCGCCGATACTGCAGGACACATTGTTCAAGCCTTGTAATTGTAGTTCTTTTACGTCCGATGTAATTAAATACTGTAAATAAAAATCATCACGCCCGGCACTTATTAAAACATGTGTTGAGGTAAGAGAATAGTATATTAATATTCCGATTAACCAGCACACAGCAAAGTCAAAAAATGTAATATGGCCGATACTGCACGACACTCCCCTAATTACAGTACATGCGTCAGTAGTACACTGCAACTGTTATACCCTCTTGTCTGGTGCAGGATGCACTTGGTGGTAATGTTATTGCTCCGTATACTTTCTTTACTTGCAGGCTACTTGGAAGCCACTATACGGATCCAACTTCGTACACGCACGACGAAAACACTTTTCAGCTCAACGCAGGAATCAGTTTCAAAAACACAGGATTTGAAAATGTTTTAAAATCAGTTGAACTAGCAGATTGTGAATTTCGTTCGTTTTGGAAATCAAAACATTCGCTAATTCACAGTCCGGTACATAACTTTAAAATGTTGAAAACTGGTCAATTTTTTTTATAGCGACTGTTAATTTCTTTAGCGCGTGAAACCTCATTAAGTTGAAAATGGCAAATTCTAGAATACGTAAGTTTTAGCAACTCACGCCACAGCGATTAATTTAGTCCCGCAGACAAAAATCACTGCTCACTTGGGTGTTCATTTTAAATTCAACTTGCCGCACTCCACGAGGCTCCTACTACTTAAAACAGCACCCTAAAACTGCGAGTAAAACATAAACTGAAAAAGGCGTATAACAAATTTGGTGGCTCTGCAGCATACAGCAGTGATTGTAACAACTGCGTAAGGTTTAAGAAGCATTCACAGCCGCGTAATAAAACTGCTTTTGGATTGCCTTTATCATAAACTGGTCGTCCTACAGGGAGCATTGAGAATAATATTCGTGTTCTCTACGGGGGGCAAAAGGACCGTGCTCTCGACAGAAGAGCTCGAAATTTAGAAAGCGAAAAAACAAGATCCAACAAAAGTGCTCATTGGGTAGAGTGATTTTGTGTTCACTGTCTACATGGTTTTGTTTAGAAACCGAAAAAACAAAATCTAACAAAAAATGCTGAATGAGCAGAGCGATTTTTTGTACAATGACTACTTTCTGTTGATTGGCAGTGTTCTATTCAAATTACTGCGTGTCTCTCTTATAAATATCTTCCCTTTATCTTTACATCAGTTTCGTGAATCCACATTAAGGGAAGTACCTTTATCTGTTGTCATTCATTTGACTTCTTTCCCTATTTATTTTATTATTTTTATATTATCCTGTGAACTCCATCAGCTTGTCCTTATGTATTTCATTATATTTTTACCTAAAATTCGCCACAAGAGCGTATCAGAATTATTGTCACTTAACTATTTCCCTTTCAACGGTATAGCTTTGGTTGTGTTTTAATTGATTGCATTTTATTACTGTTGCAGATTTACACATCTGGCAATCCCACAGCTGGCTTCTCCGATTGTATTTTTCTTTTTATTCCATATCGCACAATTATATGATAGAAGAATACGTGTACGCCCACAGTAGCGGCATTTGGCAAGCTTTCGACACGAAAATTTTGTGGCTACTGTAGGTTTTATTTTTTTAATTTTTTAACATTATCGCTATTAACAAAATGACTCTAGTACATACATTTCATTTATGTGTGATGACGCTGAGCTGATTTTATGTTTATCTTTCGACGATGCCACTATTGCTGCATTATATTACAGCGTGTTTTTAAAACAAGTTGCCTCGTCATAGTTAAAGCGCATTATTTTCATATGTATGTTAATAATACTTTTCATTATGGCTTATTTTATTGCTTTAAGCTGTTGTAATTGTGTTTATCCCACGTTTTGCTGCAGATCTGAAGATGATCATTGCTGACCCAAACTGGTACTCTGTGGACATAACATGGTGTGATCGTAGACGGAAATAAAGAAATTCCTTTTACTCGAAACAGTTCAAAATTTTTTCACTATGTCCAACTGAATACTCAGTCCACTCCGTATTCGGAAGGCAAGTGTTCAGTATTACCCTGCGTACGTTTTATTTCAACGTAAACCTGACCGGCTACGCACTGCACACATGCGGCGCTCTCTCTCGCGCTGTTCCCTCTGACTGATATCACAATCGCTCTCACTGTTCGTAACCCCAATAGCAGGTCTCTTTTATACTTTTATCAACTTTTTTACAAGGATTATCATAAAGCTAAATTTATTCCATACCCCAAAAATGTGAAAAATAAACATTTTAATACAAAATTCGTATCATAGCTACGAAGTTATAATAAAAGGAGTTGTCATGACGTTAGAGACTGGAAGCGGACGTTCACCTTGTCAGGTGCCTCAAATATTAGCTTTTGGTGGAATTGCTTTATCCAAAATGTCAGCTTGCGTCATTTAGGGGTGTATTAATAGTTTTGATTATAGTCTAAAGGAATTAAATATCATTCGTAACTGGAATTGATCAAACGATATTTTCTTTTGTATGCATGGATTTTGATTGTCCTGCTTACTTTTATTGAACTGGTTTTGTTTCTGTCATCAGAGTTAGGTTTCCTATCAGTACAACACGAAAAGATGTCTTGGTGAACGATTTGAGAAAGAAATAATAGAAACCTACCAAAAATAGCACAATATGTTCTCAGCATCTTCTAGGAGAGGACATAGCCGGAACATCAGTTTCGTGAATCCACATTAAGGGTAGTAATAGACGGCAAATCATCGAGTAAAACTGAAGTGTTATCAGGTGTTCCCCAGTGAAGCGTCCTGGGACCTCTGCTGTTCCTGATCTATATAAAGGACCTGGGTGACAATCTGAGCAGTTCTCTTAGGTTATTCGCAGATGATGCTGTAATTTACCGTCTAGTAAGGTCATCCGAAGACCAGTATCAGTTGCAAAGCGATTTAGAAAAGATTGCTGTATGGTGTGGCAGGTGGCAGTTGACGCTGAATAACGATAAGTGTGAGGTGATCCACATGAGTTCCAAAAGAAATCCGTTGGAATTCGATTACTCGATAAATAGTACAATTCTCAAGGCTGTCAATTCAACTAAGTACCTGGGTGTAAAAATTACGAGCAACTTCAGTTGGAAAGACCACATGAATAATATTGTGAGGAAGGCGAGCCAAAGGTTGCGTTTCATTGGCAGGACACTTAGAAGATGCAACAAGACCACTAAAGAGACGGCTTACACTACACTCGTTCGTCCTCTGTTAGAATATTGCTGCGCGGTGTGGGATCCTCACCAGGTGGGATTGACCGAGGACATCGAAAGGGTGCAAAAAAGGGCAGCTCGTTTTGTATTATCGCGTAATAGGGGAGAGAGTGTGGCAGATATGATACGCGAGTTGGGATGGAAGTCATTAAAGCAAAGACGTTTTTCGTCGCGGCGAGATCTATTTACGAAATTTCAGTCACCAACTTTCTCTTCCGAATGCGAAAATATTTTTTTGAGCCCAACCGACATAGGTAGGAACGATCGTCAAAATAAAACGAGAAATCAGAGCTCGAACAGAAAGGTTTAGGTGTTCGTTTTTCCCGCGCGCTGTTCGGGAGTGGAATGGTAGGGAGATAGTATGATTGTGGTTCGATGAACCCTCTGCCAAGCACTTAAATGTGAATTGCAGAGTAATCATGTAGATGTAGATGTAGATGTAGAAACACTGGAATGCAAAAGCGGCCTTTTCACATCACATATATCTCTTCTCGATAATTCGAATTGTATAACAAAAAGAAGTTACATTAGCAAAACATAAGAGGCAGACATTCGTGGATCCACGATACTTGCTTCGTTCATCGCCAACACCTTCCATCATAGTGTAATATGGTCTCAAGGTGGTCACATTTTGACTGAAACCTGATGCCTTTGGAAATAAATATTTTACTGCGGTCACCACTGCTTTTAATTCAATTTTACAATATATCTAAGCCTGCAGACATTTGTATAAAGTGAAAATAAGTGAAAAATTACCAAGCACAATTAACAATGCCTTCACAACCTACAATTAAATTGACCTTAATTCAGATTTGGTGAGTGCTACATAAAAAGTAACATCACATAAACGAAACGAAGACAAAGTGTGATCTGGTATACTCTACTTATGTAAACAGCAACACGAGTATAAATATGCCATATTTTTAACAGATGTGCATGACGGCATCATACCATGTTTTCATTAATATTTAGTGTTGTATGTGAGAATTTTATGTAGGGTCGGAAAGTAACCAGCATTGGGAGGGGCTTATTACAGCAAGTAATGGTATTAAAAAGAACTATTGTAATTTAAATTTGTAAGAAGTTGTGAACTTGAATAAGGTGGTATCGCTTCCCGAGGATTTTAATAGGTGGCGCTCACGCTCCTCGTTGTCTTGTCTTACCAGCAGTTGTTCGGAGCGTTCGTGTGAGCCCTGTAGCTTTTGGCTGCGGTTGAACCTAATTTCTGGACGGCAAAGTAACCCCGACGTTTCAGATCTTTGAAATTTTATGAGCGATAAAATTCTGAGCATCGTGTGGGGACCTGGATGCATTCACCCCAGCTTCAGGTTTAAGATTTCGTGACTGAAAGACTTTAGCTCTGCCGGAGTTCCATATCTCCTGATCCACTTTCCCGGACAGTGAAGCAGAATCACTTACAATGAGATGACAAAAGTCATGGGAAAACGATATGAACAATACAGGTGACTGTAGAATCGCGTGCAGACGTTATAAAAAGATGCTTTCGTGGAGCCGTCATTTGTACTTAGGTGATTCATGTGAAAAGGTTTCCAGTTACATCTACATCTACATCGATACTTTCCAACTCACATTTAAGTGCCTGACAGAGGGTTCATCGAACCACGTTCACAGTTCTCTGTTATTCCCATCCCGTATAGTGCGCGGAATGAACGAACACCTATACCTTTCCGTACGAGCTCTGATTCCCCTTATGTTATCGTGGTGATCGTTTCTCCCTGTGTAGGTCGGTGTCAACAAAATATTTTTGCATTCGGAGGAGGAAGTTGGTGATTGGAATTTTGTGGAAATATTCCGTCGCAACGAAAAACGGCTTTCTTTTAATGATGTCCAGCCCAAATCCTGTATCATTTCAGTGACAATCTTTCCCATATTTCGCGATAATACAAAACGTACTGCCCTTCCTCGAGCTTTTTCGATGTACTCCGTCAGTCCCATCTGGTAAGGATCCCACACCGCGCACCAGTATTCTAAAAGAGGACGGACAAGTGTAATGTAGACAGTCTCCTCAGTAGATCTGTTACATCTTCTAAGTGTACTGCCAATAAAACGCAGTCTTTGGTTAGCCCTCCCCAAAACATTTTCTATATGTTCCTTCCAATGTAAGTTGTTCGTCATTGTAATTGCTAGATATTTAGTTGAATTTACGGCCTTTATATTTGACTGATTTATCGTGTAACCGCAGTTTAACGGATTCCTTTTAGCACTCATGAGAATGACCTCACACGTTTCGTTATTTACGGTCAACTGCCAATTTTCGCTCCATTCGGATATCTTTTCTAAATGGTTTTGGAATTTGTTTTCATCTTCTGATGACTTTATTAGTCGATAAATGACAGCATCGTCTGCAGATATTCTAAGACGGCTGCTTAGATTGTCTCCCAAATCGTTTATATAGATAAGCAACAGCAAAGGGCCTATAACACTACCCTGAGGAAAGCCAGAAATCACTTCTGTTTTACTCGGTGACTTTCCGTCAGTTACTACGAACTGTGACCTCTCTGACAGGAAATCACAAATCTAGTCTCATAATTGAGACGATATTCCATAAGCACACAATTTCACTAGAAGCCGCTTGTGTTGTATAGTGTCAAAAGCCTTCCAGAAATCCACATATACGGAATCTATCTGAAATCCCTTGTCAATAGCACTCAACACTTCATGCGAATAAAGAGCTAGTTTTGTTTCACAAGAACGATGTTTTCTAAACCCATGTTGACTGTGTGTCAATAGACTGTTTTCTTCGAGGTAATTCATAATGTTCGAACTCAATAATATGTTCCAAAATTCTGCTGCATATCCGTGTAAATGATATGGGCCTGTAATTAAGTGGATTACTCCTACTACCTTTCTTGAATATTGGTGTGACCTGTACAACTTTCCAGTCTTTGTGTAAGGGTCTCTCGTCGAGCGGACGGTTGTAAATGATTGTTAAGTATGGAGCTAATGCATCAGCATACTCTAAAAGAAACCTAACTGGTATATAATCTGGACCAGTAAACTTGTTTCTATTAAGTGATTTAAGTTGCTCCACTACTCCGAGGATATTTACTTCTACGTTACTCATGTTGGCAGCTGTTCTTCATTAGAATTCTGGAATATTTACTTCGTCTTCTTTTGTGAAGGCATTTCGGAAGGCTGTGTTTAGTAGCTCTGATTTGGCAGCACTGTCTTCGATAATATCTCCATTTCTATTGCGCTGAGAAGGCATTGATTGTTTTTTGATGCTAACATACTTCACATACGGCCAGAATATCTTTGGATTTTCTGCCAGGTTTCGAGACAAAGTTTCGTTGTGGAAACTGTTTTAAGCATCTCGCATTAAAGTCCGCACTAAATTTCGAGCTTCTGTAAGATATCGCCAATCGTGGGGAATTAGCGTCTGTTTAAATTTGGCAGGTTTGCTTCGTTGTTTCTGCAACAGAGTTCTGACCCGTTTTGTGTACTAAGGACGATCAGCTCCGTCGTTTGTTAATGTATTTGGTATAAATCTCTCAATTGCTGCCGATACTATTTCTTAGAATTCTAGCCACATCTAGTCTGCACTTATGTTATTAATTTGGAAAGAGTGGAGATTGTGTCTCAGGAAGGGGTCAAGTGAAATTTAATCTGCTTTTTTGAATAGGTACAATTTTCGTTTATCTTTGGAGGATTTGGGGATTGCAATATTTAGTCTCACAACGACAACCCTGTGTTCACTAATCCCTTAATCGGTTTTGATGCTCGTTATTAACTCAGGATTATTTGTTGTTAAGAGGTCAAATGTGTTTTCACAAACTTTTACTATTCGCGTGGGCTCATGAACTAACTGCTGGAAATAATTTTCGGAGAAGGCGTTTAGCACTATTCAGGATGATATTTTATGCCTACCTCCGGAATTAAACTTGTACTTTCGTCAACATATCGAGGGTAAATTAAAGCCACCACCAACTTTACTTCTATGAGTCGGGTACGTGTTTGAAATCAGACTCATATTTCCTTTGAACCTTTCAGCAACCATATCATCTGAGAGGGCTAATAGAAATCCTTGGGTAACAGAAGAAATATTGAATTTAATTGATGTAAGGAGAAAATATAAAAATGCAGTAAATGAAGCAGGCAAAAGGGAATACAAACGTCTCAAAAATTAGATCGACAGAAAGTGCAAAATGGCTAAGCAGGGATGGCTAGAGGACAAATGTAAGGATGTAGAGGCTCGTCTCACTAGGGGTAAGATAGATACTGCCTACAGGAAAATTAAAGAGACCTTTGGAGAGAAGAGAACCACTTGTATGAATATCAAGAGCTCAGATGGCAACCCAGTTCTAAGCAAAGAAGGGAAGGCAGAAAGGTGGAAGGAGTATATAGAGGGTTTATACAAGGGCGATGTACTTGAGGACAGTATTATGGAAATGGAAGAGGATGTATGTGAAGATGAAATGGGAGATAAGATACTGCGTGAAGAGTTTGACAGAGCACTGAAAGACCTGAGTCGAAACAAGGCCACGGGAGTAGACAAAATTCCATTAGAATTACTGATGGCCTTTGGAGAGCCAGTCATGACAAAACTCTACCATCTGGTGAGCAAGATGTATGAGACAGGCGAAATACCCACAGACTTCAAGAAGAATATAATAATTCCAATCCCAAAGAAAGCAGGTGTTGACAGATGTGAAAATTACCGAACTATCAGTTTAATAAGTCACAGCTGCAAAATACTACCGCGAATTCTTTACAGACGAATGGAAAAACTGGTAGAAGCGGACCTCGGGGAAGATCAGTTTGGATTCCGTAGAAATGTTGGAACACGTGAGGCAATACTAACCTTACGACTTATCTTAGAAGAAAGATTAAGAAAAGGCAAACCTACGTTTCTAGCATTTGTAGACTTAGAGAAAGCTTTTGACAACGTTAACTGGAATACTCTCTTTCAAATTCTGAAGGTGGCAGGGGTAAAATACAGGGAGCGAAAGGCTATTTACAATTTGTACAGAAACCAGATGGCAGTTATAAGAGTCGAGGGGCATGAAAGGGAAGCAGTGGTTGGGAAAGGAGTGAGACAGGGTTGTAGCCTCTCCCCGATGTTATTCAATCTGTATATTGAGCAAGCAGTAAAGGAAACAACAGAAAAATTTGGAGTAGGTATTAAAATTCATGGAGAAGAAGTAAAAACTTTGAGGTTCACCGATGACATTGTAATTCTGTCAGAGACAGCAAAGGACTTGGAAGAGCAGTTGAACGGAATGGACAGTGTCTTGAAAGGAGGATATAAGATGAACATCAACAAAAGCAAAACGAGGATAATGGAATGTAGTCAAATTAAATCGGGTGATGCTGAGGGGATTAGATTAGGAAATGAGACACTTAAAGTAGTAAAGGAGTTTTGCTATTTAGGGAGTAAAATAACTGATGATGGTCGAAGTAGAGAGGATATAAAATGTAGGCTGGCAATGGCAAGGAAATCATTTCTGAAGAAGAGAAATTTGTTAGCATCGAGTATAGATTTAAGTGTCAGGAAGTCGTTTCTGAAAGTATTTGTATGGAGTGTAGCCATGTATGGAAGTGAAACATGGACGGTAAATAGTTTGGACAAGAAGAGAATAGAAGCTTTCGAAATGTGGTGCTACAGAAGAATTCTGAAGATAAGGTGGGTAGATCACGTAACTAATGAGGAGGTATTGAATAGGATTGGGGAGAAGAGAAGTTTGTGGCACAACTTGACTAGAAGAAGGGATCGGTTGGTAGGACATGTTTTGAGGCATCAAGGGATCACAAATTTAGCATTGGAGGGCAGCGTGGAGGGTAAAAATCGTAGAGGGAGACCAAGAGATCAATACACTAAGCAGATTCAGAAGGATGTAGGTTACAGTAGGTACTGGGAGATGAAGAAGCTTGCACAGGATAGAGTAGCATGGAGAGCTGCATCAAACCAGTCTCAGGACTGAAGACCACAACAACAACATCATCTGAATTGGGAGGTCGGTAAAAGGGTCCAATTATTATTTTATTCCGGTTGTAAACAATGACCTCTGCCCATTCTAACTCACTGGAAGTATCTACTTCAATTTCACGACAAGATAAACTACTTCAAACAACAACAAACACGCCACCGCCAACCGTGTTTAGCCAATCTTTTCGGACCACCGTTAGGTTCATCGCAAAAATTTCGGCCTAGCTTATATCCGGCTTTAGCCAGCTTTCAGAGCCTATAACGATTTGAGCATCAGTACTTTCTATTGGCGCTTGTAGCTCTAGTACTTTCATACCACAGCTACGACAATTTACAACTGTTATACCGACGGTTCCTGTATCTATGTTCTTCCTATGTCCACGCCACACACCCTCTACTACCCGTGTAGCAGCCTCCTGCGTATGGTAGACACCTGACCTATTCAGCGGAACCCGAAACCCAACCACCCTTTGGCGCAAGTCGAGGAATCTGCAGCCTACGTGGTCGCAGAACCGACTGTGATGATGGCCGCACGACGAGAATTAACACGTTTTGCAGGCGGAATGGTAGCTGGAGCTGTTGGCATGTGAAATTCCATTTGAGAAATCGTTAGGGAATTCAGTATTCCGAGATTCAAAGTGTCAAAAGGGCACCGAGAGTACTAAATTTTAGGAATTTGGACAACGCAGTGGCCAACGGCCTTCACTTAACGAGCGATGGCAGCAGCGTTTGCGGAGAGTAGTCAGTGCTAAAAGACAATAGCACTACGTGAAATAAACGCAGAGACGAATGTGGGTTGTACGACGAACGTACATGTTAGAACACTGCAGCGAAATTTAGTATTACTGGGCTATGGCAAATGAGCGACGCGAGTGCTTTTGCTGACAGCACGATATCGCCTACAGTGCCTCTCCTGGACTCGTGACTATATACACTCCTGGAAATGGAAAAAAGAACACATTGACACCGGTGTGTCAGACCCACCATACTTGCTCCGGACACTGCGAGAGGGCTGTACAAGCAATGATCACACGCACGGCACAGCGGACACACCAGGAACCGCGGTGTTGGCCGTCGAATGGCGCTAGCTGCGCAGCATTTGTGCACCGCCGCCGTCAGTGTCAGCCAGTTTGCCGTGGCATACGGAGCTCCATCGCAGTCTTTAACACTGGTAGCATGCCGCGACAGCGTGGACGTGAACCGTATGTGCAGTTGACGGACTTTGAGCGAGGGCGTATAGTGGGCATGCGGGAGGCCGGGTGGACGTACCGCAGAATTGCTCAACACGTGGGGCGTGAGGTCTCCACAGTACATCGATGTTATCGCCAGTGGTCGGCGGAAGGTGCACGTGCCCGTCGACCTGGGACCGGACCGCAGCGACGCACGGATGCACGCCAAGACCGTAGGATCCTACGCAGTGCCGTAGGGGACCGCACCGCCACTTCCCAGCACATTAGGGACACTGTTGCTCCTGGGGTATCGGCGAGGACCATTCGCAACCGTCTCCATGAAGCTGGGCTACGGTCCCGCACACCGTTAGGCCGTCTTCCGCTCACGCCCCAACATCGTGCAGCCCGCCTCCAGTGGTGTCGTGACAGGCGTGAATGGAGGGACGAATGGAGACGTGTCGTCTTCAGCGATGAGAGTCGCTTCTGCCTTGGTGCCAATGATGGTCGTATGCGTGTTTGGCGCCGTGCAGGTGAGCGCCACAATCAGGACTGCATACGACCGAGGCACACAGGGCCAACACCCGTCATCATGGTGTGGGGAGCGATCTCCTACACTGGCCGTACACCACTGGTGATCGTCGAGGGGACACTGAATAGTGCACGGTACATCCAAACCGTCATCGAACCCATCGTTCTACCATTCCTAGACCGGCAAGGGAACTTGCTGTTCCAACAGGACAATGCACGTCCGCATGTATCCCGTGCCACCCAACGTGCTCTAGAAGGTGTAAGTCAACTACCCTGGCCAGCAAGATCTCCGGATCTGTCCCCCATTGAGCATGTTTGGGACTGGATGAAGCGTCGTCTCACGCGGTCTGCACGTCCAGCACGAACGCTGGTCCAACTGAGGCGCCTGGTGGAAATGGCATGGCAAGCCGTTCCACAGGACTACATCCAGCATCTCTACGATCGTCTCCATGGGAGAATAGCAGCCTGCATTGCTGCGAAAGGTGGATATACACTGTACTAGTGCCGACATTGTGCATGCTCTGTTGCCTGTGTCTATGTGCCTGTGGTTCTGTCAGTGTGATCATGTGATGTATCTGACCCCAGGAATGTGTCAATAAAGTTTCCCCTTCCTGGGACAATGAATTCACGGTGTTCTTATTTCAATTTCCAGGAGTGTATATTGGCCCTAGACGACTGGAACACCGTAACGTGGGCAGATGAACCCAGATTTCATTTGGTAAGAGCTGACGGTAGGGTTCAAGTGCGGAGCATAATCCATGAAGCCATGGACCCATATTGTTAACAAGGCACTGTGCGGGCTGGTGGTGGCTTCATAATTGTGTGCGCTATGTTCACATGGAATGGGCTGTGTCCTCTGGGGCAACTGAAACGATCATTGGTTGGTAACGTTTATGTTCGGCTACTTGGAGATCATTCGCAGCCGTCCATGCACTTCATGCTGCCATACAGCCCTGTCATGTCACCGGGGCACAATTGTTCACTACTGGTTTGAGGAACATTCTGGACAATTCGAGCGAGACATTTGGCTTCCCAAATCTCCCGACGTGAATCCCGTCGAATATTTATGGGACAGAATCGGGAGGCCAGTTCGTGGACAAGTTCCGGCACCGACAACGCTTTCGGAAGTATGGGAAGCTATAGAGGCAGCAAGGCTCAATATTTATGCAGGGCACTTCCAATGCCATATCGCGTTGCTGCACTGAGCCGAGCGAAAGGAGGTCCGACACGATATTTTGAGGTATCCCATGACTTTCGTCAGGTCAGTGTATGAACTTTGACATTAACATATAGCCAGGAATTGGATGCCGATTCTGATAATTTGAGGAACATGACAATGCATTATCGCTACTCATGTAATCTTTACTTACGTACGATGTTATTTCGATATTTTTAATGTGGAATCCCACACGCTTTTCCTTAACCCTAGCAAAATTCCCTAACAAACATTGAAGGAAGACGTCTTAAAATATTTTCTCCGAAATAGGTAACTTACTGCACGCTGTCCCGCCGCTGATCACCTAATAAGGAGACGAAGTTTTCATCTTCATGTGGGGCGGACGCCTCACGCTGTTCCACTCCTATTACTGGGATGTAGTAGCTGGCGCAGCTGATCCGTGCAACAGATGTGCAACGTCCGCCTGACCTCGGCCTTCTCCAGGTCACGGTTCGCTGACCGAGAGAACCAGCCAGCTCTGTACTGCCTGGAGCACGAAGCTCTGCCCGGCGGACTGACTGCCAGCTGAACGATGAGATACTGTTGTAGGCGCATAGTTATCGTCTTCTCTCCGCTCTCGCACTTTTATTTATTAGGTCAATAGCTTCATTTTCTCTCTCAGTTGCGTAGCCTCCCGTCTGTATTGAATATCTTTTTTTTTTTTTTCCTTTCAAGTCAGGTTTCGAGTGGTTTGATACAGTCTCAGATTTTCTTCTCATGTGAATTTCTTTTCACCTATATTAAATTATCGTATCCGACCTCCTCTATATCTGGTTTTGCATATTGCGTTCATGGCCTCTACCATATTAACTATTCCTTGCTGACGTAGCAAGTCTCCCATTACCCTCGTCCTTTCTTTTGATAAGTATCTTCCACAGACTACTGTCCACGTCTATTGATTCTAGTACTTCATTTCGTATTTTACTATCCACTTAATCGCAGACGTTCTTCGATGGCATCACATTTCAGATGCTTCTATATTTTTCTTCTCGTGATCTGATGGTCCACATTTCTTTTCCATACGTTTCTGAGCTCCGGGCACACTTCCTGGGACATCTTCCTCAGTTCCATATCAATAGCCGATGTCAGTAAAGTTTTTTAGTTGAATATAGCTTTCTTTGCGTGTGCCAGTCCTCTTCTTTGGTTTGACTATACTGCGTAATCTTCCATCAAGACACTACAATTCTTCCACAACTGTGTCGTTCCCTGTTTCAATGTCAAGCAAGACGTCAATCTCCTTACTACTACTCTTCGTCACCTACGTCTTTGCTCTGTTATCCACTAACCATATTATGTGTTACGTGCGCTACGCATTCCTTTCAACATGTCTTGTACGTGTCTGAGATCCACATGGAAGTCCTCTGCGAACTTTTGTATTTATATCTATAAGCGATGAACTCGTTTTGTTGTACCAAATTAATAGTAGTATGGCAACATTTCTTTCTTTGTGATTTAGTTGGATGCTTTTAGGAGTTTCTAGTCAGAAAATTGCCATGCGATCCACCATATTCTTTCTTAGGAAATGATCAATTTGTCTGTCTCCGTAGCTGACGAGGACAACGTGGCAAATGCCCTAGCCCGATTTCCCAGAAAGTTCGATCAGTGGGAGAGGAAACAAAATAAACGAATACGTGTCCTGGCTTATCCGTAGATACTCAACTGTTTCTGAGAAAATGGTGTTCAGAGTTTTCGAGACACTTTGTGTGCCTTTTACCAAGTATATAGTCCTAACGAAGCGTTGGAAAAGTGGCTATCATCGCGACTTTACGGTTTTGCGCCCTGTGATCGAAACCAGATTATTACTCGTATATTATGTCAATTGGTGGTAGAGGGGGAGAAAGCAAAGGAAAGGGAAGGAACTCATGGTATCAGCTACATCGGGACTTTATGGAGAATCAACGTATACGAGTGTGCCGGTCCGGGACTCGAACCCAGGATCTCCTTCTTATTACGCAGTTGCATTACCCACTGCACCATCCGGACACAGTGTTAACTGCAAATGTGTGGACTATCTCGGCATGCTCCTCGGCCGATTCACACTCTCACGTAGTGCCTCTGCTTACCCGCAGTTCCCGTCTACGTCCTCTGTGCTCGCTAATTTTAGATTCCTACTGGAGGTCGAACGTATACGTACACATGCGTTGATGTCCGCCCCGACAGCTGAGTGGTCAGCGTGACGGGTTGCCTTCCGATGGGCCCGGGTTCGATTCCCGGCTGGGTAGGGGATTTTTTCCGCTCAGGGTCTGGGTGTTGTGCTGTCTTCATCATCACTTGATCCCCATCATGCGCGCAGGTCGCCCAGTGTGTCGTCGAATGTAATAATACCTGCACCAAGGCGGCCGGATCTGCCCCGCAAGGGGCCTCCCGGCCAATGACGACAAACGCTCATTTCCATCTACCTTCACTGGTGGTTGTGGATTCATTGTCCATCGAAACGTTTTTCTTTTTTTGCATATGAATAAGTTGTGTTTGTTCTTTCCGACATGCTACGATTTCTGCTGATGTCACCGCGCGCTAAGAGACATCTAAATTACGTCGATAACTTGATCGTCTACCTCTGAGAAACGGCCGAGTATCTATAGATGAGGCGAGACATGGCTTCGCTTATTTTGACTTTCCATTGAGCGAAGTTCCTGAGAAATCTAGTGATGGCAATTGCCATGTTCCCCTCGTGAGGAGTCACCACGGCTGACTGCCTTGCGAAGGACCCGGGTTCGATCCCGCTACTGCCAGTGACTCTTCTGGAAAGAGGTGCATTCAGCCTCATGGTGTCAGTTGAGGTTGTACTTGACCCGGTAGTAGCGTCTCCAGCACATGAAAACTGACAACGGCTGGAAGATTGGTGTGCTGACACCACGCCCCTCCACACCGCATCCAGTGACGCAACTGGCAGAAGGTGATACGGCTGAATTAACGTTTACGTAAATGACCAATTTATGACGTTTCATGACAGTGATTCAGCATACCTAGGAATATTTGACCACATAACGTTCTCGCGGGCATGCTGCCTGATTGTTGGAATTCTAGACACAATATTTCGAGAAGGTAACATGCTAACAAGCGTCGTACCAGACGGTCGGAAGAGCTAACTGTCAACAGGTGGTTACAAGACTTCTACTGTAGATTCTCCATATTAAACGCTTCACTATGTATGAGATCCACAGATAAATGCCGGAAATTGTGGTGTCACCGCCAGACACCACACTTGCTAGTTGGTAGCCTTTAAATCGGCCGCGGTCCGTTAGTATACATCGGACCAGCGTGTCGCCACTGTCAGTGATTGCAGACCGAGCGCCGCCACACGGCAGGTCTAGAGAGACTTCCTAGCACTCGCCCCAGTTGTACAGCCGACTTTGCTAGCAATGGTTCACTGACAAATTACGCTCTCATTTGCCGAGACGATAGTTAGCATAGCCTTCAGCTACGTCATTTGCTACGACCTAGCAAGGCGCCATTATCATTTGTTATTTATCTTGGGATGCATGTACAGTCAGACCGATGTTCACCAATTATGGATTAAAGTTAAGTATTTCACCATCTGCGACCATTTTTCTAAGTTCTAATTTCCTTGTCAATTTCCAGACCTCACGCCAGCCTGCGTGAGCTTAAAAGCGTGCCTTTCGGCTTCCTCCAAATCCCGTGAATTGGCACCTGCCAATTCACAACAGAAATGCCTTCCTGAAGTCAAGCAATACGGCATCAAGCTGGGCGAAAATGTCTACAGAGCGGTGGATCTCACACGTAGCGTAGCGCTTAATAAATACGAGCTTAGAGAGTATCGGACCAGATTTGCGAGCGAATTTAAGGCTTCCTTGCAAATAAAGATCAGTATGTCGCTGTTAAATGCACAGTGATACTCACAAGAACACGGCAAGACCCATAATCAAATGTCACACAAACCGCGCTCAGAAAGGAGTCAAAATTAGCGACAGGTATTTCGAGAGTATGCGAAGGAGGTGTAGCAGCAAGGAAGGAAGATTAGGGTTTAACGTCTCGTCAAAGCGAGTTCACTAGGGACGTTACTGTTTACAACATATATGCACTGGAAAGACAAAGAAACTGGTACACCTGCCTAATATCGTGTACCGCCCCACGAGTTCGCAGAAGTTCAAATGACTCTGAGCACTATGGGACTCAACAGCTGAGGTCATAAGTCCCCTAGAACTTAGAACTACTCAAACCTAACTAAGCTAAGGACATCACACACATCCATGCTCGAGGCAGGATTCGAACCTGCGACCGTAACGGTCTCGCGGTTCCAGACTGAAGCGTCTAGAACCGCTCGGCCACTTCGGCTGGCCATCGCAGAAGTGCCGCAACACGACGTGCCATGGACTCGACTAACGTCTGAAGTAGTGGTGAAGGGAACTGACACCATGAATCCTGCAGGGCTGTCGATAAATTCGTAACAGTACGAGAGGCTGGAGATCTCTTCTCAACAGCACGTTGTAAGACGTCCAAGATATGTTCAATAATGTTCATGTCCTGGGAGTTTGGTGGTCAGTGGAAGTGTTGAAACTCAGAAGAGTGTTCGTCGAGTAACTCTGTAGTTATTCTTGACGCATTTTGACACTGTCCTGCTGGAATTGCCCAGGTCCATTGGAATACACAATCGACGTGAATGGATGCCGGTTATCAAACAGGATGCTTACGTACGTGTCGATTCACAGAGTCGTATCTAGACGTATCATGGTCCCATATCACTCCAACTGCAAACGCCCCGCACCATTACAGAGCCTCCACCGGCTTGAATGGTCCCCTGCTGATATGCAGGGTCCATGGGTTCAGGAGGTTGTCTCCATACCCGTACACGTCCATCCACTCGATAAAATTTGAAACAAGAGTCGGCCGTCAAGGAAACATGTTTCCAGTCATCAAGAGGCCAGTGTCGAAAATGGCTCTGAGCACTATGGGACTTAACATCTGTGGTCATCAGTCCCCTAGAACTTAGAACTACTTAAACCTACCTAACCTAAGGACATCACACACATCCATGCCCGAGGCAGGATTCGAACCTGCGACCGTAGAAGTCGCGCGGTTCCGTACTGAGCGCCTAGAACCGCTAGACCACCGCGGCCGGCGCCAGTGTCGATGTCGACGGGTAAACCCGGGACGTAAAGCTTTGTGTTGCGCAATCATCAAGGGTACACGATTGGGCCTTCGCTTCGAAAGCAAAAAAAAAAAATGGTTCGAATGGCTCTGAGCACTATGGGACTTAACATCTATGGTCATCAGTCCCCTAGAACTTAGAACTAGTTAAACCTAACTAACCTAAGGACATCACATAACACCCAGTCATCACGCTTCGAAAGCCCATATCGGTGATATTTCACTGAATGTTTCGCACGCTGACATTGTTGATGACCCAGCAGTGAAATTTGCAGCAATTCGCCGAAGAGTTGCACTTCCGTCACGTTTAACGATTCTCTTCAGTCGTCGTTGTTCCCATCCTTGTAGGATCTCTCTCCGGGCGCAGCGATATCGGAGATTCGATGTTTTACCGGACTCCTGATATTCACGGACACTAGGTCGTACGGGAAAATCCCCATTTCATCGCTTCCACGGACATGCTGTGTCCCATCGCTCGTGCGCCAACTATAACAGCACAGTGAAACTCACTCAAAACTTGATAACCTGCCATTGTAGTAGCACTTACTCAGTTGTCTGTAATGAAGAGCTGTTTCTAACAACTTGGCACATGTCGAGTAATATCGTGATAAAATTTTAAGGTGCTGCAATCATTGGCAAATGGATTTAAATTTACAGAAATGTAAAATTGTGTATTTCACAAATAATAAAAATCGTTGTATACTCGGATTTCAATTTCAGTAATAATTTTGTGTGTTTCCATGGCGGGCCACAAGTCTTTTAAACGGACTGCACTTCGGCGACTTGTGTGTCCTTCCTCTATCAGTTATCCAACTGGGGATACGGGATCTAGAGTTTAACGTGGAATCTGAACCACGTGTCGGTCCTGGCGACTCCTGACATCATTGAGAGGTGAAGGCCAGAACAAACGCAGACTGAAAATTTCCTTGGTTCAGCCGGATTTAGATCCTTCACACTTCAACACTAGATCGCCAGACTGGACTTACTATTTTAATCAGTCATTATTTATATCAGTCAACTCAAAGTAAAACATCCTAGTATAACAAAAACATGAAATGGAATGATCACATAGGAGCATTCGTATTTAAAGCGGCTGCCAGTTTTCGGTTCGTTGGTAAGATACTGGAAAAACGCAGTTAGTCTACAGACGAGATTGCTGACAAAACACTCGTGCTCCCGATGCTAAAAAATTGTTCAGCTGTCTGGTACTACAGGATAACTGGTGATATGAAACGAATGCTAAGAATGTCAGTTTACTTACAAACATACATTTCCCGACGCCATCACTTCCATTCATGATCTTTCCTCTGACCATAGGCCTATATTAACGGAACGAGACCTGATACGTGTTATATTCGCAAGTACTCTCTGTCATGCGCTTCATAGTTGTTTTCAGACTATGGATATAAATGAAGATGAAGAAACAATGTTAAGATCACACTGATACGGAATTTTCTTGTTTTAATTGCGCATAACGGTCTGTAATATTATTCGTGAACTATGTGTGCAGTACCTGCGAGTCTTCACACTGTCGGTATGCACGCACGGCCATCCCTAGTCCAGTAGTGAAAGCTCCATCATCATCCCCGGTAAAGGAAACAGCTGCCACTGGAACGTCAAAGAGCACGGCGGTCGCCACCAACGTGCCTGCTGCAGTCAACACCGGTCGCCACATGTCGTCTCTGTGTGTCGCCGCCGGTAGCACCACGCAACTGTGGCTCTGGCTCGGTCGATAGTATTTTTATGTGGCCTACGTGGTGGCGTGTCGGTCACGATTACACGACAGGGTGGGAGACAATGCGTTCTGCGACCGACGCCCCGCCTCGGTACTCGTCACGGTCACTGGAGCAACACTAGTGGTTGCGTGGCCGCGTATGGCTACAGTTATTAAAGCCTTCACCACTGTCCGCGAATGTGGTCGTTCTCTACGTAATCGCTGCCGTAGGCGTGTTTGGAGCACCAGGTACGCGGTCCGGATGCGGACTCACGCATCGCAACGCCCTAAATACTCGCGATTGCAGAGCTGCAGTTGTAATTGTGCCTTCGTCGTCACGGTGAAGGTTAAGTGTCGTGATGTTTCCAAGGTGCATGCGGTCTCATTTTTGCCAAACACTTAACTGTCCCTCTACTTTCTTTTCGTGTCCCTCTTAGACACTTAGCAACTTCTCACATTTGTGTCATCAGTATCAATTATTGTGGAGGTTTTGACATTTTTACGGCTGGTTTATTTATGGGTACAGCAGCGCTTCTCGAGATCTTTTGGTCACGAAGACTCAGCATCCATATCCTATCACATCATAAATCCATGAAATTTATTTACGAAATCACGACTTACGTCTTGGAGGTTGAAGCCGTATCATGTGATATGTCGCGTGCAGTTAAATAAATTGATGATAATGTAATTCGGTCACAGACGGCAAAGGGCTTGGAAGAGCAATTGAGCGGAATGGACAGTATCTTGAAACGAACATAGAATAAAAACATGAAGTAAAACCAGGGCAATTAAATGTATCTGAATTAAACCAAGTGATGATGCGACTGAGACTGACAGATAGTGGGTGAGATTTCATCTCCGTTTGTTGTTTATTTCTTTTATCGCATTTCCTATGTTTTAATCACATTCGTTTCTATCGATCTTCGTAAGGGCGCTTACAGCCTCGACGTTGATCTTCTCTAACTCACACACACCACACAGTCACCCACACACACACTCACATTCACACAGAATATTAGATTAGGAACTGAGACAAATGACTTATTTCCTTGTTCAGAAAAATAACTATTATTGGCTGAAGATGAGACTAGAGAGTCTCACGTAGTGTGCGCACTTGCGATCATGTATTCACGCCCCTTACAATATTTGTATTCCAATATTCGTGTCTACGTTAGAAGCGGAGCCCTATCGTAGCATGGCTGCATGTATTCGCCGAAGGTGCACACCAACTTACGACTGATGCGTTACCCTCAGTTCCTTAACAACTTCTGAGGATGTCTCAAAATGGTGGTACAGATCAATAAAGCTTCTGCAACTGTTTTTTCCCACTGTAAAATCACTAGATCTACGTAATTCAATCTGAAAACCTGAAAGGCAATAAAAGCACATAAAAAAGTACTAACATATGTCAATACAGGTTGCATTCCGTCAGATCTTGCAAAGTTATGGAACGAATTTGGTTTCAAAATTTTTCAAGTAACCACCGAATGGTAACTACAAAATACGTAAGGGCGAAAATAATGTCTTCGAGAGATGTAGCAACTTTTAATGAGTTAAATTTACTTATTTTAGCCAACTAAGTAAAGAAAAAATAAACAGAATTGAATGATGGCAGCTGACACCATATATAAAGCAGAATTATAACATGTACCCTAAAGTTGTTTACATCCTGGATTCCGGGAGCACTCCTCGAAGAGCTACTTCTATATGATAATTAAATAGAGTGCAAGAGTACTGCTACCGAGTGTGGCGTCGCTAAGTGGAATCGTACCGTTATAAGTTTCATCTCTACTTCCTTTACCAGGCAACTCTCTGCTTCTGGAATGAGTTTCGCGAGTCTCAGTAACGCAAGTAAAATGAAGTAATATAAATTTCCCATTTTTCGAATTGATCGAAGCCCAGCTTTGAAAACCCACTGCAGGTTATCACAAGCACTCAACTCTAGATTTTATCTTGAGCTTACTACCCTTGTCGTCCTTCCAGTCCTTGTTTTCATCTACTGCAACATAATTGTGTTAATAAAAGTAAATATATTTTTCTCTCCCATTAAGACACTTTTATATGATAATCATTCAGCAATACATAAATACGAAAACAACGTATTTTGAAGTTACCTATGTAACATGTAACTGCTAAAATCAATTTATCCTCTGTGCTTAAAAGTCCGCACCTAGGATGTAAACAAGTTTGTTACGTAATTCGTGAGTGGTGTGTGACTTGCTCCTCAACATCATTTCTTTTTCATTATCTTTGGGTTTCTCGTTTGGTCAGTCTCCTTTGCTTCATCATACACATCGGATACTTAAGCACCACCATTAAGGCTTCTTTCACTTAGTTCTTGTATTCTTTCCTCACCATAATTTTCAGTGTTTATTTGCCTCCTCAAAGATATTTGCAGTTTTATTATACCCATCGATCTGATCAAGAGTTTAGTCTTCTCATTTATGTTATGTTCCTCTTCTAGTGAATATGATGTGCAGATTTTGAGTTTATTGGTACGTTAGTCAATTTGCTAGTTTCTTATCAGTTTCTCTGTATGTTCTTCACATAGTTACCAGGTTGTAATCTGCGTCCATGTATTCTCTCAACTGCAATTTGGTTGACTCCTTTTTAACCGTTATGTAGCCCAGGCAATCTTTTCTTAGCCCATTGCGTTTTTAAATACATTAATTTCGCCTCACACAAATGAATAATAATAATAAACGGTCGTTTCCATAAAGTGAATGATTATCGAGATGCATGAAACACTATTACTCGGGGACTGATGTCTGTATAAAGATGTGCTCTACCAACGATCTTACACTTCACGCGATGATAAAAAAGGGCGGTAGATACTCCAGGAAATCTTTCATCATTGCCATTTAAGATTAGCCATATTTCTCTGCGCACTGCAACGGAAAATCAAAACAGAAAACATTTCTTCGCGTATCAACATTTATTTACATACGGTTTATTTAGACTGACTAGGTAAGTGCTTTAAGGCTTTCTCTTCCACAGGACCAGGAGTAATACATATCAACACACACACTTTCAATAATACACATATAGCCTACATGAAGTGAGTCTTCAGGTTTTCGCGGCGCAATGACTGCTCCATTAAGTTTCGGGAATGCAGCCGCATGTATTCTGCTTCTTCTTCTAATATTTCGGCTGTATACCTTTCAGCCATCTTCAGAGAGAGCCGTACGACAGTCGTACGGCTCTCTCTGAAGATGGCTGAAAGGTATACAGCCGAAATATTAGAAGAAGAAGCAGAATACATGCGGCTGCATTCCCGAAACTTAATGAAGCAGCCTACATGAAGGCTGCAAAACGGCTGCTTCTGCTTCCCCACAGACAAATTCCCTCCGGTGGACAACTCTGGTCCGTGAAGGCAATTAGTGTAAAGGCTGAACACTCAGCCGACGATTTGCTCCATGCACTTTCAATGGGTTTTGCGATAGTGGACCGCTAGATGCCTGGTGTCATGTTGCAGACACTCGTCCACATCTACCACATGGTTTCCAACAGAAAAATCCCGGCTGGCCCATTCCGCAATATCGACAGGACACTCGTGGTGGATAATGCGCGACGGTCACATATCTGTGCGTAGGGTTTCTGTTTGGGGAATGCATCTTGAATCACCGCCATCCGTCACACCTGTGATCCGTGCCGGCTCCAGTTGAATCTTTGGCTCGTTTATTTGTTGGATTTACTGGCACTTCTCTAGGTGGTGTAATTATAGTGTTGGGATTCGTCTCCGACTGTTTGTACTAGACAGCGCTTCTTGCCCAACGGTAGGTAATACTTACCTGTCTGTTCACTCGTTTCTTGCCTTGCATGGCTCTCTGAGATATGTTGCTGTTTAGTTTGATGGAACATTTAGCATATGGTTTATTCAGAGTGCATTGGTGTGTATTTAGTTTACCTTATGTGATTTTGGACCAAGTTGTGGCGTAAAATTGGCGGATCATTCATTACTTTGGTGCAGTTTTAAAATTCGTTGCATCTCATTCATTATTTTGTGGAAATATGTGTTTTTCTTAAAATGAATTTTTGTGATTTTAGAGACAATTTTTAATATATGTTTGAATTGTTTTAGATAATATTGTGCAAGCTTAAAACTTTGACGTACTTCTTGGTTGCTAAAGGGTTATCCTAAGTATAATCAGTTATAGATGTGAGGCTTATACATTCTTTAAGACACTGATTGCATTAACGGTCCTTCGCGAGATCTGCATTGGCTAGGCCTTACATTTAAAGTATGTTATTCTGAACTTCAATTTTTTCACTTCGTTTTGTCTGATTTGAGTTACCTTTGGCCTCTTAGCTACATTGGCGAGTGGTGGTGTGAATTTTTCTTGTTTTAAACTCGTTTTTATGTTGAAACGTATAAAAGCATTTCTAGATGCGTAGCTGCCTTAATAATTCTATGGCTTCTTAGCATTAGGTTCTGATGGCGCATTTTTGGCGAATAATGTTAGAATAGGTTTGAGTTGTTTCGGCTTAATTTATATGTGCTTAGGCTACAATATTCTTTTTGACGGCTTTTGCTGATTGTATTCCTGACGTCCGGGCCCTCGTGTGATTGCAGCGTGCTTTCAGCGAGCGGGAGGCCTGTTGGTGTGACATCGCGGTGTTTTTGGTATCGGCTGGTATCTGGAGCGGCGCCGTATCTGAGTGGTGCGCAAGTTTATTTACGTCTTAAAAATTTTGGAAGGTGACTCTCAACAGCTGTCAAATAATGTATAAAATGCATTTTTGACAGTCAGCCGCTTTTATTTCAATCCCAAATATCGACCGGTTTCAGCCGTGGACCATCTTCACGGATAAGGGTTAAATGGTTTAAGGCACGAAATTACATTTTTCATATCTTAAACAATGTGTAGCGCATATTATGAACATCAATATATGAGACAAGATATTTAGAAGCACACATACCAATAACAAGTGTACACACAGCAGTACTCAAGAGAAGTTCGCCATTATCACTATACAGTCCTGATCTTCTCTTCAGTACCTTACTTATATTTTTAGTATGTTTGCTTCTTACAGTCCTGTGTTGTATATTGATATTCATGACATGCTCTACACATTATTTAGGTAATGACAAATTTAATGTTGTGCCTTAAACCATTTTAACCCTTACCTGTTGAGTTGGTCCACGAATGAAACCAGTCGATATTTAGGTTCAAAGTAGAAGTGTTTGATGGTCAAACAAGCATTTTATACATCATTTTATGTCGGCTGTCTACAGATTAAATTGTATTTAATCAGTCTTTCTGTTTCCCATCTAATGGTTATTATTTTAACGCTCGCCTTTGTATGTAGACATCATGTTTTCATTTTGTTGTGAGCTTTAAATTCAGTCAGTTATACTTATTTCACTCTGATTGGTAGTGAATCTTATTGTATAAGTTTCCTACAGCAGTTTATTGTATACAAAATTTTCCCTTAATCTGAAGATTATTTTTAAAGTCCTAATTTTTAGTAATTAATGTTTTAACATAATGTCACCTTGTGTCATGTAAATATTGTTTCATTTTTTAAGACATTTGTGTATTGTTCCGCTTGTCCAGATTTAGATCGTTTGTTAAGGCTATTTGTGCCTACCTACCTTAATGCTAAGACTGCCTGTTGGTGGATTGCGAAATATGTTTTACAGAAGTCTTTTATTTAACTGTCATTAACTATTGCTGTAAAGCTACAGCCTTGAAGGCTGACATAGTTTGATCCTTTTTTTAATTAAAATTTTTTAAATTCCATTGTAGTGCCATTTATTTTAGTTATTGGTTAATCTTAAGTGGTGAATTTCAGAGCATATTTAAATTTGCACTTATTGTTCATGCACCTTGTTAATGTATTCTTTTTATTAAAAATTAATATGAATTTGTAAATGACAGATGATGAAAAGTGTGGGATTGCCCTTCCAAGTCTTGTTTTTTCATCCCGCCCTGTGTTCAGGGCTGTCAACGACAAACACCAGAAATTAGAAGAAACAGACTCGTTCCTGTCTTGCTACCAGGAGCTCGGTGTTACACGAATGGGCATAGGTTTGTTTGACTCACTGGTGTGCGAGAAAAGTTTTGAAAATCTGAACTGACTGATACGTGTAGGTAAACGCCAATCACCCACTAAAGCTAACTTAAAAAATTTAGGAACAAGTATTTAGTAGAGAAACTAGAAATATACCCGCAGTGACAACGAAAACATGATTAGACTATCTATAGCTCGAACAGATCCAGTGATAGAGTGCAGAGTACACTCTGCTGTGCGCTTCAAGTGGTTTGTAGATTGTGTGTGAACGTAGATGTAGATATAAGCTGCTAGTGCCTTTTTAAAAATGGTTCAAATGGCTCTGAGCACTATGGGACTTAACATCTTAGGTCATCAGTCCCCTAGAACTTAGAACTACTTAAACCTAACTAACCTAAGGACATCACACACATCCATGCCCAAGGCAGGATTCGAACCTGCGACCGTAGCAGTCCCACGGTTCCGGACAGCAGCGCCTAGAACCGCACGGCCACCGCGGCCAGCTAGTGCCTTTTTACTGCAGTGCTGGGTCGAGAGATGGAATCCATTTGCATCACTGCTAACATAGCGTCCATTGAAAGAAAGAAATATGCTTCACTCTTGGTTTGATTATTGCAACTGCGTAAATTTTGGATAAAGATAGTAGTTAAATAAGTAAACTGTTCTAATTTACTATCGGTGCTATACTTCCTTAATTAGAACGGTAAAGAGGTCTAAGGGCGTCCGCTTCATCGGTACGTGATTTGGTAAGCAACAGAAGTATTACTTTGGGATCCACAGAAAAACAAAATTTTAAGCCATCAGTAATACTAAAATATTCGGTCGTGTTCGCTTCACTTTGTTTTCTTTTAACTGTCGGAAATAGTCTCTCTAGTGTAAAGCGCGAATGACTACATCAATATTGTAACTACAAACCTGTATTTATAGAACCCTAGAGGTCAATCGCAACGTGGACCACAATAAATTAATATTTTCTTGCCTCCCTTTCATCTAGTTAGTACTCGTATTTTACATTCAGTACCTAGTCGTCTAGGCGACCTAGTCAACTACTCGTAATGCTACTTTGGTACTGAATTGTTGGACCAAACTGCAAGGGCAGTACAGAGCCGTACGGAGACGCAGCATAGACCAGCATTCTTTGAATAACCAATCAGGAGTCTTGGACCGTGTGGCTTCTTACAGCGTCTGCTGGAGGGATACGAATTTGGAGCTCGCTCGCTTCCACAGGGTGGTTACATTTTCGCTACTTGAGCATTGCAGACAGAAAAGTAATTACGGAATAGGCACCAAGTTTTTTGAAATACCGCTCAGCATCTGCTCTGTAGGTTGTGTGTTGTAAACAGTGTTAGTCTCATGACTTGCCGTTAGGCACCGCTTCTGGTACAGCGACATAGGGTCGAAACACAAGCATCAATGTCCATTACAGTTGAAGTCACCATGGGTGTGAATAAGTTGAGCAAGGCTTTACTCGTAAAGTTGTTTTATCTAAAAACGTCAATGGTGCTGTTGCTCTTCGCTAGTTTGGACGCATTAAATGAATCGAGGGGGTGGGGGGTTCTTTTCCCTAACTGAGGTTGAAGAACATGATTCGGAAGTTCGAATTATCTGGCGATCTGAGAATTGCTACTGGACCGACGGTCAAATGCGTCACAAATTGTTGAAATTACTGTTGCCACAGCTAAGAGTGATGGATGCTATGTGCAATCTTCAATCAGCGCACAATTTCCGTCACGTGAGTTCAACATTCCATGGTACACTGTTCGAAAAGTGATATAAACAGTTGTGAAACGGTATCAGTACAAAATTCACATTATTCAGCAATTTTTGACACCTGACGCAAAGTAGACTTCGATCTTTCGCTTCTAGCAAGGGTTGAAGTTGACGCCAATTTGCCGAATTATGAAGCACACATAATATGCACTCACAGGACATGAGGTCTGTAATTGAAAAAAATGTGTCATGACAATCTCCCCATTCGGAAAAGATTCCGGACTAATTCCCCATTCAGGTCTCCAAAAAGAGGCTGCAGGGGCGGAAGTAACCATGAGAAATAGGTTGAACAACCAACGAAAGATTAACCTTCTTGAGGGGGGCGTGGAATGTTAGAAGATTCAACATGATTGGAAAGCTATAAAATCTGAAAAAGGAAATGGAAAGCTTCAATTCAGACATAGTGGAAAGAATACAAGTGTATCTGGTTGGATTATATGGGTAATATCAACAGCAGCAGAAAATGGGACAACGGGAGTTGGGTTCGTTATGAATACAATAGCAGTGCCGAGAAAGAGTTACTGCGAGGAGTCGGTGACAGGGTTCTTCTCATCAGTATGGACAGCAGACCGTCATCGACAGCAATAATTCAGGTATACATGCCAAAGTTGCAAGTAGCAGATGAAGAAGTAAAGAAAGTATATGACGATATTGTACGGGAGCTTACTTACATGAAGGAGATGAAAATCTAGTAGTCAACG
Organism: Schistocerca nitens; assembly: GCF_023898315.1. Taxonomy (NCBI): domain Eukaryota; kingdom Metazoa; phylum Arthropoda; class Insecta; order Orthoptera; family Acrididae; genus Schistocerca; species Schistocerca nitens. The sequence continues at coordinate 658,592,329 of NC_064617.1, read as the reverse complement.
AGGACTGGAATGTGGTTGTAGGGGAAGGTGTAGATGAAAGCGTTAAGGGAGAACATGGGTTTGGGTTCTGCAATTGATTTCAGCTAGTAATACCGAATACTCTGTTCAAGAATCACAAGACGAGGAGATGTACTTGGAAAAGGCTGGGATATACTGAGATACTGGAAGTTTCCAGTTATTACATTATCGTCAGATTGAGATTTTGAAATCAGATATTGAATTGCAAGGCCTACCCAGGAGCAGATATAGTGTCAAATCTCAGTTTAGTAATGATGAAAAATAGGCTAAAGTTTAAGAAACTAGTCAGGAAGAATCAGTGTGCAGTGAGCTGGTATAAGGAAGAACTGAAGAATTTAATACTCTTGAAGTTCTCTAAAGCTACACATACTGCAATAATGAGTAGAACAGTAGTAAGTTCAGTTGAAGAGGAATGGACATCTCTAAAAATGTCAATCATTGATGTTGAAGAGAAAATCATAAGTACAAGGAAGGCAACTGCGAAGAAACCATGGGCAACAGAAGAATACTTCAGTTAATCAACGAAGGAAGGAGGTACAAAATTCTCAAGGAAATTGAGGAAAACAGAAATGTAAATCACTTACGAATGAAATAAACAGGAAATATAGAGAAGCTAAGGCGAAATGGATGCATGCAAAATGTCGACAAACAGAAAATGAAATGAATGTCGGGAGGACTGGCTAAGAATACGGAAATGTCAAATCATCATCGGGGAACTTAAATGCAGGGGTGATAGCGGAGGACTTGCCTCATGATGTGATAGAAGAAGAACCAGAATCATAAATTAAAAGAGCTTTGGAAGACCTGAGATCAAATAAGGCCCAAGGGATAGATAACATTCGATGGCAATTTCCAAAATAAGTGAGGGAAGTGGCAACAAAACGACACATGTGGGTGTGTAGAATGTATGAGACGACGATACACCATCAGACTTTCGGAGAAACATCATCCACACAGTACCGAATATAACAAGAGCTGACATGTGAGAGAATTATCGCACAAACAGCTTAAGAGGTCATGCATCCACACTGCTGTCAAGAATAATATAAAAAAGAATGGAAAAGAAAATCGAAGATGTGGTACATAACGATAAGTTCGGTTTTGGGAAAGTTAAAGTCACCAGAGAACCAGTTCTGACGTTGCAGTTGATAATGGAAGCAAGACTGAAGAGAAATCAAGACACGTTCAAAGGATCTGTCGAACTGGGAAAAGTGTCAGACAATCAAAAATGGTGCCAGATGTATGAAATGGTGGAAAATGGGGGTAAGTTGTAGGGAAAGACGGGGAATATGCACTGTAACCAACAGGCAACAATAAGAGTTGAAGACGATGAATGAAGTGCTCGGATTAAAAAGCGTGTAAGACAAGGATATATCCTTTCGCCCCTGCTATTCAATGTATACATCGAAGACGCAATTACGAAAACAGGAGTAAAAGAAGGATCCAATGGTGAGATTAACATTCAACGTGAAGATGACAAGATTTAACAAAACATTGCTTCTCTCAGTGAAAGTGAAGAAGGCTTTGCTGAATGGAATGAACAGTCTAATGAATACGGAATTTCGAGTGAGTATAAGTCGAAGAAAGACATAAGTAATGAAAAGTAGCTGAAATCAGAACAGCGAAAAACTTAACATCAGATCTGATGATCACAAACTAGACGTAGGAATTTTTGAACCTAGGTAGCAGTGTAACCCATGACGGACGGACCTAGAAAGGCATAAAAAACAGATTAACAGGTAAAAAGGGCGTTACAGGCGAAGAGAATAGACTTGTATCAAAATTGGCCTTAATTTTAGGAAAAAATCTATGAATGTACTGCATAGAGCAGAGCACTGTATGGTAGTGATACATGGGACGTGGGAAAACCGGAACAGAAGAAAAAATCGAAGCATTTTTGACATGGTGCTACAGAAGAAATTTGAAAATTAGGTGTACTGATAAGGTGAGGAAGGCAGATATTCTCCGGCGAGGAAAGGATTATATGGAAAACAGTGACAAGAAGAAGGGATGGGTTGAAAGGACATGTTTTAAGACATCTAGGAATAACTTTTTATTGTACTAGAGGTGGCAGCGAGAATAAAAACTGCACAGGAAGACGGAGATTGGAAAGCATCCAAAAAAAGATTAGACCTAGTTTGTAATTGCTACTCTGGGATGAAAAGAATGGGTCACAAAAAACACCTTACGCTCACTATGGCGGAGAACACTCACAGTTTTCGCATTTGAGAATCGTCACCACCAACTAACGAACGTCCATGGAATTTCCCTGCATAGTGAGCGCGTCACTGTGTGCTGTGGTTTCACGTCACAGCTCGTGATTGGTCCACTTTTCCTTGGTACTAGTTACAGTGATCTGCTTCGCAAACACGTGATACCCGCTCCAGGGGAAAAAGGCGCTTTGGACTAAACTGTTTTGATGCACGATGGAGCTCCATCTCACATTGCTCGTGAGATTTACTCGCTTACTCTGTAATACATCATATTTGAACCTGGCTGTGAAATTACCTGCAGGACAGGGTTTATCAACGAGCCACTAACACACGTTGGAGGTTGAAGATCATCATAGCGGGGGAGGTAGCCAAATCCCATCTGATATGTTTTGGGATGCAGTGGAGCAATTTCTAGTGCGGTTCCGGCTGTCGTATATGCAGGTGGTCGTCTCAACGAGCAACGTTTGTAACCTCAAATAAATGTTACCTTCCCAAGTTTTTGTTTATCTTCTGAGTGTCGTTACAATGTTTCTACAATGATTCATTGTCTGACGATGATTCGTTTTTCATGCGGGCTCTCTGAAGTGACTAAAGTGACATAATAACCACCCTGTACTTAGCTTCTCTTCCAGGGCACATGGCCCAGTCCATCTACCGCTGCTCTATTATATTTAGCGTTTCTGAGAGGCCAGACGACTTTAAACAGTTTTTCTCTGTCTCTTTTGTAAAACGCGTCTGTGTCAGTCTTCCAATTAGCTCGCAATCGCCCTTAATATCACTGATCCTTTTTAAGGCCTTAACTCTTGGCCACCCACTACTGACGCCTATGCGACTCGCTTATGAAATAACTACAACTATCCTGGAGCATCCCTTTGTAACCCGAAGAAGACATTTTCTACGATTTTACTACTTCTAACTATCCCTGACAAACCATATCTTTCTTTCCGCTCAAGTCCCACCCACCATCCTATGATACTTACACCGCTGAATACTCCTGTCTGAGAGTTGCTGATTACAACGGACACGTCGAAATATTTTACTGTAACTAAGAAGCAGGTAGGGAAGTTGTGCAAATGGGACATTTTCATTACATTAAAGTAATTTCATCCATTGTGTATCTTGAAGTTTTCCCGGCGTATTGATTGGTCCATCATATTTCGGGCTTGCAGCCGGATCACGTTGACATCTTGGCACGATATTTCGGCTAACAAACATGTAGCCATCTTCAGATGGCTACATGTTTGTTAGCCGAAATATCGTGCCAAGATGTCAACGTGATCCGGCTGCAAGCCCGAAATATGATGGACCAATTTCATCCATTGTTACTACAGTATGCACGTGATTTTCGGTTGGAGACATGAATGCACACCTTCAAGTGCGTTTTTTTAAATAAAATTGTCTTTTATAACTGATTTTTCCTTTCTAATATTTTTGCATGTTCTTGATACTCATAGGCTCAATAATGACCACATTTTTAATGACCACTTTAGTGTAAATGGCGTGTGTGGCAAACACTCTTACTAACGTGTTTGGGTGTGCTAGTGTGCGTGCTTATAGAGCATCTTCATATTACCGTTCTTGTTGAACTACTATTCTGCCACTTGCATCCACACTCACCGCATAAACATTTTAGTATGGATTCGAAAACAGACTCTGATTGCAAATATTTCTTTATTAAGTTACCGGTTCCAACTAATACGGTCAGCTTCAGATCGATCTAAAAATGGAAAATTTTAATATTTGGGCCAAAAATGTGCGTAAGAGCAGGCTATCAACTGTTTTAAGCAGCATCGTAGTATACATAGCTTGGAAGATTAGCAAATATACCTGTTTTCATTAAGTTAACGGAGTGATCAAATAGACACAAATGACATCGTCAAGTAAAGAAAATCTTGACGAAATAATACTCATAACCGTAATGTCAGGTCATCGCTGGCGTACTGTGCTTACAACTACGGTGTAAACAACTGAGGCGGCGCTGGAAATACGTTTCTGTGAAATAATAAATACGATAAATTTAGTTCGCAACAGCATGTTAAAAGATAAAAAAATCATAGTCACAGCAGGCATACCACGAGCGGATTGAAGAGACAGCAGGAGGCGTACTGCCAAGATGAGATCGTAGACACAAAAGTCATTTGAAATTATAAAAACTAGGTGGTGCAGCTTGTCTGTGACATATAAAGTGCACAATCAAGCGAGCTGAAAGCGGGACTTCGGAACACAATAAAAGACTAGGGCCACAGCAACGGCCAGTGTTATAATGAAAAATAGGTGTTGGGTGTAAAATCATTCTGTTTATTAAGAAGTTTAGAAGGTAGGTGTTTACTATTCCCATAAATATCTATTTCTTCCAAAAGATTTAACAGACTTTGAACCGGATCGCTGATTGCCATCAGCGATCAGCTAGTTTATGTTTCCGATTCACGGCTAGTGATTATGTCAGAGAGGTTAGTGAGCGTAGGGGGAGTCTTTGTAGGGTTGTGCAGTAGAGAGTCGCGTATTGGCTGTCAACGCGGACGGTCATGCAGTCAGTTCCGGATTGGCTTTGCACCTGATATCGTGTAGGTTGCACGGTGTGTGATTTTAGCAGGAAGCAGTGGCCTGTATGAGGAAGTAAACACGCCCGGCCTTGCTGGGGAGGAACGAGTACGCCGTACGCTGCTGCTTCTGGAGGTTTCAGTATGGGCTGTTGTCACGGTTCAACGTGCTAGTTGCAACTCGTAAGGACTTATGGAATGACGCCCTCTGTGTTTGTGTGGGACGCACAAATGGTTCAAATGGCTCTGAGCACTATGGGACTCAACTGCTGTGGTCATAAGTCCCCTAGAACTTAGAACTACTTAAACCTAACTAACCTAAGGACAGCACACAACACCCAGCCATCACGAGGCAGAGAAAATCCCTGACCCCGACGGGAATCGAACCCGGGAACCCGGGCGTGGGAAGCGAGAACGCTAACGCACGACCACGAGATGTGGGACGCACAGGCGGGATTGGTTATAGGCTGTCCGTTCCGGTTTTGCTAGATCAGCATTGAAATCATCAGCCTGCTGCTATGATGAACATAATTATTATTTTCTTCGGCAGACCGCTCAAGATTCTTTCGCTATCGCCAGCCGTTCTAGTCAGTTGTTACACCTGACCGAACTTACTGATCGGATCTCTGTGTCGGCTCAATCTGCTCCTCCCTATATTTTAAGATATTTTATGCTTCGTTTCTTTGACAGCTTCACGGATAAAGTGTTTGCTGTGTTTGATTTGTCTGACATGTTGGTATCTCACCTGTGTTTGTTTAATTCGCGCTTGAGGCCACGAACTTGTACTTCTGTAATAAAGGTTTCCTTGCGGTGCCAACTTATTACCGTGGGGCCAGCATAATTCAGTTCAGGTTCTCATTTCTGTTATTATTGTATTTGTCAGTACCGACTGGTAACTGAATGTTTTAGTCTGTTGTAGACTTGGACACTCCCACGCTAAACTGGTGGTTTGCGAGCCGGCTGTAGTGTACCAGCCAGGTCATGTATGAGTGAAATGTGAAGCAGGTCGCACTAATTTAGAGTTGAGAACCTAATCTTCAGTTATTTTACTACCGATTGTAATTATTATTTTAGAGTTTATCATTTACTGTGATTCCTTTATCAAGCGTTTTGCTTCTATTCAAAGTATCTTGTTGATATTCAGTCAGATACCTTGTTGTCAAATAGCATGTGTTTAACATAGCCATTAAGGCCTGTTTCAAAATTAGCTTTTCAAGTGCTAGTTAATTATTGAGCTTTTAATTACATTTCTTTAATTAGCCCTTCAGGCATCATTTGTTGTAGTTGCTATTTCTTAAAACCAGCCCTTCAGACGTTAGTGGCTGCAGTTTGCTATTTGTTATTGGAATTAGCCCTTCAGGCGTTATTGGTTGTTACTTGCATTTTTTTAAATCAGGTCTTCAGGCATTATTTTTTGTTGTTTGCTGTTCCTTAAAAATCAGCCCTACTGGCATTTTACTGTGGAATTTGTTGTATTTCCGTCTTAGTTTGTTTTTCATATTAGCCCGTCAGACTGTGTGTGAAAAATTTTATGTGGCTAGGCTGTTAACAGTGTTTTGAAAATAACTCATAAATTGTTAAAGATCAGTAGCTTATACTGTCAAGGCTAACTTACTGTTAAATAAAGTCTGTGTTACGTACCAGTCAACTATGTGCAAATGAACAAAAATCTGCCCAGTCCTTCCTTTGGTTATTTGTTCGCATGGCACCGGGTTGGATATCCGTCCGCGCATGTCAGACTTCCCTAATGCGCAGCGTCTACAGTCTACATATTGTAGTGTATGTTACTTATGGTATGTTTTTGTGTATTCAATTGCCATCCAAATGCTGTTCTGTTTTGTGGATGTGTGTGTTGCTTGAAACTAATGATAAAATTATTGCCCGTCTGCCCAAGATAAAACTTCTCACAATCACAGCATTGTATTTTACAGAGGCTCAAATTCTAAAACTTATTACTATGTTATGTCTAAGCTGCATTTTTAGAACGTTATTTATTTGGGAACCGCTTATGACGGTTGTGTTCGTTAATGGCTTCTCTAAGTGCTGAGAAATTTGTCCGTAATATGTCATCTGGATAAATTGCTTCTTATTGTTTACTGTTTTCTGTGGCCTTTCGGGTTTTTACTGCTCTTCTCCCTTTGTTTTGTTGTATGGATGTGTGGCAAAGCATTCTGTGTACCCGTTTGCTTCGGCTATTTCTTTCAGTATATTTAGTGCCTTGCGTATTTCTTGATTATCTAATGGTAAGCGGATAAGTCAGTGAAGAATGCAAGTAAGAAGGATACCTTGTTTCGCATTGGGTGGCAATATTTAGTACGAATAATATTCGCTCTGTATGTATGTTTTCTGCAGATATCTAATGGATGCTTGTTGTTAGCTTCAGAGACTTAAGTCCAGGAAGTTAATAGTTATTCTTCTATATTTCGGTGGTGAACTTTATTTTTCAGCGTATAGAACAAAACCGTTGTGCGAAGACGTCAATGTCGTTAGAGATTCCCTTTAAGATAACTAAGACGTCATCTACGTAACGTTTGTTATAGATGACTTCATCTTTACAGTCTCGAAACTTATTAAGAAATTTATTCCCTAGTCGTTAATAAAAATTCTTCATTGTAATTTTGTCACAGATGAATCTTACTAAGTTGGCGACTAGTTGCGAACTGCCCAGTACAGTTCCTAGTCAGGCATATCACAGCTGTACTAGTAGTGCCTGATCAGGTCACAATCAGTTCACACATAGGTAATATACACATGGTGCATAATCGCAGGGAATTTCAGAGGAATTTCACAATATGGATGCATTAATGAAGTGCACTTCAACTCTAGTCAGTTGAACTAGACTGTAGTTCAACTGCACTTTATAAATACACTCCTGGAAATTGAAATAAGAACACCGTGAATTCATTGTCCCAGGAAGGGGAAACTTTATTGACACATTCCTGGGGTCAGATACATCACATGATCACACTGACAGAACCACAGGCACATAGACACAGGCAACAGAGCATGCACAATGTCGGCACTAGTACAGTGTATATCCACCTTTCGCAGCAATGCAGGCTGCTATTCTCCCATGGAGACGATCGTAGAGATGCTGGATGTAGTCCTGTGGAACGGCTTGCCATGCCATTTCCACCTGGCGCCTCAGTTGGACCAGCGTTCGTGCTGGACGTGCAGACCGCGTGAGACGACGATTCATCCAGTCCCAAACATGCTCAATGGGGGACAGATCCGGAGATCTTGCTGGCCAGGGTAGTTGACTTACACCTTCTAGAGCACTTTGGGTGGCACGGGATACATGCGGACGTGCATTGTCCTGTTGGAACAGCAAGTTCCCTTGCCGGTCTAGGAATGGTAGAACGATGGGTTCGATGACGGTTTGGATGTACCGTGCACTATTCAGTGTCCCCTCGACGATCACCAGTGGTGTACGGCCAGTGTAGGAGATCGCTCCCCACACCATGATGCCGGGTGTTGGCCCTGTGTGCCTCGGTCGTACGCAGTCCTGATTGTGGCGCTCACCTGCACGGCGCCAAACACGCATACGACCATCATTGGCACCAAGGCAGAAGCGACTCTCATCGCTGAAGACGACACGTCTCCATTCGTCCCTCCATTCACGCCTGTCGCGACACCACTGGAGGCGGGCTGCACGATGTTGGGGCGTGAGCGGAAGACGACCTAACGGTGTGCGGGACCGTTGCCCAGCTTCATGGAGACGGTTGCGAATGGTCCTCGCCGATACCCCAGGAGCAACAGTGTCCCTAATGTGCTGGGAAGTGGCGGTGCGATCCCCTACGGCACTGCGTAGGATCCTACGGTCTTGGCGTGCATCCGTGCGTCGCTGCGGTCCGGTCCCAGGTCGACGGGCACGTGCACCTTCCGCCGACCACGGGCGACAACATCGATGTACTGTGGAAACCTCACGCCCCACGTGTTGAGCAATTCGGCGGTACGTCCACCCGGCCTCCCGCATGCCCACTATACGCCCTCGCTCAAAGTCCGTCAACTGCACATACGGTTCACGTCCACGCTGTCGCGGCATGCTACCAGTGTTAAAGACTGCGATGGAGCTCCGTATGCCACGGCAAACTGGCTGACACTGACGGCGGCGGTGCACAAATGCTGCGCAGCTAGCGCCTTTCGACGGCCAACACCGCGGTTCCTGGTGTGTCCGCTGTGCCGTGCGTGTGATCATTGCTTGTACAGCCCTCTCGCAATGTCTGGAGCAAATATGGTGGGTCTGACACACCGGTGTCAATGTGTTCTTTATTCCATTTCCAGGAGTGTACATTTACACTGTGGAATTGGTCTCGCATTCCATATGACTATATATCAAGTGTATATTACCTATGTGTGAACTGACTGTCGCCTAACCAAGCACTACTTGTACAGCTTTCGTGGACCTAGGTTGAAAAATGCACCTGGTAGTTCGAAACTAGTAACCAGCTTAATAAAACGCAACTGCAACGGAGTTACAATAATGAATATGTGTTATCCAAATTGGTTGTCTTGTCCTGAGTTCATGCTGGAAATATATGTTAATAAAAATCTTAGCTCATGTGCAAGCCTAGCTACTTCCCATTCCGAGGCTTTGTTTTTAATAAACTGTTCTGTTTTGGACCCGTGGTCTACGGGTAACGTCTTTGATGAGTAATCGAAATGTTCTCGGTCCCGGGTTTGAACACCACCACAGCTTAAATTTTGAACAAATGTCATCAGCAATTGTGGCTGAAGACTTCCGGTATAAGAAGTCTCCCTCTTACTGGTAACGGCCTCGTCAAAGAGGGCAGAGAGCGGACAGAGTTTACGGGCACTCTCTTGCCCTTAAATGCGGAAGCATCAGCAATGATCAAGGGCTTGAGGATACAGATGTCAATGGAAACCACTGACTTACAGGCACATAATGTGTACCCACAGGACACGTCGCCTGTAATTGAAAAGTGTAATGATGATCTCTCCACTGGCAAAACATTCCGGACTATAGGCCCCCATTCGGATCTCCGAGAAGGGACTGCCAAGGGGAGGTGACAATGACATAAAAATTGAATAACCAACGAAAGGATAACGTTTAACAAGTGGGTCCTCGGATGTCAGAAGTCTTAACGTGGTAGGGAAGGTAGAACACCTCAGAAGGGAAATGCTAAGGCTCAGTATAGATATAGTGGGTGTCCGTGCGAGAAATAGAAAGTAGACAAGGCTTTCTGGTAAGATGAGAGTAGGGCAATATCAAGAGCCGCATAAAATGGTATAAAGGGCTATAAATCGTTATGAATAGGAAGGTAGGGCAGGGATGAACTACTGTGAACATTTCAGTGATAGGATTGTTCTCATCAAACTCGACAGCAAACCAACGCCGACAATGATAGTTCAGATATGCAATCCGACGTCTCAATCCGAAGATGAAGTGATAGAGAAAGTGTATGACCATATCGAACGGTTAATTCAGTACGTCAAGGGAGATGAAAATCAAATTGTCATGGGGGATTGGAATGCGGTTGCAGGGGAAAGAGTAGAAGGGAATATAACTGGAGAATATGGACTTGGTAATAAGAATGTGAGAGGAGCAAGACAGTTTGAGTTCTGCAATAAATTTCAACTAGTAATAGCGAATACTCTGTTCCAGAATCATAAGAGGAGTAGGTACATTTGGTTAAAGTCGGGAGATACCATAAGATTTCAGTTAGATTACATCATGGTCAGGCAGAGATCCAGAAATAAGATGCTCGATCGTAAGGCGTGCCCAGGAACAAACATAGACTCAGATCACAATTTAGTAGTGATGAAGAGTAGACTGAAGTTAAAGAGACTGATCAGGAAGAATCAATGCGCAAAGAGGTGGGGAAAGGGATCACTATGGAATAAAGAGTTGCAACTGAAGTTCTCTGAGGCTGTACATACTGTGATAATGGATATTTTAGCAGGCATTTTGGTTGGTGAGGAATGGACATGACAAATACAGAAATTGGAAAGAAAAACATAGGTACAGAGAAGGTAACTATGAAGAAACCATTGAAACAGAAGAATTACTTCATCTGATTGACGAAAGAAGGGAGTAAAATAATATTTGGGGAAATTCAGGAATACAGAAACACAAGTCTCTTTGGGATGAAAGAAACAGGAAGTGCAGCGAACTAACGTGAAATGGCTGCATAAAAATATGAATAAATCGAAAAAGAAATGATTGTCGGCAGGGCTGACAACATACAAAGAAATCAAAGCAACTTTCGGGGAAACTAAACGCAAATGTGGTAATATTAAGCATGCAACGGGAATTCCACTGTTAAATGCAGAGGAGATAGCCTATAGGTAGAAAGAATACATTGAAGGGCTCTGAGGGTGAAGACGAGTCTGATGACAAGTGTGAGATTTTTGGCACAATCAGCTTAACAGCTTATGCCACTAATTTGATGAAAAGGATAATACATAGAAGAATCGGAAAGAAAATTGAGGTTGTGTTGGATGAGGATTAGTTTGGTTTTAGGAAATGAAAAGGCACCAGAAAGGCAGTTCTGATTTTGCGATTGATACTGGAAGTAAACCTGAAAAAAAATCAAAACACGTTTATAGGATTAGTCGACCTGGAAAAAAGCATTCAAGAACATCAAATGCAAGTTGGCTAAAACACAGTATATACGATAACCAGAAGAGAACAGTATGAGTGAAAGACGAAGAACGAAGTGCTTGTATTAAAAAGTGTGTAAGACAGGGATGCAGTTTTTCGCCCCAACTGTTCCATCTAAACATCGGAGAACAATGGCGAAAATAAAACAAAGTTTCAAGAGTTGAATTATAATTCAAGGTGAAAGGATATCAATGATGAGATTCGCTGATGACATTTCTGTCCTCAGTGAAAGTGAAGAAGAATTACAGGATCTGTTGAATGACAAACAGTCTAATGAGTACCGAATATGGATTGACAGTTAATCGAAGGAGAATGCGGAAAATTCAGTGGACTTATGAAGTAAGGAATGAGGAGATGCTCTGGATAATTCCCGAGGAAAGGAATATATGGAAAACACGACATGAAATAGGGACAGGATTGTAACCCTTTTTGTTAAGACATCAGGGAATAACTATGATGGTACTAGAGTGAGCTCTAGAGGGTAAAAATTGTAGAGAAGGAGAGCGATTTGAATACATCCAGCAAATAAATGAGGACGTATATTGAAAGTGCTACCATGAGATGAGAGGTTAGTACAGGGAAAACAATCTTGTTCAAAATGGCTCTGAGCACTATGGGACTTAACTTCTATGGTCATCAGTCCCCTAGAACTTAGAACTACTTAAACCTAACTAACCTAAGGACATCACACACATCCATGCCCACAATCTTGTTATTAGCTGAATTAATAATATGATAGCACGAGCTCCAACTCTGTGAATTCTCCTGTGTTACTTTTCTTGCGAAATATCAGGTTACGTTCTATTATAATGACAGTTTCATTACGATTAGTTATGACTTTAATGGCGCTAGCTAATTCACAATAGTTCTTAATTTCAAAGTTTTCGGCAAATGTTGATGCTGCTGTCAGTTTTACATCAATATTTTATTAAGTTTAGAGTAAGGGCAAAGGGAAGACCTATTGTTACCATTTTTGTCTTTCCTTGAGACCTAAGGTTGGGGACGCTAGGATTCATTATTTTAGAAGTTACTCTTTCTCTGTGAGTTAAAATGTAGTTGCAAATTTTTTGCGTAAGTCTTTTGAAATCATTTTCTTATGTCCTTGCACACCTCAGTAACACCGTTTTCTGCAAAAAATTTTACAGTGTTACTAACATAGTCGTAATCCTATATCATGACAACAATTTTTTTCTTATCTCCCTTAATGAGTACAGCCTTATAGTTTTCTGGTTTAACGTTGAGATTTTTCAAGACGTGAGCATCGTAATATTTAATAGTGGTGCTGTCTATTTTTTTTTTTTGTATAGGGAACATAGTCCTACTTTTTCCACTAGTATACACGAGCTAGAGCTTATACGTTTTTGCAATTTCACTTCCTGTTTTTGTTTCTACTATGATGTATTTTATAGTTTTAGGATTTAATTGTGACCTGATAATATACTGTGTACCTTTTTCTAACATAGATATTTCATCTGAGGCAAATATCTGTAAGATCGGTTATTCTGCTTTTAAAAGACTGACGCTTTGTGGATTAATTGAGCGTTTTTACTGACATGTGGGATACTAACTAGCTGTTCTTTTTTACATGTTTTCTCTGTTTTTGGTTACTTTCCCTGATTCTTTCAGAAATTTTTCTCCACGCAAACTGTGTAGTAGCAACATTGTAGCTGTTTGTGGGCTTAATTGTAGCTGATATCCTTTGTCACTTAACAGGCATTTACGTTTGAAATACTGTCGTGTTTGATTTTTAGCGCACAATACTTCGCGTCTTGCTTTATCCGATGAAGGGGGACGTTTATGAAAAACAGATGCTATTTATAAGATACACCAAATTCACAATTTTGAAGATATGACTATCAAATTTTGTACTACCTTTACATTAAATTAACACAATTTCTGCTAATTTACTTGGGTTACATAAATTAACTTTTTTATAGAATTTAAAATTTTTATTTTCAGAAAATATGTACCTTTTTCTCAAAAGTATTCAAGAAATGTCTACAAAATTTTCTCTGTTTAATGTCTTTGCAGATAGTATTCTTCTCTCATGAAGTTTTTTGAATATATCGAATAGGAGAATTTTAATAATTTTTTATTTTGTGAGTGTAGTATAAAATAAATGCAAATTTCGAAGCACTTTGCCCCATATCTCAGCTTCCAAAAAGAATTTCAAAATTTACTCTTGAGACAAAATTTATTGGTTTTAAAGAAATACATTTAAAGAATTTGATAGTTCTAGCCTTCACAGATTCTCAGAAAAAGGTGAATAATTTAAAAAAAAACATAATTTTGAGGAAGTTCAAACGAAGGGTTTTTCTTCTGTCACCTTTTTAGGAGGCCCAAGATTTGTACTTAGGTTCCTCTTTCCCTTCAGTGCGTTTCTTCTGATTTCTTTTCTTTAACAGGTCTTCAACTGACTTTTCAGCTGTAGCAAGGCGCTTTAAACGTGTTTTTTTTTTTCAAGGCGTCTTGAGTTAAATTTCACATCTTAAATCCCGTTCTCTCTAATACCTTCAACTTCCCTACGTTCCTAACATTAAATATAAGAACTAATCATACTTTGCAATTCTGACATTTGTAGCAGATGAATATGTGATTCCTATGGGATAGTTTCCGTATTAGTGAATTTAGAGACTCATTTGGAGTCTGGGCTTTGCCATGGACACTCTTTTTTAGAAGTTCAGTATCGGCCAGTAATCAATAAGTTGGTTTTGCAACATCCAGGATACAATTTGGAACCTCTCCTTCTGATTGTTGGTGCTGTTATCCCTCTGAGCCTGTAGATAAAGAAGTGTTGCTTCAAAAAGATAGCATGGTGGCAATGTTGCGTCACACATTAAATTATTTTTCAGGCACTTCGGATGGGAAATCCTCATTGAAATTTTGGGAACTTATTGTTCATGAGTTCTACTAATAAATAAAATATTAATTGCAAATTGATATTTTCGGTCAATTTCTTGAACGTCCTCACTTAAACGCTACAGTGACTAGGGTAAGTTACAGTTTGTTAACTTTTCCTTTTTATAGTGTTTTTACGCTGACTCATTTTGCAAAATGATTCCTTCAAGTGCCACACGTGGCACCATCTTCATCAGGGGTGAAATAGTCACTGCGAAGCTGACACCGATCTAACAGCATATAGCAGCCAGTCTGCTTCAGCTGTTTGCACCGTAGTTGTGATCACAGTACGGCGACGACGACCCGACATTACGGGTCATGAGTTCATCATTTTAGAAGGAACTTGCGATGCTACCTGCGGCTATGTATTTTATTTGTTTACTCTGCTCACTTCATGAAGACAGTTACGTTTGCTAACCTTTCAGACTATGGTTATTACGATTCTGCTTGTAATAGTTGATAGATTACTTATACGTGCATTTTTTCATAAATGTGCACAATTTCTCTTTTTCAACCTATCTGAAGATGATCATAGTGACTGAAATCGCTACTGAAGAAACAATATTTGCTATTGAAGGGTGTTGGGGTATTTACTAAATTTCATAACATTCTTTAGCTGTCAACATTATAGCGACTAAGTCACATCCCAGATATTTTAGTACGAGTGCAATTCTGTCCTACGCGCAAACCAACACAAAATCCCGTCACTAATAGCCTCCGTAGCCCGGGTCACATACGTTGCATGTCTACTCCATGATCCTTACGCTTACCTTGGTTCCTGGGGGGCTGGTACGGGACGTGGTGGCTAGGCCTCGGGTTGCGATCCTTCCCCACTTTGCCCCCACCCCTCCCTTCGGTAGCCGGGAAGGTTTCTTTGAAAAGAAAGGTCTCTAACACACGATTGTGCAGTGGTGCTCGACGCCGGGGTAAGCCAGTTCGAATCCTAGTGGTGGAAAAAAGTTTCACTGCAGTATTTTGCCGGCAAGGGAAGGAGAGATGATTGCGTAAAGTTCTTGATAAATAGACTTCGCGCCGATGTCCTGATTTAAATACCAAAGCTCTCTGTAGTGTCTCATGGAGTGAGGGCATGGTACAATGTTGATGGTGATCAGTCCGTCTGATGGGAACGTTAAGCTTCGGGCCCCCTTCGTGAATAGTAGGTTATGTGGCGGCACCGGGATTCACCTTCTCCCCTCTCTCATCATCATCCTCATCACACTATACAAACATTACACTGCACACACGTACACACACAAAAGCATACACACACTCATACACAGTACATAAATGTAGTATTACAAATATTATAATGGAGCGTGCTGTACATAAATAAACAAGAAAATATCACTTCAGCATAATCGCTCTCAGATGTTTATACAACGTTAGCAACAAATTCAGCATGATGCGATAGATTAAACTGCCGCATCAGAGTACATCCCTCATTGTTTCCAGCTTCACACATTCTCTTAGCGCATGTAACCTAGACAGGACGAATGACGGACTGTGAGTTAACCACAAGAGGAAAGAACTCAAACGGCTGGCCTCGCTAGACGTCACAGTACGTGCTCAGTGAGCTTCACTGGATTTGTCTCACCTCCGTCCTTTGAACTTAAAATCTGGAGACCTCTTGCTGTTACGGGCTCCGCGAGCGTGCTGATTGAACTGAGGTACTGAGACCCCAATTTAATTTTTAAATTGGCAGTGCGATTTTCCGTTTTTATGTTCAATTCTCAGTTTAACTCACTGCATTCTTTACTGCTGTCGGGAGAATCGTACATCGCTTACTCACTCTCAGCAACCTCAGGATTAGTAAAGAAGTTGTAAGCAAACAAAAAGACGAGACACACTGTCCTCTTCTCAGACATGCAACGTAGGCACTTGGCATTCTGACTGAAATACAGCCACCAATACTGACCTTCGCTGTTGCTGTCGATAGAAGACGATTTGTGATTCAACACGCAAAACATTAAATGTTCCGAAATGACAGATCACTTCCTAGCGAAATACATCCCATAACCATTGGTGTTAGCTGGAAAAAGATCTTGCACTTTAAATAGTATATAGCAGCGATGCAAACAGCGCTATCAAATATTCTTTCTGTGATAGGCGTGACCCACCAACAACAATTTTTCCTTCTTTTGTGACACCGTCTCAGATAGTTTCCGGAAACTTAGGAATATGGTATGTGCCTGTGGCCCTTGATCCATGTTTAGCAGAATATCTTGCGAACCCCCTACTGTTCAGTTACACTATTGGCGGGAAACAACTAGAAACAGTAACTGCTGTATGATACTTAGGAGTAAATTTGAAGCCCCCTAAATTTTAATGGTCACATCGAACAATTACTAGGAAGTTCGGGTGTCAAATTGAGATAAGTTTGGAAGAGAGGAAAGTAACTGTGGTTCGTTCACGAAAGAAGTGGGATACGAAACACTCATTCCAACGATTCATGTATATTTTTCATCGGTGTGAGTGACTTGCCAAGTACGATTAATTGACAGAACAGAGAAGATCCAACGAAGACTGACGCCTTTCGTCACGGGATCGTAAGAGCCCTTTACAGAGGCGCTCAAGAACTTCCAGTGGCAGACGTTACAAGAGATGCGCTGTGAATCCCGGACAGGTCTACTGCTGATATTTCGAGAGCGTATGATCCATTAAGAGTAGGGAAACATATTACTTGCACCCACATATGTCTGAGAAAAGATGAGAGGCATTAGATGTCATACCCAGCTTTGCCGACAGTTGTTTTTCCCACACTCCATTCGTAAGTTTGACACGAAGAGGAGCGGGGTAATATATTGGGCCAGAAGCACTCCTTGTTACACACAGTAAAGAAGGATGGAGGAGTATAGATTCAGATGTACAGGGTGTCCATCATTAAAGTTCTAGTTTCAAAACGCTGAAGAAATAGAAACACAGCTCAGAATGACGTCAAATTTGGAAAGCCTATTATTGAAGGAGATGGAAACGTCACCGAACATAGAAAACTTTAACGAAAATTTTATCAATAGATGACACTGTAAGCATCTTGCAGAAAATGGGGTCGCTTACAAATGACACATGAATCCCAATACGACGGCTGTGATTTGAACTGCACTTCACATCTTCCGTACTGTTCAATGTGCATGACAACATAGGCTCGGCAGTCAAGAGTTGTCGCACTTTTGTGTAGGTAAGGCTATCCACCACGGCAATGTCATACCATATCAGAGAGGAAAAATCGGCTTCTAATTGTGGTGGGACCAAAAATCGCACAAAAAAGCAAAATGAACCAGTTTCCAACTGTCGTAAGACAGCGTCCAAGACATGTTCAATACGCTGTCCACCGCTTTCTGCAACAAGTTGAAATCGAGAAACAGCATATACCACAAAAAAGCAGTGTCTCTAGGGTCATGTTCAGAGTTCCTTGCACAATGCGAGCTTTCAGTTGACCTACGTTCATACACTGAAGTGCCAAAGGAACTGGTTTAGGCATACGTATTCGAATACAGAGATATGTTAACAGTCAGAATACGGCGCTGCGGTCGGGGACGCCTATATGAGACAACAATTGTCTGGCGCAGTTGTTAGGTAGGTTACTGCTGCTACAATGGCAGGTTATCTAGATTTAAGTGACTTTGATCGTGGTGTTATAGTCGACGCACGAGCGATAGGGCACAGCATCTGAAAGGTACCGATGAAGCGGGGATTTTCTCAAACGACCATTTAACGAGAGTACCGTGAATATCAGGAATGCGGTTAAATATCAAATCTCCGACATCTCTGTGTCAGGAAAAAGATCCTACAAGAACGGGACCAACGACTACTGAAGAGAATCGTTCAGTGTGACAGAAGTGCAGCCCTTCTGCTAACTGCTGCAGATTTCTATGATAAGGCCGTCAACAAGTGTCAGCGTGCGAACCATTCAACGAAACATCATCGATACGGGCTTTCAGAGCCGAAGGCCCATTCGTATACCCTTGATGACTACACGACACAAAGCTTTGCACCTCGCCTGGGCTCGTCAACACCGGCATTGGACTGTTGATGACTGGAAACATGTTACCTGGTAGGAAAAGGTCTGTTCAATTCTATCTAGCGGATGGACGTGTACGGGCATGGGGACAACCTCATGATTACATGGACCCTGCATGTCAGTAGGGGACTGTTCAGGCTGCTGGAGGCTCTATAATGGTGTGTGTGGGAGGCGGGGGTAGTGCAGTTGCAGCAATATGGGGCAGCTGATGCATCTAGATATGACTCTGACAGGTGATACGTACGTAAGCATCCTGTCTGACCACCGGCGTCTATAAATGTCCACTGTGCACTCCGACGGACTTGGGGAATTCCAGCAGGACAATGCGACACCCACACGTCCAGAATTGGTACAGAGTGGCTCCAGGAACACTCTTGTGAGTTTAAACACTTCCGCTGGTCGCCACACTCTCCAGAAAAGATTATTATTGAGCATATCTGGTATGCCTTCCAATGTGCTTTTCGGAAGAGATCTCCAGCCCCTCGTACTCTTATGGATTTATGGACATCCTTGCCGAATTTATATTATCAGTTCCATGAAGTACTATTTCAGACACTAGTCGATTCCATGCCAGGTCGTGTTACGGCACTTATGCGTGCTCGCGTGAATCCTACACGATATTAGTCAGGTGTACCGGTTTCTTTGCTCTTCAGCGTAATTTTAGCACTGCCAGCCAGAAGTCACACGGATGATTAGGTGATCTGGACGGGCAGACTATAGGGAAATGTCGTCTGATAATTCTAGCATTTCCGAAATGACTCTTCTTGCAGCAGCCGCTTTCCTGCCTGCGCAGTACGTGGAGGAGCGCCGTGTTGCATATAAATAATTCTGCTCACACATCCACATTGTTGAAGGATTGGACTGTCGTTGGTGCACAAAAGACTCTCACAGCGTTTACCTGTGCCGGTAATGGTAGCAGCACCAAAAGGACTCATCTCGTCGAAAAAATACGGCCTTACGATAAAAGACGCCACAACCCGCACCTCATAGTCACCTTTGCAGAATTAAGTGGTACCGGTTGATGTGCGTGAGGATTTTCCGTTGCCCACATTCTGTAGTTCTGCGTACTGTCATGTACTTGGCCAGTCATTGTTCGCTTCCATGCTTTCAAGACATTCCAGATCGAACGTTTGGCTTGCTGGCAGGTCAGCAGGATGCAACTTCTGAACATGGGTAATTCTCTGTGGACAGCAATGCTGAATGTTAGGCTCGACACCTCCTACAGTACTGTGGTCACACCTTTGACAGACGTCGTATCAACTGCTTTCCTCCCTCTGCCACATTGTACTTCAAAAGAATCTGTCTTTTGGAATTTTGGAATCATTTTCTCCAGCCCCTTAGCAGACACAGGATCAGTGCCATTTTTCATAACCTTGAATGTTGGACTTCTGCAGCCTACTGATGCACATTCACTGCTCTTGTAAAAGAGCCTTACCACCAATGCGCGATCCTTGATCGAGACAGTTATATTGGGGTCTCGAACAGAAACTGTGGAACAGCCTTGTGCCATCCGTCTGTTGCTCAAATTCTCATAACTTTTTTTTCTTTTCATAACGTTTCTCCCTGCATCAATAACACGCTGTTCAAATTTGACATCATTCTGAGAACTGGTTCTCTTTTTATAGCGTTTGAAACCTGAAATTCAGTTACCGCCACCCTGTACACTTATCAGCTATCAGTCTAGGGTCCAGAATGATGCTTCCTGTTGAAAAGTTGTTGTACGTAATTTGTTACGACAGAGCGGGGTATACATTTTCCGCTGCGTCAGAAGCGTCGCCATTTCCCACTCTCTCCACTTTACGGACTGACAGCGTTGCGTCCCTGAGGCACGTCCTGCTGGGCTGTCAGATTGATGACGGAACCGCGCAGGCCCGCGGCGGCGGCGGCGGCGGCTGCAGCACGGCGCACTGCCTGCTTGTTTCTCTCGGGTCTGGGCCTAGGTCAGCGCGCCAGAATGCCGGGTCACTGGCCTGTTTCGCTGAATCCTATTGCGCTACTCGGCTGGACAGCTAGCTTCTTCTCTCACTCAACTTCTCCATCGCTGCATTAGGGTACTGCACTGCATTTTCCACTCATTACATTCATAGAATACTAGCTGAGTTCCTGCGTTGCCCGCGTTTCTTTTACTTTTTTCATTTATTTATTTTTGGCTCTGGTCAGCCAAGAAGAAACGGCCAACAGTAGTTACAAAAGCGTCATAATGGTACAGTTGCAGTTTCCACAGTAGAATAATAAAAATGGTGCGCTGTACAAACGTAAATTCTTAATGTAAAATAAAAGCAGTAAAGACGAACACCAGACGGCGAGCAGTAGTTGCAACAGCGCCAGATTAATATCAGTGCAATTTTCACAATAGAACAGTGATAAGAGTGTGCTGTACAATCATAAGTTCGCCATGCAAATTAAAAAAAAAAAGAAACAACACAAAATTATGACCTAGGCTTCCAACTGGGTCGATTGTAAAGGAGAAAGATAACCGTGACAACTTATAATTGTAAGACGGACAAGAGCATCGTTTACAAAGACAAGTTCTTAAAGCAAAGTAAAAACACAAACAGACGCCCTAGTTTTCGAACCGAGCTGGTTCAATGGGAAGACAAGATACACACAACGTATAGGCCAAAGCTGGATAAAGGTCTCTTGTAAATAGTTCGCGAGCAAATTAGAATGGTATGCATATCGGACTAGTGAAGTAAAGTGGTTGCACTTGTAGCCCTCTGCAACCAACTTTCTGCACAAGACCGCCTGTGCGGCCGAGTACTTGATACACGCCACTATGACATGGTTCAGATCCGCCACTACTATTGTTTTCTGATCAGTGTCCAGTAGCCTTGATTATCAACTGCGACAGGTGGACCGGGTAACATCCGAGTCGCAGCCTCAAGTGAATAAGATAGGTCACACGACATCCCTGCCGCCGTTGGATAAGCAGCTGCAGCAGCAAGTCGTATACTCTTAGCTATCTTATTTGTTACATAGTTTAATTCTTAATTTCTATGCGTGTTTTTGGTATTTGCATTGTTTAATTCATAAATTTCGGGCGTATTATTTTGAGAGTTGTAGCATCGTGCTTTAGTACGTGAATAGTGTAAATTCGCGTAGTCGTCTGTCTTCTGTTTTTGTTTTGAACGGCCAGTGTCGGTTGGTCACAGCCAGTGTGCTCCCTGCCGCCGTTGGATAAGCAACTGCAGCAGCAAGTCGTATACTCTTAGCTCACTTATTTGTTACATAATTTAATTCTTAATTTCTTTGCGTGTTTTTGGTACTTGCATTGTTTAATTCATATATTTCGGGCGTATTATAGTATTTGAGGGTTGTAGCATCGCGTTTTAGTACCTGAATAGTGTAAAATCGCGTAGTCTCCTTCCGCCGCCGAACAGTGTGTCAGCAGTGCGCAAGGAGCAGCATTACTGCATTTACTAGGCAATCTTGTATTTTAATAACATTTTAAATTTTGGGTCGAATTGTTTGTGCTCTCTGTAGATTAGTTCACACTTTCTTTGCGCAACAGTTTTTAGCATGGATAGGGACTGCAACTGCTGTGTTCCAATGCAGGCTGAGTTGGCATCCCTTCGCTTCCAGCTTCAGGCAGTGTTGACTTCGGTCACACAGCTTGAGGCTGTTGCCAATGGGCTTCACTGTGGGGGTCCGGATGGGGGTTTGTGGGGGACGGCCAGCTCATCTCACGCATCCCCCGATCGGACAACGACTGTGGCTGCCCGGGATACTGCCCACATTGAGGCTGATCCCTCACCTGTGGTAGAGTGGGAGGTCGTCTCGAGGTGTGGCAGGGGGCGAAAGACATTCTGGAGGACTGAACGAAAGACCTCTCCAGTTTGTCTGACGAACCGGTTTCAGGCTCTGTCTCAGGCTGATACTGATCTTCGGCCGGACATGGCTGCTTGTCCTGTTCCAGAGGTTGCCCCTCAGTCTGCAAGATCCGGGCGGTCGCAGAGGGTGGGCTTACTGGTAGTAGGGAGCTCCAACGTCAGGCGCGTAATGTGGCCCCTTAGGGATACGGCAGCAAGAGAGGGGAAGAAAACCAATGTGCACTCCGTGTGCATACTGGGGGGGAGTCATTCCAGACGTGGAAAGGGTCCTTCCGGATTCCATGAAGGGTACAGGGTGCACCCATCTGCAGGAGGTTGCTCATGTCGGCACCAATGATGTGTGTCGCTATGGATCGGAGGAAATCCTCTCTGGCTTCCGGCGGCTATCTGATTTGGTGAAGACTGCCAGTTTCGCTAGCGGGATGAAAGCAGAGCTCACCATCTGCAGCATCGTCGACAGGACTGACTGCGGACCTTTGGTACAGAGCCGAGTGGAGGGTCTGAATCAGAGGCTGAGACGGTTCTGCGACCGTGTGGGCTGCAGATTCCTCGACTTGCGCCATAGGGTGGTGGGGTTTCGGGTTCCGCTGGGTAGGTCAGGAGTCCACTACACGCAGCAAGCGGCTACACGGGTAGCAGGGGTTGTGTGGCGTGGACTGGGCGGTTTTTTAGGTTAGATGGCCTCGGGCAAGTACAGAAAGGGCAGCAGCCTCAAAGGGTGCGGGGCAAAGTCAGGACATGCGGGGGCCAAACAGCAATCGGTATTGTAACTGTAAACTGTCGAAGCTGCGTTGGTAAAGTACCGGAACTTCAAGCGCTGATAGAAAGCACCGAAGCTGAAATCGTTATAGGTACAGAAAGCTAGCTGAAGCCAGAGAGAAATTCTGCCGAAATTTTTACAAAGGCACAGACGGTGTTTAGAAAGGTTAGATTGCATGCAACCGGTGGTGGCGTGTTTGTCGCTGTTAGTAGTAGTTTATCCTGTAGTGAAGTAGAAGTGAATAGTTCCTGTGAATTATTATGGGTGGAGGTTACACTCAACAACCGAGCTAGGTTAATAGTTGGCTCCTTTTACCGACCACCCAACTCAGCAGCATTAGTGGCAGAACAACTGAGAGAAAATTTGGAATACATTTCACATAAATTTTCTCAGCATGTTATAGTCTTAGGTGAAGATTTCAATTTACCAGATACAGACTGGGACACTCAGATGTTTAGGATAGATGGTAGGGACAGAGCATCGAGTGACCTTATACTGAGTGCACTATCTGAAAATTACCTCGAGCAATTAAACAGAGAACCGACTCGTGGAAATAACATCTTGGACCTACTGATAACAAACAGACCCGAACTTTTCGACTCTGTATGTGCAGAACAGGGAATCAGTGATCATAAGGCCGTTGCAGCATCCCTGAATATGGAAGTTAATAGGAATATAAAAAAGGAAGGAAAGTTTATCTGTTTAGCAAAAGTAATAGAAGGCAGATTTCAGACTACCTAACAGATCAAAACGAAAATTTCTGTTCCGACACTGACAATGTTGAGTGTTTATGGAAAAAGTTCAAGGCAAACGTCAAATGCGTTTTAGACAGGTACGTGCCGAGTAAAACTGTGAGGGACGGGAAAAACCCACCGTGGTTCAACAACAAAGTTAGGAAACTACTGCTAAAGGAAAGAGAGTTTCACTCCAAGTGTAAACGCAGCCAAAACCTCTCAGACAAACAGAAGCTAAACGATGTCAAAGTTAGCGTAAGGAGGGCTATGCGTGAAGCGTTCAGTGAATTTGATTCTACACAGAGTACGCGAAAGAACTTGCCCCCCTTCTATCAGCCGTGTACCGCAAGTCTCTAGAGGAACGGAAGGTTCCAAATGATTGGAAAAGACCACAGGTAGTCCCAGTCTTCAATAAGGGTCGTCGATCAGATGCGCATAACTATAGACCTATATCTCTGACCTCGATCTGTTGTAGAATTTTAGAACATGTTTTTTGCTCGCGCATCATGTCGTTTTTGGAAACCCAGAATCTACTCTGTAGGAATCAACATGGATTCCGGAAACAGCGATCGTGTGAGACCCAACTAGCTTTATTTGTTTATGAGACCCAGAAAATATTATATACAGGCTCCCAGGTAGATGCTATTTTCCTTGACTTCCAGAAGGCGTTAGATACAGTTCCGCACTGTCGCCTGATAAACAAAGTAAGAGCCTACGGAATATCAGACCAGCTGTGTGGCTGGATTGAAGAGTTTTTAGCAAAAGGATCACAGCGTGTTGTTATCAATGGAGAGACGTCTACAGACGTTAAAGTAACCTCTGGCGTGCCACAGGGGAGTGTTATGGGACCATTCCTTTTCACAATATATATAAATGACCTAGTAAATAGTGTCGGAAGTTCCATGCGGCTTTTCGCGGATGATGCTGTAGTATACAGAGAAGTTGCAGCATTAGAAAACTGTAGCGAAATGCAGGAAGATCTGCAGCGGATAGACACTTGGTGCAGGGAGTGGCAACTGACCCTTAACATAGACAAATGTAATGTATTGCGAATACATAGAAAGAAGGATCCTTTATTGTATGATTATATGATAGCGGAACAAACACTGGTAGCAGTTACTTGTGTAAAATATCTGGGAGTATGCGTGCGGAACGTTTTGAAGTGGAATGATCATATAAAATTAATTGTTGCTATGGCGGGTACCAGATTGAGATTCATTGGGAGAGTGTTTAGAAAATGTAGTCCATCAACAAAGGAAGTGGCTTACAAAACACTCGTTCGACCTACACTTGAGTACTGCTCATCCGTGTGGGATCCGTACCAGGTCGGGTTGACGGAGGAGATAGAGACGATGTAAGGAAGGGCGGCGCGTTTCGTCACAGGGTTATTTGGTAACCGTGATAGCGTTACGGAGATGTTTAGCAAACTCAAGTGGCAGACTGTGCAAGAGAGGCGCTCTGCATCGCGGTGTAGCTTGCTGTCCAGGTTTCGAGAGGATGCGTTTCTGGATGAGGTATCGAATATATTGCTTCCCCCTACTTATACCTCCCGAGGAGATCACGAATGTAAAATTAGAGAGATTCGAGCGCGCACGGAGGCTTTCAGACAGTCGTTCTTCCCGTGAGCCATACGCGATTGGAACAGAAAAGGGAGGTAATGACAGTGGCACGCAAAGTGCCCTCCGCCACACACCATTGGGTGGCTTGCGAAGTATAAATGTATATGTAGATGTAGACATCTACTAAGTTTCACCAAAGTGAACTGTGGCTTGGAAGAGGCATTCGGCTGTATGGCTGCCATGTGGCCACCCTTCAAGTACTTGCCATTCACAGATCCAGTCGTGATAAGCAGCTTTACAGACCGTCCAATTGAAATCTGTATAACAGACCCAGGTATGTGTTTATTCCAATCTTCTATTTCTCTGCCTCTTCCTTCCTCCTTCCTCTCTCTTCCTTCACTCCCTCACTATTCATGTCCTTTCTCCACATCCTGCTCATGACCCCTCTCTCCATTTACTTCTTCTCACTCCCCTTGTCAGCCTCCTCCTCCACCCTCTAATTCCATCACCTCGTCCGCCCTCTCTTTGTCCATCTTCTCCTCCCACGACTCTCTGTCCGTCTCCTTCTTCCACCTCTCTCTATCCATCTCCTCCCATCTCTGTGTATCTATTTCTCCTCGCTCTGTTCATCTACCCCTCTTCCCATTGTCTCTCCAACTCCTCATCTCCCCTCTCTCCCTCTGTCTCCACCTCTCCCCTCTCCCTGTGCATCTCCACCTCTCCCTGTCATCTCCTCCTCTTCTCTTTCTTTGTCCATTTCCTCCTCCTCCATTGCCTGGTCATTTATTCACCCTATCTTTCTCTGTCTATATCCTCCTCGTCTTTTCGCTGTCCATCTCCTGCTCTCCCTGTTTCTTCCCACTTCTCCTTTCCCACCTCTCTGTCCATTTCCCCACCGCCTGTCTCTGTCCGTCACCTCATTCCCCCTATCTGTGCCCATCTCCACCTTCTCGCTGTCTGTCGTTCTCCTCCTTCTCCTATCTCCCTCCATGTTATCACGCTCACCATAGTAGGGGTCTGGTGGATGTTAACCCCATAGTAGGTCCTTCCAGATTGTAGCTTACATTTGTCCCAAATTTGGCTGAAATCGTTCTATATGTTAAAGATGAACTTTTTACCCATCGCTTTGCCTGCATACACACATGTCATACATATTTCTCATATCTTTAACACATTACACGCGTATTTGTACACATATTTCACCTGTATCCGTAGCGAATTTAGCCTTGGAGTTTCGATTCCATGCAGCTCAATGTCTATGACGTAGAAACACCTCAACCATGTGCTGTACACCGATATAATTTTTCTGGTACATCCAGAGGTATATACGGCTACTGTCAGCGAAATGTTTTGTGAATAGAGTCAATAGTAAAGAAATAATAAATTAAAACGTCATGCATGATGCGTCTGTTTTCAACCCACTTCAGTGTTTATGACGTCACATCTCATTAACTGTGTGTAGTAAAATAATACATTTTTCTGGATACATTTGGCGTCATATGTGGATACCATGTGTGAAATTTTTTGGGAACAGAATTAGTAGTAAAGAAGTAATAAATTAAAAGCGTCATACATGATGCCACAGTTTTTCAGTCATCTCAGAATTTGACGTCGTATCACCTGAATTATGTGTCGGTGCGCTTCGAGAGGGTGTAAACACCTGTTGCTTGGCTAGTAATCGTGTACTGTAAACAGTGATTATTCTTTGCGGAATTCCATAAACTTCCATAGGCTACGCGGGCTCGTTAAATCTCTTACTACGCTGCGATCACCACCATGGATGATGACGATAGCAGCCTCCCTTACTCCACAAACTTGGCAAAACCAGCCTTACAGTGTCGCAATGCTGCAATTCATGCACCCACCAGTGAATCACTAACGTCGCAACCATCGTGCCCCTCAACGCAGACACACACCAACATGTACCACCTGTCGTCGCAACTACAGCAAGAGAACCGAAGCCCTGGCAGAAATGCCAACGGTACAGCTCAGAGGAGGAAGGAGACTACCGACAATGGGCTTTCATCTTATTTGTTAAAAGTAGGGACACAAACATAGGCAGACTCCACCCTGTGGCACTAGGCAAGACTATCAGACGGGAATGTGAATCGTTATTCAAGCACATAATCACAACTGAAGCGGAAGGGAAAAGCTGTGTGAAATTTGAGACTGTGTTAGGATTAGGTGCCAATGCCTTGGTTCAGGACACTTTTTTAGACAAAACAAATTTGGAGGCCTATATTCTGAAGTTCTTCACGACTAATCAAGGTATCATCAGTAATGTTGAAATCTTCCTTAGGGAGAACGAATTACTAACTAAAATGACGTATTGCAGTGACGTTATTACCATCAGAAGCTTTAGTGAAGTTATAATACTGAACGGGCAAAAGATAACAAAGCCGTCTACAGCTTGTATTGTGACCTGTAAATCACAGAGGCTCCCACAGACTGTTTATGTTCATGTAGTTCGCTGTCCAGTGTTGTAATTACTTGCGAAAGGGACATAGCAAATAACTTTGTAGAAGTAACTCAAGACGTACGTATTGCACAAACCCACACAGAAGTGGTGCCTGTGTGAGGCCCAATCAACCAGCCTGTCTTCATTGTAGTGGTGGTCACAGTGGCAATGTATCTCAAACACAAGCAAATTAACAGAATTGTGCCTTTCAATAATATCATCTTTCGAGAAGCAGCAGCTGTGTTTCAAAACAGGTACTAAGCTAATGCAGTTGTTTCTTCCCCAAACATTACAAGACAGAGCACAAAATTCCCATCCCTCCCGACTCAACGGCTTCTCAATGCAAGTATCAGCCCCGCCACGTACGATCCGCAGCGACCTCTCCATGTCATGACGACAATGTCGCAGACGTCACGAACGGTTTCTGAAGTGGATTCACCGCCGATACCGACGCCCCTCGTCTCATACAGCATGCCCATCCACACCATCAGAAACGTTTAAATTTTGTGGAACATAGAGGGCCCTGCCAAAGCATGATTCCCCTGGACCAGCTGTATCAACCAGAACTCTCTCTCTCTCTCTCTCTCTCTCTCTCTCTGTCCCCCTCCCTACAGTGCACCCTGACCTATACCCATTACAATCTCATAGATTCATCCGAGAGAGAGCCATTGGGAACTACATCATTAACAATATTTTAATTAAAATCATGGCTGTGATTAACGATATATCGTACCAGCAGGCTACTGATAGGCCCATTTCAGTGCCATAAACAGATTCGATCTGGATATGAATGCAATACACCACAAAATGGCCAATGTTAGCATCCAGTGGAACGCAAGACCTTTCAAGGGGAAAAAAGCTTTCGACATTTTTGCTCGAAACTGATGTAGACACTTGTGACATTACCGAAACATGGTCAAAACCAAACGAACCGTTCACAGTCCAGGGCTACTCTGTCATTAGAGGAGATAGAGATGATGGCTACGGCGGTGCAGCGTTGTTGGTGGAAGAGGATACCCACATTTCGGTTGTCAGTACTGGCACTCAGTATGATACATTACAAATAGCGGGTACCTGCTTACGGATCCAGGATCTCCATCCGAGTTTGATCTCTGCCTACAAAGTATCTAACGACAGACTTTCTAAACAACAGTTAACAACAGTCATGGCCTCCACTGGGAAACCCTTCTGCTACTAGGGAACTTCAACGGCCAACATACACAGTGGAGCTGCAGAAATGCCAACGCAGTGGGAAAAATACTAGTGGGTGTACTATATTTGGAAAACCTTATAGTACTAAATGATGGTTCAGCCACACGAGTAGTCCGACCAAATGAAGCCGCGACAGCAGTGGAGTTAAGCGTAGCATATACTGTCTACCGGAAAAACATGGGAAGCGATACCGGATATCTTAGGTTCGAATCAGTTTCCATTCAGATCATAATATATACACAACCTAGGGAGACCGTAAAACATCCAAACAGCCTGAAATGGAACGCAGAGAAACAAACTGGAACCTATACGAAACAATACTGGAAGAAAAACTGGAATCGATCATCGAAAGTGATGATCCTTAAAGAGACTATGGGGTCTTGGTATCGCTTATCGGTGAAGCATCGGAAGTCTCATACCTCGAAAAGGACATGAGCGGACTATTCATAGACCATCATTTGGTTGGTGGGATACAAAATGTAACTCAGTCCTCAAGGAACGGAGGGAGGCGTGAAAAAATACAAAACACTGATACAAACTTCATTGTGCTTAGATAAGCACAAGCTACAGCCGATAAAAAATTCAATTACCGCAAAAGAAAATCGAAGCATCTGCATAGTAGTTTGCAAGGAAATATCATTAACCAGGATCTGGAACGTAAAAGGAAAGTGAAAGTCGGTCTGACAAAGGACATGCACACACTTCCACCATCCACCGAACTTTAAGAATTGTTATTGTATAAGATAACCCCACCTGACGTGATGGACAAGGAAGACGAGGCGGAATAGAAAGACGACCACAATGTAATTACAGAATTCTTTTCGCTGGGAGAGTCTAGACTACGCTACCAAGGGAACGGTACTGCACCTGCCTGGATTACACTGACTGCCTAATGCTACTACACTTCCCATAGAAAGGGAAACTGATGTTGCTCAGAATTGTATGGACAAAAAAGATCAACGTCGACTCTCTAAAAACTTGTCTTGCCCTCACCATCCACAAACCGGGAAAAAGACGTGATAAACGCGAGTCGAATCGGCCTATCAGTTCACTAGCGTGTTCGACGAACGTAGTGGAAAGGATTCTTAAGCGGTGCTTCGGCCGATATTGTGAAAACAAGAAATTATTACCGGAAAAACCACTTGGGTGTAGAGTAAGGGACAACTGATATCCTTTTACGCTTAGTTACTGACACACACCTAAATTTCTCTCGGTATAATTATACGATAGTTGCTTTCATAGACTTGACTAAAGCATAGGACAATGTCGTCTCGTCAATCTTAGGGAAGGAAACTGGAGGAACTCCAGAGTCCAAAACGACTCATGCGTAAGCATTCTGAGCGAAAGGAAGATAATCATTTTGCAACACGGAACTACACTGGTACCCAGAGAAACTAGCAAAGGACTCCCGCAGGGATCAGTCTTGGCTCTGTTATTATTTACTACATATCTTCATGAGCTCTTTGCCAGTGACATCGAAAAATTACAATACCCAGAGCACGCATGCATGTACTACGAAGACACGAGTCTTCAGTCCCGTTATCTTCAAATGCACATCACTCTCATAGAGTCTTCAGTCCCGTTATCTTCAAATGCACATCACTCTCATACGTCTGCATGAGTGATGTACAGAAAGTCGCTTCGAAATATCAGATAGGAAATCTACGCTTATCGTCTTTACTCGTAGAAGGACTCCACTTCCCCATACAATGTAACTGGGACAACATACTTTTCCAGTTGCGAAAACAACTCAATATCATGGTATGATTATCGATGACATATCGTTACCGAAAGTGAAAAATCCTGCAGTTTCATCAGAGCAAAGTTTGGAGTGTGGTGGGGTTCTGGTGAGCCGACAGCGATGACTTTATACCGTTCCCTACTAAGGACAAACTCTGATTACGGACACCTGTGCTGTGTAACAGATTCAGGCTGCACGCTCTAAGTACGCGACACCTTGCGTGTAGTTAGTGTAGCATTCACGTCAACCCCAACAAACGCATTGTGGTTGAAGCGAATTGAACTTCCTCAAAGTTGCGGTGAATATTCCTCTTTAAGAAATTCCTCCTACGACTCTTTCAACGAATGTGGGATCCTTGGTATAAAAATCAAGGCATTAACATCCTACTCTATGTGCAGAAGGTAAAGAATAAATAAGCAGCTTCCATCCGTCCTGGCTGAATATATGGAGACACAGGAATTAAGGGTGTCAGGTGTGGTAAAGGCCTCTACTACCGTACTGCAGGAGGCCATACGAAACGTCGACTTTGCAGACCAGTTTAAGGTTTCAAAACCGGGAGCAACTAACGCGATGACAATGTAATTCCTGTCTCACTACCATGACGCGTGCGTGGTGTACACATATGGGTCGTAGTCTAATGAATGGGTTGGTAGTGCTTATTCGGTGCCCCGAAGCAAACAACGTAGCCTGTACAAGCTGGATCCACACTTCACTATTAAGACAGCCGAGTTGACTGCCGTTTTGGTGGCCCTACTATGCGTGCAGACGGCCACAACAGTGACAGTCGTCATCGTTTCTCATAGTAAGTCAGCCCTCCAACTGATCAGAAACCGTCATAAAAGTTGCACCAACCTCATAGTTGCAGCAGTTGCCAAGGTTGCGTTTCGATTGCAGACGATATGTCGCAACATCATAATATTATGGATGAAAGGCAAATGTGAAATACCTAGAAGTAAACAAGTAGTTGCCCAAGAAAGGCAAGCATATCTGCATGGGGCTATTACTTATGATAAACCCCCACTCGCTGTTATGATAACCATGCTCATAAAGCGGTTGTTCCCGGACTGGCAAGAGGAGTGGTTGCGGACATATAAGCTCAAAGGCAGTCACTACGTATCAGTTCACCCCACCATTCGGAGGGAACCATGGTATAATAAGACACAAACGTCAAAGATCTTCACTGCAGTTATAGCACGGCTGAAATTTAATCAACGGAAGTTCAGCAAACATATCTACCTGCTCAACATAAGCGCCACCCCTCTGTGTTTCTAAAGAAGATGTTAACAGAAGCTTCCGTCGCTTCTTGGTAGAACAACAATACGAAAAGCACCAGTTTGTTTGCAATAAAAGTAATAGTGTAGAACAAAAGCAAACTGTTGCTTTTCATTTATTATAGAGTAACAAAAACTATATACTTCTAAAATGTCCTCGAAACATGTATCACATAAACGTAACTGTAAGTAGTCTTCGTGCGCTTGGTCATCAGTTCGCAAGCAGCTTCCAAACCTTATTAGCAGCCAGCGATGTAGGAATGTATAAACAAGTACACGAGTTCGTCAACAGTGCCAGTCTCAAGAAATAGCTGTCTGGGCTGTTAATCTAATGCTCTTGGTAATCAGAATACCGAGAGAAGACAAAAGCTCAGTTAACTTATTATATTCCCATGTGCTACTCAGCAGGCTATTGAATGCTCACCTTCTAAATGTATGTCACTATGTCCCTCCTGCATGTATTTGTGTGAATACTGGTGTAACTATACTTATCGCTGCAATACTATGGCTCTAATACCCAAATCTGGTTCTTGTAAACAGTTCTCCTGTTCTGTTTGGATGGTACTTATAGACCTACACAAATATTTACCGAAAAATGATAAATAAATAAAACATAATAATAAATTTTTGTAGGTTCTTTCAGTGGCATATGTCGATACTGTCAAAGAAAAGTGTTCCGAATAGAGTTAGTAGCAACGTTGCGACAGTTTTTCACACATTTCAGTGTTTATTAAGTCGTTTCTCCTGAACTATGTGTAGTACAATGACATTCAGTGATATATGTGAAAACTATCTGAAAAACGCGTCCGTGATACAGTTAGTAGTTGTTGTGGTTCAGTGCGAAGAGTGGTTTGATGCAGCTTTCCACGCTACTCTGTCCTGTGCAAACCATTTCATCTCCGAATAACCATTGCAACCTACATCCTTCTGAATCTGCTTACTGTAACCGTCTGCTGGTCTCCTTGCACGATTTTTACGCCCCCCCCCCCCCCCCCAATTACTCTTCCCTCCAATACTTTACTGGTGATCTTTTGATGTCTCAGAATGTGTCCTCTATCAACATATTCCCTCTTTTAGTCAAGTTGTGCACCTCTTCATTAATTACATGATCTACCCATTTAATCTTCAGCATTCTTCTGTAGCACCACATTTCAAAAGCTTTTATTCTCTTCTTGTCTAAACTGTTTATCGTCCAAGTTTCACTTCCATACACGTCTATACTTCACACAAATACCTTCGGAAAAGACTTCCTAACACTTAGATTTATATTCGTCGTTAAGAAATTTCTCTTCTTCGGATACACATTCCTTGCCATTGCCAGTCTACATTTTATATTATGTGTACTTCGGCCATCATCGCTTATTTTGCTGCCGAAATAGCGCAACTTATCTACTACTTTAATTGTCCCGTTTCCCAGTCTAATTCCCCCCATGTAACCTGATTTCATTCGACTACATTCCATTATCACTTTTCCTTTTGTTGACGTTCATCTTATACCCTCCTTTCAAGACACTGTCCATTCCGTTCAGCTGCTCTCCCAGGTCTTTTGCTGTCTCTGACAGAATTACAAAGTTGTCGGCAAACCTCAAAGTGTCCTACATGGATTTTTATTCCAACTCCAAATTTTTCTTTGGTTTCCTTTACTGCAAAACTGAATAACATCAGGGATTTTCTACAACACTGTCTCACTCCCTTTTCAACCACTGCTTTCTTTTCATGTCCATCGACTCTTTTAACAGCCGTCTGGTTTCTGTACAAGCTGTAAACAGCCTTTCGCTTCCTGCTACCTTCGGAATTTCAAAGAGAGTATTCCAGTCAGCATTGCCGTCAGTTTGCTCTAAGTCTACAAAGGGCTATATAAGGGTCAGTATAGCTTGGTGTTCGTACGTTTCTCCGAAATCCAAACTGATCTACCAGTTTTTCCATTCTTTTGTAAAGAATTCGTGTTAACATTCTGCAGCCATGAGTTAATAAACTGATAGTTCGCTAACATTCACACATGTAAGTACCTGCTTTCATTGGATTCTTATTAGAGTCTGAGAGTATTGTGCCTGTCTCAAACATCTTGCACACCACTTTGGTGGTGGTGGTGGTGGTGGTGGTGGTGGTGCTGGCGGTAAGTTCCTATGGGACCAAACTGTTGAGGTCATCGGTCCCTAGGCCTACATCCTACTTAATCTAACTTAAACTTACGCTAAGAACAACACACACGCCCATGCCCAAGGGAGGACTCGAACTTCCGACGGGGGGAACGGTGCGAACGTTGGCAAGGCGCCTAAGACCGCGCGGCTATCATGTGCGGCACACACCACACCACACCACATCGTGCGCATGAAAGATTTCTGTCATGTTTGGTTCTACCAAGTCTATCAGTAGCTCTGAATGACGCCTACACTCGGGGCCTTGTTTCTACTTAGGTCCTTCAGTGCTCTGTCAAATTCTTTACGTTTGACCCTTCATCTACGCCCTCTTCAATTTCTATAATATTGCTTTCACGTTAATCTTCTTTGCATAGACCCTCTACATAATCCTTCCACCTCGTTCAGTAAAGAAGCAATAAATTAAAACGTCATAACTCATGCGGCAGTTTTACTGTATGAACAGCGAAACTGTAGTAGCCATAAACTTTCTTCCTTTCGTCATTTTGTGGGAGCCGCCAGCGAGAAAAGTTTTGTGAAGATTTGAAAGTAAGCGTACAGCTTGTCAGAAGTTTCTAACTGCTCTCATTCTCAAATACTGGATGAATAAAGTGTGAGGATTTGCGCTTCGTTGACTACACTACTTTTTCATTCCCACTCCTCCCCTTTGATAGGTAGGTGGTTCATCATAGTTCCACAAGGATGATTTCCAGAATGTGAGTGATATGTGAGCCAAGTGCCAAAATTTGGTCGAAATAGATCTAATGGTTTATGTGTTACATACATTTTTTTATATTTGTAAGACCTATCAAAATAAGCAAAGCAATGTCGTTTAGTTTTTCATACTCAAATTGAAATCAGTAAATTCATACATCCCAGCCAAGTAAATTCGCTGTTAGTTTGTATTTGTGAAGATAAGATTTTGGCCCTTAATTCCTTCCCTGACGTAAGCTCCCGAAAATTGTCTGTCAGCAAGGTAAAGACACATGCCTAGGAAAGAAGTAAAATGTAAACAAAACCTACTGAAAGAAGAAAAGCAACGTCGTTAAGTTCTTAACTCACAAAGCGAAATCAGTAAATTCATGTATCCAACCCAATTAAATACACAGTTTGTATTCGTAAAGACAAGATTTCGGTGCTTTATTCGGCCACTGACAAATTTCCGAAAAGACACCTGTCAGTGAGTTAGAAAGTAGACCGTGCCATCTACTGATTCTTTGGAGTACTACAAAGCAAACAGTGCAATTTATTGGTGGTTTTGGATTCTGTGGTTTCATCATTAATCATCCGAACTGCTAAGCTGAGCAGATACCTTTAGATAAAACTCTAAATCAAGGTACAATATTGCAGTGCCTGTGTTATTCTCATTACGATGCATAGTTCCTTTGGACATCCATGCATGTCCAAAGGAATAGGCCCTGCGGCGACTATAGCCGT
This sequence comes from Schistocerca nitens, assembly GCF_023898315.1. Classification (NCBI taxonomy): domain Eukaryota; kingdom Metazoa; phylum Arthropoda; class Insecta; order Orthoptera; family Acrididae; genus Schistocerca; species Schistocerca nitens. Next base: position 658,556,877 of record NC_064617.1, on the reverse strand, counting down.
TATGAAATACATTAAACTATTCGCAATTGCCAATAATGACAACCATCAACTGTAGAATGGAAAGACGGGTATGAAAATTTGTGGCGGACCAGGACTTGAACCCGGATTCCCCGCTTATCGCAATTGCGAATACATTCAATGCCTGTAGTCGCTGCAGTGCCTGTTCCTTGCAACTACGCAGGCAGTGCAGTATCGTATTACTCTGCCGATACCGCGCAAGCGACTTTCAAGTACAACCTCTGACCTGTACAGGAATATACACAATGGATGTACGTCTCCACGTCGTGTATGCATGGTTGATGACATATTGATGTTTGGGTCTGGCCGTGAGTCATGCAATGATGGTAAGGCGGCCGCGCGCTATAAGCGGGAAATCCGGTGTCGAGTCCTAGCCAGCACAAATTTTCAGTGTCATCATTCCATTCCACTGCTGATGGTTGTCATTCGCAGTTGCGAATACATTTAATTATTAAATCAAGATTTCCGTTTTACGATTTTGATTAAATGAAGCTTGCTAGTTGCTCACACTTTGTTCGAAGCAATATTCAAGTCATCTGCGAGAACCTCATGAAAATTCGTTAAGTGCTTTGGGACATTAGCTTATTCAAACAGGCAGACAGACACGACAGTTTAAGATAAAATTTTAGATCACGATGTCTTTTTTTGCAGCGCTCCGATTTTGATGAAATAAATATTATTCGTTGCCCCAGGCTACGTTCAAGTCAACCGTGAAAATTCCATGGAAATTTGTCTAGTAGTTTTGTAGATTACTGTGTTCAAACAGACAGATACGACGGTTTGCCAGATTTATTATTAGCATCGATCGATATAGAAGACGATTATGGGAACTCTAATATCAGCATCTACTCTACTATAGCGTGCCACTGTCACTTTCTAAGGAGCCTTCTCCTTCAGCATATCAGACGAGATAATTCTGACGATCATAATACGATACATAACTTCCGGATATTTTTATTGCAATGGAAATGCCGCTTACCGTATGCACAAAGGTATTACTGAATCATTGTACAATGAAAGATTAATCTCTAGTAAACTTGATGTCGTAACAAGGTACGCAGCGGAAATGCTTCTGATCCTGTACGACCTTATGGGCAGAACGATTCTATTGGAATTCTTTATACATATCGAAAATCAGTGCCTTGCTCGAATATTTATGCAATGTGGGTACCTATCAGGAGGTGAAAAATAACTAGAGATTATCTTTCATAAAACCATTATTTAATACATAAAATTCCAATGTAGCGCAAAGAAATCGATCTCAACATCACGCATAAATATTAGTTTACTTTGGAATATTACACACGAGAAAGACATTCATTGATAAAATCGATCAGCAATAACACCTCTCGAGAGATACGTGCGGTAAGATGACGAAATGATACTACTGGATTGTCCCAAATCGATCACACAGAAAAGGTACGGGAAAAGGGGGGGGGGGAGGGGTAAAGAATATTCTAAGACTAACATTTCCACTGAAGATTTAACTGTTCCAATTAACACCTGATCATTGGAAATTATCATGCTTATGGCATTTCATTCAACGCGGGGTACCTAGCACCATGCGGTTAGACTGGAGGCTCTTACTGGATAAAGGAAAGAGGAGAACCCATGGAACCGAACTAGGTTAAATTCATTATAAGAAAATGATATTTTTGACATTGGTATTCATTATGTTTATGGGATCGGTCTCTCTTTGGCAAACGTGACAGAATTAACAGGCAACATTGAATTATAGTGGTAGAGCTCGCTGAAGACTATGAGAAAAAAAAGCCGGAAATCAAGGTTACAAATGAGCAACACGTAAGGGCATGACTCGAGAAAGAGACCAGGTCCGATACACTGGTAAACTTCATTATTATTCAGTACTCGTAATTCGCTCAGTTGATAGGCTGGATAATCAAAAAATGACACGTACATGGAACTTTCATCAGGTGGTGCGATACGACCTCATGGATAGATGATACTGAAGAACAAAGACAGCACAAAATCCTAGGTGGCAGGCGAGTCTGTTGTCAAAACACGACTGTTATTAAAGGAACAAAATTTATCATTAACTGAAGATGAAACTGCTGACACTTCCATGTCTAATAAAACGCCTGACATTCTAAACACAGCCATAAACATCGGAGCCTGCAGAAATAGTTTCTAAACTTGAGCCTCGGCCCCCGTTGAGGACGACGCTCCGCTTTTTTGCATGGGGATGGGATGGTGCACCTCCGCTAGCCAATAGAGTGAAACATGAAGATCTGGGAAAGCTCAGGATTCGGGGTATGCTCATTTACTGGAAATAACTGGGATGTTGTAGCATAAATTGTGAGGTTGTACTGCTGCGTTCTGAAGGAAAGAAACTTCCTCACTTATTCTGTAACATTCGAAAATATACACCCGCCCTTCCATATCATGGAGACAGGCATCAGGCTTGGTAATGGAAAAGTAAGAAGCTACAGATTTCAAGAGAAATGAAAAAGGAAAGCGTCCCATTGTCTTCTTCTCCCCATGGAACGGCATATATTCAAAATACGACACTGAGCACTGAGAGCAACGAGATCATGACAGAGGCATCTCATGAAATCATAAATTAGACTATGAAAGGGAGGCTCAAAGACTTGCCCCTCACAATTTATATATTTAACCCGTTAACCAAACATGTTTTGCTTCAAATTCAACTCTAAAACCGGTGATGTAGTAAACCGTTTCATTACATGACGTTTACTATTTGTCCCTTTACTTACATAGAGTTTAATTTTTACTTTACTTCTTTTTATTTCAGGCCAGCTATGGCGTGTCCATGAAATTATATGACACTAACCCGAAACACATGTATTTAACTGGTTAAATACCGTACTTGCTCACTTTGATTCTGTTTTTCGTATGATTTTATTCTGGTGACTACAGCCAATGTTTTTTTTTAATTTGTATTCTGACTGTGTATTTTCTTTCAACAATTACTAAATCAGGGCTGTTATCATATCCGACAGCCCCTTACACAATATATCCAGGAGAGGGATAAGAATAGGCTCGAGGTCGGAGTTTCGTGAGACTTTTGAGAAGGCTGTCTACAGATACGTAGATGTCGATACGACAGGCACAGACAGAAGAGAGACTCAGCGCTGAACATCACAGAATTTCACTAAGTGTTCCCATTGATTCTGGCTCCACACCAAGGAAGACTATGTCATGATGTCACCGGTAAGGTATGCAAAGGTACTCGAGTTCTTGATCGAGCAAACATGAATCCGTTCACGAAGATTCGTTGTGGTGCTTTGCCTGTTACGTCCGTCCTCTTAACTGAGTGGTCAGAACGTCTGACAGCCTCAGAGCAGGACCGTGTTCGATTCCAGTCGGGGTCGGAGATTTTCTACGCCCGTGGGTTGGATGTTGTTTGGCCCTCTTCACCATTTCATCATGATCGACAAGCAAATAGCCCAGAGTGGTGTCAACTGAAAAGACTTGAAACTCGGCGGCCGAACTTCCCCACGTAGGGACTGACAACTATTAATGACATACGATCATCACTCTGCTTGTAACTTCTGCAAGGACTTCATCTGTCGACATCTGTCTATTTGCAAATGCAAGTGGAACAATCTTAGAATCGTCTCGTGGTGTAGCCCTACCGGAAGGACCCGTGCCCACTCTTTTTTCCACACTTTCGTAACGAGAACCCCTTGTCATCGCTCGTTCTGCACTCATTTGAAAACAGCCAACGGTCTGTGCGATCTGTCGGTATGATGTTCCCATGGCGCTCCTACTAATGATCCGACCTCACTCAAAGTCGGAAAGATGGGGACAAGCTACAAATGCACGCCTGCTGGACACTGTGTTGTGATCTCCAACTGAAATGTTTCACTGTCATACACACCCGACAGCCATCATATACACCATTCGCCGTACGTAGGAATAGTTTTTTGTGTCGAAAATACTGAAAATAAGCTTGCATACGGATGACATTTTAATGACTTATCCAACAGGATTGGAAATATTGGAATATCAATTTTGTTGCGTTCGGACAAGACGTTCATGATACAGCACTTTCCATTTCCATTGATGTATTTCACCACCCCCTGAATGATCTGGAATCATTCTTACCACGTCGACGGGGAAGGAGTAAAACCAGCGTCATCAAATTTCTACATCATCTAGACTTCGTTAGTGTCAGACGTATCTGCACCAAAAGTTCTACAGCAGCCTCTCATCATGTGGCGGTAACATCTTAGAAATGGACATGAGCCATTCAATTAGTCACACTATAAAGGCACATTTGCATGCCGTGCGTGAGTTTCCTCGGAAACGCGAAATCTTAATTAAATAATTAATCTCTGACAAATAAATAAAGCCTATGGCACAGAACTGCAGCGCTATGTCGCTGATAAAACAAAATACAATTAGGACACTCTTATGGTTGATTAAGAAGAAGGAGGTCATGTACAACAACTGGTGCGGGAAGCACGTATATTTTATTAACTGGTACACCGCCATATTTGATGTTATATAAGTACACTGCGAGTTGCAATCTTACTAGGCACTCGATTCTGTAAAGAATTTATATTTATGAAAGTAAGTAGAATTATTTAACTGTAGGCTTATTCGTTGAATATATCTGATTTAACTGTGTAAACTTTTTTATGTTTAGTAGACAGTCACCTCTGTACGACGTATTGACATGGCTGGCAAATTATTCTAATATTGAGATTTAGATTTTGAGTCCGCACCTACCGCAGCAGTCTTTGGAAACGATTTAAATACGAAGTCCGATTATTTGAATCACAGTTCACAGTCAACTACGAATAACATTGCATTTACGAAAAAGCCATTGTCAAGCGTCTGATACCAAATAATTAAACGTCCACGTTCCAGATAAGCAAATATTAATTACAACCAATCACTATCATATATATACAACCATTAATATTTAATTAATTTTATTTATTTTATAACACCTACGAAGTAGAGAGTGCAACCCACTTTCACCTTTGACGTCTTCGACACTTCATGACATCGACATAGCTAAACCGTTCGCGAGGTATCTTGCTCAGTTAAATTCATAATAGTGCCCTTACGTAATGGAGATTTCTCCGAGTTTGCTCTGGGCATCCTAGGCTAGGTTTGAACCCATCCTAGGCTAGGTTTGAACCCATGTGTCCAGGACACCCACAAGAGCACTCGCAGGCGCGTGGAATTTCTTCAAACATTTGAAAGTTAACCCTGGGGGGGAGATATAAATGATTGAGAACCAAGCAAAATTTACTAGAGTTCTAACAACATTTATTTTTCAAAAGAAAAGAAAACAGAGATAAATTATGATAAACAAGTTATTGATTGACTTCCGTAAACAACTACCAGGTGGTTTAAGAGCACAATGGATAACGATCCTGTGTGGCAGAAATGAGTCAACTACTCTGGCCATAAAAATGTGGATAACGCAATATGAATCAAACTGACGCTGAGCAGACTTCGAGTGTTCAAATCTACAGAAGTATCTCTCTATAGGTGCACCTGAGAGCAAGTGGCGATTGAGAGCTGTATGCCTTGACAATGCCGGAGCGGCAATACGTTACCCTGTTTGCTTCTTGCCACGTTGTAACTTGCAGCTCGCGATATGTGTGCGGCGGAGGCGAGACGTGAGACAGCATCTGTGAATCGATCGCGGGCACGAAAGAAGTGCAAAAATCTCATGGTCTAGCGATCAGACAGACGGATCGCAGATTCTCTACCACAGCCCTGAGGTCACAGTAGATTTCAGTGTGTGGCACACACATTCGCTGGTCATACCAGGGACCAATCTAGCTCACTTATACGACAGAGCACACAAGGATACCAAATGTCAAGACTGGTAAACCAAAACGGAATGAGTGTGCCCTCGGCAAAGGAGTAGTCCGAGACATTTGAAGTCACTCTGTTGGTGCAGTAATAACTTCACCACAGGCTCCCCAGTCTAACTACTCACAAGCGAAGTCAGTCTTAGGACAAGTCCCAAGTACCAACCACACATGCCAGAGCTTCGACCAGAAGATACTTCCAGACCAAAGTCCAGCACCTGAGTGCCTCTCACCTCTCCAGAAAAAATTCCGTTTTCCCACAAAGTGCATTAACGACATCGTCTTCACGCCATCTTGAGCCAATCACAGGCTCTAGAGGTGGAAAATCTCCCTTCCCACATGACAGCACAAACTCATGTCGAACCAGGGCAAGAGTTAAGAAACCTGCATTTCTGGGAAAAAAGGAAACCGCCAATTACTGGTATTTTTAAGTTTTCTTAGAGGGGGAAGATGATTTTCCCAAAGTCGTGTCACTTCCCACACCAACAAGCGAACAGGTACATGCTTAAAGATCTTTATCTAAATTGCCTGTGCCTTGAAGCATGTTAGTCTTAGCTATGAGGTGTAGTAAGGATTCTGTCTACAAATGTTTCCCAGACGCCGGAGTTTCTTATACAATCGAGGCAGCTGACGGAAGTGGTTCACAGGCCTATTTGCAGTATCGGCTAACACAAAAACTTATGAATTTTTATTACGCATGGCTCTGCATACAATGCCTGGCTTACAACTACACTGTGTAGATGCGTTCCTTCAGACCATCGCCTCCAGCCCCAATTCCAATAGTGCCGCTGCAGACAACTCGACATTGTTCTGCCAGAGACCTGTCTCAAGGAGGGGCTGTCCTGTCTGCCTGTATGGCTGTGGGCCCGTCCGGCAAGATTTGATGAGGGATGGGCTCGCTGCCAATTGCTTTCAACTCCCAACCTGCTGTTTCCACGAACTAAGAACCATAAAAATACCTCATGCTTTTAGCGCCCCACCAGGCTCCATCAGCGCTTGCTCAGGCCATTAACTTTATGTCTCGCTCAAGGTGTGTCTGGTTGTAAAATAATCTTTAATATTTTTCAGTGCCGGCCGCGGTGGTCTCGCGGTTCTAGGCGCGCAGTCCGGAACCGTGCGACTGCTACGGTCGCAGGTTCGAATCCTGCCTCGGGCATGGATGTGTGTGATGTCCTTAGGTTAGTTAGGTTTAAGTAGTTCTAAGTTCTAGGGGACTGATGACCACAGCAGTTGAGTCCCATAGTGCTCAGAGCCATTTGAACCATTTTTTTTTGATGTTTGTATACTGTCTGTCACTGATAGAATATGCTGAGATGAGAAAACCTGAGCTTCTCTTTAAGATGTCTTCCTTGGAAAGGACTGAATGTTGCACTCATCATCATTTCTTCATCATTGAGACGAAGTTCTCCCACTGTGGCGTGAAATGAAAAGACTTACAACTTCCGCAGATGGTACTCCCGATCATCAATACAGTACAATCATTTTATTTTTTTTTTCTAAGTTGGAGCGTAAAGTAGCGTTGTTTGTGGGACCTGTCTGAGTTCTGGCCCTGTGACGATCAGAGTAGATTCACTTATGCCGTTGTGGCTTCTCTACCCCTATGCATGGACAAAGTACTGTCCGGAATGGCTGTCCAACGTTATTGCTTTCCACTACTGAATAGATGGGTTGCTATGTCCTATCAATCTATCTGATCAACGATAGTCGATGGCTACGCCTGTAGCGACGGAATTTGTGTGGCTGTGACAAGCTCTTGACACAGTAGCTCATGAAAATTCCAGTGCCTGATTATAGTGTTTCATACATTTGTCACGATATGGCCTCAACTATGCAGGGATGCGACACGTCTTGGTAGTCCTGTACACAGGCAATACGTAGTCGTGGTGATAGAAGCTCTGTCCCTACATCAAAACAACAGTCACTAATTCAGCTGTTGGTGACTGTAAACAGCCAATAAACTTCTGGCAACTTCCCCTGAATCTCATTGTGTAGTCTTTGTACGCTACTTCGTTGAGAAGTGAGTCAAAGTCTGTTGTCATTTGGCTTCACGATCAACAGAGGCTTGTAATCATCAATTCAAATCCATACATATTATGAAAATGGATTTAGATATATATGTATGTATATATGCTCCATACCTCCTCCTAAACCAGTAGCCTGATTTCAACAAAACATAGTGCACATATTAAATACAAGAATCGCTTGGTGGTGGGAGGGGGGTAAGAATCACATACCTATGAAATGGGTGCAAGTGAGGGTGAAAAACAGTGATGTCAGTGACGTACGAATACCCATACTGCAGTCATATAGTATTTTAGAATGAGAGCACTTACTAATTTCCAACAAACTTGACACATATTTTCAAACCTTCACGAAACTTTTCCCGCAGAGTACCCCCACAAAATGATGAAAGGAAACAAAGGTTCTCGCTTACTATATTTTCTATGTTCATGCAGTAAAACTGCCGTATTAAGAATGACGTATTAATTAATTACTCATTTAGTAAAAACTGTATTCACGACACAGTTTGCAGTCAGTATTCTCATGTAACAGTGAATGTACCAGCAGAATTATATCGTTGTAAGGCACATAGTTCAGGAGAGATGACGTCATAAACACTTAGATATGACATAAACTGTTGCATCATGCAGACGTTTAAATTTATTACTTCCTTAATACTGACTCTATGCGTAACACTTTTCACACGAAGTATTCGTATATCCTGCTGAATGGACCTACAAGAACATATCATTGTACGACTCATAGTTCAGGAGATCTGACGTCAAATACTGAGAAGCGTGAAAAACTGCCGCATCTCGCATGACGTTTTAATTTATTACTTCTTTTCTGCTAACTTCATTCACAACATGTTTCGCAGACAGTAGCCACATATACTACTGGCTGTACCTGGAAAATTATGTCACTGTGCAGGTCATAGTTCAGGAGATACGACGTCATAAACATCGAACTGTGTGAAAATGAAACTGCAGGCTTAATTCAATACATGGAAGGAATACGTTTACAAATACGGGTGTCATATGTCAAATATCTGTGAAATATATTTTAAATGCGCCTACCTGGCCAGTTCCACGGGGAAAAAGCTGATTCTAATTCTCTGGAACAATTTCAACCAAATTTGCAACACATGTTAGTTGTATTGTATTGTATTGTATGTTAACCGGAGACCTAGAAACGACGGAGAGGCTCCGTCCCCGCCGCAGCCGCAGTGGTACACAACCCCACGACGACTACCACAGTCCACTTCACACCTCCGCCGCCCCACACAAAACCCAGGGTTATTGTGCGGTTCGGCCCCCGGTGGACCCCCCAGGGAACGTCTCACACCAGACGAGTGTAACACTTATGTTTGCGTGGAAGAGTAATGGTGGTGTAAGCGTATGTGGAGAACTTGTTTGCACAGCAATTGCCGACATAGTGTAACTGAGGCAGAATAAGGGGAACCAGCCTGCATTCGCCGAGGCAGATGGAAAACCGCCTAAAAACCATCCACAGACTGGCCGGCTCACCGGACCTCGGCACAAGTCCGACGGGCGGATTCGTGCCGGGGACCAAGCGCTGCTTCCCGCCAGACAAGCCGTGCATCAGACCGCACGGCCAGCTGGGTGTTCACACTTATTAGTTACAATTTGGAAAGAGTGAGGAAATGGAGGTGCAGAGACAGCGAGGGGAAGGAGGAGATAGACACAGACGGGGCAGAACGAGATGGACAGAGAGAGAGGAAGTGGGAAAAGAACTTCGAGAGGACTGAGGAGGACATGGATAGAGAAAGGAAAGAGGAGACAGACAAAGGAAGTGGGGGGAGGGGACAGACAGACGCAATGGGGAAGGAGATGAACAGACAGAGAAGGACGAGGAAATGGGCAAAGAAACGGAAGAGGAGGACATGGACAGAGAGAGGAAGGAGCAGGACAAAGAGAGGAGGAGGAGAAGATGAAATTAGAGGGGGTGGAGCAGGTGTACCGGGGGAAGGGGTAGAAGCTGCAGATGGATGAAATTCTTACTCATTGTTGTTGGAAAACCACGGTAATACACATTTATGTTTAGGTGCATTACGTAATACTTCGTTATTCATACGAAAATAAAAAGTCGTATGTGATTAATCGAGACTTTTCCAGCCATTCGTGGAAGCTATCACTATGGGCAAAAACTGGAAATTTCAAATCTCCTTCAGAGTTGTCAACAACTTAGATACCATACTGGTGATGAAATGGAACAGACATTTGCAAGTTAATTAAAAAGGTCTGAAAATGTCGTTGAAAACCTAACAGAAACTAGCTAGACAGTTCAGTTACATTTATTTATAGAACTCCAGATGGAAACATCTGTATGCACGAAATAAAACAACGGCACATCTACATAATTGTAAAATGTGTTATCTCATCTAGAAAAGTGGTGTTTCTTTTTTTTTAATATTGTTGTTCGTTTGAATAACTTCTTAAAAGGATAAATTTTCGTTGTGTATGAATATCGGCACTGCGTATGCAACGTGTGTGAGCGAGAGGCGCCCTCAGAAGCGGTCCCTTAACAGAATACGTATAGGAACATACACGCAGACTGTGTCTCAGACAGCGTCTGGCACGGTTTCCCGATCTTACAAACACAGAGCTTGGCTCACTAACCTGTCTTGTATATCCGCCGCAGGTAGGTCCTCTACAGTCACGGCACGTACTGTGAAATGTGTTCTTTCCGACATCAAAATGACCGACAATGAACCCTTTCGCAGACAGCGCGTGCCTTATGAGACAGTCTCGCCGAGTGTCTACTGTGGGTTGTCTCCGCTCATGTGAGCGTGTGTGTCTGTGTGCCGAATCTGCAGGAAGAGTGACGCAGCGGAACAGGTTCCAGAGGCACGGCTGGCATTCAAGTACACAGGCACTCCGGCTTCGCAAACAACGGCCTCTTGGCTCACTTCTGTACCCCTCGCATTCCTCTGACCCTGGTACACGCTTTCGGTGCTTCCTCTGGCCAGCTGACCGGATGTCTGCCGCACGCAGTGCACGTCCGTTGTTCCAGCTCCATCCGTTCTTTCCTACAGAACTCACAGTTTCCGTGTTACTTTCGAGGAGTTTGTGTTTCTTCGACTTAACAGCTTCTGTACCATCTTTTGTTCTTGCATAACTCTAATGACATTAAGGAGTAAGGAGAATATAGCACATTCACTGTGTTCTGATTCTCTCGAAATTTAGTTAAAAAAAAACCTAATGGTTGCGAGATTGGCTCTGATCGCTTGCGAGGGTGTGGATTACCTTGCGTTCATCAAAGATGTAATACACAATATTTTCTTGAAGTAGCAGCTAAGAATGAATGGTGTACTCATTACTGCTGAATCGTGCTTACATATGGAAGTATAGTGTGATGATGAGCGGAATTATCGGGGCCGCAGTCTGATTGAGGGATGTAAGGAGTTAAGTGTAAGTAATGTGCAAAATGAAGGTTTTACCCCAGATGGATTGTACGTCAGACCTGCTGCCCTCAATTTCCCCACAACAACTGCCTCGATAAGCCGCATTAATCGTTGTATTATTTGGCTTACGTTTACTGAACCACATTGCTAAAAGCTAGGTGAAATAGTAAAAAATCATATATAGAGAGAAATCACAATATAAATAGTTTAAACAAAGGTTTAAGATAAGATTACTGTATCCACATAGCAACAATTCTTATAGCTAAAGAACCATGACATGATATCAACTACAGATAAAATAGAATATGAGAGAGAGTTCAGTATGTGTTCAGGAGAATGCACTCGGAGATGAGAGCCTTTATGCAACCACATACAGTCCACCAAATTTGGTAAATATGTTACTAAACTGTATAAAATAAAAAACGCCTTGTATAGTTGTTTGAGTACTTTCATGACGGAACAAGATTACTTACTGGAAGTAGCATTTTCAGTTTCAAAAGGATTTGTGGTAAACGGTTTTACTGATCTGCGAAAGAATTGCGGGAAAACAGCAAGTGGTTTGAATTTCTTTCTTCTTACTGTCGCAGAAATGGTTATTCTTGACGCCTATCCGACGTATGTGCGAAGGAGATGAAATATGATTGATCGTATTCTTACGATGATGCTTATCAGTTTCCTGAATGCTTGAAATGATCGAAAAAAGGGGTACCTTCTGATTACTGCTTGTATACCAGTGTAATAACACCTTACTGGCTGATTAAAAGACGTCATTCTTCCTCTCTCAAATTTCGTATCCATTACTTCAAATCGGAGTATGGCAGACTCACATTGATTAGAGTGCTAGGAACAATGAACATCGGTCTCGTAAACGCAAAATATCATTGTATTTATTCTGCAACGGTGAAATGCCTTTTCTCCATGAGTCATCAGCCTCCTCGTTGGTTTTATGCGGCCCACCAGAATTCCTTTCCTGCGCTAACCTCTTCATCTCACAGCAGCACTTGCAAGCTACGTCCTCAATTATTTGCTGGATGTATTCCAATGTCTGTCTTTCCCGACTGTTTTCACCCTCTATAGCTGCCTCTAGTGAATTGGAAGATATTCCCTGCTTCTCAACGCAAGTGCTATCAGCCAGTCCTTTCTTCTTCTGTTTTTCACATATCCCATTCCTCGCCGATTCTACGGATAACCATCTCATTCCTGCCCTTATTAGTCCATCTAATTTTCAACATTCTTCACTAGCACGACATCATAAATGCTTTAATTCTCCCACAGCCCATGTTTCACGCCCATACAATGCTGTGCTCCAAAAGTACATCCTCAAAAATTTCTTTTCAAATTAAAGTGTATGTTTGACAGTAGTAGAATTCTCTTATAGATAATGGTAATGCACTTGGTACATCACAACTGGAATTTGAGGGTTTGCTCAGCTCACCACATTCTATAAGGATTAAACCAAACGCAACACTATTCGGTATTTTCTGTGACTTATCCAAGGCAAGTGACTTCAAATCACAACATTTTCTTATAACAAATGATGCTTTATGGAATTAATGAATGAAACATAAATAATGAAAAGACTTTAAACAGTTCTACTTCACAGTTAATATTTTTATGATCGGGAAAAATCCTTAATTTAGGACCACAAGGTTTAATATTGTGTCTACTGTTATTCATATATGTTAAATATCTTCCACTTCGTAATGGTAAACCAGAATTAGTTCCTTTTGCAAATGCTGCTAAAATTACAGTTAATTCCAATTGACATACTGTAACAGAGGAATCTGTAAACAACATGCTTGAAACGACCATTTACTGGTTATGGAAATTTCCCTCTGTCAATTTTAAAAAGACATAGCATATTCAATTTTGTCCATCGAAAAGTACAATCGTGATAAGAATGAAATTTTCACTCTGCAGCGGAGTGTGCGCTGATATGAAACTTCCTGGCAGCTAGAGCACTTTTCTGCGAAACGCAAAGTCTCGAGTTCGAGTATCGGTCCGGCACGCAGTTTTAATCTGCCAGGAAGTTTCTTTACAACATGAACAGGATTTACATAGCAAGGCAGAATGGTCAAAAAATATTGCTGTACACACTAACGAAAATTTAAATTGCGAAATAAAAACTAGGGAGCTTTTTAGACAACTCAGTTCAGCCACTTCAGCATTTCGTGTTATATAAAACGTAAGGCAGCACATTAACGAACGTCGCTTATTTTTATTTGCTACAGATATACGGAATTGTATTTTACGGTAACTCATCTTAAAGAATGAAACTCGTCATTGGACAAAAATGTGCCTTCAGAATAAAATATGGTTCTCATCTTCAGTAACCATACAGACAGCTGTCAAAGGTGTTAGATAGTTTAATTACACCATCACAGTACATATATTTTTCGCACAAAATAGTTTGTAAATAATCTATCAGAGTTTAAAGGAATAATCATATCCAGAATTACAGTACTAAAATGAAAAATAACCTACATTATTCTTAAATAAAACCGACTTTAGTTCAAAAGGAGTCGAAGATGCTGCTATCACAATCTTCCATCTCTCACCCAACGATATTGAAAGCCTGACAGATAGCAAAGCTAAATTTGAAAGTATGCTGGTAAAGTTCTTTCTGGGCAACTCTTTTTTACACCAAAGGAGGATTTTTATTTAAAAACTTGTAACTTATTTAATGCAAAATTAATCACGTAATTCCTTGTGATGCTGTTATTGTCTTCAGTCCGAATGGAGCTCTCCATGCTGCTCTATCCTGTCGAGGCCTCTTCATCTCCGCGTGACTGCTACAACCTACATGCCTCATGCCTTTGCGCCTGCTTACCGTATTCCTTTCTTGGTCTTCCTTTATAAATTTTACCCCCCCCCCCCCCCCCACACACACTTCCCTTCAATACTAAACTGGTATCCCTTGATGTCTCAGGACGTATCCCATCAACCGATCCCTTCTGTTAGTCACATATTTCTTTTCCCCCAATTCTGTTCAGCACTTTCTCAATCGTTACATGAGCTAAGCTACTCATGTAATCTTCAGCATTCTTCTGCGATGCGAACTCAACTGCAAATGGTCAGTATGCAGTCATATGTCAACACTATAATTTGGCTCATTCCTCGCCATTATAATATATGGTACAAAGTGAACCGCGTAACATGTAACTAAATAACTAATTTAACTTTTTTAATACATAAGTCAGTCCTTAAACTGTGGCTTTATCAATGAATGAGGGCAACATGAAATCATACCTACAGGCACACTTCCGTCTGTTCATCACCATTTCCTTTCTCGTAGCTTGAATAGGATGCATAAGAAAGACTAGTACTAAATTTGGCTGTTAGACCGAATAGTACCGACCACTTCTAGTACACCGAGGGACCTAATTTTCTGTCAGATATGAATGTTGTTATTGGTTTCTTTTGAGAGAGAAACAATCAATCACATTTCTGGAGCTAAAAATAAGCCCTGAGATCCTAAGCCATCTGAAAAAGTCTAACAAAATTAGCTCTTCCGTCTGCGTGAATATTTGTTTCTATGCGGAAATCGTTTATCCTTACGTTGAGCTCGCCTTAATCTGATTGAATCAGTTATAGTGAAAACACGTACCTACAACTGAATCAGTTATAACAAAAACAGAGGCGTGGGAGGTTGCAACACATTGCTCGGCGAAAGCCTGATAGCTATGAACAGAACAACATATTACTCCCTGACCTGGCTTAGAATGTGGTGTTTTCTAATTATATTACAACAAGTGTGATCGATGTAGGGGATAGCAGTTATTACTATGTAGCCAAATTTTCCTGCTTTTTCATCTGATGAATATAGTTTAAATAGATTCGCAGATTTTTAAGTGAAAATATAAACACTCAAGTTTTTGTGCTCATGCTGTGACGATATTTTGTTAACGCTGAATAATTTAGTAATTTGAAACAGTGAATTCATATGAAATACCGGAAGGAGGCTAATAACATTCATAAAGAAGCAAATTAATGCAATTTACTCTCATGTGAAGATCCTGTAACCAGTTCGGGTTACTCAAAATTTAATAACACGAGTAATACGACAGAAAAACCGCAGTTGGAGGTTAGTGACAGTTAAAAACAAGGAAGAAGCTACTGGATGCGAGAAACAAGAACTTGTTTTGTTTGTTTGCTGGCTAAGATCTAATTGCTGTGCTACTCGTTTCAATTGCAATAGGTTAGAGACTACAAGATTTGACACTTGTTATCAGCCAAACTTAGGAACCACTAATTTTGTTCCACAGTTGAATAACAAAAGCTCTGAGCGGAAGCAGAAATAGTAACTTTTGATTTAAAGGAATAGATGCTGATTACTACACACTACAGAACGTTTCGTGAAAATAAAATTTGACTCTAAAAGATACTAGTAACAGAAACAAACTTAAGGGACGGATTCTGCGTAAATTGGAACCTGTATGATAATCCGTAACACATGTAATTTTTAGAGGGATTGTTACACTGAAATATTTATTACTTGTCTCTGCAAGCGAATTCTATCCTGTGACCAGTCACTCAGAATTTGGTAAATGATGTACTACGAAAGAAATTAGACGATTACAAGAGTGGTGATAGTGAAGGCAAGGAAGTATGCAGTTAGATATTTGAATTTCTCAAAATACTATGAGGTCTGCGTATCTCCGCAATTCCTGGTTCAGTCCTGTTGGCGCACGGGGAACAAACGTAACTGGTTGCGAAGTTCTTGTAGTCGTATCTTATGGCTTGAGAAATTTTAAACTGTTCGTTGCTCGGCAATGCATATGCCCCAGTATTTACAGCTACAACAAAACTTTCTAAGGAAAGCAGTTTCAATAGGACGACGAACTGTAAAGAAAGTCCCAGTAAGCGTTTAGGTGGAGATATGTCCAGTTCACATAACAGTAGAAGTCGGCATGCTGGAAAATTATAAGGCATATGTTTCCTGAATTTTAATTAATTTTCTCTTATTTGTAGTGTTCAGTACCTTTCTGGCTCTTCCTTACAAACTTCTGACAGAAATCAGAGGTATTTTCAGTGTTTATTGTTCTAATCAGACACTGTAGCTATCAGGAAATCGTTCAGATCACGAAACAGTACCTGATAAGATATCAATTTGTAGTCGTGAATTGGAGCAGTAATACAAATAGCAACTTCACGTACGCTATTAATTATCGGACTACATATACACTGTATTACACTTGTTGCTTGCTGACAATATTTATTTATACGTATATCATTGCCTTGCTACTAGTTGTTATAGCAGAAAATTTACGTTTATTTAGATGAAGGTTCTTCCGTATTTGTGTCGACATCATGTTAGAAGCTGAAATAATTCTTCCCAGAAACTGATTCTTCTTGAATGCGTAACTCATAACTTATTGTTTACGGATGCCTTCTAACCTGTTGATGTGCTTCTTCATTGTGTATGATAAACCTTGTTTGTACAATATTCCAAGAAAATGTTGTATGAAGGGGATATGATCGTAGTTACACGTTTCCAAGGATATCTTTTTAGCCACTGAATACGTAAGTGACGTTACGTGAAACTCGGTCTGAAATAACACGAACAATACCTCTTACTTAAAGAGGTAATTAACTTTTACTGCTATCGTGGTATCTGTGAATTCGCAGTACGAAACAAGGCCTTTTTATAGAAGTACCAGATTCAGAGGCAGTAAACAATGACACCTGCGAAATTTGTGCCATACCGACGGGTGGCAGGGAAACCAGGTTTCTGGGGGGACCTTGCACTCACCCAGCGCCAGAATGGGGGTGTTCTCATGGCGAGGCGGTACGGCGAGCGTGGTGGGAGCGCCGAGGTCATAATCGCGCACGAGCGGAGGCAGAGAGAGAGAGAGAGAGGGAGCGAGAGAGACAGAGAGAGCGAGCATCAGGGAGAGGAAAGCAGCACTCCGCACTCCCCTAGAGGTCAAGATGCCGCGGGTCCAGCTAGGCCCTTCGGGCCGCTGGGAGGCGTTGCGCCGTAGTGGGGGGAGGTTTTCAGCACATATAAACCTCTGTGGCATATCGTTGCGAGGTTCAGTGTGTAGATAAGACGCCCGTTTCAGCCCGTCGGCACCACCTATCAACAAACTAAGGGTAGTGCTGGGAGCCAGAAATGCTGTTCCGAACGTGGATGCTGGTACTGCTGACAGTGACATGGACGGCATCGGCTGATGACAAGAATGGAAACGGAGACGAAGATCTCGGCGTCGGCCTCAAGATGGCCTTTCGCTTGTACGACGAATGCGAGAGACGCGGTGACACCCTGGCGGTCTGCCTCAAGATGCGAGCTGTGAACCTCCTGGACCGAGCCATGCGGTTGCCGGAAATCCCTCTTGGGGAGTCGGTGCTACTGGTGCGGTCGTCGGAAGAGGATGACGCGACAGGCGGCAGCAGGGGCGCGTCCCAGGACGACCTCGCGGATCGCAGCGGCAGCCCTGACCAGAGGGAGGACAGAGTGGACCGAGCCCTCATGGACCGCGTGGCGCGCTTCATCAGCTCCCACAGGCTGCAACTGACGCTGCCCAGGCTGCAGGGCGAGGACCTGGTGAGGGGCGTCGAGGAAGGTGTGTTTCCGTTTTAGCTTTCATTGAGATGTACGCCTACATACACAAATTGCGAGCAACCACTGTGCAGTACGAAGTGGTACTAATATCGTGCCAGTACTATAGGTTTCTGTTCTACTCCCTCGCTCACTGAACGAGGGGGTTAAAATGACTCTCGGTATGATGCTGTGCGTCCGCTAATCTCTCATATTCTAATGGTGTCTAGCACAATGGCAGCACATTGCTCGCAGATCCGTTTAACAATACAGGTTCTCTTAATACACCCACAGGGCTTCGAGAGAACTACGTTGTGCTTCTTCCAAGGAATCCCGTTTAAGTTCAGCGAGCATTTCATTACACCTCTACTTGTGTTGTATGGACCTAGAAGCATGTCTCTGGATATGTTGAACGTCTGTGATCTTGCCTGCCAGATAAGAATTCCGATCACTGGAACTTACCCTGGAACTGATGGCACTAGCGTCTCATATTTCCTTTACAGATGCACTTTATTTTCCCAGAACACAACCAACAAGTAAATGTCTTTTATTCGATTTTCCTAAAACTGATCGTACGAGATCATCACATATCATATCGCTTCTTAGTATTATCGCTACATGCTTACATGATATGATATGTTCAAAATGTTCCTTACTATCACTGTAATGTACTTTTGGGTCCTTTCTCTTCACATTAATCTATTACGAAAAAGTGATGTCATTCATTACAACAAAAGGAAATTCCCTATAGTACAAAATTCTATCACTGTCGCTTATTTGTAGATGGCCTTCATGGTTTTGGATGTATTTATCATCACAAGTTCGTTTACTATGAGCAATAATCCATACTCTGTGTTTTTTATGTACACAAGGAAAGAACGAAAGAATACCAAGTAACAGAAATTATATTGAAATTACCTGACATTTTCACAAGCAGAGCGATCTCCATACAATTGTAACAAGCTTCCAAAATAGAAGCTGTTTTTCCCAGATCGCAGTTTATACTTGTGCTGATTACAGCTTCAGCAAGTTATATTCCCATATTCATATGATCGGATACCTGAACTGCAAAGCCTCTACGTGTGTCAAATGGCCATCTGGCCATTTCAGTAGTATGCAAACACAAAAAGGCATAACACGAGAAAAGGGCAAAACTGCAAAATTTTGGTATTGTCTGATTTCCTGTTTAGTCCACCTTAGCCAACACCCCATTCATAGTGAAACTTCAAATCCCGTTTACATTTGGATACATGATTAATAAGATATCTGGAGCAGGCAAAATAATTATTCTCTTGTAAGAGAACCTAGATGTGTCAGAAGCACTGATGATAGGCTACGTTAGCTGTGTAATGTACTTCTAACTAAACTCATTGTCCTTTGGTTTATATATTACAGTAATAGTTCATAGCTGTGGCGCCAGTCTTTTGTAGTTTCGTATTCCTAAGAGAGTCACACACTGACGATACTATCTAAAGATCTACGTTTCATGTGTAATGCACTTCATTTATTCTTATGAATGCATTGCTCACAATGTGATAATTTTACCATTATGTAGTCATACATCTATCTGCACATAATCTTTGTTGTATCTCTTTTCCTCAGTTTAGTATTCAATTGGGAAATTGATTGATGATTGCGATGGATGATAGTCTGACACAGTAAATAAGAAATGACAGCAGCCAAAATTTAAAATAGAAAACGACAGGAAAATACAAATCAAATTTGGTACCAAATGTACGAAAGTCAATTGCGCCAAGAACAGACAGTTCGAATGTATACTATAAGAAGCGAAAAAAATTCCTATTTTACGTTGGAATTGTTTTACAATCAGATGAAAAGGATGCAGGCAATGGTTCGAAATGAATGGTTCGAAACTAGTCACCATTAATGAAAATTTAGCCAGCCGTGACAGGAAACTAATTAAATAACGTAGTAAAACATTACCCTCCGACTGTTTCAGAACACAAAATAGTGAGTAAAATCAGAATGTCAGATCAGAGCATGCATAATTAGAATTTATTAAAGATGTAAGAAAAGCAATGTCTCTACCAATACCGATATATTACTCACTGCAATGACATGTATTTAAAAAAATTAAAACTGAACACGGCGGTCATGTCCAGAAGACTGCGCGACGCCAGCCGGCCGTCGTGGCGTCCTACGCCATATGGCGTCACTCGCTTGCGGTACAGAGGAGCGTGGGGTCAGCAAACAGCTCTCCTGGCTGTTATCGGCTTTTCTGACCTTGGAGCCGTTATTTATCATTCACCTCAGTACAGAACTAGCATTTCGAGGCCACCCATTACAGTTCTGCTTCCATGGAAAATTTCTTGGCACAACTGGAAACTGAATGCATGTGCTCCGCATTGCACACACGCTGACAACTCAGATATGGAAGCGGACCGCCATTACATGTGAAATTCTTAAATATCACAGACGTCTATACATACGATGCTCAAGTATACCTGTCAAATACAAAATCGAAAATTTCAATGGGCCTAATGTTTAACATACGTTTCTTTTTTTATAAGGAAATATGACGTAAAATTATAAGCTAACACTTTTCCTCCAAGCTTACGTTTTAGAGTATTCTTGCAGTTGAGCTGCATAAACACAGCTGAAATGCATTTGTACTACGGAACATAGGTGGTCAACGGTACTATTGTATATTAATACATAAAAATTGTCAGTCAATGTGTAATTTTATTTCGGCCGTGAAGCAGAACACCAGCATCCATATTCCACAAGCCACCTTGCGTTGAATGGCTGAATGTTAAGTGTAGTTCCCTCTGCCTCTCGTTACATTAATTCCAGTGGGCTGGTGCACGTGTGAATGTAGTTGAAGCTTTGAAAAATTGTCTCCTTGGCTGTGATGCTTCGAATTTGACCTGTATTTACGCGGGCTTTCCGTTTTATTCTCATCGATGTATGCCGAGAGTATAATGCTGCCCTCAATGATCTTTCTAATGTACACTGAAGCATTCGCGATTTCAGTGCTGTTAGACGTAGGTAAATAATTGACATGTCTTTAGAGGTTAAAAATTAATATTTATAATCCTCATAGAAGTGAAGTCCTTAGATTGAATTCGAAAATAATTCTCTGACACCGAGGATGAAGAGAAAAGCTCGTGAATAAATATTTAGACGTTTAGATGCATTCATTCGGTTCGGTAAAGAACTTTTTCTCCGTCAGATCACCTGTACCGACAACATTACATGACGTGGAATTGTTGAGGAAATAACCGGCCATTAATGCTTTCAGGCAAAGCCCACGCACGTGTATAACCCTAAGACAATACACCTACCACTGTCGTAACGCCGTAACGGAAGTCAGATACGTGGAGAAACATTTGGGTAGCCATTATACTCTACTGCAAACACCTTGTAAACAGAAAGGTGTAAATTCTCAGCTTTCAATAAAATTTAACGAACTGTGAATTTAAGACGTGACCGCATGTAGTTCCGAGGCTGTAATAGCTGCAGCTGCGGTTGCTTCGTGAAGTAAAAATTAAGAAGAAATGAGCTTTTAACACTTTTTTAGTGGCAGTAAGGAAGAAAGTGGTGCGGCTTGGAAACAATAGGGAATTACGTAGTAATTGGCGCTCGCAGCCACTTTGCGCGCCCGTGACTGCAAGCTTGTTTTGTGAAGGCAAATTGCAGAACCGTTCTTTCGTAAAATTACTTCTTTCACCACTCTTTCAAATCTGCGAACAATAACAAGATTTTCCGAAGAATTTACTCTGTCACCTCACAATAATCCAAAGGCCTAGCATATTGTTGAGAGTGAAACGAATCACAAAGAATTTTCGAAAAAATTACGTCAGACAGAATGTTAGTTTTTTGGACACTTAGAGATGACATCAACATCGATGTAGTACATATCAGGAAAAAAATAATACGTGATAATTATTTTAAATAAAAAGTCATTAATTAAATTTTCGTTTGTGAATTAAATTAGATTTATTAAACATCTTTTCATTTAAAAATGATACAAATTTTATCACAAACATGTGAAAAAAGTTTTCAAGGTTAATTTTTACAGGTCACTTTAATGAGCTGAAGGTGTATAAAAGCTGGATACCATATAGCAATCAGGTTATTTAATGTTATTAATAATATACTAATGATTATTTTGTTCTCCTGATAAATTATTCAACGGAGTAAAATGAACTGGCTACCTCTAATTCTCTCAAGTTTCTTTCAAATTATGCTTTATTCCTAGCTAAAATTTTCATGAATGCTGGTGAGTTATTGGAAACACCTTGGTGTTCACCAAAGGCATTAACTTCAGCTCTTCACACTGATCGTTCTCATTCATATTATTGATTCCGTGCTTGTGATGTTCGTTTGAAAGAGAGATCGACCTATATTGTTTTCATCTTGTTTGGCTCTGGCTCTGAGCACTATGTGACTTAACATCTGAGGTCATCAGTCCCCTATAACTTAGAACTACTTAAACCTAACTAACCCAAGGACATCACACACATCCATGCCCGAGGCAGGATTCGAACCTGCGACCGTAGCGGTCGCTCGGTTCCAGACTGCAGCGCCTAGAACCGCTCGGCCACCACGCCGGCTTTTCATCTTGTTTAATCCAGGAATAAATATAATATATAGTCGGTGTATCTAATTCTTAGCAGTTGATTCTGCGATACCTTCTGAATTCCACGTCATGCATAATGGCTATGACATGTTTGCGGAGATTTAACTAGGCTTCGTTTGCTACCCAAAATACGACAATAAAAGGCAATAAGCATTCTATGCTTG
The DNA here is from genome assembly GCF_023898315.1 of Schistocerca nitens. Taxonomy (NCBI): domain Eukaryota; kingdom Metazoa; phylum Arthropoda; class Insecta; order Orthoptera; family Acrididae; genus Schistocerca; species Schistocerca nitens. Next base: position 658,534,307 of record NC_064617.1, on the reverse strand, counting down.
CTGTACTGTTCTAATACGACGCATGTCTCACACTTCGGTATAGCAAACAAATTTCTGATTAGGTTTTGTGCTTCTTTCTTCGCAACTGAATTTGTTATCTAGCCTTCTGGGACACCACTTGCAGTTGGTTCCCTGTCACATTAACACACAGTTTAATAAAGGACTTTCTCAACTAACATCACATTTATTGCTAGAGATAAACAAACCGGACCTGTTAACCGAAATTCTTTTAACACCGTAGTTCTCTTATAACTTAAAAGACATGAATTTCATAGTGAAACCGCTTTGGCAGAAAATTTGTAAAAATACTGCAAGTCGTAAATCTAGTATCCAATGCCTTAAGTGAGTCATTCCTCCTGTGTAAACAGCTTTCTCATTACTGGGATTTTTTAGAAAAATAAATTATAATTTCTGTAATATCTTACGATAAGTTAGCTATGGAGCTTCGTTGTAAAACTGTTAAAAATGTTTGAAATAGTGAAATGAAACTAACTTTTGATCTTACTTTTTATTCTCATTCTTGGAAGGAAATTTGTCTCATAGTACCTGAGACAGCTGGAACGTCCTCCAGTGAGAATTGAATGGTACAACATATAACTTTAGATGTCACAAAAATCAATGAATAAACTTCAACTTACTAGATGTTTTCCATTAAGCATTAGAATGTTTAAGTTTTAAAGTTTTAACGATAGACGTTTCTTCCTCTGGTGCTTAGGGCTTGATACTCATGTTACTGAAGTCAGTTAAGTATGCCAGACAAAAAGGAGACATCGTGCTCATATTGCGTGAGACCGCACCCTCTGTCCTTGATAATTCGATGAGGAGGAGAGTGCACAAATTTCTTCAGGTACATCATATCCCACTGAAGTTACTCATTGATGATAAATTTTAGGCATTTGACATCATCCCGCACTGCCGATTACTGAAAAAAAATAGTTTAGCCAGTATCGGACCAGATTTACAACTGCATTCAAGCCTTCCTTGTAGATAAAGCTCAACACGTCGCTCTCAGGCGAACAAAATCGACAGCATTAAAGGTAATTTCCAGGGTACACAAGGAAGTGTGATAGGGCCGTTAAACCGGCCGGAGTGGCCAAGCGGTTCTAGGCGCTACAGTCTGGAGCCGCGAGACCGCTACGGTTGCAGGTTCGAATCCTGCCTCGGGCATGGATGTGTGTGATGTCCTCAGGTTAGTTAGGTTTAAGTAGTTCTAAGTTCTAGGGGACTGATGACCTCAGAAGTTAAGTCCCATAGTACTCAGAGCCATAGGACCGTTAATGTTCACAAGGTAAATAAATGATCAGGTAGAAAGAGTCGGAAGCTCTTTAAAACTGATCGCAGATGGCGCGCTGTTTATAAGAAAGTAGAAATGCTAGAATACAGCACAGATCTGCAGAATGACCTCAGAGGACTTGTGAATGGTGTACGTTCTGCCAGTTGACCCTGCATCTGATTATAATACACTGCGTATAAGCAGGGTGAGACCGCTACGGTCGCAGGTTCGAATCCTGCCTCGGGCATGGATGTGTGTGATGTCCTTAGGTTAGTTAGGTTTATTAGTTCTAAGTCTAGGGGACGAATGACCTCAGAAGTTGAGTCCCATAGTGCTCAGAACCATTTGAACCTTTTTTTTGTGTAAGCAGGGAAAGAAATTCACTACGGTGCAACTACACTATTGATGTCAAATTTCTGGAAACAGTATCTCTGGTAAAATATCTAGGAGTAACTATCCAGAGTTACCGTAAGTGTAATGGCTACTAAAAAAAATAGTACGAAAAGCTGGTGCCAGACTGAGATTCGGAGAAAGAATCTTAAGGAAATGTAGCTCAGTCACGGAGGAAGTGGCTTACAAGGCGCTTGTTCGACCGATTCTTGAGTATCGTTCTTCAGTCTGGTTCCCGTTTCAGGTAGGACTGACACAAGGGATAGAGAAGATCCAACGAAGTGCAGGGCGTTATATTACGAGATTATTTAGTCGATGCGAGAGCGTTACAAAGATTCTTAACAATCTTCAATGGTAGACACTACAAGGAAGGCGTTGTGTAACACGTAGAGGCTTACTCTTAAATTTCCGGGAGGTGTCGGACAACATGTTACTTCCTCTACGCACACACACACACACACACACACACACACACACACACACACACACACACACAAACTTCGAGAAATTAGAAGCAAAGCGACAATAATTCTTCTTACGCGCCTTCACGAGTGGAACATGGGAAGGGGGAGATCAGTTAGAGGTAGCAGTTGTACCTTCCGCCAAACGCAGTTATATGTTTTGCGGAGTATGATGTAGATATGAAATCAAACCACGAACAGGATTTTTTCTTGGGAGATAGCACCTCAAAAGCACACTTATTTAATTGTAGACGAAAAGCCAGCACTGAGTAACAGAGAACAATGAAATAAACTTCCTCGTTCAGTTTGACAGTAACCTGAATGAGTGGAATGAAGTCATGGTATAAGAGACGCCCCAAAACATCACCGATACTCATTGCATCAGTCAGCCACTGTCCACTTCCTAAGATGTTTTGTCCCTTGAAGACGTGCAGCCCTATGTGACACTGTGAGCAATGACCTTTTGCGAGGTTCCCGAGCCCATATATCAATTACTTCCGGTTTCTTTAAGACACTTCACTCTGAAACTGGTGAACAGGGACATGCATTCACTGACATTAGCAATTTCTGTCAGATTTGAAACAAATTGCCATTGGCTAGGACTTACACTCACCTTCAGTCCATGTCGGTTGGAATCTTCTTGCGATCACAGGTCTTGGGCGATTTTATGTAGCCGCGGTTGGAAGACCATTTACTGTAGACATGTTGGACAGTTCACGGTGATAAAGCAACGAATTTGGCAACATCCATAATAGCTATTTGTTTCCATTCCGTAGCGCATCAACCCACGTCACCGTCCTTATTCGATAAAACCATCTGGCTACAGCATCTGCTGCGCTTCAAGTTGATCAATGTACTCTTTTAAGAAGGTAACTAACACTTCTTATGCTGAGTTTGTACAGGTCGGTCGTAAGTATTACAGGAAATATATGTTGCTGGTATCCCCATCTGCCAAGTAACACTTCCAAGCGCTTCTTAATGCGTTTTTGCTAATCTACACGCTTCTGATACCAGTACAACACTTACACTCGAAGTTACATCCTAGTTTTCTGCTTCAACCACTCTTTCATTGTATTCCACATCGTCTTTATTTTGTTGGTGGAGTAACTGTCTACTTTCAATACACTGAAATATGGCTCATAATGAGTTATAATATCAACATCACAACTCTCCTTTTATCCAATATTCCTTGCCAACTGCATCATTTATTTTGTAATCTACTTTTGAACGAACAAATGGGTGAGAATTTAGTTCCATTTTTCATTCATTCTCGGAGCGCCGTAGACACCACTTCAGTTAAAGTCTGTTTTATATAAAACTCAACTTATCCCGATTAACTCAGTTCTACAACAGGCGATTTTCTGTCCTGATCACTACACACATAACCTATCATACTGAAAGTTTAAGCTGCCGTTGACTATTTGTTTTATTTTGACTGTGATTTAGGGGTAGCGTATTATACAATTTGTAGAAACGTTGTGATTCCAGCATTCGATCTCAGCTCCTCTTTGGATTTTGAATAATAGCCATTTAGGTTACCTGACTTCCCAGGAGAACGATCTATGAGTTTCAAAAATGCGATCTTCTTACTAAAGTAGATTTATTTGGCCAGGTCGCAAAAAATATATGTATAAACTAGTTTCGGCAAATTAAAGTGCAATCTTCAGATCATCTACGTACATCAACAACTGTGCCATTCAATGCAGTTCACGCTAATGAGTGGCGCAATGGTTGATGTGTGTAGATGCTCTGAAAACGGCTGTTTGAATTGCCGAAACTAGTTGTCTATATTTGTATCTATTGCGATCTACGCAAATAAAATTTCCCTAGGAAAAAAATTATACTTTTCACCAACCAGTAGCTTCGGTGGCTAAAGTCTGTATAGGGAGAAACCACCTCAGATTGCCAAGGGCCTTGGAAAGCAGAAAGAGAGATAGGGGAGAGAGACAAACAGACAGAGAGAGAGAGAGAGAGAGAGAGAGAGAGAGAGGGGAGGGGGTTTGGAGAAGCGGGTTGAGGTTACATGTATCCTCTTCTTTTTCTGTGTGACCTGCCTGTCACTGAAGGTGGAAGAATTCACAATGTTCAACAGCATAAAGATGGTATGGAGACAACTGCATTAGAGAAACATAATGTGGCTCGTAAGTGGAATGCTGTCCTTGGTCAACGTTTCCAAATGTGTACTTTGTTTGGGTCGTTGGGTATACATTTTGAATAGGGAGTTAAACATAAAGTGAAACTGAAAAACTAATAAATGCATACGGTTCTACGAGTCGAGCGCTAGCGAAATATAAAAATTCTGGATGTGGCAGTGAAGTTATAAAAAGGGAAAAGACTATCTAGATGCAATAAGGGTGAATGAAGTGAAATGGAAAGTGGATAAAGATATATGATCAGATGATCATTGGGATAAATCAATATATCGGCAAGAAGGGGAAATGGTGTAACAGAAGCAGGTTTGGATTTGAAATGGAAGATATGACAGAGAGTGATTTATTGTGAGCAGCACTGTAATAGTATCTGTCTCATCACCAACGCGATCAAAGCAACGTCAAAACGTATGTTTTGGGTATGTACATGTCACTAACATAAGCACAAGATGAAAAATAGAGATATTATATTAGATTCGTTACATAGAATATATAGTGGAGATGAAAATTAAATAATCATAGGGACATGGAAGGAAGTGGAAGCAGAGCTGTGGGAAAATACATTGTCAGCTATTGAAGTGAGAGACACGGGAAACTACTGAGTTCGGCAGTAAATTTTACAGGTAACAGTAAATACATTGTTTAAAAATCATAAGATCAGGAGACACAGGAAGGAAACGTGTTAATTAAATGATGGAGAGACGTAGATTGTGATACCTGATATTGAAGTCAAAGGTGTTCCCATGTGCCGATTTATTTATTTAATGTATGTCACAACATACGGTTTTGTTATACAGATGTATAGAAATGGCACCAATAAAAGAGTGAAAACGTACAGAGCAAGTACGTCACATATTTATTAACATTACAATTTCATCTCTCAATCCAATCAACAGCATCCACTGTCATTACCAGGAAGTGTTGGATGGTGTGGGATGTCTCGCTGTAACTACTAGATGGTCGAATATATTTTCCCACTCGAAAAGAAAGTTCTTACATGCACCGTTGTTAGTGCAGTATCTAGTCGCTGTTGGTTTAGTGTGGGTACTTGGTGGTGCTTTATGGCATGCATCAGACCCTTCATCAAGACATTCTGTAGCAGTTCTTATTGCCGGTTGGTTGGATTTTAGTACGTCAGACGAAAAACGTGCGATATAATAGTTAGTGCGAAGCGCGAGGTTGCCACGTGCAGATATAGACTCAGATCACAGGTTAGTAATAGTGGCTAAAGTTTTAAAAAATCTGTGTGATAGAATCAAAGTATAAATAATTGGCATACTAAAGAACTGAGTAATGAAGATCTGAATTAGAAATTATCTGCGGTTGTTGATACGGAGATGTTCATAATCTTCAGGGCAGTCCAATTAAATAGGATTTGATATCACAAACAGAGTAAATACTGAAGCGGCGATGATAAATGTGAATAGGACTAAGGTAACTGCGAAGAAACATGGGGTAGCAAAAGAGAAACTTCAACTCATATAAGGAAAACAGAAAGTCAAAAATTTTCAGGATAGGAATGGCATAAAACTGTGTGAGACAAATATGAATGAAATCAACAGAAAGTACAAAGAAACTTGGAAACTTGTGAAGAAATAAAAAAGTAATTGATCGTTGGAAGGACAGATCCTGCAGGCAAGAAAGTAAAAACATCTTTCGGAGAAAGTAAAAAAAATGCTTCAACATTGTGTGCGAAAGGAATTACGGTGTTAAACTCAGAAGACAATGGGGAACAGCTTCTGTAAGAGGGAGGTAATATCGGCTGACGTGATAGAGAAGAAAATGGAGGATCCAGTATTAGAGTCAGAGTTTGACAGAGCCGTGAAAGATTTGCACTGAAACAAGGCAAAAGATATATTTATTTTCTGCGGACTTTGTAAACTCGTTGAGAGAAGTGGCGACCAAACAATTATTATGATTAACTTTTATTAAAGGGGAATCACTGTCGAATAAAACTTTTTAAAAAAACTTTGATTGTTAAAATTACTTATCTGAAACCTAAATTTCAGTTTTGAGCTTTAGCCATTTTCTAATAGAGCGCAGCAAATTTAATTGTAACATGTGCTAGAGAAGTACAAATGGATTTCAAAATATATAGTCTGAAGAGTCGATGACAACCATGACATCCTTTAAATACAATTTCTCTATTTGCAGGCAGACTCTGTGGGAATGGATACATGAGACTTTCTGAACAGTTTCGTCCACACAGTCCCAAAGCTATCAAGGGTATTCACTTGCGTGAACTATCGCAAAATCAGCTTTTCAGTTCATCCATCCAAATTATTGAGCATAAATATAAGCAGAAAAACGACAAAGAAGGTATAATGTGATCACTATGCTGTACGCAAATGATGTAGGATTAATATAGAATGAGGAAGCAAACGCACAACACACGGTGTGAATGGTAAACGAACTAGGAAGACAATACTACAATCTGAAATTATCCCCCCTCTATAACTGAAGTTATGGCTCAGTAAGAAATCGCCCAATTCAATCAAAAACTACTATTGTAGTCAAAGCAATGGAACATGTCTCCAGTTTTAGATATTTACGGTGTGATGTCAACATGAATAACGACAATGATGCTCAGCATAAAATGAATAAGTTTGAACACATTTGTGGAACTATAAATAAAACGTCAGCCATTGTTGCTGTGCACTATATTAAACACCTATACACCCATAAATCACGTACAAATTTTATAATTTATTCTTATTACTTTACTGTATACGTACTATAAATGAAATTTCGTTTGCTGTTCTCCCTGCTGTTGGAATTTTAGTGCCTGGCATTGTAGTATGTTGACCATATCACAGTTTAATGTGCTGTTAAACTTGGATATGGAAATTTTTTGGGGTCGTATTTAGTTAAACTGTGAAGACATATTAATTTGGTGACCTATCAAAATCCAGGATAATGACCTTCTGCAACGTAGATTGCTGCAAGATGTGTGTGAAGAGAGTAATGATGTTCTGGAAGGTACCGACAGAGATGTGGAGCTATGTGCACTGCTTTCTCGGTTCAGGATCCAGTCTGCAAACAGCCCGATGGAGGTGATCCCACAGGTTCTCGATTGGCTTTCAATCCGAGGAGTTTGATGGCCAGGGGAGTACAGTAAACTCATGTTGGTGATACCTGAATCACGCTCATACCATGCAAGCTTTGTGACACGTTGCATTGTCCTGCCAGTAGATGTCATCATGCTGAAGTAAAACAAACTGCATGTACGCGTGGACATGGTCTCCACGGATAGATTCATACTTATGTTGATCCACTGTGACTTCCAGAATCACCAAGAGATCACCAAAGGAATGCTACGAAAATATTCCCCAGACCGTAACGTGCCTTGCACCGGCCTGGAACCTTCCGACAATTGATGTAGGATGTTGGCTTCCAGTCCGATGCAGCATAATACGTTTTCCATCTGAAAAGGCCACCTGTTACCTCTCAGTGGACGTCCAGTTGTGGTATTTGCGTGCAAATTCCAGTCTTCGTCGCCGATGAACAACAGTCGGCATGCGTGCACTAACCAGACACGTGCTATTGAGATTGATAACCAGCAGCTTTCACTGAACGGTGAGACGATCTTGGTAGTCCCTTGGTTCATTGGTTCATCTGGATGGTCAGCTGCTCAACAGTTGCATGTCTATTGACGCGTACACATGTCTGCAGCCGCCTCCGCCGCCCCCCCCCCCACCACCACCCACCATAAGCCCTGTCATTTAGGCTGGTATTACACTATCAAATTTCTTTGTCAAAGATTTGATCAAATATTCCGTCAAATATATTTGACAAAGATCTTTGACGTAGCGCTAGAGGGGGTATTATACTGTCATCATATTTTTCGTCAAAGTTCAAGATGGCTGACAACAACAACTTGTTATTAACCGCAGCAGTTGCATGTACCACAATTGCTCTGTGTGCTTATGCGGAAGAGAAGCAGGGGGAAAAAAGGAAACATACCTGGGTGAAGCAGTGGGTTTTACGACGACACGATAAAAGCATTCAACAAAACTAGTTACATGAGCTTACAGTGAAGGACGTCAAGTCGTACATCAATTACTTAAGAATGGATGAACATATATTTCTATATGTGCTCAGTGAAGTGTATCGTCATATCAAAAACACAATATTCACTTAAGAACTGCTACATATGCAGAAGACAGGCTCACTGTAACACTCCGATTCCTTGCTACAGGAGAGGGTTAGGTTAGGTTAGGTCAGGTCTCCAATCTTCGTAATCTATTTTTGTATTCAGCGTGGCTCACGTCGTAAAGCGCCTCATCAGCTTCATACATCTCTATTAATTTTGTAGTTGTCGGCACACACCAATTGTATTTACCCGCAATGTTTATAAAAGCACTACAGACGACAGAATGCAGCGATGCTAGCGCTCCATGTGGTAACATGTCACATTGCAGTGAACAGAAGACAAGCGACTTCTTTGATCAAATCTACGGCGAGGCCTTAGATTTGATGAAATATTGGACGAGATTTGACAAAGTTCCCTATTACACCACCAAATGTCTTTGACAAAGATATTGGACAAAGATATTTGACAAAGAAATTTGATAGTGTAATACCGGCCTTACGGCCTGTCGTGCCCTGCAGTTGCCTCTTAATACACAGTGTACTTAATCCGCGGCGACACGAACAAGTTTCATTCCGGAAGAGTTTACAATAAACTTTGCCGTTTCGAAAATGTTTCCACCCTTGGCCCAAAAGCCAGTGATCATGCCGTTTTGAACGTCAGATAAATCGCTCCGTTTCCTTATTATGACAGTGACTGCACAGTTTTCGGCGTCTGCCCGACATGCTTTGCGAGATACTATCCACTGGTAATGCTGCCACCTGCACTCTGTGAGTTGTTATTGTACGTTGACAGTCCGCAGCTCGTGGTCGTGCGGTAGCGTTCTCGCTTTCCACGCCCGGATTCCTGGGTTCGATTCCCGGCGGGGTCAGGGATTTTCTCTGCCTCGTGATGACTGGGTTTTGTGTGATGTCCTTAGGTTAATTAGGTTTAATTAGTTCAAGGGGACTGCTGACCGTAGATGTGAAGTCACATAGTGCTCAGAGCCGTTTTTTTTTTTTTTTGTACGTTGACATTGAACATCCGCGGTGGTCAAATTAATGTGACTGGACTGTGTATAATACCTAGATAGAATTATTTCACTTACGCTACCGTTTTCTAGAAAGCTACTATCACAAAGGAAACCTTTAGTGAATTCCATTCGCTTCTTTGTTTCCTCATTACTTCCAATATTGGCTTACAAATCTACTGTCTGCTCCCAGGACGTGGTAAGATGAAGAAGATGATGGGCATGATGATGATGGGCATGGCCTCCAAGATGGCCGGCCTGATCCCCGCAGCCATCGCCGGCCTGTTCCTGCTGGCGGGCAAGGCACTCATCGTGAGCAAGATGGCGCTCGTGCTGATCCTGGTGATCGCGCTGAAGAAGATCGTGGCGCAGCGGCAGAACGAGGGCGGCCACCACTACGAGATGGCGCACGGCTGGCAGGGCGGCCACGGCGGCGGCGGCCACGGGGGCGGCGGCCACGGCGGAGCCGACTGGGACCGCCGCTCGCTCGCCGCCCACCGCATGGCGTACCGCGCGCAGCACCGGCCCAGAGCGGTCGACGCCGCCGCAGCTGCAGCAAAGGAGAAGGCCGTCGCGTAGGGGAGACTCCGCGCCTAACCAGCGTGCGCTCTGCTCTCTTTGCTACTCTCCTCGGAGCTCAGTGGCGTACACCGAGTCATTCACTGTATCTGCGCCACCAGTTGCGCTTTTAACTCCAATGTCTTCCTCCCACGCTCCACTAACAACTGTCACTCACTACACCGTTACCTAATATAATTCAGTTTGTTCTCCTGGAACTGTCATACAAAACTACTGTTTACAAGTAGTTTTCTATGTCAGTAGTGAGTTATATCTCCTCTTGTTGGTTCTACGTGATATTCTCTGGTCAGTGTCTTCCTCCCACGTTCTTTTAAGTTGTTTGAAGGAAACCGATAACTGCCTAGTTCTTTAATCTAACAGTTTTCTTTCTGCAGCTTTACTGATGCCAGCGATCTAAAAAATGTTTCCCTGCCAAACATCAAAATTCCGACTCCTCTTACCATATCATATGATTTATTTGGTGCGCACTACCCAGTGGCTAAGAAACGGTAGGGTTTTATTCGCTGTAACCGTAATTCTCTCTCAAGCTGACAGTGCTAATTGCTGTATTATTCTCTTTGTCTTCATCCAAAGCCTGGGAAACCACGCAGTTCCACAGTGGTTAGTCATACTGTGTATTAAAAGTACAAGACGTTTCAGAATTTATGGAAGGGTAAAAAGGATACAGTCTTTTTGTGTGACAAAAATCTCGAAAACTTGCAGTGGCGGTATCTACTTTTAAGTGATCTTCATATGAAATTACGCATAAACGGCTTTGTGACTAAGTATTCGATTGTAGAGATGATACTGAAATTTCGATTGTAGAGGAAAAACAGCTATTTTGACATTTTTGAAGCCGCACCCAGAAATTAACTTAGGTATTAGCTCCCAAGACTCTGAAGAAAGACAGCTACAAAAACTTGAAAGAAGACAATTACCTGTCGAATACCTAGCTGAAGCTACGTCTTTCGCGTAGCTATACCTAGTAAGTGGTATGTCCTGGGGATTTTTATGACGAAGAAAAGTGTAACGTTCACCCTCTCATCATTGTGAGGGGACTACATTGAAACTACTAATATATCCCCCATATCATTACCTAATTCATTTTCGTCACCTGAATGACATGTAATTTACGATACGTCCAAGAGAAATTTAATCTCCGCTCTATTTTTAATTTTTTAAAGTATTTTTGCTTATGTTATCACCGTATCTTTTCATTTCGCAGAAAATTACTATATTACCAGAGTAAGAGATCCATGCTAGTGATTCAAGGATCTATGGAAGAATCGAGTCAGTTTTTATCTTTAATTTCGTTCAAAACTGAATAGATACTGCATCAGAGCCTCACATTTGTATCCCACAGCACCCTCCGACTCATTTTGCTTGTAATGCATTTGCGACGTGTTGAAGGGAGGATCAAATTTTCTTGTTTCTTTCAAAGTGTAATGGATCTTCTCTCGACTGTTTATCTGCACGTGTACTGCTCTACTATCAAACTAACAGTTCCACACTATTTGCTCGAGGATGCAGAGAAGACTAGAGCCCGCTTTTATGTAAACTGTCGTACAAAATGAATTATTTTTTATTTATTTTATGATCTGTCACGAGTGATTATAATTTATTGTGCGAATGTGAGTGACCTGCGTATGTGTGTGTGTGTGTGTGTGTGTGTGTGTGCGTAATTTTCTAAGAATATCTCAGGTGTAATTCCTAACAAAAACGACCAACAAAGCCAGTCAGCGCGAGTTGAGCAGCTGTGACGCAGCACCATTAATCACGAGGAGAGCATTAGAGAGCCTGCATACTGCCACGGTGAGCGGCGTGCGCAACCCGGCACGGCCCCTCCACATCCCGGCCACGGCCAGTGTCACAGGGCAGGCGTGAGAGAGCCCGCTTCCGCACGGCCGTGACCCTGGGCGTGCAGCCGTGCGCTGCGTTGTTCCAGAGATCTGTCTACCTGCTGAGCGTGGGAACGCTTCCCGCGGGCGAAACTCTACAGAACTGCTTCCCGGAACGAATCAGTGCTCCTCGTGACGTGCTGTACCAACGGCATCGGGCAGCTCTAGAGGCTGTCACGGGAATTTTATTGTCTGTATGTTGCCATGGCTGTACACGCTCATTAATGTTCATTAAACGCATTACTATTATTTATTTAATACTTTTTTATTCATCCAGTTCACTCCCCCTAATTACCTGATATGACAATATGATTGGAAATTAGCGAGACGCCTACTGCCACTCCGATTAAACATTAGTGTGCTGTAGACTAACCGAACCTATAATTACAGAGAAAGTGAAACAGAAAAAAGTGAGTAAGCACTGTAAATGACAGTTAAGTTTCGTACTCTGTCAGATTCTCTGGGCGACTTTTCAGATGTTCGACCGGCTTTTGAATTTTATTTCGATGGCAGACCCAGTAGTCTACTTCAGTTGCTGCGGGCTGTGTTGTAATTCGTACTCACTGATTGGCCTGTCTCGTTTAACTGCGGGCAGCGGCGCATAATAAAAAAATCCCGCAAAAACTGAGGAGGACGATTGGCCTGTCGTCGGATTTAAGTCATCAGTACTGTGACTGGTTGATTGCAGAGCACCACGAATTTCTCTCCTGAGCCAACTTCTCCATCTCAGAGCAGCACTAACACCCTACATCCTCAATTATTTGCCAGAAATATTCCAATCTCTCTCTTGCTCCAAAGTTTTTATCCTCCACAGTTCTCTCTATTACAGTGAATGATATTACCTGATGCCTTAAAAATAGAAAGAAAACGCTTGTCCTATCATCCAGTTCCTTCCTCTTATCAGTGATTTCCGTATGTTCGTTTCCTCTGCAGAGAAAATTCTTTTCTTCATCTCATCAGCCCACCTAATTTGCAACATTCTTCTGTTGCACCACATCTCAAACGCTTCGATTCTTCTGGTTTTCTCGCTGTCAGGGATTTGATACCGTACAGTGCTGGGCTTCAACCGTGCATTCACAGACATGTCTTCCTCAGTTTCAGGTCTACTTATGTATATTTGACGGTAGTACCTGTTCTCGAAAGAACAGTTACCGTTGATGACCATGCAGCTTTGCTAGAAATGAACGGCCGGTTTGCAGCTAGGGTGTCCATTTAATTATCATTTCATGTCTACGTATGTGTAATACCATAGTACCATACTACGTTTGTGTAATACCAGTACATTTTTCTTGGCCACGAAAGCCCCCTTTGCCTGTGCTAGCCTGCTTTTTATGTCCTCATTGCTTCGTCCATCATAGCTTATTTGGCATCTAATGCAGCAGAATTCCATAACTTCGTCCATTTCGCGATCAAGAATTTTGACTTTAAGTTGCTCGCTAATCTCGTATCTGCTAGTTATTACTTTTTCCGGTGTACTCTCAATCTATATTCTGTACTCATCAAACTGCTCATTCCATTCAACAGATCTTGTAATTTTTCTTCGCTTTCACTCAGGATTTCAATATCATCAGCGAATCTCATCGCTGATGTCCTATTAGCCCAATTTCAATCGCACTTTTGATCCTTTATTTCCGTCACTACTTCTTTGCTGTATAGATTGAACTGTAAGAGTGAAATACTGCACCCGTGTCTTACAAATTTTTGATCCGAGCACGTCGTTCTTGGTCTTCGAGTCTTGTTGATCCTTTTTGGTTCTCGTACATATCGTTTATTATTCGTCTTTCTTTAAGCTTATCCCTATTTTCCTCACAATGTCGAACATCTTGCGCCTTTTTACATTGTGGAATGCTTTTTCTAGGTCAACAAGTCGTAGGAGTGAGTCCTTATTTTTCTTTAGTCTTGCTTCCGTTATCAACAGCAACGTGGGAATTGCCTCTCTAGTGCCTTTAACTTAACTGAAGCAAAACTGATCATTTAGCAGATCCTCAGTTTTCTTTTCCGTTCTTCTGTATATTACTCTTGTCAGCAGGTTGGAAGCATGAGCTGTTAAGCAGATTGTGCAAATGTTTTCGCACTTATCTGCCCTTGTTACCTTCAGATTTGTGTGGACGATACTTTTCTGAAAGTCTGACGGTCGCCATTGTAATAGATTCAGCAAGAATAGTCGTTTGGTTTCCATTTCACCTATGATTCTAGAAATTCTGATAGAATGTTATCTTTTCTGCCCCATATGATTGCAAATCTTTCAACGCCATTTTAAATTTTAATCCTGGATCCCCTATCTCTTCCATATTGAATTTCGCTCTTCGATCACGCCAGAAGACAATACCACCTTCTTGTATTAAATCGGTCGTAAATTCTTCTTCTCTACTTTGAGTGACTCCGTTTTACATCTGTTGTTCGGTTAAGACTATTTGTGAAAAGGTTACAAGGACTGTCATTCGCCTATGTGTTCTATAATGATTTAGACAGTGTCCTACAAGAAGACACACAGCTGATACCTTCCTCCAACTTGTCAAATAGCTTGTAAAATCTGAAAGTGCTTTACTATCACACTACTGTCCATTTAATCCTACCCCTAAACTAATGTGTCTCTGTTATTATCCGGTAGATTGGGTCCATCTATGGGAAAGACTGATTGAGATTGCAAATACGGGGCACAAGCACACTTCTATCACGTACAAAGTAAATTCTTAATCGTGAGACATACAAACAGAGGAAATCTCTACTAATATTATTTAGCAAGAACTGCTGTAGCAATAAACAAATCTGGTTTACTGTTTGCTACTTAGGACGGGTATGCGCATAGACAGTGCAACTTAGTTATGGGAAAACGTCTTTCACAAAACTAGTAAATTTGCTGCTAATGGCTTATTATTGATACAAATTTAGATCTGTTGGATTTCAGAACGTCCTTCGTCGAAAACTTTACTTAAGCAATCAACATTCAAGTAAATGATCTTGATTGGAATCAAATAAATGTCAGCTTTGAAGAATGAGAAATGACCTGACTTGAAACGACGCTCTAGTCGTTATTAGCAGATTACAAATGCTTCTGTTGTTTCGCGAGCGGTATCTTTAATAATGTGAGTTCACAGCATCAATAGAACAAAATTGTTGATTCTTTATCCCTAGTCTCTTCAAATAGCGCTAGTTAAACTATAACCGTTAGTTCAACACACACTGTTATGTGAAAAATGCGGACAGTTCTGACACTGAAACTGCCGCTAACCGCAGATGTGTAGCTTTAGTTTGAGGAGTTGCGGAAGGAGAACTGTTAAAAAAGGTAAACTGAAAACTGACTTGACCTATGTGACTTACTTTACTAATATCTGTCTTTAAGAGTTTATTTTTATTGATGGTCCGTAGCAATGAAATGTCGGTTGAAAGTTGACTGTGTGACTGAAGAGATGTGCGTTCAGCAGCTTCCTTCCTGAGACGATTGCTTCAATATCTCTGGTGCTGACCTTCTGTTGTCTCGTCGATCGCCGGTCCGTCAGAGTACACCATAAATAAAACCTCACTGGTCCAAAACCAGAACGCGACAGGGCCAATCTATGAGGGTCACTCCAAAAGAAATGCACACTATTTTTGTAAAAATACAGTTTTCATTCTGCATTTGTGAAAGTTTTGCAGTGTGTAGATACATCCTTACCGTTTGTTTTCAAACTTAGTTCAACCTGTTTCCGTGAATGGCACCGTCACAGCATGTCTTCAAGGTGGTTGCTACACTTGATGTTCGTCAGAAGCAACGTGCTGTCATAGAATTCCTGTGCTGTGAAGACGAGACACTGGGAAACATCCTCAAGAGATTGAAAAAGATGTGTGGAGATGCTGCTGTCGATCGCAGTGCAGTTACTCGGTGGGCAAGCAGGTTACGTGATGAAAGCGGGCACGGCAGTATTGAGGATTGTCCTCTCTGCGGCAGGCCTCCTACTGCACACACTCCAGACCAGGTGCATAGAGTTAAATAATTCGTGACTGCTGACAGACGCATCACAGCGAACGAATTGTCACGCTACGTTGGGATAGGGGAAGGAAGTGCTTGCAGAATACTAAAGTGTTGGCGTTAAAAAAGGTTTGTGCCAGGTGGGTTCCCAGGATGTTGACAGTGGCTCACAAAGAAACAAGTAAAACGGTATGCAGCGAACTTTTGGAACAGTACGAGAATAGTGGAGATGAATTTCTTGGAAGAATTGTGACAGTTGATGAAACATGGCTCCATCATTTTTCACCAGAGATGAAGAGGCAATCAGTGGAGTGGCATTATGCAAATTCACCCAAGAAAAAAAAAATTCAAAACCACACCCTTCTGCTGGAAAAGTTATGGCTACGGTGTTTTCGATTCCGAAGGATTCTTGCTTGTGGACATCATGCCAAGTGGAACCACCATAAATTCTGATGCATATGTGACGACACTGAAGAAACTTCAAGCTCGACTGAGTCGTGTTTGACCACATGGGCAGAAGCTGGATGTTTTGCTGTTGCACGACAATGCACGGCCACATGTCAGTCAAAAAACCATGGAAGCGATCACAAAACTCGGATGTACAACACTGAAACACCCACCTTACAGTCCTGACCTGGCTCCATGGGACTATCATCTCTTTGGGAAGCTGAAAGACTCTCTTCGTCGAACGAGGTTTGAAGATAATGACTCCCTTGCACACGCTTACAAGCAGTGGCTCCAGCAGTTTGGTCCAGAATTTTACCGTGCGGGTATACAGGCGCTGGTTCCAAGATGGCGTAAGGCAGTTGAGAGGGATGGAAATTGAAAGGTGGCTACACTGAGCCACAGCGCCAGAGATCGCGCTAGAGAGTACTGTTCCGCCGCCTCCACTGGCAGTGATTATTGAGAACTCGTAGTGGGCAGTGATTTGGGAGAACTCGTGGTAGTCAGTGCTGAGATGTCGTAGTGAGGAGTGTTTGTTGAGATGAGCTAGTAGGCAGTGCTTGCTGAGATGTGATACTGAAAAGTTCTTGTTGAGATGTGATAGTAGCGAGTCGGTGTGGAGAGATTGTAATGTCTAGAGCGCTTTTCATCAATATAAATTAAGGTAACAAACTACTTTTCTTTTCTTTCTCATTATTTCAATGTCCTGAATAATGCGTCATTACAGGTTCAGTCAACAAAGCATCTGGCGTGTGTTCTTGTATTAGAGTGTAATTCTGGGTTTTTTGCGCAATTATAGTATTTCTAATTTTCTTTTATCACGTCAGTATAATTGTTATTTAAAAATTCTTGTCTTGTTGAAGAAGAACCGTGCCAGATGTGCGTTGAGTCATACTTCCACATACAGAACAGTTACACTTGTGCTTGGGTTTCGTAGGTTTTATAGTTGCTGTGGACTTAATTAATTAATTGTGTTAATGAAAATTTCCATTTCATTCTTTGTTGTTGTTCTATGGAGTCAGATTGCGCAATAATACTAGTCAGGGCCAACCGTTTACGAGACTTCGTAATCGGACAGACAGCTACAAAAAATTAAAATTATTTGCATTTGATTTTAATTAAGCCCCCTGGCAGGGTCGCCACGTGCATGGGGGCTTAATTAAAATCAAATGCAAATAATTTTAATTTTTTGTAGCTGTCTGTCCGATTACGAAGTCTCGTAAACGGTTGGCCCTGACTAGTATTATTGCGCGATCTGACTGCATAGAACAACAACAAAGAATGAAATGGAAATTTTCATTAACACAATTAATTAATTAAGTCCACAGCAACTATAAAACCTACGAAACCCAAGCACAAGTGTAACTGTTCTGTATGTGGAAGTATGACTCAACGCACATCTGGCACGGTTCTTCTTCAACAAGACAAGAATTTTTAAATAACAATTATACTGACGTGATAAAAGAAAATTAGAAATACTATAATTGCGCAAAAAACCCAGAATTACACTCTAATACAAGAACACACGCCAGATGCTTTGTTGACTGAACCTGTAATGACGCATTATTCAGGACATTGAAATAATGAGAAAGAAAAGAAAAGTAGTTTGTTACCTTAATTTATATTGATGAAAAGCGCTCTAGACATTACAATCTCTCCACACCGACTCGCTACTATCACATCTCAACAAGAACTTTTCAGTATCACATCTCAACAAGCACTGCCTACTAGCTCATCTCAACAAACACTCCTCACTACGACATCTCAGCACTGACTACCACGAGTTCTCCCAAAGCACTGCCCACTACGAGTTCTCAATAATCACTGCCAGTGGAGGCGGCGGAACAGTACTCTGTAGCGCGATCTCTGGCGCTGTGGCTCAGTGTAGCCACCTTTCAAAATTATGTAGAGAAATGAAAATATTGTTCCTAAAGGATGTATCTACACACTGTAAATCTTTCATACATGTAGAATAAAAGATGGATTAAAAAAAATAGTGTGCATTTATTTTGGAGTGACCCTCGTAGTTAACATAATGCCAAGAATATAGATTCCCGGAAACAACAGTGGACGGGCGCCCGAGCACCAATCCTGACGCGTAGTCCGCCCGTTTATTTTTCACTTCACCAAACTAAACCGTTCAGCAGATCAGCCCTCCCACAGGTTCTAGAACAGTTTTCGGCGTACCATACACATCTCACTGCCCCGAACGGAGACAATCCGTTTCACTCGTAATACTCTACCCAACGCATAGGTGCAATACTCTGCACAACGCATAGGTGCAAGCCGACATAGTTCACCATCGCTCTTCAGCTGTCTCTTGATAACATTATTAACAGATGGGTATATTCATGATCGAAAGACAGTTCTGCTAGTACCAATCACTGGCAAATAAGATAAAAAATTAATTTTGAAGTAAGTAAAAAAGTACACTCAATTGTTTTGAAAGCGGTTGAAGAATTAAATTAAATTAATTAATCATGAACTTATGGTTCTGTGACAATTACAGACGTGTATTAGAGTGGGACTGCGAGATTATAGAAACTTACGCATTAAACAGAGCGTTAAGCCGCTTGTTGCCGATCACACACTAATTTTTGCTTCTTTTTAGATAAAAAAGTGACCTACAGTGACTTTGTGCCAATGTTCCTTAGAATAAAACAAGAAAACATGGGTTCTAAAATGCATACAACAGTAGCGAAAATGAACAAGTGCTCATAGCGGTTAAGGTGTTCACTTCGGAGTTCATGGATACTGGAATTTTTTCCTTGCTCTGTTTCCATATCACCTGTACTACCTCCTCCCAAAACATGGAACACACAGAGCTTGCAGCAGAGGAGATGTATTTCAGAGCAGTGAAGAGGAACATGTGCTTACAGCTGTTAAGGCATGCATTTCAGAGGTCACGTTTATCGGTCTTTCATTTATAGCTTTACAGTTTTTTCTTGTGTTGATGTACGTAACGTGTCCTCAAAGTCTGAAAAGGGAATTTAGCTACTTCCTGTACGTGAGAACTTTATAACGGCTTGTCACAAACACTCTGTAATGATATTTTTTTTTCAATACCGACACGAATCAGTTCACATCCATTATTATGTACCGTTCGGCGAAAAAAGTTCCGAGACTGATTTTATTCCTGACTTGTAAGCAACGTCAGCGCAGTCAATAAGGTGGCAGCTTTAACTAAATACTCTAAATAATGAATGTTAGTTGCACCAGTTAGTTGTGAACAGGAGACGTTTACTGAGTGTACGGCTTAGTATGTCAACGGTATTTGGTCACAAATCACAATGGAGCATCTCTAGATCATGCGTTCAAAGTATTCTCAAGGACGTACTGAAGAAGAGAAAAGGGTGTGCGAAGTTTGTCCTGCACACTTGACTCCAGAACAAAAATAACGACGTATGGACGCCGATCGCCATTGATTGAAATGCAAAACGTGGACAATTATTTTATGGAAAAAACATCATTATGGGTAATGAGATATGATGTTATCAATGTGAACCTATCACAGAACGACAAAATGCTGAAATTCACACGCTTTGACGCTTCTAACGTGCTAGCTGAACAACATCCAAAGGACTTTTCTGACACTTTCACAGGGTTGTATGAACGTTCTGTGCGTTGCTTTCAAATCAGGGGAGACTATGTCGAGCACCTGAACCACTAAAACTACCTCCTTAACATTACTCAGTTTTTATTAATCCAGACACGAAATTTTTTAGTCTGACATTCATTTACTTTCCTCCGTTCGCTTTCATTCTGCACAACACAGTTTCGCTTGCGCAGACAGAAAAACTTACTAACGCAAAATAATTCTCATTTTGAAAAGTTTCATTCGTCACAACACCTTTTTACGAAGGATTCCTGAATTGCTTATAAAGAACATTTCTGACGATTGTTTCTCGATATAACACAAACTACGTTAACAAATCCTTTACAATTTATACATGTATTTTATATCTGTCAGAATCATCATTTAGATAGCCATTTATGTCCTCCGCACCATCTTTCTCGAATGTTGGAAGAACTCACTCAATACTCATCCGTAGCGAATGAACTGAAATAAGGGAAAGTTATTCACATAGTTATTGGATAACGATTTTCCACTAAAATAAACGAAAGAATGTTATTACTCATTTACGCACTAAACCCCATCACCTGAACCATCATTTTATAAAATGATGACCATTTTTTTAATAGACCACATTGTCACCTTTGACTACACAGATTTCTGTACATACATATTTAACATGAAATATCAGCTTTTCTACCTTATTCAAGCGAAATGGTTTCTCACTTTAGCAAATGTCAAAGTCAATAATTATCATACTATATACTATCCTCGGTCCAGCCACGTTAATGTGACAACCGCCTAAGTTCAATGTGAACGTGCAATAACCACTTACAGACGGCTGGTGGCAGCGCTAATCAGTGAAGGGTACCTAAAGCAAAGACTGGTACCTGTAGATTTCTGCTTGATACACATGGAGTGATCCCTGTATCAAGTAGAAATCTACAGGTACCAGTCTTTCAACGCTGGCCCCTGTTATGACCGGAACCGAGGCCGGAATCTTCTACACGTCGGTCAGCGTGCCTGAAAGTGGCATAGTAAATCGCCGAAACTGGTAGCCTAATAAAGTAACAGATTGGAAATTAGACGGCCGAAAAGTGTTTGATTTGTGATTCTTGGTACTTATGGGCCTCCACAGCAGGTGCCTGGCTCATGAACCCATCATAACTGCTGTCCATCGGCGACGATGGCTGCAATTTGCACGCCAGCACAGCAACTGGACATCCACTGAGTGGCGACAGGTGGTCTTTTCAGGTGAACCACGTTATGTGTTGCATCGAGTGGACGGCCGTTGGCGTGTATGGTTTGAAACGACTTAAAGCAAACACCCTGCAGTCCGGAGGGCATTTCCTTGGTGATTTCGTCATTCTAGAGCGCACAGTGGATCCTTCCACTTCCTTTTTCCTCGGCACGATAGTATCTACCAGCGGGGCAGTGCAAAGGGTCTCACAGCTTGCAGAGCTCGCTAGTGGGTCGAACAGCACTATGGTGAGCTTACCGCATTCATCTCTTCAGCAAACCCCTAGTGTGAAAACCTCAATACTCCATCTAGAATCTGTGGACCACCGCGATCGGACTGTCTGCGTCACGGATCCTCAATCAACAAACCTAGCGCAGCTAACCACGGCGTTGGAGACGGCATGGCTTCACATTCCAGAACCTCACTGACTTCTGTCATGCACGTCTTGCTGTGGTCCGCGCTGCAAAAAGTGGTTATCCAGCCTTTTGACAGGTGGACGCATTAATGTGACTCGTGCATATGTAACTGAATAAATTGATCAGGTGGCGTGAGATTTCCACCAAGTATTCCTTTAACAGTGTCAAGGTGGAATGTCTCCCTTAGGCTCACGAAACCTCCTTAAATAATGAATGCTAACTGTTACGTCACTGCACATGTAGCCATCGTGCGAAGAAAAAATCGGATGCCGATGATACGCACCGTCAGCTGACTCACTTACGCAACGTCTTGACAAACAACGGTTACAAGGATCGCCAAACAAATCACACGAACTCAGCAAGAGTTGCAATAAGAACACCGACGACGAGCGGGGACAGAAGTTCGCATTTATGCAGACGTGTGGTTCCGTTTCAGGTAAGGTTAGGTTCCTTCATTCGACCTTCAGGCCGTGAGACCGGAGTAAGAAGAGGTAGGTCTCAGAACGCCTACGTTTAACAGAACATTCGGTTAGTGAGTGCTGTTTTATCTCAGACGAACAACGCGCGCTGTGGAACAACTCAGAGAAGAGCATGAAAAGAGCTTCGCCTACACTACTCCGGAAAATCTGCAGTAGCTAAGATTACCTTGGAAAACGTTCACCGAATTGTACTGAGATGGCAGAAGTCATGGCATACCTTCAAATATAGCGTCGGACCTCCTTTTGCCCAGCGTAGAGTAGCCTCTCGACATGGCATGGACTCAACATGTCGTTGGAAGTCCCCTGCAGAAATACTGAGTCATGTTGCCTATGTAGCTGTCCATAATTGCGGAAGTGTTGCCAGTGCAGGATTTTGTGCACGAACTGACCTCTCAGTTACCTCCCATATATGTTCGATGAGATTCACGTCGCGCGATCTCGGTGGCCAAGATGTTTGCGTACGTCTGGTTAAAGTTAACCGTTAATACGCGCTCGCCGGCCGCTGTGGTCGAGTAGTTCTAGGCGCTTCAGTCCAGAACCGCCCTGCTTCTGCGGTCGCAGGTTCGAATCCTGCCTCGGGCATGGATGTGTGTGATGTCCTTAGGTTAGGTAGGTTTAAGTAGTTCTAAGTCTAGAGGACAGATGACCTCAGATGTTAAGTCCCATACTGCTAGGACCCATTTGAACCATTTTTGAATACGCGCTCATCTACAGATATTTTGGGTCGATAGTCGAAAGAAGAGTGCCGCTTTGAAGGGCAGAGGGAAAAAAGTGCCAAGGCAAGAGCCAAGGGAGAAAAACCTCTGCCATAGTTAGGTCGGGTAGTAAGAGCAGTATCTGATGTCTTGGTGTCTGCGACAGTTCTTGATAGGGTAGGCTTTGTTAGTGCGTATCATGCAGGTCGATACCTTTGATGTAGTGCGGTGCTGTTACTCGGCGGCTGCCGCTGGGTACGGTGTTGATCTCTCCGTCGGTGTCAGCATACCTGTAACAGTTAGGTTCATCATCGTTTTGTGTCCGATAGGTCACATATCAGATGCACAGTGTAGGGTGATGTTGGCGATTTGTTTGTGCATCAGTGTCCGAGCTCGTCGGTTTCCCTGCTGTATACTGTTGGACGGCTTTAATAGCAACTGGCATATCAGGTCAAGGTTGCTGATATGCAGGGGCTTGCCGTCGTTTGTCGCTTGTTGGTGTATGTTACCTTGCCATACGTTGTTATGCCCAAGATAGTAGTGTCTTTGGCCGCTTATGCTTCCACATATGGTTGTTAAAATAGGTTCCAATAGGAAGGATGAAAGGATTATTCGAGTGTCTTGAGTTCCTGTACAGTCGTGTGGCGTGTTTTTTGAATAGTTCCTTGAGGGTTTCAAGGCGGTATTCATTGTGAGGATCCATGGTGCGTGTGTAGCGTAGAGCGTTGCTAATGATGCGCAGCACTTTGTTCTGTATGATCTGCAGGCAGCGCAGGCGTGTAGGAGCTGCATATCTCCAGACGGGAGCTGCGTACGTCATCAGAGGTCTAATCAGTGTCATGTATATGGACCTCGACACTCTCCTATTCAGTGTACTTTCCCTGTTGAGCATTGGGTAGAGTTGTTTGAGACTCGCGTGCGTTCTGTCTGAAACGTATTCGATGTGATTCGCCCATGTAAGTTTCCGGTACAGCCAGACACCGAGATATCTGACTTTCTCACGGAAACGTATTGGGCGTGTATTTTCAGTCTGTGTGTGAACAGAACTGCTTCGCACTTGTCGACGTCTACTTTAATACGCCATCGTTCCAACCAAGGCTCGGCAATTCTGAGTGCCGTCTGTATTCGTGAATTAATGTTCGACGCTTTCCAATCTTGCGCAAAAATGGCTGTGTCATCTGCATAGATTCGACACGCAAGTCGCCGAAGTGGCGTCAACTCGAAAGACTTGCACCAGGCGAACGGTCTACCCGACGGGAGGCCCTAGCCACACGGCATTTTTTTATCTGCATAGATGGATAACGTCGTGTTTTGTGTTGCTGGTAAGTCGTTAATGTGCAGGTTTAATAATATGGGCCCTAGCATGCTTCCCTGGGATACTCCAGTTTGGATACCGTGTTGTGTCGATTGTTCGCCCTGCACGTCACTGTTAAGATTGAAAAGGGCTGTTTAAGGACGACGTGACCCACCAACCACTCTGAGGGATCTACGCCGAATCGCCGTTGAGGAGTGAGACAATCTGGACCGACAGTGCGTTGATGTACTTGTGGATAGTATGCCACAACTAATACAGGCATGCATCAATGCAAGAAGACGTGCTACTGGGTATTAGAGCTACCGGTGTTTACAGCAATCTGGACCACCACCTCTGAAGGTCTCACTGTATGGTGGTACAGCATGCAATGCGTGGTTTTCGTGAGCAATAAATAAGGGCGGAAATAATGTTTATCTTGATCTCTATTTCAATTTTCTGTACAGGTTCTGGAACTCTCGGAACCGAGGTGATGAAAAACTTTTTTTGATGCATGTAGAATGGGCGCCTGGTACGCTGCCAGTATCCCCTGAGGCGGTTCCTCATTGAGAGAAGGACCAGGATATTTCCTGGGGAAGGGCGGTCGAGTGTTGTTTTGGTGGGTGTTGTACGTGGAATGGCATCAGTCATTGCGTCTTGGACGGCAGTAGTAAGAGCCTCCACCACCTCATCAGTTTGTTGCGTGTTGTTATTTCATGGGTGTCCGGAATACGACTATCAAGCGTTTTCTTGAACAGGGTCCAATTCGCGCCCTTGTAGTTCAGTATCCTGCGTGGTTCTGTGTCCTGCAGTGTTTTATCCGTGTGTAGTATTGAAGGCATGTGGTCTGAGTCCAGATATTTTTCAACCATAAGTTTGTCTGTGCATGTGATATCCCTGACGACGGCTATGTCTAACACGTCTGGCCTGTGTCAGGCCTGTGTAGGCAAGTACGTGGGAACAACAATATGATACAGATTAAAATGTTGGTTCTGAATATCGCTAATCTTTATCTTTAGCCTTGCAAAAAATCACTGTACCAGAGCTGTTACTGTAATTACAGAGCAAATGAACATCCAAAGTAACGCATTTGACTTTCTCATAAACCGCTTGAAAAGTTACAAGATAGCAACTTTCTGAAATCTTTTACTGATGTGAAACCTCTGAACTGATATGATATTTTCATAAATACATTCCGAGAATTGCTGTACCTTATAGTGGACGTGAATTTTGGTGATAATTAAATATGGTGGCCTACCTGTGTGAAGGGTATGCTCGTCTGTTCTGCAACTTGTTACTATTAAGATAAGGATGAAACTATCAAATCAAATTTCATTTACGATACTTACGATTTTCAAT
The DNA here is from genome assembly GCF_023898315.1 of Schistocerca nitens. Classification (NCBI taxonomy): domain Eukaryota; kingdom Metazoa; phylum Arthropoda; class Insecta; order Orthoptera; family Acrididae; genus Schistocerca; species Schistocerca nitens. The sequence goes on along the minus strand of NC_064617.1, from coordinate 658,509,031 downwards.
GCAAGACGGTATCTTATGACTTTTCATAAATATGCCTCTGCAGCACACAACTCGCGATGTGCAATGCGAGTATACAAACGCATTCATAAGGAAAAGAATGAAAAATAAGGAACTAAACTTAACGCCTGATAAATGACAACAAATACTCTAAGTAAAACTATGCTTCATGAAGCCATAACAACAATATACCTATTCATAAAGGTCTCACAACTAGATAAGTTAGCAAAATATTTCTTAATAATTTGCCTGTGTAGAATTACATCTTTGTTACTTGTTTCAAATATAAGAAATAAAGCACATGTTGCATTACAAAATTTATACACCAGACATTAATCATACGCAATGTACTAATAATGAGTAGCTACCTAGTTACAAATATAAAAAAACTGGATTGCCTTACACATTGGCTTACATAATTCCTCCATTAATACAATTTAACTTACTCAGTATTTCTCATCAAATCGAATTATTAAAAACTCCTTTTGAAACAATGCTGCCTTCACTAGGTGGTAGGCCAGCTGCCATCCTCTCTAAAAGCTGCTACTCTCTGACTCACTGTAATATCTTTGGCCTCAAAAACAGACTTACAAAGAAAAAGATTATTTTTATACTAAAGAGCTTGAGTACATGTATTAAATTCGCAACTTTCTTTACATTTATGGCCAAAACTTCTTATAAACCATCATTGCTATGGAACCGCGCGACCGCTACGGTCGCAGGTTCGAATCCTGCCTCGGGCTTGGATGTGTGTGATGTCCTTCGGTTAGTTAGGTTTCAGAAGTTCTAAGTTCTGGGGGACTGATGACCTCAGAAGTTAAGTCCCATAATGCTCAGAGCCATTTGAACCATCATGACTAATAGGACAGTCCCCTGTCATGCAGAAAGCTGGGAGATCATTATTGTACCTTCTGGTATAAGTAACTTGTATTGCGTCTCGGTAGTTTCGAAGCGAGAGGATAAAGTTACGTTCGTGAGTGCACTGTGAAATATGATTGAAGCAGAAGGAACATTTTGCATTGCTGTAAGCAACGTACACACACGAAATTGGAGGACACTAGGCCTCAACCACGTATCAGTATTCTACGGGATTTGTCTATGGTTTATTTACGAGAGCAACCATTTCCAGAAAGTATTATTTTCGTAGTACTTTCGCACGCGGAATTCACAGGCTGGTTGCTACGTGCAGTTAGCTGTCCTATGGGTAAGTCAGCTCAGTCTGACAGGTATGGGGGGTGCGTTTGGACTTCAGATCTGCAGAACCGCAAAGGTACGTCTGCTAAGCGCTTTATCACATAGAAACGTTAGTCTACGGTGTCCTGATACACCTCCCCCCTCCCCCCCCCATGGCGCTGTCCTGAGCCTCCCCATTTGTCGTGCTATCAGCTCTCCACCCTTCAACCATTTTTCTTAATAATTTGATTGTACATATGTTATCATTTGCTGTCCAGTATGAAGCATCTCCAGCAGTAGCCGCGATCACTGGGAAGAAGAGACCTATTAGTATGTATTTTGTTATTCTTTCTCCATAATTGTTATCCATGCGAGATGCTTTTAATAGTTCTCATAACGAAGCTCTGTCTCAAAATGTAGCAGAAAATCCAAAGAGATTCTGGTCGTACGTGAAGTACATCAGCCTCAAGAGACAATCAATACCTTCACTGGGCAATAGTAATGGTAATGGTACTGATGGCAGTGCCACTATAGCAGAGTTATTGAACTCGTTTTTCCGGAATTCCTTCATAGAAGAAGACGAAGTGATTGTTCCAGGATTCGAATCAAGCCAACTTAGAAGCAGATATCCTTGGAATAGTGAAGCGGCTTAAGTCACATAATAAATGGAAGTCCTCTGGTCCAGAATGTATGTAAATTAGGCCACTTTCGTAATATGCAGATAAACTAGGTCCATACTTAGCAATCATGTACATCCGCTCTTTCTACGAAGGATCTGCACCTAAAGACTGGAAAGCTTACACGAGTATTCAAAAAATTAAATAGGAGTAATTTGCTGAATTACATTCTCATTTCACTGACGTCGATTTGCAGCAGGGTTCATATAGTGTGTTGAGATGTATCGTCCGTAAGTGCTCTATGAGATGTCGCGATCATTTAGCTGCACTGTAGGAACACTATTTGTCTTGACCACGGTATTTTGTCACTTTATTGCACCTTACGCGTTTTAGCGTTCCTCCATTTTCAGAGCATCCAAAAACATAACACAATGTTTTGTGGATAAAAAAAGCTGAATGAATACAATTCATGAGGAGATACTTCTAAGTGTCAGCCGTGTTCGAAAGTTATGAATTACCTAAAGAAAATGAGTATTGACAAGCAGTCAGCACAGTATCAGAAAATATTGTTACTGTGAAACACAACTATTTAATCACACTAATTAATCAATGCTATCGACAAGGGATCTCAAATTTATACCATATTTCTAGATTTTCGGAAGGCTTTTGACAACGTTCCTCATAAGCGACTTTCAGTCAGATTGCATTCTTAAGAAGCTTCATCTGAGTTGTGCCACTGGATACGTGATTTCGTGTCAGGAAGGTGAGAGATCGAGTAAACAGAAGTGCTTACTGCCGGTCCTGGAGGAAGTGTTATAGGCGCTCTGCTGTTCCTAATGTAAGTACAGGATGTAGCAGGCGACGTGAGGCAGACCTCTTAGATTATTTGTAAATGATGCTCTTATTTACCAACTTGTAAAGTCATCAGAAGATCAAAACCACCTGGAAAATGATTTGGACAAGATATCTATATGATGCGAAAAGTGGCAATTGATGCTGAATAATGAAAAGTGTGAAGTCATTCACATCTGTACTTAAAGGAATCCGCTAAGTTTAGGTTACACGATAGATCACAAAAACCCGAGGGCTGCGAATGTTCCTAAATACATAGGGATTACATTTACGAATAACTTAAATTGGAACCATCACATTGATAATTTTGTGGGGGAAACTAACCAAGGACTGCGATTTAATGGCAGAACACTTAGAAAATGTACAGGTGTACTATTGACACTGGCTACATTACACTTGTCCTTCATCATCTAGAGTATGCTGCAAACTATGGAATCCGTATCAGGTATGTTAATAGAGGATATCGGAAAAGTTTGAAGAAAGGCTTGACGTTTTCTGTTACCGCGAAATAGGAATGAAAGTTCGCGGATACGATACGACAGTTGGTCTGGCAATAATTACTCGTAAAACAAAGGCGTTTTTCGATGCAGCAGGGCCTTTTCACGAAATATCAATCACCAACTTCCTCCTGCGAATGCGAAAATATTTTGTTGGCTCCCATCTACATATACAGCAATGATCATCGTCATAAGCTAACAGAAACTACAGCTCGCACGTACAGATATAAGTATCAGTTTTTCCGTACTCTGCTCGAGAGTCGAAAGGTGGAGTAATAGCTTGAAGGAGGTTTGATGAATCCTCTACTAGGCACTTGATTGTGTAGATGTAGATGAAGATGTAGACGTAGATGAAGATGAAGATTTTCTCAATACTATTTATGAGAATCATTTACATAGAAGTAAAAGAGAGAGTTACAGTGCGCACCACCGCAGATCCGGCTCACAAAAATCTCAAATATGACAGTAAGCTAATTAAAGGGACAGACTTTTATCTTGAGCTGTTTCTTTTTTCCTCGAGCGGGTTCTACTGCATCCCACGTTAACTTGTGTTTTATCAAAAGCTACTGACATAATTTCACAGTTCATGAATAGGCACTGTAAATTTTACTGTTAAGTTGGGCACAAATCTAATCCATCGAGAATTTCATCTTAAATGTTCTCACGTTTGCGTGGTTATCAGCGCCCGTACAAATTTCCAACCCCTGCTCAGTCCAATCTCGACACTTACATGAATGATGATGATATGATGAGGAGAACACAGACACCGAGTCATCTCGAGGCAGGTGAAAATTCCTGACCCTGCCAGGAATCGAACCCGGAACCCCGTACTCGGGAAGCGAGAACGCAACCGCGAGACCACGAGCTGCGGACAGTGCAGGGTGAGAACATTGTGTCGGACAAAATAATAAACGGAGGGTCCTGACACTGTACTGTTAGTTGGTGAACTGTAAGTATCTCACTGACTGACGTCTTAAGTTCTGGGCAGAGTTTCATCTCTGGTGACTGGGTCTATTAGAACAGATAAATACGGTACGAATCGACGTATGTAACTGAGGATGACTTTGTGGATCCCACAAACTTTACAGTTCAAGAAATACGAAGGGAGGATTTCAAGGACCTTAGTTGCGTTCATCAAACATTGAAAAAGCCAAGTGGTCTGAAAAGCCTTGTAATGCTGTGAGTAGAAGTATGTGGTGATGATCCACCAGTTAGCAATATGTTCCGTTAACCGTGGGAGAAATAAACTCTAGTCCCAAGTACAACAGGAAAGTTTCTCACGGCTTTCTACGTTGAATGTCAACTATTTCCTGAATCAGTCAGAATCGCGAAAGGTAACATGAAGTATCTATTATAATACTTTGATTGTATGGCATGTAATCATACCAGTCTGTCTGTTTTCGTTAAAAATATCTGGTCCTCAACTGTTTCAAGTGGATGTATTTACAAAACTATTTAGAAATTACAATATTGTTCCCTGATGAAACAAAAAGAAAAAAATGGTTGTTCTACTCGGTACTTTACAGTCAGCCACGCATGCTTTCACAGTCACTTTAGATAGGGTGACAACAACCTTTAACTATGACAGTATTTAAGTTTTAGTGGGAAGTAAAATACCTTTTGCCTACCTATTACTCTTCTGGATGCCTGTCTTTAATCTTCTTTGTCCATTATATTTGTCTAAATTTAGGTAATTTTGGTGCGAGATAAATGTTTATGAAAGATTTGCAAAGCGGTGTCTACCACCGGAGATGAGTCACTGCCATCTTTCTTTGGCTTACCTGGGATGCTGCTGAAACTGACAATCGCGAGTCGTCGCACAGCAACAGTTCGGCGATCCACGAGCAGAAGACGAGAAGGTGAGTGTTATCTTTTCAATGAAAGAATTACTTGAAAACGTGATCCCACCGCCATTCCAATGTGCTGTGCCTTTATAGCAAACTATCTGTCTAAATCCTCTAACTGTTGTAGATAGGATTTGGGATTAGGATGTGTTAGGGCTGAAATATAGAAACTGTTTCATGCACACAATGAACGAAGGCCTTCCGATACGTTTAACTGGAGTGCCGTCCCGTTACTAATATCTCTTTTTCGAATAATATGTTTTGTTCCCTACAATTACTCGTATTACGATGGACTGTTCATTTGCTTCCACATGCTCTAAATGCAAACTACACGGTCGCTTTTAATGATACTGTCTGCACTACCGCTGTAGTCCACAATCACCGTAAAGCTGATAACCATTCAGTGGATAACCATGTGTGATTCCTTTCGTACATTTGATGTCTTGATAATCTTCTGATTATCTTTGCCAAATCCTGTCTTAAAATCTTGGCTCTTACATCTTCTTTTCTTACAGTCTCGCCTTCTTGCGAATCCTCTTCCTTTCTGCAATATCAACGTCGTATTTCTTCTTGAAAATTCGGCTTGTATTGCAGCACTGCCGCCATGATAGTTTTCTGGAAATTCCTGCGTTCCATTCGTTTCTATATATTCAAACTGTTTCCCCAAGCTCACAGCTGTAATTATTTACTCCACACACAATCTTCTAACTTTCACCACGAAGAAAACTTTATCTCTTTGGGCCAAATTGCTACTCTTTTCATCTATTAAGCGACACGTCCTCGCACGTCCATCATTACATTATCGAGGAGTCCGCACCGATTAAATGGTTTCACTTGTCACTTCCTTCTCAACAAAATTTTGCACAGATAAAATATCTTCTACCGGACCAAAGCATGTCCTTTACATATAAATTGCTTGTGGTTCAAGGTAAACAAAACATTACAACAAATTTTGTAATCTATATTTCATTTACACTAACACACAAAATGAAAGAAAGGAATCGAGGCTGTATAAAATATATACGGTCATCATTACATGTGTGGTTAATCATTGAAAATGCACGGTGTTTTACGTCTGAGAAAATATCCGTTATAGTACATGTTGGCTGCTATAGACTGCTGCAATGCAATGGTGCACTATCATACGTCGTAATAATGTTGCCAGCATCGTTACTAATATAGAAAGGGAAGTTCTGCCAGAATGGTCATCGATATCATTCCTATTGATTTTACTTTGTAGGTTTATATGGGTTAAGGAAAGAAGTGTAGGAGTCTAAATTTCCTCAATAAAGAGGCCAAAGAAGAAGGGAGCTGCAGTAAGTTGGTGTATGAAAGTCCAGTAGAAACTGAAGTTGGATTGGTTGGTCCTAGCTACCCGTCTCTCTGTACAACAGGTAACACGGATGTTGGAGAGAAAGGAGCAATATTTTATTTGCCATTGTAATGCATATAATATCGGAAGCTGTCGTTATGAACTGTTACTTTAAACTTACATTGTGGCTACAAAATGTAAGTTGTTTTATCAGTAAATACTGTTTGACACACCTTGTATGTGTCACACTATTACGATAGAGAATAGCCTTGCATTTGGCATGCGTTAGCAAAATTAATGAAATTCATCTGAGGACAATCGAGTATGATTTCTAATATTATCCACTTAATTGATTAGAGGCAGCGGTTTTGAAGATAACTGTTACTTTTATTTAGCATCAAATACAAGAAAAGCTCTCATCAATCCAAATGTTGTTTGAAATCCATACTACTTTCCTAGACACCTCAAAGGAGTGGCATGGCACTGACTTCTCCTATCTTGAACTAGTCGTAGGTGGACCTAAAGTTTAGCGCGTATTCCGAACATTGGCATAACTCGGCATTTTTCACATCAACAAACGTTGTCATCGGCGAAACAAATGATAAGTGACACATAAAAAACCTAGGATTGCCTGCGGATGAAACACGAAACCTTTCGATTTGCAGTCTGGCATTCAGCCACCAAACCACCATGCAGTACACTAATTATTGGATTGTAATCCACAGCTACGTGTCTCGGGAATCAAGCTCCCATCATCTGGCTGTCTGCGTTGAACCTATCAAACATTTAAAAAACAGAAACTAGTCATAAAATAAAAACCAAATAAAAGTATTTGGGCATAAAGTCCACGCTATTTTGTTATTCTTTTATGAATATTTCGTGCTTGTTAAGTCCGTTTGTGTGAAGGGTTGAACGCAGACACCTAAATAAAGGGAGCTTGATTCCCAAAACGCGTAGCTGTGAATTAAATTCGTCACCTTTGTTTGTTGTGTGCTAAAGAATGATAATGTTAAAATAATTTATTTATTGAATACGTCACAGAAGAGATAAACTTTTAACGAGAAGGAGGAGGAGGAGATAAATGTTCAAGGGCCCGTCAACAACGAGGTTATCAGAGACGGAGCACAAGCTGAGATTAGGGAAGGATGGGGAAGGAAGTCGGCCGTGGCCTTCCAAAGGAACCATCCCGGTATTTGCCTTAAGCGATTTAAGGAAAGTACGGAGAACTTAAGTCAGCATGGCTGGAAGCGAGTTTGAACCGTCGTCCTTCCGAATGCGAGTCCAGTGTGATAACCGCTGCGCTACCTCGCTCGGTAAAACTTTTAAGTAATACATAGGAGAGTTTACCCAGGTGACCTGTTTTGCTCGATGGATTTCTGGTAAAAGAACACGTCCGGTCCGTTACATTTTCTACGAGAACTGGCATCCCGTGAACTTTATTAGTACCGCAGCAGGGTGTAAAAAATATTTTATGCTGGCGTTACTTTTGGCAGACAACGAATCGTCCTCTGATCAGTCCTGCGTTCCATATGAGTGAACGGAAAACCACGAAACGGGTTCATTTTTTTATTCTTGTACTGTTCCTACGAGAGATCTAACCGCAGCAGATGACAGATTTTTTGCTGAGCAAAAAAATAATTCTTAGTAAACGGAAGACTGCTCTCACACTCTTTCTCTTGCCTCAGAGGTCACCCGCTCGGGAATTGGTAACGGAATAACCACAACCGCACACAGATGGCCATTAAAGCAGCAACAAATGAAGACGAAGTGCAACAGTTATCAAATTAGTATTAGTGAGTATGCAAACGGCTATCATTTCAGTGCAAGTGCACGAAGCCGAACCGCGCGGCGTAACCGCGCATTCTCAGGCGCCTTGTTGCAGTTCGTGCAGCTCCCTCCGTCGCAGATTCGAGTCCTCCCTCCGGCATGGGTGTGTGTTGTCCGTAGCGTAAGTTAGTGTAAGGGGAGTGTAATGGGACCATTGCTTTTCTCAATATATATAAATGACCTAGTAGATAGTGTCGGAAGTTCCACGCGGATTTTCACGGATGATGCTGTAGTATACAGATAAGTTGCAGCATTAGAAAATTGCAGCGAAATGCAGGAATATCTGCAGCGGATAGGCACTTGGTGGAGGGAGTGGCAACTGACCCTTAACATAGACAAATGTAATGCATTGCGAATACATAGAAAGAAGGATCCTTTATTGTATGATTATATGATAGCGGAACAAACACTGCTAGCAGTTACTTCTGTAAAATATCTAGGAGTATGCGTGCGGAACGATTTGAAGTGGAATGATCATTTAAAATTAATTGTTGGTAAGGCGGGTGCCAGGTTGAGATTCATTGGGAGAGTCCTTAGAAAATGTAGTCCATCAACAAAGGAGGTGGCTTACAAAACACGCGTTCGACCTATACTTGAGTATTGCTCATCAGTGTGGGATCCGTACCAGGTCGGGTTGACAGAGGAGATAGAGAAGATCCAGAGAAGAGCGGCGCGTTTCGCCACAGGATTGTTTCGTAAGCGTGATAGCTTTACGGAGATGTTCAGCAAACTCAAGTGGCAGAATCTGCAAGAGAGGCGCTCTGCATCGCTGTGTAGCTTGCTGTCCAGGTTCCGAGAGGGTGCGTTTCTTGATGAGGTATCGAATATATTGCTTCCCCCTACTTATAATTCCCGAGGAGATCACGAATGTAAAATTAGAGAGATTCGAACGCGCTCAGAGACTTTCCGGCAGTAGTTCTTCCCGCGAACCATACGCGACTGGAACAGGAAAGGGAGGTAATTACAGTGGCACGTAAAGTGCCCTCCGCCACACACCATTGGGTGGTTTGCGGAGTCTAAATGTAGATGTAGATGTAGTTTAAGATAGATTAAATAGTGTGTAGGCTTAGGGACCTCAGCAGTTTGGTCCCATAAGACCTTACCACAAATATCCAATCTCCACGAAGTCGATAGAAGTAACGCTATCTACATTCTGTGTAAAGGAAAAGATTACGTAACAGTTACTCATTCAGGAATCTGATCTGAATGTTGCTGCTATGTGGAAACTCTACAGCGGCAGTATTATAGCCTACGGAGACTTACATTTTCTGCTCGCGTTTGTCGCCAAACCACGACTGTTACGCGAATATGAAATCGATGGGTTCAGGAGGTCCATACTCAACGTACACTGCTTCACAGTTGCTAAGGAATACTGATGGACAGGAATAATCGCAGACGATGATGGACCACATGATACACAGTAGATACATAATAGATGTGGAGTGGTATATTCATAACATAAAGTGGTACAGTTTGAACCACACGAGAAACTGAGTAACAGACATAAATAAAGTCCATTTTTGACAAAGGTCAATCTCAGAACATAAATGTCGATATCAAGCTATTACAAATTGCACATTTTGTGCCTCTCTCAAGGCGATTTTCAGTTCTTGCACGATTCGGAAAATGCGTGTTCGTTGACTCACACATCTGCCAAGAGCATCTCAGGCTTTCTCTATGGAGTTTATGTCCGTGAAGTACACAGGACATTCCACACATTCATTATCTTTCCAGTGTGTCCGACGCATCAGCGGTCCTATGTGAGCGGGCATTGTCTTAAATAAACATAAAGCCGGGACCTAATGCACTCCTAAACAGACGGACTTAATCCAAAATAATTCTCCCTGCAGCACCGTTGTGCTGTAACGGTACCTCGAGTGTTCGGCCATTGTTCGTAATGCCTGCCCACACAGTAATGCATAAGCCATACCGATGACATTTATAAGCATTCAACACTAACTGGCAGCCAGACTCAGTTACCATAGTAAAGCAGCATTCTTCGGAGAATGGTTCAAGTGGCTCTGAGCACTATGGGACTTAACAGCTGAGGTCATCAGTTCCCTAGAACTTAGAACTACTTAAACCTAACTAACCTAAGGACATCACACACACCCATGCCCGAGGCAGGATTCGAACCTGCGACCGTAGCGGTCTCGCGGTTCCACACTGTAGCGCCTAGAACCACTCGGCCACTCCGGCCGGCATTCTTCGGAGAACGTCACTCTGAACCAATGTGGCTGTCCCCAACCAACATGCTCCCTACACGAGCGAACTCTTTCTCAACGATGGCGTGGTTGAAGTGGAATGCGTTTAGCAGGCCTCCGAGCATAAAAACCAGCCTGATTTAATCGCTGCGAAGTTGTTCTGGCAGAGCCACGTGTTCAGGTAGCGGTTGCAAGATCTGAAGCGATCTGCGTAGGTGTAAGATGTCTGTTCCTTTTAACCACTGGGGCAACATATCGATCCTCATCCGATGTGGTGGTCCGTCTCCGACCACCGGCGTGCTTTCGATTAGCAGTTCCACATTCAGCGACATTTTTCCTAATAGCGAGATGGCACTTCTGGACACAACTGTTACTGTGTCCACCGGCTTCGAGCCTTCCAACTGTTCGTCCACGATCCTATACACTCAGATGATGTTGCCATGTTGCAATGTCACAAGGAATGTCGTACTAATTGATCCCGCGGCAACCTTCACCAAACATCGTACTGCATGAACTGTCGAAAGCATACAGAGCGTTCGTGCGCAGGTTTCGCTGCAGATAACACGTCCAGCTCTATACATTTCCTTTTACTGTCATTGCTCGGGTGTTCCATAGCAATTGTCGCTTTTTATATAGCAGTTGGCAGTTGTTCCTCAGCATGTGTCAGTTTTGCATTAGCAATTCCTAATCAGTATTGTGACATATTATTCGGTGGGCCATGTTGGATCGTGCAGCTACGCTGCGCAGTTACTATCAACAAATAGGCTTTGTTGCAGCTGGACATGTATCTACACGGACCAATAGCTGCACGAACACGCGCCTTCTCCAGTGAGTATAGCCATCAAATCGATATCATCGGTAACGATAACCAATGGGAGGAACGTGGAACGCTGTCTCAGAAGATCACACTGGAACTTCGGTGGTCGTGTTTAAGGTCGATTTTAGTACTGCAAGATAGCTAAAGGTCACTACTGCGGAAACTTAGGCATTCTTTCCTCAGACGTCAATCTGCTTGAAAATAAAGATGACAGGTAAAGGTGAGGACTATCGCACAATCAGTTTGACCTGGTTGGTGAACATATTGATATGCAGTAGATGAAAAGAAAATGAAGCGTCTGTAGATGACGATCCGTTCGGCTTTAGGAAAGGCAAAGACAACAGAAAGATCATTAAACAGAGGCGGGGCAGTCTCTCTCGTATGCGTTCAATCTCTGTATCAAAGAAACAATCATCGAAAGTAAAAGGTATCAATGATAATAATGCTATCTTGAGTGAAAATGAGGACCAATTACATAACCTGTCGAATGTAAGAAACAATCTACTGAACAAAGAGTGGGCATTGAAAGTGAACCAAAGATAATAGAAAGTAATTCCACCTTGAAAATAAAATAACGTTTGACGAACGAAGCGAGGAGGGAAGAGGAATCAGGTTGCCACATGGAAAACTGCATTCATAACCTAGAAAATATTAGTGTAGATCATCTGGCTTAACTTGTGAATGAAACGTGTGGCAACGTAAGTTGTGTACTTTTCACCTACTCACCAATTCTTTGGCGGTTTCTGCTATGTGAGGCTCAAATATAACCTCTTTGTATAAAAGGGATCTCTGCAATGGCGGCTAGATAAGCTACAGGCACTTACAATAGCCCTCTGACTCGAACCTACCTCTTTTGTTGGAAGACTGTGCGAGGTAAACGGCACAGTAACCTGTACAACATCGACACTCCACCTTCACCGCACAAACTGTTCTGATTTTATCTCCTTCTAGTATCACTTTTGTACATTTTGACTAAGTAGTAGGTCAGGAAGAGGTTGGTTGGCCAGTAACCAAATGCCAAACTCATCCGGTAAAGAAAGACACTATTTCTGAAGCCTTGTGTTCTCCAGTTAAGCTTGTATACACATCACATTTCGAATCAAAGTGAAACCAGTATAACATCAGAATTCAAGTATCTTTCATGCCCCCCCCCCCCCCCACTAATTCAGACTAATCGTCTTCTCAGTGTATGCTTTAGGAACTAGATTCTAAAAAATTTAAAAAATGTTCCATTTTTTATTTTGGTGTATGACAAAATGTATAGGAAAATCATTAAGTTAAATGCTGATTTTCATGAATTCCACCTTCTACTTCAAACACGCTTCCGGTTTCTCATAACAACACCGTGTGTAACTCTTCTGAGGTCGTCTTGGCGTTCCTTTTACGGGGAGAATATTATTCATAATCCCATCAGTTCATATCTTCTGTTTCTTTTTGCTTTGTAAATTTCGTCCTTAAATCATACACAAAGGCAAAATCCTACAGGTGTAGGTCTGGAGACGTTAGTGGCCAAGAAGAGTTTCTGCTAATGCATGTTCCACAGATGTTTACGTTATGTATCAAGAGTTGGTCAGAACGCACAGGTGGTCCGTCATGCTGCAAGTAACACACCAATACGTGAAGACAACGGTGTAAGCCCGTGTAGGCGACGGGATTCTGTACGACGATGCCATAACACGGTACGATTAACTACTATGCACTCAGAGAATTTACAGAAAACTGTTCTTGAATATGTGTACCTACAAAGGAATGTGGGTTTTCGTGGCACCAACGATATGAGTTAAGATACCCTCAGAAATGAAAGTAGCCTCGTTAGTGAGCAATATTAATGGAATTAACCGGCTTTTCGTAATTAGCCAACAACAAAATCCAAGTCGTCAAACTTATCTCCTTCTCGAAGGTGTGGAGTCCTCTGTAGACTATAAGGGTAGAGGCCGTTTGTACCTAATGTAGTCATATTCTTTTATGTGAAACATTCTCCGTGTGCTTCTGGAAGGACTACGTTCTATCAAATGAATAATGTTTTCTACTTTATCCAGCTCTGTCCATTTTTGCGTTCAGATGAAATGCGACTTCAAGGCACTGCATTAGTCTCACGCAGTTTAATGAAAACACAAGTAAACACTCCTGAATCTGTCATTATGTGTTTAGGGAATGGTCTGTCTATCCTCTACAAGTAGCAGTAGCGTCTCCAAATACCATATCGGCACACTCAGCATCTGTAACTATATGCGGCACCCTTAAGCTAGTCAAAAGAAATAACCGGTACATCATAGTCAAAGTCGAAAAACTGAATTGTGTTAAGTCAGGACAACCTTACAAAGTGAACTTTAAAACTAAAATGATAATCGATAAATAGACCTCGAACAGCTGGAGTACCCGCATGCGAAATGAATGCAATCAACTGTTTCTCTGTGACCAACAAAAATTGCCACATCTCATACAGAACGTTCTTTCGAATCATCTATACTTACGGCTTTTAAAATTTTTACTGTCCTCCTGAAACAACTTGTACATAAATAATGCAAAGTTTCCAGCTATAATTAACGGGTAATGTCACTGGACTGTCGTACTTGACATCATGTTTATTGCTAGGGTACCCAACAATATGATCTTTCCAACACCACAAATTATTGGCTCATATTAATGCTCTGAACACGGATTAATTCCTAGAACGTTCTCCTGAAATATATTCGTTGTCTGTGTTATCCTGTTAAGTATCTTGGTGGCCAGAGAAATTTGCTTCGTGTGTCTGTATTAAACTCTACAGCATTTCTGTAGTATTTTTGATAGCTTCAGGCAACATACGTGCAAAACGCAACGTAATGCCATAAATAAGCTTTAATCAATAATGATTCTTGACTCTCCATTTGAAACAGGGGCATTAAGACTGCCTAAATAGAACAGATTGGTATCTGTACAGTGTAAGTTAGCTCTTTCTTAAATAATGCTGCAAAGAGCTACAGTTAAACAGCAATTAAAAATGATGCTAACACAGCTAACAAACTGCAAAAGTGTGTTACTACATGAAGGGTACTTGTTGTGTATGCTATCGCTGACATATACTGATGGGGTTTCAGCGTAAAGTATGGAATTTTGTAGGTTGTTAGAATTAAGACCTTGCTCGATTAACAGCAGGCTGCATACACCTGCTTGTCGCTACGGATGTACTGACACTGCAGGCTGCCTACATATTCGATTCCTTGGGCACCGCGGCAAGGGATAACGGTTCGCGAAGTCTTCCGGAACTGCACAGCTGTCGGTCATAACTCACTCGGTGGCATTTCACTGGCTGAAGGCTTTAAGAACATAAACGGGCTCTCATCGGCTGTTTCACTGCATCTTTATCCTCTCCAATAAGGAACAGAAGAGAGGATCCTCTCTATGTCGTGCCTTGTCTAAATACCGAATATTGCACACTTTAGTACGTTACTAGAACTCCGATATCGTACGGGTTTGTTCTACTGAAAGAAAAGCAAACTTATGGAAACGCAACAGCAAATCCAACTATCACTGTTCCCGTAGAGCCAACAAACTTATCACTTTCTCCAGCATGCATCAGTAATTACGGTATCGACCACTGCTGCTGTCACTAGAAACTGCTTTGAGATTTCCCACGGTTTATTTCCAATGTTGTCACTAATCTAAACATCTAGTACGAAGGGGAGCGGTACCACCTAGATATAAATTATTAGTAAAACGAAATCCCATACATTCATCTCTGCAGTGACACTCTATCAGATTCAGAATCTGAATACATCGTTAAATGCATTTTTGGTTCGTATGCAAAGTTTTTGTAGATTGTGTCACGCTTTCTATAGTTCGTAATTTCATGTCTCATATTTTCAAATTCAGTCTGGGATTCTACTTTTTGAGCTATCTAGCAAACATTTCACCTACAGACAATTGGTTTTTGAACCTGGAAAGTTCCTAGTTGCAAACCATACGGTGATTTCATTCGGTGTTAGCAAAGTAATGTAATATTTGAATTAATGAAATATCTATTTTTATGAATTGAACCTTATTCATCTCCATGGAGAGCTCTATGTGTGGGAGAAATGCTAAAGCTCACCGTGTTGTGTACTACGTTTTCAACTGTCAGAAACCAAAGTCAGATGTACGATATGGGATTTTTTTATACATATGAAATAAGGGAGAAGAAAAAAAGTCGCTGATATTTGTTTCTAACATGAAATTCTATCAGAGACGACAAATGACTTGGGGATCAGTTGAAGCAAATGGATTCTGTTTTGAAAAGAGTTTGTAACATGAATATCAATCAAACTAATGCAGTCGAATTAAAGCAGGTAGGGATATATAGAATTAAGTGAGACACTAAAAACAGCAGCTGTGTTTCCCTATTTGAGCAACAAGATAAACGACGATGGCCGAAGCAGACATGATATAAAATGTAGACCTACAGCGGCAAGAAGCAAGTTCCTGAAACAGAGAATTTGGTTAACATCGAGTATAAATTTGTGTGTTAGGAAATCTTGTCTGAAGGTACTTGTCTTTGGTGTACGTTTGTACAGAAGCGAAAAATAGACGATTAACATTTCAGACAAAAAAAAATTTAAAAGGTGGTGATATGGAATAATTCTTAATATTAGATGAGTAGTACGAGTAACTTACGAGGAGGTACTGAACGGAATTGGGAAAGAGATAAATTTATAGAAAAGGAAGGGATCGATTAACAGATAAGGTCCTGAGCATCAAGGAATTGTCAATTTGGTAATGGAGGAAAGTGTTGTGTGTAAAAGTTGTAGAAGGCGACCAAGGATCGAACACAATAAGCAAGTTACCTGGAAAGGTTAGTGTGGAGAGCTTTCAACACAAGAACACTGTGTCTACTGAAATTTTCGCATAATTAATTCTGTAACCATAGTACAACTGTGATGTAATTTCGGTCAAATGTACCTTTTGTTGTTTTATTAATGTTGTCGAATAATTAAACGTCAAAAAATTAATTCAAACGAACTAGTTAAATATAGAACTGTAATTGCAATATAGTAAAACCGCTGCCCTAGTCAGGGGAGTTTACTTGCTATTGTATAGAGCCAAAGAATACCTTTGAAGTCAGAAATATTGTCGGTGGGCGCGTTAAGTGTGGAGGAGTTGGTAGCGACAAGTGATCAAGTGCAGACACAGTGCACGGGAATGTAAGGAATAAACAGCAAGAATTTTAAAATTTGGCCAGGCATATTATGTGGCTGTAAATGGGTACAGTAAACCGTCATCAACAGTACATTCAAGAAGAGTATTGTGGGCCGAAACTTGTTATATGGAGCGACGATAAAGAAGAGCCTTTTGTTGACCAAAAATGCCTTACATTGCACCAGCAGCAACTCTTCAATGTAAGAGCCTACCAGCTGTAGTTTTAGATTGTACAAGGCTAGTTAACGTAGTAATTTTTCTTAGTTGTATAGCAAAGTGTTTATTGAAGCTATTAAAGTGTAAATGAACTCTACCACAACCATTTACTTCACGGGGTCCTATGATATCACCGTTATTGATTTCGAGAATACCACCGGTGAAACAAAGGAAAATAATGAAACTGATGACCTTTCTTAGGTTCGGCAACTAACATAAAAAAGTGAACTCTTCAAAACTGAATACTATCCAAAATTCTCATTTAACAGTAGTGAAATCTGTTTCTTGGTAGAACAACTAGTTAGAGAATAATGCCCAACAGAAAAACAGTAGAAACAATTTAAATGAATATTGACAAAATATTACTAACACATTTTATGTTTTTTGAGTGCGTTGCACACTTTGCTCGCATTTGCATATTACGTAACAGCGTGGTGTAAAATTACTTATTCTTTACTTATAAATGAATTCTCCAGAAATAACTTACTGCAATACAAAACAAGTATTTACGAACATTTGCGTTTCTAAAATCTGTAACAGTATTAAAGTGGGTTATGCAAAGTTATTCATTACACGAACTCTTTTCTAAACAATTAACTTTTACGTGCATGTGTTGGGTACAAATTATTCTGACGGTTTTCTGATTTATTTTAATTCATGGTATTAACTGTGTTTTTACATCTGTGATCGACTCAGTGTCTTCGGCTCCGTCCTTGCCCGATTACAATTCAAAGATTAGCTCGTAATTACAGTTTATAAATAATCAATAACCTCACAGTAATTTACGTTCACATAGTGAGCTGTCGACGGTTATTAAGAAATTTGTAATCTAAAATCTAACACATTCATTTGTTTATTACAAATTTCACTAAATATTTCTTATTTTTACCTTTTTTGTCAAAACTCCTTTCGATCGTTTTCGTGCGAAAGTAGTCACGCAATAACGATTCGGTTATAACTGTATCTGCAGTTCTCCAGATTTTAGTTATTCTTCGGAATAGATGCCTTTCCCAAACAATACAGCGAATATTAGTTGCACCTGTCAGTTAAAAATCTTAATTAACTAGTAGTCTAAAGTCCGTTATAAGCTGCATCAAACAGATCTTCGGACAGGAGACGAAAACAACAATCCAATAGCAACATACTGGGTAAGGCAGCTAAGATAGGCTACCTAAAATATTCTGAGATCGAGTTGGTGTATCGAAGATCGATTTCTGTTAAACTGTAGCTGACAATGTGACAAAACTATTAAATAACTGCTTGTTACAGTCAAACTTCTCGTTGACGTTACTTGTGATGTGCAAAATATGTTTGGTTTTGGTAGAACAAATGAAGTCAACGAGAAGTGCGACCGCGATAAACGACACGGTTGGTTGATTTGGGGGAGGGGATCAAATAGCGAAGCGAGGTCATCGGTCCCATCGGATTAGGGAAGGATGGGGAAGGAAGTCGGCCTCGCCCTTTCAAAGGAATCATCCCCGCATTTGCCTGAAGCGATTGAGGAGACTCACGGAAAAACTAAATCATGGTGGCCGGACGCGGGTTTGAACCGTCGTCCTCCCGTATTGGAGTCCAGTGTGTTAACCACTGCAAACCATTCAGCTTCTATGGAATTATGTCAGGCTAATGGGAGATTTTGACTTTAATTTCCTCGTCGTTATCTTCTACAACTGAGGGTGCGGCTGCAATCCATGCGAATCGGACTGCGATTAGTAATACATTCATAAGAGCGTCTGTAACATGTTCTATGCGGTGTAGGTCATATAATAAGCACACCGTAAAGTGCACTAAAACTGTTACTGGTTTTTTTCCACGTAATGACCATTGTGTGAAGTGACATTGTCTTCTCGTGGAATTTATGACACCAGTTTAGGAACGCTGTTGAGCCTCACGGAGGTCATCTCTTTAGATCTGTGTAGCATCAACTGCACGTGGAAAAACAAGGTGCCCATGCTCCAACAGAAGATGTAACACTCAACAGCTGCTGCATTGTCTGAAGGTAGACCTTTCATGGATTTTTGATGAGTGATAATGTATTGCGATTTCTCTTCTAATCCAGACGTAAATGCTGCCAATTGGCAAGCTAAACTGGCACTAAACCATGCATACAATGGATGCCCATCAATCTGCCGTCTATTATACATGTTGGCACGCTCACTGCCAACTTTTCTCCTCAGGCGAAAGATGGTAGCTATCCACTTGTGTGGTCGTTTGGTCTACATACAAGATTCATAAATTCTTCTATGCTCAGTTCTCGGCCATATCAGTCCTCGGCAGCTGCAGCAAAGCTAAGGTCCTCTGTATACAGTCTCAGTCAAATATTTTCAACGGTTACAAATGTTGACCTGTTCCACCACAGACAGCTTAACGCCATTAACTGAAGTGTGATCGATATTTCGTTCTCGTTTGTGACAATATTCCAAAGTAATTTTCCTGATTCTATTACCATTATCGTCTTCAACAGGATCCCTAAATTTTATTCTGTAATTTTTATATAGCCTGTAACTGTTTTCACAATTAATTCCAGAATAATGTAAATATTCTTCTCTTGATCCAGGAGACAATTTTCCCAGTTCAGAGGGTTCAGTTTGTCCTATTTTCTCAGAAGATAGGGCTCAGCTATCGCATCCGTACAGGCAATAACGAAAGAGCTATAAGTTCGTATAGTTTGAGTAGTGTTTCCTATCCGTTTTGCGTCCGTCGCATTGTATCAAAGAAAGGATTAATCTTTGAACTTGTGTTCCAATATCGACTGATTTTGTATAGATAATATTGTGTCTGACACATTTAGATTCACTTATTCGTGTTCTTTTATTAACTTTTTGCTCTTTCTGTTCTAATCTACGAAATGCCATTGATTTAGTTTTTCGTACCTCATATTTTACCAAGGCGACTAATTTTGGCTTTTCCTACTCTGACCCGGGCGTCAGCTATCATTACTTTGCAGATTTCTCATTTTCAGTAGTTAAATTGGCTTCTACTGCTTTAATCCGTCTTTATGACAGTCTCAGTATAAACTTTAAACAGCGTCAGCTTCAGTGAAATAGTTGGTTAGTATTTGCTGAACTTGATTTATGTTTAAGTACATGGCCTGAAGAGTCTATGAGTCTATGACTGATTGCACTGGGATAATTATATTTCCTAGTGCCTCCCATAAAAAACTTCGTTTCTCTGAGTTAATAAAAACAATTTATGCAAAGCAAGTATCACAGAATAGTAAGAGATGTCAGAAATGTCGTGTGACCACAACAGACAAAAAATGAACGTGAAAACATCGAGAGTCTGCCTTGTCGTTGAGATATCGTTACGCTACTGATAGACGTTTCGTTTATCCCTTCAGAATTGTTTCTAATTGTCACTTCTAGGATGCTCACGTGTCAGAATCACGGCAGCATTGCTAGTGGCCTGCATATACAGCCAGGACCGTTCATAGCGACATCGTTTTGTTACAACAGCGAAATCCAACGGTCCCGTATACATACTACATAAATGCTACAATTAAAAAAATAAACTAATGCGATATCGCTTACGGCAACTTATCGTACAAAACGACGTATTTGTTATTACACTTTCGAAGAAATATACCCGCTACTAAGTCTAATGTTCATTCTTGTTTGTTACGTATTTGGATATTACTAAGAACAGTTTAATGTTTATTTTCTAACTCTTGTTTCCAGTAAATTAGTCGTTTCAAATGAGTTTGTGTGTTAAACAGTCAGAATTTATCGTTTTAAGGATGTCGTAAACCAAGAGGAAAGTATGTAACATTGAAGAAAAATCACATAATATAGCGATTAGAAAATGGGAAACAAACGTCAGCGTCGCGAATGAATTGGGTGTCTCTCCCTCGACGATTTCTATAATTTGGAAGGAGAGAGTGAAAATAACTATATTTTCGAACAATTCCTTAAAAATCAAGGGCGAGACCATCTGACCACAAAGATATTGAAGAAGCTTCACTTAAATCGGTTAAGCGGCAAAGATCAAGAAATGTGCCGATCAGAGGACCTACTTCTCAAGCTAGCGCCAATTAATTTGCGCATCTATTGGGAAATCAGAACTTCACTTGCTCTTCTTCTTTTAGATGCAACCTATCCGAGCTCCTGAAGACAACATTGCAGGGAAGATATGTGGTGATGCTGCAGGTGTACGTGATGACGTAATCAGCGACTGAGGGCCTTGTGTGACTTACAAGCCACATTCACTGTAGATGGAAATGTCTCGTTCTACATTATCCCTGGTAAGACACTGAGATGAAGAAATGAACAATGTTCGCCGGCCGGACTGGCCGAGCGGTTCTAGGCGCTACAGTCTGGAACCGCGCGAGCGCTACGGTCGCAGGTTCGAATCCTGCCTCGGGAATGGATGTGTGTGATGTCCTTAGCTTAGTTGGGTTTAAGTAGTTCTAAGTTCTAGGCGACTGATGACCTCAGAAGTTAAGTCCCATAGTGCTCAGAGCCGTTTGAACCGTTTGAACAATGTTCGTGTGGGAACACCTAAGATATAACACATTTATAGTTGCTGCAGATGTTACAGGAACATGATGATCGGAAATAAACTTAGATGTTTTAGAAACATTTAGTCCCTACATGTAGTTTATGAAAATAATGTAAACTCTTGGATGATACCTGATCTTTTTGAGATGTGGATACATAATTGGGAGTCTGAGCTGAAATCAAAGAAGCGAAATATTATTCTCTTAGTCGACAAGTCCCTGCTCATCCAGTAGTCGACAATCTGAAGTGCATAAAGCTTGCATTTTTACCTCCAAAGATCACTTCAGTTTTACAATCTATTGACGAAGGAGTAATAAAATCCCTCAAAATGTAGCGCAGGAAACTTCAAGTGACTACCATGTACAAAAAATAGAAGGAAGGAAAAAAACAGTTTTCAAAGTTCGTCATGCAATTTTGATGATATCGGAAACGGGGGAAAATGTTACTCAAAGAAACAGTTACCATTGGTTTGGAACATGCAGGATTCAGAGATCGTTCTTCACCAACCCACACTGAGAGCGACTCGTTTTCAGCTACAGCTGATGATGCTGATGAAGACGAAAATTATGTCCTACGGGTGGGATAAGTGCAAAAGATTGATCTATTTTTGCAACTGGTAAAACAGAGGATTTCGGCCAGGCAGACAACAATCTTACCGTGTATACTTCATGAACTGAAGAAGAAATTGTAGCTGTCACGCAAAACCAACGAGTGAATAACGACATGGAAATGAAGGAGAAAAACAGTTTATTGTACCTTCACTTAACGAAGCTTCCAGTGCTGTCAGGAGAGTTCAATACAAATAACAACAACAAGGCTTTAAAACGAATGCATTGTTAACTGCAAAATGGGTAAGCACGTCATACTTGTAATTGCAAAGAGCAAACAAAGATAACAGTTTACCTCAAGTACGACAGTATACTGTATTACACAGTGTGACATTTTCAGTTTAAAGCAACTGGTTGAAAAATTTAACTCTGTCCGTGCTGTGATACTAGAAAACTATAAAATTAAATTCGACTGTATCTTATTTTTTCAAAGTTCGGAAGTGGATTCATAGTGTATTCGTTACTGATGTTTTGTGGATACGTGTGTTGATTATTTACAGAATGTTAGGTACAGAGCATCACAGTTTTTCTAATACCGTTAACTGGAACGAAGCTGTGTCATTCATGACTTTACATTATATACAGCACTTACTTAAGATTTGAACTTGCTCAACATTTCTTCTCTTTCATTATGCAAGACCGCGCTCGACATCACTGAACAATTTGGATAGTTACTACTTCATATTAAATAATTTTAGGTTTTGCTGGCATGTTATTGCTGACGTACTGCAAAAATATAACAAAAGTTCCTCTTCAATGTCTCTCTGTTGATACTATATTTGAAATACTGTAGGTGTAGTGCATTTCGACTACATTCTTAAGTTTTAGCTCAATGTCAGTCTAAAGATTACAAATATCAATTTTTTTTTTAAAAAAGGGAACAAAAACGCTGTTGGTGCGACTATCGGGTGTAAGAAGGTGCGTTCCTACATCTGAACGATGATGTCTGTTCAAGTTTCGCGCCAGTCACATGAGAGTGGCGCTAGTGAGGCACTATGAGGATATGAATAAGGTTTTTTTTAAATACACGCTGTAACGATCTTAAGTTTCAGTTATCTTTGAGACTAAACGTGGGGATTTGATGACCGTCGGGCTACAATAAGCTGGATGATCCTACTGCGATATTGGAGAAAGACTTGGCAGGAATATAGCCACAGTGTTGGCGGCTGCGTTGACGAGTATGTACAGTTTTAAGAAGATCGGACTCCGGACAGCCACGTTGACTTGCCGAGTGGGAAGACCACCGTGTTCGGCGCATAGCTCTGGAGCATCGTCTGCATCTGCAGAAGAAATTAGAGCAGCAGTTTTTTTACTATAATGACAGAAAGAACTGTTACAGATCGGTCACTTCAAGGACAGCTCCGAGCCAGACCGCATCATAGCGTGCATTCCACTGACTCCAAATCACCACCACTTGCGACTTCAGAGGTATCAGAAGAAGGGTGTAGGTCTATTGTGTTTTCTGATGAAAGCGGGTTCTGCTTCGGTGCTCTGTGCCAGTGATGGACGTGTGCTGGCTAGAAGGAGGCCAGCTGAGGTCCTGAAAACACTATGTCTGTGTGCTAGACACATTTGACGTACACCTGGTGTTATGACGTAGGGCGTGTTTTAGTATGACAGCAGGAGCACTCTCGTGGTTATGTTACGCACCCTGGCTGCAAATTTGTACGTCAGTGTGGTGACTTGACCTATTGGACGGCCATTCATGAACAATATTCCAGGGGGTTTTCCCTACATGACAACGATCGCCCACATACCGATGTTCTAACCCAACATACTCTACAGAGTGTCGAGAAGTTGGCTTGACGTGCTCGATCACTAGATCATCTATCTCCAATCGAGCACATGTGTGAAATAATCGGACGACAACTCTAGCGTCATCCACAAACAGCATCAACCGAAACTACATTGATGACCAAGTGCAAAAGAAATGGCATTCCATCACACAAACTGACAACCGCCACTTGTGCAACACAATTCATGCACCTTGAAACGTCCCCTTAGAACAATTTATATATATATATATATATATATATATATATATATATATATATATATATATATATATATATATATATATATATAAGACTGAGCTTTTACTGACACACAATATTTTTAGCGCAACGCAATCTGACTTTCAGAAATCCCTACAAAAGAATGGCACTGACTAACATTAAACTATACCTTTCACAAATCACTTACCTCACAAAAATCTTCGCTACTCAAGCTACTGCAATACAACGAGCGCCACTACTGCCAGCTAAATAAAATATTCAAAGTACTGAAGGCACTAACTACTGATAGGGATAGTTAGCAAATGAAAGATATTAATAAAGAACAAACAATGTATTTACCTTAATAGTCATAATATATATAGCAGTTCATGACAAATTACAAAACTCCGCCATCTCTCTCCCCACATCCACCACTGCTGGCGGCTCACCTCCAACTGCGCAACGCTACGCGCTGTTCACAGCCAGCTGCCTAACACTACAATGGCGAGTATTACAACAATGCAAAGCAGCCACAGACTGCACACAGCACAGCCAGTGATTTTTATACAGAGGTGGCGTTACCAATAAAAAAACCTAAACAGCCTACTTACATAGCCCCCATGCTCCCCACAAAAAATTTTACAAATTGTTTTGGGCACTGGGCAATACATATTTGTTAAAATTTTTCATAATCGTAATTACAATAACAAAGAAATCAAATGCACACACTAATTGATACAATGTTGGTCAAAAGCTAAAATTTTCTCACAGTCCATAAAGATAGTCCTGATCATTCATCATAATAGTAATTACAGTTTTTTTTCACAAAGTCTCATTAGTAAAAGAAATTGCACACAGAAGTAGTGGATTTCCATGCAGTCTTGAAGAAGTAGTGTTGTCCTTCCAATGGAAAGACAGTGCTGACTCTTGACATGTTGACAGGTAATGGGCCACAACAGAGCAACCCCACAGCGGAGTCAATCGAAGTTTTGAAGAATATCGTTTGGTAGGTCATCACAGAGCAGACCCACTGTAGTCCTGGTAGAGATTACGGTATTAGTGGGCCACCAGAGGCGCAGACCCACTGCAGTCCTTGTAGAAATAATGGTACTGGTGAGTCAGCAAAGACGCAGACCCACTGTAGTCCTTGTAGAGATAATGGTACTGGTGGGTCATCAAAGATGCAGACCCACTGTAGTCCTTGTAGAGATTACGGTACTGGTGGGCCACCAGAGGTGCAGACCCAATGCACTCTTTGTAGAGATGGCCAGCAGCCATCTGTTGTGACTGTGCAGGTGCACAATCACCATTGAAGAGTCTTGCAGATAATATAGTAAGTCCATAACCACCACTTGTGCAGTCACAAAGTTTTTGGAATTGTCCTTAGAACCAGCAATGCTGTTATCCACTCCCTTGCTGAATTATTAACACACGTGTAAACACTAACAGTCCCTACTTCTCACATATTGTCCATATACTATGACCAACAGAAACGTGTGCTGTGAAATGATACTTAATTTGAAGAACTGGTGTCAATTACATTATTATAACATGAGAATACAATTACAAAGGTACAAAATACATCATTAAAGAACATAACAATACAGATAACATTTGTAGTACAGGCTTTACAAAAGAATCAAAATAACATATACAACAGTGTTACAGGAATTATGACATAAGTAAATACATAAAAGATCAGAATAACTTTTGAAACATCAACTTTACACATGAGCATTAAAACAGAACAGAATAAATAATGTCTAAACATCTTTACAAAGAAAATAACATAGTAATTGAAAAATTCTAAAACATAAGTCTTATCAGATAAAAATATAAAGACAGGAAAAAAACATAAATACCCAAGGGTACACAAACATATAGCGGAATAACACAAGGAAAGGACAGGGTTTCTTTTACTGCAGTATTTTGCAAACAAAACTTTCTTTACTTCTCGGAGATCTCCCTTCGTTCCTCATTATTTCCAAAAAGCCCCATCTATACCTGTTTTCTGTACTCTTTTCGTATGACTTCTCAATGGGCATTTCTTCCAATTCATCGCAACTCATTCTCTTATATAGTCTACCCCTCTTAAGCTAACTTAAATCTACTGAGCTCAGATGCTAAACTAAGGAACGAGGCAATGCAGCAGCACAAAACAATTAACACAAACATCAATGATAAAAAATACAAAAGGCAAAGCAAGCAGCATAAATTACAACTAATATAAGGCAATGAGCAGCAAACAAGAAAAATAAATCAGTAGTAAAACTGGCTTAAAAGAATAATACAAAGTGAAATTTAGTAGCACTATGCATGGCAAACAGCAGCAGCAAATGCTATAATTAATACCTAAGCATGGCAAAGATCAGAAAAAATACTACACTAAAGACAACAAGACAGATAAGGGAAATGTCTATTCACATCTTAATGTCTATGCAATTAAAGTGGTGCACCACAAAAACTAATTCTACAAAAAATTACCAAGTACTTGAAAAGAAAATTATATATGCAGTTACTGTTATTAGTCCCTTCTTATTGTTCTTTCCATTCCAAGAGCTCCTTTTTTCGAAGAATGTGGATCATAAAATAATTACTTAATAGATCTGTTGACAGAAAGTTTTCACATTAGCAAATGCATTTAAGTTTATTTTTATAAAACCAATGCTGCAACACAGCTGGAAAACAGATATCAAATGAAATAAGCAATTACGCAAACCAAAGCATAAAAACATCATTCAATAGCTATGTGGCATTTCGTAAGTCAGTAGCTCTCAACTCTCGTAGAAAGACACTTGTCATTATCAGGTTTGCAGATGTCAGAATATTTCCCATCAGTTCATAAGCATTTCAGTAAGTAGCACAAAGTACGATATGTTTCCAAGTAATGAGCGTATCGTATTTGCGATGCTTTCTACAAATGAATGTCAATAGCGAGGTTAATGGCCTCTTTTTTTTTTTACCTAATGGCTGTTTCTCCAAGTGGCTGGCACAGGTGGCCGCTCAAGATGCATTACGTCAAGGTCACTTACCTTTCTTACCGAAATATTTACGACAACAGTTTCCGCTACAGTGGCAGTCTCATATAAAATATTTCACAGGTCAAGAATTTGCGTTACAAATGTGTAGAAACAAAATCCTGTAAATATAACAGTGTCCAAAAAATTTTCGCCGGCATTGTGTTACATTCACGCATATACACACATTTCATAACTCTTAAAGTACGATTCTTGGTTTCCAACATCCTTTTTCACAAGTCAGAGTCCCTAACCACTACTCATTATTCCTTACCTTATTATACATATTCGTCGACACTTCTTCAATATTTCATCATAAGAAATATGTAGCATAATCAAATTCCTCATGTAGCATCAGCTTATTGATCATAAACATACCGCAACAGCATAATACACATAGTCATCGTAATAATATCATAACACCTCAGTCAACTCTCAAAATCGTCGTAGCTTCCTCCAATAATTTCAAAACTTAAAAAAAAAATTCTCTGCTCATGTCAAAAGTGTCATCTGCCTCAAACGTACTTTAAAAATCGTGATCCCATACCAGATATATCATTCAAAGCTCTCATAGTATCACAATGGTTCCAAAAAAATATGAACAGTTCACAAAGTACAAACAACATACAATTTTGTAAGTGTGAAGTTATCCAACTGTGTAATTACGTAAACATCTCTCACTGATGTAGTAAAAAAAAGTTTATCTCTTAGTTAAATGATCAGATAGCTGTGTAATTTGTGTTACAGAAATATGGTACCGATGTGTAAAGTTGTATAAGCAAATACCATATTAGCTAGGGCTCCTTGTGCTTGCCAAACACATGGTACACAAAGTAAGCATGTACCCCCTGAGGATTAATGTAATTATACCCTCAGGTGTTACAGATTACAGCAATGGAATGAAATGTATCACAGAAAACCTTTGTATCATTGTACTCCAAATATCTTTAAAAATAAATATTTTAAGTACAAAATTAATCACTCAAATACGTGTCCTGTAGCGCTAAATGTGCATCTTGTTGCAACATAATCTCTGTGGAAGTGTCGTAGTTATCGTCCTCCGAAAGCTAAGTTCTGCAGAAGTCAATGTACTTACCTCATGATACACAAAAGTGAAATGCTTTGCGTATAGATATCATAGTTATTACGCTTATTGCCGTGATGAGGAAAGTACTGTGCTGCAACGTATTGTTGTGCTACGGAAAAGGCAGTCTCATTGTAGCTATACCACAAAAGTTACTACTAAAACCTGTTTTACTTTCCAGAAGAATTCAGAAAAACTGTGAAGATATAAAACAGATACACCGCAAAAGCAACATTATAAATTGTCACTCATTAGTAGCGTCGTGATAAAACCGTGTAGTTGTCACGTAAACTAACCACTATGTCATCTGGTATCTCACTGAAAGTACTTTAAATCCAGAATGTATTTTCAAGTAAACCAAAATGTTGCATTAAAATCTCATTAGCAGTACTGGTAAATGTTCTAAGTATGTAAGCCTGATAGTCATTACGTAATCGTGCAACTAACAAGCAAGAATGTACAATTACAACACTGTGTCGTCTGTTCACTATAACAATGCATTCGTAATTTCTGTTTAAATAAGTTCTCTTGGTTCATGATTGGGTATTTAACTTCAAACATTGTTGTATGTTAACAGATTCTAAGTCTGACAAAGCTTACTAGCAATGTAAAGTGAAAAGTTATATGGCAAAGACAAAGTTAAAAAGCAGATTATCTTTCAATAAACGGTTTTACATGTGAAATGTGGTGTAAACCTTTACTCTTCCTAGTACACAGAGTTTGAACTTGAATGCAATTGTCATGCGGTGTACGTCGGTGAGGAATGCTAATTCTTTTCTCAAGGTTAGCGTCTGTGTTATTTTTCTCGGAGCCAGCCAGCGCAGGTGGCTGCCTGCGGTGCGGGTCATTGTCTGTTTCTTTGTTGGCGCGCGTCGTTATTGGGATTAGGAGACCGAACTTCTACAAATTCGCCTTGCTGAGAGGGCCCAGCTCTGTTAGAATCCCGCCAGTTCTGATGAAATTCACGTCTGTCGTTATGTCGGTAGTTCCTGTAGTTTCTTTCTTGTCGGTTAAGTGGTGGAGAATTTCTCCCTGAATCGTAACTGCACACTGAACTGTTGCGTCTGAAGTTATTCTGTCTCCCTTGATAATAATTGTTTTTGTTCCCATATTGTCTGTTTCTATGGTTGTCTCTGTCACTTTCATTACTATGGAAATGCGATCTTTCTCTGTAACTATTACTCTGCCAGTGGTTGTCATATGGGTGGTGTCTGTTTTGGTCACGATTTACGTTGTAAGAATAGCCTTGTCGTGTCCAGTTATTATTTCTTTCATTGCGGAATTGCGACGGATGTGATCTGTAATTGTTGTGCTCGTGCGTTCCGCGATTGTCAGTATCAATTTCCAGTTCTTGTAAGAGTCCTTGAAAAGCTTCAATGTCGTCTTTGCAACATCCTGCCAAAATAATATGTCGTAAATGTTCAGGTAATTTGATTAAGCAAATGCGGATGTGTTCTGAGGGGCTGTATGGGTTTGACAGGTACTGATTCTGGTGCAACATGTCTTCAAAATATTTCACAAGACTGGAGAATTCAGATAGTTCGAAATGTTTCATCATTATGATGCCATGTTTTACTCGGTCTTGTGTGGCTTGAGACCAATATGCTGAGAGGAAGGAATGGTAAAATTCTCCTTCACTGTGGCAATCGTGAATGACCGATCGCATTCTTACGGCTGGTTCATTCTCTAAGTAGCCACACATAAATTCTAATCTGTGTTCTACCGACCAGTTGGGAGGAAAACAATGAGAGAATTGATGGAGCCATGCTTGTGGATGAATGTCGTTGCCAGAATTCTTAAATGTTTTGAATTTACGTGTAGTAATGAACAGCTTATAGTCAAAGTCATCATGTCGGCGAGTCGCATATCGGTCATTGTTACGTCGTTTCGGCGGTTCCATTTGAAAATTCGGTGCACCTTGCCAATTTCTTTCATAACTTCCGAAATGCCCTGTGTTATTATTTTGCGGCTTTTCCGTATTTCTAAGTCCCTCTTCCCGTGTTGGAGCGAGAGTGTCCTCTGAAATACGTAATTCTTGTATCACCTGTGTCAGCTGATCTTGTACTTCCCGGATTTCTCTATTGTACTGTGTATTGATTTGATTTTGATTTTGTTTGAATTTTCTAATTTGTTCACACTCTTCAGTGTCCGTGAAGGCTACAGGTCTTGTGTCATTCAGATCATCATCTACCTTTGTAGATAAGTTAGTGAACTGATCTGAAAGTTCGGCTACTTTCTCTGATAATGAACTAATTTCCTCAGTGTGTTTTTCTGAACCAAGTTTCAGAGTATCTACTGTGTCCTTTAAGTTTTCCTGAGTTTTTGCAAGTTGCGTAACTGAATCGGTAGATGCAACTGAGTCAATTTTAGCTTGCAAAGTGTCGTGATTTTCATGAACAATCGTTTGCAGTTCTTTTATGGCTGCTTCGTGATTCTATAAAGCATTTTCATGCTGCGAAAAAATAGGTTGAAAATGCTCACAAATTTGTGTTTTTACGTCATTACAGACTTTTTGACATTTCGATTCAATGTTATGTAACTCACTAGTTAAATCTTCACGTGTTTGTTCAAGTGTGGTGTCTAACTTTTGAAGCATTTGCTGTGTTTGTCTCTGATTTTGTTCCATTGTGTCTAACTGTTGCTGTGTTTGTCTCTGATTTTGTTCCATTGTGTCTAACTTTATAAGATTTTCTTCCACTGTGTCTAACTTTTTAAGATTTTGTCCCATTTGTTGCAATAACTGTAATAACAGTGCACTGGTGTCTGAAACATGTTCCTCAGTGCTTTTTGGCAGTGAATTTGCACCGGCAACATTCACATTTTGACAAGCGGAAAATGTGTCTTGACTCATTTGAGAAAACGGTGAGAACCCAAAACCTGAGTCTACAGTAGTTGCAATATTGTGTTCTGTCATTCCCGATTCCTGAGGCGCGCTGTTGCTGACCGATCGATCGATAATGCTTCCCTCTTCACTAATTGTTTCACTGTCTACGCCATTGTTTGCCGGCCGCTCCATTTCCCTATGCACTATTACCAAATTACTACTTTGAATGTCTGTTACTTCATTACACAGTGGTGCTGATAAGCTATGCTCATCGTCACTATTATTTCTCAGTTTACTTTGGAGACTAGTGTTACGTTTTTCACACGCCATTATTGTCACAATATTTCACACGATAACACAGAAATGCACAATTTGAAGAGCAAAAATAAGAGAACACATTAACATAACACTGAAAATAATATCTAGTTAATTGCAGCTGCGAAATACTTGGTGCAAATCTACATGCATGCCACAACTGTTTTACTGTACAACAATGAAAGACTGCAACTACAAAGGAGATTTTCTCTACAATTATGCACTAGCAATAAACAAAATCTACACTAATTACACAAACTACAAGAAAAAATCAGAAGTTTCCAGTGAGGTATCCTGGCACGGTCGCCATATGAAACGTCCCCTTAGAACAATTTATATATATATGACTGAGCTTTTACTGACACACAATATTTTTAGCGCAACGCAATCTGACTTTCAGAAATCCCTACAAAAGAATGGCACTGACTAACATTAAACTATACCTTTCACAAATCACTTACCTCACAAAAATCTTCGCTACTCAAGCTACTGCAATACAACGAGCGCCACTACTGCCAGCTAAATAAAAGATTCAAAGTACTGAAGGCACTAACTACTGATAGGGATAGTTAGCAAATGAAAGATATTAATAAAGAACAAACAATGTATTTACCTTAATAGTCATAATATACACTCCTGGAAATGGAAAAAAGAACACATTGACACCGGTGTGTCAGACCCACCATACTTGCTCCGGACACTGCAAGAGGGCTGTACAAGCAATGATCACACGCACGGCACAGCAGACACACCAGGACCCGCGGTGTTGGCTGTCGAATGGCGCTAGCTGCGCAGCATTTGTGCACCGCCTCCGTCAGTGTCAGCCAGTTTGCCGTGGCATACGGAGCTCCATCGCAGTCTTTAACACTGGTAGCATGCCGCGACAGCGTGGACGTGAACCGTATGTGCAGTTGACGGACTTTGAGCGAGGGTGTATAGTGGGCATGCGGGAGGCCGGGTGGACGTACCGCCGAATTGCTCAACATGTGGGGCGTGAGGTCTCCACAGTACATCGATGTTGTCGCCAGTGGTCGGCGGAAGGTGCACGTGCCCGTCGACCTGGGACCGGACCGCAGCGACGCACGGATGCACGCCAAGACCGTAGGATCCTATGCAGTGCCGTAGGGGACCGCACCGCCACTTCCCAGCAAATTAGGGACACTGTTGCTCCTGGGGTATCGGCGAGGACCATTCGCAACCGTCTCCATGAAGCTGGGCTACGGTCCCGCACACCGTTAGGCCGTCTTCCGCTCACGCCCCAACATCGTGCAGCCCGCCTCCAGTGGTGTCGCGACAGGCGTGAATGGAGGGACGATTGGAGACGTGTCGTCTTCAGCGATGAGAGTCGCTTCTGCCTTGGTGCCAATGATGGTCGTATGCGTGTTTGGCGCCGTGCAGGTGAGCGCCACAATCAGGACTGCATACGACCGAGGCACACAGGGCTAACACCCGGCATCATGGTGTGGGGAGCGATCTCCTACACTGGCCGTACACCACTGGTGATCGTCGAGGGGACACTGAATAGTGCACGGTACATCCAAACAGTCATCGAACCCATCGTTCTACCATTCCTAGACCGGCAAGGGAACTTGCCGTTCCAACAGGACAATGCACGTCCGCATGTATCCCGTGCCACCCAACGTGCTCTAGAAGGTGTAAGTCAACTACCCTGGCCAGCAAGATCTCCGGATCTGTCCCCCATTGAGCATGTTTGGGACTGGATGAAGCGTCGTCTCACGCGGTCTGCACGTCCAGCACGAACGCTGGTCCAACTGAGGCGCCAGGTGGAAATGGCATGGCAAGCCGTTCCACAGGACTACATCCAGCATCTCTACGATCGTCTCCATGGGAGAATAGCAGCCTGCATTGCTGCGAAAGGTGGATATACACTGTACTAGTGCCGACATTGTGCATGCTCTGTTGCCTGTGTCTATGTGACTGTGGTTCTGTCAGTGTGATCATGTGATGTATCTGACCCCAGGAATGTGTCAATAAAGTTTCCCCTTCCTGGGACAATGAATTCACGGTGTTCTTATTTCAATTTCCAGGAGTGTATATAGCAGTTCATGACAAATTACAAAACTCCACCATCTCTCTCCCCACATCCACCACTGCTGGCGGCTCACCTCCAACTGCGTAACGCTATGCGCTGTTCACAGCCAGCTGCCTAACACTACAATGGCGAGTATTACAACAATGCAAAGCAGCCACAGACTGCACACAGCACAGCCAGTGATTTTTATACAGAGGTGGCGTTACCAATAAAAAAACCTAAACAGCCTACTTACAACCTTTTCATGCTTTCATCAAAAT
This sequence comes from Schistocerca nitens, assembly GCF_023898315.1. Taxonomy (NCBI): domain Eukaryota; kingdom Metazoa; phylum Arthropoda; class Insecta; order Orthoptera; family Acrididae; genus Schistocerca; species Schistocerca nitens. Next base: position 658,475,870 of record NC_064617.1, on the reverse strand, counting down.
TCCGATGGCAACACCGGTTATCAATGTAGCAGAATTTGAAATTATCAATGACTTATCTCGCTCTAACATTAACCTGTGATCTTGCAACGTTAATCTCTTGAATATGTTATCTGTACAAATGCATTCCCAAAATTTCACTACTCTACATGAATTGCTTTTTGCGGTTGCGATTTTTTTCCGTCAGTGCACACATGTGAGATTTGCGTCATATGTTCATAGGTGACAGGTCACATCACGGAGATCAACTCTTGTTAGAGACGTAATGTTCGCTGGCGCTTCCAGCAACGGTAGCGTCTGCTAACCAGATGTGCTGCATTCTATCTATCCCAGTAAACTGATAGATTGATTTTGGACAAGAAAACGTTAAGAATGACTGTATGAAGATGATATCTGTTCTTCCGGACATGTCCGAAAGAACAGATACCATCTTCATACAGATGAGGCTGAAACGTCCACAGCCAGTGATTTTCATACAGAGCGCTACGTCGCGTTACCAATAAACAAACCTAAACAGCCTACTTACAAGGCTTACCGGCCAATGATCTTCTTCAATACGGATGCACTCTTACGGAATTCAGTAGACTGACTGCAGCGAGTAATGACCATAGTGGGCAGGGGTACTACAATTCTAGTGTGTGGACAATAGACTGGAAATGTGGGTCTCACGGGAAGTGTGCCAGAGATAAGTCCCTTCAGTCGCACTATCCTCTGTGTCCTCAATGGTTCAGTCGGATAGAGCGTCTGCCATGTAAGCAGGAGAGCTCGGGTTCGAGTTCAGGTCAAGACACACATTTCCGCCGGCCGGTGTGGCCGAGCGGTTCTAGGCGCTTCAATCTAGAACCGCGCGACCGCTACGGTCGCAGTTTCGAATCCTGCCTTGGGCATAGATGTGTGTGATATCCTTAGGTTAGGTTAGGTTTAAGTAGTTCTAAGTTCTAGGGGACTGATGACCTCAGATGTTAAGTCCCATAGTGCTCAGAGCCAACACACGTTTCCAACTGTCACCGTTGATATTTATCAGCGCCTGTAAGCAACTAATGGTCTGGATTTCATTGTAATTTCAAGACTGACGGTCTCCAAGCGGAGAACGATATTTATGAAACTAATTGTGAACTTTAATTATGTTGAGCCTGTCGGCCTCCCTTTCACCCAGAGAAATGACGGGGCTGTAGACAATACATAAGGCGTACCCTCACCACCGAGTGGCTATGCCCTGCCGCCTGTCCCGTGCATAACATACACAAAATGACGTCTAGCTTCTCATGGAAGTCAGGGAACATTTGAACCCCAACACCCGGCCAGTGTGGCCGAGCTGTTCTTGGCGCTACATTCTGTAACCGCGTGACCGCTACGGTCGCAGGTTCGAATCCTGCCTCGAGCATGGGAGTGTGTGATGTGCTTAGGTTAGTTAGATGTAAGTAGTTCTAACTTCTAGGAGACTGATGGCCCCAGATGTTAAGTCCCATAGTGCTCAGAGCCATTTGAACCATTTTTGACCCAAACAAATAATGTTTCCCATAACGTTATCTGTCACCCCCAAATGTTTGGTGCAAATATGTTTAAACACGTGTTGCATACAGATTGTATGCGGGAGGAATGATCGGTACTCGGGGATATGACAGGGACGATCGTTGACAGCAAAATAGAATAGTACTTATGAGCTCTATAACGCATATCTTAAGAGCTATTACCATTTCGTCGTCAATTCTATGCAACAAATCTCTTCCTGCAAGCTCTTGACTTCTTATTTTCGAATGTCATAGTGTGGACCAAATCAGGAAGAAATGAACTAGCCCGGCCGTTGTGACCGAGCGGTTCTACGCCCTTTATTCCGGAGCCGCGCTACTGCTACGGTCGCAGGTTCGAATTCTGCCTCGGGCATGGATGTGTGTGATGTCCTTAGATAAGTTAGGTTTAAGTAGTTCTAAGTCCAGGGGATTCATGACCTCAGATGTTAAATCCCATTGTGCTTAGAGCCATTTGAACCATTTTATATGGACTAGTAAACATGGGCTATAAAATATTCACCTTAAAAGCTATGAGCTTTTGTTCAGTAGAATAGATGTGTATCACAGTAGCGAAGCTGAACAAAAGTTCATATCTCTTATGGTATGGACTTTAGAGCCCTAGTGTATCGGAAATTTTTTTCGTCTTTTGGTCCATACTACCATCTCTAGGATTCAGCAGCGTGTAAGACAGTGATGCAATCTTTCGACCCTTGCTGTTCAGTCTATAAATACAGAAGCTATGACAGTAATAAATGTTCAAGAGTGGGATTAAAATTCAAACTAAAAGGATATCAATGATAAAACTCGCTGATGACATTGTTACCCCAGTGAAAGTGAGTAGGAATTACAGGAGATATTGAATGAAATGAACACACTAATGAGTATAGAATATGGCCTAAGAGTAGATCGAAGAAAAATGAAAGTAATGACAAGCAGCAGAAATGAGAACAGTGAGAAATTTAACATCAGAATTCGGGATCACAAAGTAGACGTTAAGGAATTTTGCTACCTAGACAACAAAATAACCTATAGTATCAATCAGGGGCAATAATTCGAGGAAGAAACTGTTGGGAATGTACTTCTGGGAACAGCATTGTATGGCAGTGAAATATAGATTGTGTTAAAACCGGAACAGAAGAGAATCGAAGAATCTGAGATGTGGTGCTACAGAAAAACCTTAAATATTAGGTGAACTCATAAGGTAAGAAATGATGAGGTTCTCCACAGAATCGACGAATAAATGAATATACGGAAGACGCTTACAAGAAGAAGGGGTAGTATGATAGGCCACCTGTTAAGGCGTCAGGGAATAATTACAAGGACTTGTAGAGAAAGATAGTTTAGTGCATATCCAACAAATAATTGAAGACATAGGTTGTAAGCATTACTTCACGATGAAAAGGATGGAACAGGAGAAGATTTTGTGGCGGGCACATCAAACCAGTCGATACAGTGATGACTTATGACATAGCTGAAAGATATAATAAGACGGAATTAAGAATCTACAAGGAAGCTTTAGAAAAAGTAATAGGAGAAAAAAAGGAAGCCTCCATAAAATATCTACAAAAAGAAACAGACAAAATCAGGAGCATAATATAATCTAAAATGAGCGATTGCTAAAAGGGAAGTAAAAAAAGCACACAGAACATGTTGGGACAGATATGTAAGAAATCTTGAAATTCATGTACAGCAAGCGATGGCCTATGAAGCAATCACGGATTTAAACACACAAGAAAAAGGAACATTAAAGGTTAACAGAATCAACGAAAAGTATTGGGAAGAACATTATAAGAACCTATAGTATAACTAAAACTTAATGGAACAAGCAGATATGTATGAAAGTGGGAAAGGGGTAGCTGTACGAACAATATCAGAATTACAAGAAACTGTAAATACAATGAAAAACAGAAAGCCAGCTGGTACGGGTGGCATTAACTGCCACTTGTTAAAATACTGCGAATTTCTCCGTAAACAAAGATTTTTACTTTTCTTACATTTGTGCTGGGAGAATACCAGAAATCTGGCGAACAGCTGTTATGTACCAAATTTTCAGGAAAGGACAGTAGTAATTACAGGGAAGAAACTGTTTTAACAGTAGGATATAAATGCACACAAAATTTTATCCCTAAGGTTAAGATCAGTAGCCGAAACGATATTAACTGAATACCACAGTGGATATTGATTAGGATGAAAAAAAATGGATAATATATTCACTTTCAGATTAGTGATAAATAAAAGATGATTATTTCATACTGAGACTTGCATAGCTTGTATCGACAATGTCGAGGCATCTGGCAGATTAAACAGGACAAAACTTGGGAAAATAAAATAAGAAAATGGATTTATGTGACACCTGGTATGGCCATAAGTTAGACAATAAACTAAACTTATAATAGAAACAGTGAACAAAACAACTAAGGATGGCATTATAATTAACCAAGGAGTTCAACAAGGATGCAATCTTTTAGCAGTTTTATTCAATTCGTGTGTAAATGGCATCATTAAATAGTGGAATGAGGAAACAAAAAACAACAAACAAATAAAACAAGATAATAATCAATAATCATTTTACAAAATTATTAATGTCTTCTGATTACCAGATTAAAACAGCCACTTCAGAAAAAGAATTACGAAGAACTATTTTTAAATTAAACCAAATTGGTCAAAATTACAATTTCATAATATCCATAGAAAAGAAAAAAGAAATGACTTTCCGAGGACAACAACAGGTGGGATCAAAAATAGTGATACGAGACAAAATAATCTACCAGGTAAGTCCTTTTAACTACCTGGGCTGTGACATTTATTTTGATTATGATGAAGATATAAAGAAAAAGATAGGGAAATTTGCAAGTAACATTGAACCAAAAGACAACTAACGAAACGCAACCGGAATTGTATAAAACACTACCTGTTCATTTCTGCTTTACGGATCTGAGGAGTGGGTAGTAAACAAGAAATACTAAAAAGAAAGAGTTGTGACATCAGAAACGAAGTTTCTCAAATCAATTAAAGGATGTAAACTAGAAAACAGATTAAGAAACGAAGAAATTAGAAACGAACTTAAAATATAATAACAGACAAAACCACCACATTTAAGCTGAAATAGAAGGGACGTGTATATCGGCTACAACAAGACAGATACCCTAAAAGAAGCTTTGCAGTTTACCTTCAAAGTGGTGAGGGACATAGATCAGCTCAGGAAACGATGGAGCTAAGAAGCCGAAGCCGGAACAGGTTCCGCGAACTTAGTTCATCATTCTAGGTGATAACTTAGGTGATGACGTAGTTAAATCTCTGTCTTCCCCTAAAAGTTTTACCCTTTACATCTCTCTAGAGTACCATGGAAGATATTTCCTGATGTCTTAATACCTGTTATAGCATCCTCTCCCTTCTTTTTGTCAGTTTTTCACATTTTCATCTCGATGCCTATTCTGAGGAGAATCTTTTCATTCCTTATCAGTCCACCTGATTTTCAACTTTCTTCTCTACCACTACATTTCAAATGTATCGATTCTCTTCTCTTTCGGCTTTCCCGCACTCCATGATTTGCTCCTACACAGTGCTGCGTTCCAAATGTACCGGTACATTCTCAGAAATTTCTTCCCCAAATAAAGGGGTATGTTCCATATTAGTAGATTTTTTTTTGGCCACGAAGACCCTCTTTGTGTCTGGTAGTCTGGCTTTTCTGTCATCCTTGCATCAACCGTCATGTGTTATTTTGTTTCCAAGGCAATAGAATTTCTTAACCTCGACCACTTCGTGGTCAGCAGTATATATGTTAAGTTTCTAGTTATCCTCATTTCTGATACTCTTAGTTACTTTCATCATTCTTTGGTTTGCTCTCATTTCTTTTTAATTTTAAGATTTGTTTTATTTTAAAGAAAATTTTTGAATATTTTAAGACTGGTCATTCTATTAAACAGGTCCGGTAATTATTATTCAAATTCAGTGATGATAGAAAATTCATCAGCTAATCTCGTCATCATTGATATTATTTTACCCTCAAATTTAATCGCACTCTCGAAACATTTTTTTTAAAATTTCTGCTGTTACTTCTTCCACGTAGAGATTAAACAGCACCTGCCTTATCCACTTTTTAATCCGAGAACGTTGTTCTTGGATTCCCAGTCTTAAGATATTATTGTAGATCTACAATACTTAAAAACCGTATTACAGGACTTTGTCTGTAGTGGGAGTCGTTAGGTAAAATAACACGTCCAGCTGTTTACGGCTACTACCCTTAAACACCGGCTGCATATGAAATACGTATACCAAGAATCCCCACATTATGTTGCCATGTGAACTGCTGACTAAGTCGGTGTATCTGCTTATAGACTAATCGATAATCGTCCCTCGACTCTCGCTGTTCAAACTAGTGGATTGCGGAAAGTCATTTATTGATGTTCGAGAAACACGACACTCTTCTGGTCTACTCAGTTTTATTCACTTTTATTTTCTCAGCACTCATGCAGCATTCTCGCTTCATCATGTGTTACATGTAGTATCATCGCCCATCGGCACCGCAAAGGAGACAGTCGATTCAGCTTCACAAGTTGGCAATGAAGAGTTCACCAGCGGCGGCGAGAGGGAGACCCATCGGCTAAAGCCGCCTGATCCCTGGACGCGGAAGTACCACATCTGTGCGGGAAGCGCCGCCACGGCACCGCAACCCAAGTACATCAGAGGCCGCCAGTCGCGCTCCAAGAGACGCTTTATCTGGAGTACCATTATAGTGTGGACAGCAGGTAAATGAAAATAGAAGTATTATTACTAGCAGTGATGTCTACATCTAACTTATAATATCTAAATATCTCATAATAATGTATATTATGAAAGTAACTCATAATAGTTTACAACTAAGCCACTCGTGTAGGTGTTTCACATCTTTTTCTTCTGTTCACTGCGTCATGGACGCAACTCCCAACACGCTAGAGTTGTTACTTGAAGATCTTTTTCGGGCTGCCTTTCTTGATTCCAGATAAGGTGATTTCATGGCAGTTATCACTGGTGAGTGACTTCAAGCCAGTTCTCCCTGGTGAGTGGGTGTGTGACGACGGCGAGCACGTGTTGGAAAAGAGCACTGCAGTAGTAAAATTTAGCGACAAAGTTTTCGACACGAGTATATCCTCTGAAGCCTTGTTTCCGCTAAATATCTGGCCCGAACACTCGCCCACATCCAGCTGTCCCAAGAACTGAAGAGGAAGTAACCGGACGGCTTATTTGGCGATTTGAAGTTTTTATGAGCGATGTGTTTGTGAACTTATGTTTTAGTAGAGGTTTCGGCGGCCGGTACTGGAGACAGTTAGCCAACCCGCTTGTGGTGTCTTCCGGTTAACGCTATGTGAGTGATTAGTCCTCTCTCGGCAGCTCACATGTGACCAGTTAAGCCCTGTCCGCAATTCACATAATTAAGAGAGGGCTGCCTTCAGTTTACAAGTTCTATACACACCGGTTAGTCATGATGAGGGCTAATTTTATCAGCAACATTTCGTCTCCTAAATTCAGTTGGCTCAGCTTGGGATACTGATGAACGCCGTCGGTAAGTTCAGTGGATACTTCATCACCCTCGAGCTTACAAACTCAGATCACGAAGTGGAGTAATATTCTATACAGGGTTAGTCACCTAACGTTACCGCTGGATATATTTCGTAAACCACATCGAATACTGACGAATCGATTCCACAGACCGAACGTGAGGAGAGGGGCTAGTGTAATTAGTTAATACAAACCATAAAAAAATGCACGGAAGTATGTTTTTTAACACAAACCTACGTTTTTTTTAAAAGGAACCCCGTTAGTTTTGTTAGCACATGTGAACATATAAACAAATACGTAATCAGTGCCGTTTGTTGCATTGTAAAATGTTAATTACATCCGGAGATATTGTAACCCAAAATTGACGCTTGAGTACCACTCCTCCGCTGTTCGATCGTGTGTATCGGAGAGCACCGAATTACGTAGGGATCCAAAGGGAACGGTGATGGACCTTAGGTACAGAAGAGACTGGAACAGCACATTACGTCCACATGCTAACACCTTTTTATTGGTATTTTTCACTGACGTACATGTATATTACCATGAGGGGTGAGGTACACGTACACACGTGGTTTCCGTTTTCAATTACGGAGTGGAATAGAGTGTCAGGCCAATAGATGTTCAATGTGGTGGCCATCATTTGCTGCACACAATTGCAATCTCTGGCGTAATGAATGTCGTACACGCCGCAGTACATCTGGTGTAATGTCGCCGCAGGCTGCCACAATACGTTGTTTCATATCCTCAGGGGTTGTAGGCACATCACGGTACACATTCTCCTTTAACGTACCCCACAGAAAGAAGTCTAGAGGTGTAAGATCAGGAGAACGGGCTGACCAATTTATGCGTCATCCACGTCCTATGAAACGCCCGTCGAACGTGTACTTCACCCCTCATGGTAATGTACATGTGCGTCAGTGAAAAATATCAATAAAAATGTGTTAACATGTGGACGTAATGTGCTGTTCCAGTCTCTTCTGTACCTAAGGTCCATCACCGTTCCCTTTGGATCCCCACGTAATTCGGTGCTCTCCGATACACACGATCGAACAGCGGAGGAGTGGTTCTCAAGCGTCAACTTTAGGTTACAATATCTCCGGATGTAATTAACATTTTACAATGCAACAAACGGCACTGATTACGTATTTCTTTATATGTTCACATGTGCTAACAAAACTAACGGGGTTCCTTTTAAAAAAAACGTAGGTTTGTGTTAAAAAACATACTTCCGTGCATTTTTTTATGGTTTGTATTAACCAATTACACTAGCCCCTCTCCTCACGTTCGGTCTGTGGAACAGATTCGGCATTATTTAATGTGGTTTACGAAATATATCCACCGGTAATGTTAGGTGACTCACACTGTATGATAATGAAAAATAAATACCAATCAAATCGCCTTCAAGGTGTACTACCTCAATAGATAACTATTTAGACGAAACAACGATTAGCAAGCAACCTTGGATCATTTTCTAGATAAGACGGAACTCTGTCTTGCCAGGCCTTCAGTTTCCAAGTTTCTTCTGGGAACAGCACGGAATTTATAATTCCTCAGTAAAGTAGTCCCACTAGTTCGGTAGTAATCGCACGTAAACAACTAACAGATCTCATGTTGCTGAATCGCCTGTGGAGTTCTGCAGTTCTCATCCTGTTTTGCTACCAACGTTTCTGAAGGGCTTGAAAGTTCACTGCGGTCGACAACAATCGTGGTCGAGATAACGTTAGAGTCCCAGAAAAAAGAAACGTTCCAAACTCCATACTGTTAGGAAAGCATGCGATAACTGGAGGGCAAGGCACTAGTCTATATTATTACTCAGTTCTATGGACATAATGTACTTTACATTAAATAACTGCAACAGGAATGGGAATACGATTGTGAGACTGACGGCAAATTAAGAAAATAAATAGTGTGCACGAGAATAAATAGTGTGCAATGAAGTACCTATTTCGCTTCTCGACATGTCTGGAAACTTGCACAGCGATGAAAATTCACAAGGGAACAAACAGTTTCTGTCTGCTTCAACAGTAGAAAAAAAATTAGGGAAGATACGCCAAGCAAATTATTTTTGATGCAAATGATACTGAAAACTGGAAGTGAATTAAAGGGTCAGACACTTACACTAAGAATTAAATTTAAAAATTGTAATTTTTTTACAGTAGAAGATCTCGAATAAAAATGGCAGCTGCTGGTGTCTGGTGTAAGGAGCCATCTTCAGACTGCCAACGACCTTGCGAAAGAGGGCAGAAACTGCCACAAAAGAAGGAAGGCTCAGCAATGATCAACTTCATTAAGAACTAGAAGACAATACACATAAAGCGTGTCCACAGAAAATGTGACATTCTATTATCTCTCCATCGGCGAAAGATTCCCAGTTAATAGGCTATTCGGATCTTGAGGTAAGAAGTGACAAGGAAGGGGGATTGGGGGAGGCGAGGGGAAATAGATCAAGAAAAAAACTAAAGACTAATATTCTACGAATCAGGGATCAATCTAGATACAATGGTGATCAGTGAGATTAAATGGAATGAAGATAACGATATCTTCTAAGGCGAATATAATAGTAAGAGCAACAAAAATTGTGCAGTTGGAGCAGGATCCGTTACGAACAGGAAGTGTAGAACCACCGGTGAGATACTGCACAGAGTTCATTTATAGGATTATGCCAAGCATATCGACGTATCTCTTAACGAATCAAGCCATGTCATAATCGATTTCCTGAAGACTGTATCCAAGGACAAATTGTATTGTCTTGCTGGTGTTGTAACGCCGGACTTCATACTGGAAGTGACGGCCAAAAAGCAGTAATCAATTGCATTAACCTTGGAGATAAACAAGCTGTACGGTCACCTGCCAGCCATGTAGCGGTTTAAAACTAAAGGAAAGCTGTTTTTAAAACAGAGAGACTCTTTCACACAATAAAATGCACAACACTGCACCTGTGGATGGAAATAAACTATCACGTTAGTGACTGGACAACATCCACAGAAGAACTGCCTCAGGACCACGTCGAAGAATGGACGATCCGGAAGTTCTCAACAAACTGCGGACTGAAGTAGAGAGGACTGAAAAAGACTAGTAGGAACCTTCACGACAAAAAGACTCCGTTTGGATGTGCACACCTGCAGATTACTACACCTTCTTGCAGTGTGAGTTGTGTGCAAACACCTGCACTATGGAGAATCTACGCAAGGCTAATCTAAATGCACGGCACTTGGCATGCTATTGGTCCAAGGCCACAGTATCTAAAACAGGTATATATATATACACTCCTGGAAATGGAAAAAAGAAGACATTGACACCGGTGTGTCAGACCCACCATACTTGCTCCGGACACTGCGAGAGGGCTGTACAAGCAATGATCACACGCACGGCACAGCGGACACACCAGGAACCGCGGTGTTGGCCGTCGAATGGCGCTAGCTGCGCAGCATTTGTGCACCGCCGCCGTCAGTGTCAGCCAGTTTGCCGTGGCATACGGAGCTCCATCGCAGTCTTTAACACTGGTAGCATGCCGCGACAGCGTGGACGTGAACCGTATGTGCAGTTGACGGACTTTGAGCGAGGGCGTATAGTGGGCATGCGGGAGGCCGGGTGGACGTACCGCCGAATTGCTCAACACGTGGGGCGTGAGGTCTCCACAGTAAATCGATGTTGTCGCCAGTGGTCGGCGGAAGGTGCACGTGCCCGTCGACCTGGGACCCGACCGCAGCGACGCACGGATGCACGCCAAGACCGTAGGATCCTACGCAGTGCCGTAGGGGACCGCACCGCCACTTCCCAGCAAATTAGGGACACTGTTGCTCCTGGGGTATCGGCGAGGACCATTCGCAACCGTCTCCATGAAGCTGGGCTACGGTCCCGCACACCGTTAGGCCGTCTTCCGCTCACGCCCCAACATCGTGCAGCCCGCCTCCAGTGGTGTCGCGACAGGCGTGAATGGAGGGACGAATGGAGACGTGTCGTCTTCAGCGATGAGAGTCGCTTCTGCCTTGGTGCCAATGATGGTCGTATGCGTGTTTGGCGCCGTGCAGGTGAGCGCCACAATCAGGACTGCATACGACCGAGGCACACAGGGCCAACACCCGGCATCATGGTGTGGGGAGCGATCTCCTACACTGGCCGTACACCACTGGTGATCGTCGAGGGGACACTGAATAGTGCACGGTACATCCAAACCGTCATCGAACCCATCGTTCTACCATTCCTAGACCGGCAAGGGAACTTGCTGTTCCAACAGGACAATGCACGTCCGCATGTATCCCGTGCCACCCAACGTGCTCTAGAAGGTGTAAGTCAACTACCCTGGCCAGCAAGATCTCCGGATCTGTCCCCCATTGAGCATGTTTGGGACTGGATGAAGCGTCGTCTCACGCGGTCTGCACGTCCGGCACGAACGCTGGTCCAACTGAGGCGCCAGGTGGAAATGGCATGGCAAGCCATTCCATAGGACTACATCCAGCATCTCTACGATCGTCTCCATGGGAGAATAGCAGCCTGCATTGCTGCGAAAGGTGGATATACACTGTACTAGTGCCGACATTGTGCATGCTCTGTTGCCTGTGTCTATGTGCCTGTGGTTCTGTCAGTGTGATCATGTGATGTATCTGACCCCAGGAATGTGTCAATAAAGTTTCCCCTTCCTGGGACAATGAATTCACGGTGTTCTTATTTCAATTTCCAGGAGTGTATATAGCAGTTCATGACAAATTACAAAACTCCACCATCTCTCTCCCCACATCCACCACTGCTGGCGGCTCACCTCCAACTGCGTAACGCTATGCGCTGTTCACAGCCAGCTGCCTAACACTACAATGGCGAGTATTACAACAATGCAAAGCAGCCACAGACTGCACACAGCACAGCCAGTGATTTTTATACAGAGGTGGCGTTACCAATAAAAAAACCTAAACAGCCTACTTACAACCTTTTCATGCTTTCATCAAAATTCCGATGGCAACACCGGTTATCAATGTAGCAGAATTTGAAATTATCAATGACTTATCTCGCTCTAACATTAACCTGTGATCTTGCAACGTTAATCTCTTGAATATGTTATCTGTACAAATGCATTCCCAAAATTTCACTACTCTACATGAATTGCTTTTTGCGGTTGCGATTTTTTTCCGTCAGTGCACACATGTGAGATTTGCGTCATATGTTCATAGGTGACAGGTCACATCACGGAGATCAACTCTTGTTAGAGACGTAATGTTCGCTGGCGCTTCCAGCAACGGTAGCGTCTGCTAACCAGATGTGCTGCATTCTATCTATCCCAGTAAACTGATAGATTGATTTTGGACAAGAAAACGTTAAGAATGACTGTATGAAGATGATATCTGTTCTTCCGGACATGTCCGAAAGAACAGATACCATCTTCATACAGATGAGGCTGAAACGTCCACAGCCAGTGATTTTCATACAGAGCGCTACGTCGCGTTACCAATAAACAAACCTAAACAGCCTACTTACAAGGCTTACCGGCCAATGATCTTCTTCAATACGGATGCACTCTTACGGAATTCAGTAGACTGACTGCAGCGAGTAATGACCATAGTGGGCAGGGGTACTACAATTCTAGTGTGTGGACAATAGACTGGAAATGTGGGTCTCACGGGGAGTGTGCCAGAGATAAGTCCCTTCAGTCGCACTATCCTCTGTGTCCTCAATGGTTCAGTCGGATAGAGCGTCTGCCATGTAAGCAGGAGAGCTCGGGTTCGAGTTCAGGTCAAGACACACATTTCCGCCGGCCGGTGTGGCCGAGCGGTTCTAGGCGCTTCAATCTAGAACCGCGCGACCGCTACGGTCGCAGTTTCGAATCCTGCCTTGGGCATAGATGTGTGTGATATCCTTAGGTTAGGTTAGGTTTAAGTAGTTCTAAGTTCTAGGGGACTGATGACCTCAGATGTTAAGTCCCATAGTGCTCAGAGCCAACACACGTTTCCAACTGTCACCGTTGATATTTATCAGCGCCTGTAAGCAACTAATGGTCTGGATTTCATTGTAATTTCAAGACTGACGGTCTCCAAGCGGAGAACGATATTTATGAAACTAATTGTGAACTTTAATTATGTTGAGCCTGTCGGCCTCCCTTTCACCCAGAGAAATGACGGGGCTGTAGACAATACATAAGGCGTACCCTCACCACCGAGTGGCTATGCCCTGCCGCCTGTCCCGTGCATAACATACACAAAATGACGTCTAGCTTCTCATGGAAGTCAGGGAACATTTGAACCCCAACACCCGGCCAGTGTGGCCGAGCTGTTCTTGGCGCTACATTCTGTAACCGCGTGACCGCTACGGTCGCAGGTTCGAATCCTGCCTCGAGCATGGGAGTGTGTGATGTGCTTAGGTTAGTTAGATGTAAGTAGTTCTAACTTCTAGGAGACTGATGGCCCCAGATGTTAAGTCCCATAGTGCTCAGAGCCATTTGAACCATTTTTGACCCAAACAAATAATGTTTCCCATAACGTTATCTGTCACCCCCAAATGTTTGGTGCAAATATGTTTAAACACGTGTTGCATACAGATTGTATGCGGGAGGAATGATCGGTACTCGGGGATATGACAGGGACGATCGTTGACAGCAAAATAGAATAGTACTTATGAGCTCTATAACGCATATCTTAAGAGCTATTACCATTTCGTCGTCAATTCTATGCAACAAATCTCTTCCTGCAAGCTCTTGACTTCTTATTTTCGAATGTCATAGTGTGGACCAAATCAGGAAGAAATGAACTAGCCCGGCCGTTGTGACCGAGCGGTTCTACGCCCTTTATTCCGGAGCCGCGCTACTGCTACGGTCGCAGGTTCGAATTCTGCCTCGGGCATGGATGTGTGTGATGTCCTTAGATAAGTTAGGTTTAAGTAGTTCTAAGTCCAGGGGATTCATGACCTCAGATGTTAAATCCCATTGTGCTTAGAGCCATTTGAACCATTTTATATGGACTAGTAAACATGGGCTATAAAATATTCACCTTAAAAGCTATGAGCTTTTGTTCAGTAGAATAGATGTGTATCACAGTAGCGAAGCTGAACAAAAGTTCATATCTCTTATGGTATGGACTTTAGAGCCCTAGTGTATCGGAAATTTTTTTCGTCTTTTGGTCCATACTACCATCTCTAGGATTCAGCAGCGTGTAAGACAGTGATGCAATCTTTCGACCCTTGCTGTTCAGTCTACAAATACAGAAGCTATGACAGTAATAAATGTTCAAGAGTGGGATTAAAATTCAAACTAAAAGGATATCAATGATAAAACTCGCTGATGACATTGTTACCCCAGTGAAAGTGAGTAGGAATTACAGGAGATATTGAATGAAATGAACACACTAATGAGTATAGAATATGGCCTAAGAGTAGATCGAAGAAAAATGAAAGTAATGACAAGCAGCAGAAATGAGAACAGTGAGAAATTTAACATCAGAATTCGGGATCACAAAGTAGACGTTAAGGAATTTTGCTACCTAGACAACAAAATAACCTATAGTATCAATCAGGGGCAATAATTCGAGGAAGAAACTGTTGGGAATGTACTTCTGGGAACAGCATTGTATGGCAGTGAAATATAGATTGTGTTAAAACCGGAACAGAAGAGAATCGAAGAATCTGAGATGTGGTGCTACAGAAAAACCTTAAATATTAGGTGAACTCATAAGGTAAGAAATGATGAGGTTCTCCACAGAATCGACGAATAAATGAATATACGGAAGACGCTTACAAGAAGAAGGGGTAGTATGATAGGCCACCTGTTAAGGCGTCAGGGAATAATTACAAGGACTTGTAGAGAAAGATAGTTTAGTGCATATCCAACAAATAATTGAAGACATAGGTTGTAAGCATTACTTCACGATGAAAAGGATGGAACAGGAGAAGATTTTGTGGCGGGCACATCAAACCAGTCGATACAGTGATGACTTATGACATAGCTGAAAGATATAATAAGACGGAATTAAGAATCTACAAGGAAGCTTTAGAAAAAGTAATAGGAGAAAAAAAGGAAGCCTCCATAAAATATCTACAAAAAGAAACAGACAAAATCAGGAGCATAATATAATCTAAAATGAGCGATTGCTAAAAGGGAAGTAAAAAAAGCACACAGAACATGTTGGGACAGATATGTAAGAAATCTTGAAATTCATGTACAGCAAGCGATGGCCTATGAAGCAATCACGGATTTAAACACACAAGAAAAAGGAACATTAAAGGTTAACAGAATCAACGAAAAGTATTGGGAAGGACATTATAAGAACCTATAGTATAACTAAAACTTAATGGAACAAGCAGATATGTATGAAAGTGGGAAAGGGGTAGCTGTACGAACAATATCAGAATTACAAGAAACTGTAAATACAATGAAAAACAGAAAGCCAGCTGGTACGGGTGGCATTAACTGCCACTTGTTAAAATACTGCGAATTTCTCCGTAAACAAAGATTTTTACTTTTCTTACATTTGTGCTGGGAGAATACCAGAAATCTGGCGAACAGCTGTTATGTACCAAATTTTCAGGAAAGGACAGTAGTAATTACAGGGAAGAAACTGTTTTAACAGTAGGATATAAATGCACACAAAATTTTATCCCTAAGGTTAAGATCAGTAGCCGAAACGATATTAACTGAATACCACAGTGGATATTGATTAGGATGAAAAAAAATGGATAATATATTCACTTTCAGATTAGTGATAAATAAAAGATGATTATTTCATACTGAGACTTGCATAGCTTGTATCGACAATGTCGAGGCATCTGGCAGATTAAACAGGACAAAACTTGGGAAAATAAAATAAGAAAATGGATTTATGTGACACCTGGTATGGCCATAAGTTAGACAATAAACTAAACTTATAATAGAAACAGTGAACAAAACAACTAAGGATGGCATTATAATTAACCAAGGAGTTCAACAAGGATGCAATCTTTTAGCAGTTTTATTCAATTCGTGTGTAAATGGCATCATTAAATAGTGGAATGAGGAAACAAAAAACAACAAACAAATAAAACAAGATAATAATCAATAATCATTTTACAAAATTATTAATGTCTTCTGATTACCAGATTAAAACAGCCACTTCAGAAAAAGAATTACGAAGAACTATTTTTAAATTAAACCAAATTGGTCAAAATTACAATTTCATAATATCCATAGAAAAGAAAAAAGAAATGACTTTCCGAGGACAACAACAGGTGGGATCAAAAATAGTGATACGAGACAAAATAATCTACCAGGTAAGTCCTTTTAACTACCTGGGCTGTGACATTTATTTTGATTATGATGAAGATATAAAGAAAAAGATAGGGAAATTTGCAAGTAACATTGAACCAAAAGACAACTAACGAAACGCAACCGGAATTGTATAAAACACTACCTGTTCATTTCTGCTTTACGGATCTGAGGAGTGGGTAGTAAACAAGAAATACTAAAAAGAAAGAGTTGTGACATCAGAAACGAAGTTTCTCAAATCAATTAAAGGATGTAAACTAGAAAACAGATTAAGAAACGAAGAAATTAGAAACGAACTTAAAATATAATAACAGACAAAACCACCACATTTAAGCTGAAATAGAAGGGACGTGTATATCGGCTACAACAAGACAGATACCCTAAAAGAAGCTTTGCAGTTTACCTTCAAAGTGGTGAGGGACATAGATCAGCTCAGGAAACGATGGAGCTAAGAAGCCGAAGCCGGAACAGGTTCCGCGAACTTAGTTCATCATTCTAGGTGATAACTTAGGTGATGACGTAGTTAAATCTCTGTCTTCCCCTAAAAGTTTTACCCTTTACATCTCTCTAGAGTACCATGGAAGATATTTCCTGATGTCTTAATACCTGTTATAGCATCCTCTCCCTTCTTTTTGTCAGTTTTTCACATTTTCATCTCGATGCCTATTCTGAGGAGAATCTTTTCATTCCTTATCAGTCCACCTGATTTTCAACTTTCTTCTCTACCACTACATTTCAAATGTATCGATTCTCTTCTCTTTCGGCTTTCCCGCACTCCATGATTTGCTCCTACACAGTGCTGCGTTCCAAATGTACCGGTACATTCTCAGAAATTTCTTCCCCAAATAAAGGGGTATGTTCCATATTAGTAGATTTTTTTTTGGCCACGAAGACCCTCTTTGTGTCTGGTAGTCTGGCTTTTCTGTCATCCTTGCATCAACCGTCATGTGTTATTTTGTTTCCAAGGCAATAGAATTTCTTAACCTCGACCACTTCGTGGTCAGCAGTATATATGTTAAGTTTCTAGTTATCCTCATTTCTGATACTCTTAGTTACTTTCATCATTCTTTGGTTTGCTCTCATTTCTTTTTAATTTTAAGATTTGTTTTATTTTAAAGAAAATTTTTGAATATTTTAAGACTGGTCATTCTATTAAACAGGTCCGGTAATTATTATTCAAATTCAGTGATGATAGAAAATTCATCAGCTAATCTCGTCATCATTGATATTATTTTACCCTCAAATTTAATCGCACTCTCGAAACATTTTTTTTAAAATTTCTGCTGTTACTTCTTCCACGTAGAGATTAAACAGCACCTGCCTTATCCACTTTTTAATCCGAGAACGTTGTTCTTGGATTCCCAGTCTTAAGATATTATTGTAGATCTACAATACTTAAAAACCGTATTACAGGACTTTGTCTGTAGTGGGAGTCGTTAGGTAAAATAACACGTCCAGCTGTTTACGGCTACTACCCTTAAACACCGGCTGCATATGAAATACGTATACCAAGAATCCCCACATTATGTTGCCATGTGAACTGCTGACTAAGTCGGTGTATCTGCTTATAGACTAATCGATAATCGTCCCTCGACTCTCGCTGTTCAAACTAGTGGATTGCGGAAAGTCATTTATTGATGTTCGAGAAACACGACACTCTTCTGGTCTACTCAGTTTTATTCACTTTTATTTTCTCAGCACTCATGCAGCATTCTCGCTTCATCATGTGTTACATGTAGTATCATCGCCCATCGGCACCGCAAAGGAGACAGTCGATTCAGCTTCACAAGTTGGCAATGAAGAGTTCACCAGCGGCGGCGAGAGGGAGACCCATCGGCTAAAGCCGCCTGATCCCTGGACGCGGAAGTACCACATCTGTGCGGGAAGCGCCGCCACGGCACCGCAACCCAAGTACATCAGAGGCCGCCAGTCGCGCTCCAAGAGACGCTTTATCTGGAGTACCATTATAGTGTGGACAGCAGGTAAATGAAAATAGAAGTATTATTACTAGCAGTGATGTCTACATCTAACTTATAATATCTAAATATCTCATAATAATGTATATTATGAAAGTAACTCATAATAGTTTACAACTAAGCCACTCGTGTAGGTGTTTCACATCTTTTTCTTCTGTTCACTGCGTCATGGACGCAACTCCCAACACGCTAGAGTTGTTACTTGAAGATCTTTTTCGGGCTGCCTTTCTTGATTCCAGATAAGGTGATTTCATGGCAGTTATCACTGGTGAGTGACTTCAAGCCAGTTCTCCCTGGTGAGTGGGTGTGTGACGACGGCGAGCACGTGTTGGAAAAGAGCACTGCAGTAGTAAAATTTAGCGACAAA
Organism: Schistocerca nitens; assembly: GCF_023898315.1. Classification (NCBI taxonomy): domain Eukaryota; kingdom Metazoa; phylum Arthropoda; class Insecta; order Orthoptera; family Acrididae; genus Schistocerca; species Schistocerca nitens. Next base: position 658,457,261 of record NC_064617.1, on the reverse strand, counting down.
GTTTTCGACACGAGTATATCCTCTGAAGCCTTGTTTCCGCTAAATATCTGGCCCGAACACTCGCCCACATCCAGCTGTCCCAAGAACTGAAGAGGAAGTAACCGGACGGCTTATTTGGCGATTTGAAGTTTTTATGAGCGATGTGTTTGTGAACTTATGTTTTAGTAGAGGTTTCGGCGGCCGGTACTGGAGACAGTTAGCCAACCCGCTTGTGGTGTCTTCCGGTTAACGCTATGTGAGTGATTAGTCCTCTCTCGGCAGCTCACATGTGACCAGTTAAGCCCTGTCCGCAATTCACATAATTAAGAGAGGGCTGCCTTCAGTTTACAAGTTCTATACACACCGGTTAGTCATGATGAGGGCTAATTTTATCAGCAACATTTCGTCTCCTAAATTCAGTTGGCTCAGCTTGGGATACTGATGAACGCCGTCGGTAAGTTCAGTGGATACTTCATCACCCTCGAGCTTACAAACTCAGATCACGAAGTGGAGTAATATTCTATACAGGGTTAGTCACCTAACGTTACCGCTGGATATATTTCGTAAACCACATCGAATACTGACGAATCGATTCCACAGACCGAACGTGAGGAGAGGGGCTAGTGTAATTAGTTAATACAAACCATAAAAAAATGCACGGAAGTATGTTTTTTAACACAAACCTACGTTTTTTTTAAAAGGAACCCCGTTAGTTTTGTTAGCACATGTGAACATATAAACAAATACGTAATCAGTGCCGTTTGTTGCATTGTAAAATGTTAATTACATCCGGAGATATTGTAACCCAAAATTGACGCTTGAGTACCACTCCTCCGCTGTTCGATCGTGTGTATCGGAGAGCACCGAATTACGTAGGGATCCAAAGGGAACGGTGATGGACCTTAGGTACAGAAGAGACTGGAACAGCACATTACGTCCACATGCTAACACCTTTTTATTGGTATTTTTCACTGACGTACATGTATATTACCATGAGGGGTGAGGTACACGTACACACGTGGTTTCCGTTTTCAATTACGGAGTGGAATAGAGTGTCAGGCCAATAGATGTTCAATGTGGTGGCCATCATTTGCTGCACACAATTGCAATCTCTGGCGTAATGAATGTCGTACACGCCGCAGTACATCTGGTGTAATGTCGCCGCAGGCTGCCACAATACGTTGTTTCATATCCTCAGGGGTTGTAGGCACATCACGGTACACATTCTCCTTTAACGTACCCCACAGAAAGAAGTCTAGAGGTGTAAGATCAGGAGAACGGGCTGACCAATTTATGCGTCATCCACGTCCTATGAAACGCCCGTCGAACGTGTACTTCACCCCTCATGGTAATGTACATGTGCGTCAGTGAAAAATATCAATAAAAATGTGTTAACATGTGGACGTAATGTGCTGTTCCAGTCTCTTCTGTACCTAAGGTCCATCACCGTTCCCTTTGGATCCCCACGTAATTCGGTGCTCTCCGATACACACGATCGAACAGCGGAGGAGTGGTTCTCAAGCGTCAACTTTAGGTTACAATATCTCCGGATGTAATTAACATTTTACAATGCAACAAACGGCACTGATTACGTATTTCTTTATATGTTCACATGTGCTAACAAAACTAACGGGGTTCCTTTTAAAAAAAACGTAGGTTTGTGTTAAAAAACATACTTCCGTGCATTTTTTTATGGTTTGTATTAACCAATTACACTAGCCCCTCTCCTCACGTTCGGTCTGTGGAACAGATTCGGCATTATTTAATGTGGTTTACGAAATATATCCACCGGTAATGTTAGGTGACTCACACTGTATGATAATGAAAAATAAATACCAATCAAATCGCCTTCAAGGTGTACTACCTCAATAGATAACTATTTAGACGAAACAACGATTAGCAAGCAACCTTGGATCATTTTCTAGATAAGACGGAACTCTGTCTTGCCAGGCCTTCAGTTTCCAAGTTTCTTCTGGGAACAGCACGGAATTTATAATTCCTCAGTAAAGTAGTCCCACTAGTTCGGTAGTAATCGCACGTAAACAACTAACAGATCTCATGTTGCTGAATCGCCTGTGGAGTTCTGCAGTTCTCATCCTGTTTTGCTACCAACGTTTCTGAAGGGCTTGAAAGTTCACTGCGGTCGACAACAATCGTGGTCGAGATAACGTTAGAGTCCCAGAAAAAAGAAACGTTCCAAACTCCATACTGTTAGGAAAGCATGCGATAACTGGAGGGCAAGGCACTAGTCTATATTATTACTCAGTTCTATGGACATAATGTACTTTACATTAAATAACTGCAACAGGAATGGGAATACGATTGTGAGACTGACGGCAAATTAAGAAAATAAATAGTGTGCACGAGAATAAATAGTGTGCAATGAAGTACCTATTTCGCTTCTCGACATGTCTGGAAACTTGCACAGCGATGAAAATTCACAAGGGAACAAACAGTTTCTGTCTGCTTCAACAGTAGAAAAAAAATTAGGGAAGATACGCCAAGCAAATTATTTTTGATGCAAATGATACTGAAAACTGGAAGTGAATTAAAGGGTCAGACACTTACACTAAGAATTAAATTTAAAAATTGTAATTTTTTTACAGTAGAAGATCTCGAATAAAAATGGCAGCTGCTGGTGTCTGGTGTAAGGAGCCATCTTCAGACTGCCAACGACCTTGCGAAAGAGGGCAGAAACTGCCACAAAAGAAGGAAGGCTCAGCAATGATCAACTTCATTAAGAACTAGAAGACAATACACATAAAGCGTGTCCACAGAAAATGTGACATTCTATTATCTCTCCATCGGCGAAAGATTCCCAGTTAATAGGCTATTCGGATCTTGAGGTAAGAAGTGACAAGGAAGGGGGATTGGGGGAGGCGAGGGGAAATAGATCAAGAAAAAAACTAAAGACTAATATTCTACGAATCAGGGATCAATCTAGATACAATGGTGATCAGTGAGATTAAATGGAATGAAGATAACGATATCTTCTAAGGCGAATATAATAGTAAGAGCAACAAAAATTGTGCAGTTGGAGCAGGATCCGTTACGAACAGGAAGTGTAGAACCACCGGTGAGATACTGCACAGAGTTCATTTATAGGATTATGCCAAGCATATCGACGTATCTCTTAACGAATCAAGCCATGTCATAATCGATTTCCTGAAGACTGTATCCAAGGACAAATTGTATTGTCTTGCTGGTGTTGTAACGCCGGACTTCATACTGGAAGTGACGGCCAAAAAGCAGTAATCAATTGCATTAACCTTGGAGATAAACAAGCTGTACGGTCACCTGCCAGCCATGTAGCGGTTTAAAACTAAAGGAAAGCTGTTTTTAAAACAGAGAGACTCTTTCACACAATAAAATGCACAACACTGCACCTGTGGATGGAAATAAACTATCACGTTAGTGACTGGACAACATCCACAGAAGAACTGCCTCAGGACCACGTCGAAGAATGGACGATCCGGAAGTTCTCAACAAACTGCGGACTGAAGTAGAGAGGACTGAAAAAGACTAGTAGGAACCTTCACGACAAAAAGACTCCGTTTGGATGTGCACACCTGCAGATTACTACACCTTCTTGCAGTGTGAGTTGTGTGCAAACACCTGCACTATGGAGAATCTACGCAAGGCTAATCTAAATGCACGGCACTTGGCATGCTATTGGTCCAAGGCCACAGTATCTAAAACAGGTATATATATATACACTCCTGGAAATGGAAAAAAGAAGACATTGACACCGGTGTGTCAGACCCACCATACTTGCTCCGGACACTGCGAGAGGGCTGTACAAGCAATGATCACACGCACGGCACAGCGGACACACCAGGAACCGCGGTGTTGGCCGTCGAATGGCGCTAGCTGCGCAGCATTTGTGCACCGCCGCCGTCAGTGTCAGCCAGTTTGCCGTGGCATACGGAGCTCCATCGCAGTCTTTAACACTGGTAGCATGCCGCGACAGCGTGGACGTGAACCGTATGTGCAGTTGACGGACTTTGAGCGAGGGCGTATAGTGGGCATGCGGGAGGCCGGGTGGACGTACCGCCGAATTGCTCAACACGTGGGGCGTGAGGTCTCCACAGTACATCGATGTTGTCGCCAGTGGTCGGCGGAAGGTGCACGTGCCCGTCGACCTGGGACCCGACCGCAGCGACGCACGGATGCACGCCAAGACCGTAGGATCCTACGCAGTGCCGTAGGGGACCGCACCGCCACTTCCCAGCAAATTAGGGACACTGTTGCTCCTGGGGTATCGGCGAGGACCATTCGCAACCGTCTCCATGAAGCTGGGCTACGGTCCCGCACACCGTTAGGCCGTCTTCCGCTCACGCCCCAACATCGTGCAGCCCGCCTCCAGTGGTGTCGCGACAGGCGTGAATGGAGGGACGAATGGAGACGTGTCGTCTTCAGCGATGAGAGTCGCTTCTGCCTTGGTGCCAATGATGGTCGTATGCGTGTTTGGCGCCGTGCAGGTGAGCGCCACAATCAGGACTGCATACGACCGAGGCACACAGGGCCAACACCCGGCATCATGGTGTGGGGAGCGATCTCCTACACTGGCCGTACACCACTGGTGATCGTCGAGGGGACACTGAATAGTGCACGGTACATCCAAACCGTCATCGAACCCATCGTTCTACCATTCCTAGACCGGCAAGGGAACTTGCTGTTCCAACAGGACAATGCACGTCCGCATGTATCCCGTGCCACCCAACGTGCTCTAGAAGGTGTAAGTCAACTACCCTGGCCAGCAAGATCTCCGGATCTGTCCCCCATTGAGCATGTTTGGGACTGGATGAAGCGTCGTCTCACGCGGTCTGCACGTCCGGCACGAACGCTGGTCCAACTGAGGCGCCAGGTGGAAATGGCATGGCAAGCCATTCCATAGGACTACATCCAGCATCTCTACGATCGTCTCCATGGGAGAATAGCAGCCTGCATTGCTGCGAAAGGTGGATATACACTGTACTAGTGCCGACATTGTGCATGCTCTGTTGCCTGTGTCTATGTGCCTGTGGTTCTGTCAGTGTGATCATGTGATGTATCTGACCCCAGGAATGTGTCAATAAAGTTTCCCCTTCCTGGGACAATGAATTCACGGTGTTCTTATTTCAATTTCCAGGAGTGTGTATATATATATATATATATATATATATATATATATATATATATATATATATATGCGAAAGGAAGAAATTCTGCTGCCATGGAAGCAAAGTAACGCGTAACGGATGAAGTAAATAGATTATAAGAAGGAGACTTGCACTGCTAAGAGGACCTCCCTCGTTTAAACATTTTGGAACAGTATGGTTACAATGTGGATGTCTCAGAAGGCCGCGCGCAGAATTGCGATTTGTGGAGCCTAGGTGCTTCGTTCCTATCGTATTTGAGATAGGAACATGAAGTGGAAAGTTTTTGATTTATCCCGGACAAGCAACGATTTGTATAGCCATTCTTCCTGTAGCTATGTTACAGTGTATTCAGCAAGGTTTGAACAACGAAACGGGGCTGGCACCCAGACAAATTGTGCGAATCGATTAATTCCTTCTGTAAAAGATTGTAATTGGGCTACAATTAATGCTCAACTAATGGCACCATTTTTATGTGCACCGTTCGAATTTTACATGCAAAAACAACACCCTCATTCTGATTTTAGTGCAAAAACAGTCACCCTTAATAACTCCGGATTAGAGCGAGACAGATGGTTCAGATTCGATCCACCGGTGTGTCGGAGCTTGGTCTAAGATGTGTTTTAATCGTCTGAAAAATTTTTATTTTGTTTGCATTTCTTGGGCAAAAATCAGGTTTTCTAGGAGGTTTTTTGACCGCGTCGCTTCTTTACTTGAAACTTGTACGAACCGCCTCAAACTTTGCATTTTTTGTATCCAACAATCTCAATCCCTTGTCGAGTCGACTTAAATATGGCACGTCAAACTCGTTCTTACGTGAATTACACGATTTAAAAGCGCGGGAACTGTTGAAAGCGAATCAAAGAAAATGCATTCTTACAATAAAACTGAAAACTGGCTTCCAAAAATCTAGCTTCATTCAGATTTAACGTGCATGAAACGCTCTCTTGTGAGTTTCTTTACGCCCGAAACTTTTATGTTTCAGACTTCTGTGAAACGGGTCAAACTTTGTAAGAAGGTAAACAAATATACCTAATTAATGGTAGTTCTATTGTTTTTCGGAAGCTTTATCCCCTGTCACGATATAAATAACGTGCTCGAAAGACATCAAAGAAACTTATACCAGCTCAGTTGTCCCCCGAGTCAACAAAAATCTACATCAGTTGACAAGCTATAGCGAATTAATGTCAAAATTATCGTAGAGTAAAAGTTGGGAACCAGAATGACTAAGGCTCGTATCGAAGCACAAATAGAGGCGAACATGGAAATCAAAACATCTTGACATATTCGCTCTTTTTTATGAGCTACGCCTACTTGTTTTTTCAGGATAAATTTCAGTTGTAAGTTGCACATAAATTTTATTATGGTTTACCGGTTTCGACAAATTAGTTTGTTACGTTCAGAAGCTTAATTCAGCAGTCAGTTAATATCTTCGTCATAGAAGGAAAATGCCATGGTATGTTCGGAAATTTACATATAGTATGTGAGTATTGTAAACACTGTTTGACAATTTACAATAACTGAATCACAACAGACACATAGATCTGATTCAGTTCCTGTAAATTGTCAAACAGTATTTAAAATAATCACATACAATATCCAAATTTATGAACGTACCATGGCATTATCCTTTTATGAAGGAGACATTGACTGTCTGCTAAAAAAAGCTTCTGAAGATAACAAATTAATTTGTCGAAACCGGTAAAGTACAATAAAATTTATTTGTAACTGATGAGTGAGATTGCTTCTGAAAAAATTATACTATAGTTGCTGAAAATCACAGCCATGAATAACGTAATAATGCTGTTTCCTCAGTTCAGTGATCTCAGTTATAGCCATTCCCTGTTACATGTACGGTTAGGGGTGTTAGAGCAAGTAGAAACAAAAGTATGTGCTTCTAGAGCTTGGGATGCATCTATAATAAGAAATATCCGAGAGTGGGGCTGCCTCTACAATAGGAAGTAACCCGGAGTGGGGATGACAGCATCCTAAACTTTATTCACACGTTGTGTCATATTGTACGACTTGACAAATGCCGCTTTGGATGACATGTTGGCACGTGTCGTATTATACGACATGGCATCATGTATCACGTTACTTTACCTGTCATGATGGAGTATGTTATATGAAGTGCGTGCTAATATTAACAAGTAAAAATGCATGAATATGTCGAGACGTTTATATTTAAATGTCTCTGAAGCTGTCAGATAAGTCGAAAAGCTAGTTCCCTTCATTTGCATCCCTAAATCCGCCCAGAACATATTCACTTTTTTCTGTGCTACGGTAGGAGCATTGTTCATTCTGGTCAGACAAATACCACAGTTTGGAGAACAAATTCCGATAATACACGTTTGCAGCACAGCACTGCATCGACATGAATCACGCACTTTCCATTACGAAGAGCGTCGAAGCCTGGGAAACGTGATGTGACTAAATAATGTTGTAAATTAAGGTTACTCATAAGAAATGCGGAGGTCCGCCGAAGGTTGAACTAGAAAAGGAATGTTTCCTGAAAGTTTGTTTGGCCATGTAATTTTGTTACACCCTGTATGTCTGAAACACTGAGAGTAAGGGACAGGATGATAGGACACATTTTAAGGCATGAGATAACAGCTTCCATGATAGTAGAGGGAGTAGTTGATGCCAGAAACTGTAGGGGAAGAAAGAAATTGGAGTGCGTCCCACAAATTACTTTGGACTTTAGCTTTAAGTGTTAGTGACAGCTGAGGAGGTTGTGGCCGCTGCAGTAAGTCAGAAGACCGAACTGATATCAGCTTTTGTCATGAATGCTGAAACCTCTATTCCTTGTCCAGCTCACATTTTTAATCGTTCGCGACTTTTAATTACACTGCATATTGCAGTAATCGGAAAACTTCATGATTTGTAAATATATTTGCACTAAGGTCTGTGGCGGTGCGTAATGGAGAAAAAGGATGTCCAAAACTGAATGAAGCCGTAGGAGACTAGCCGGCCGGAGTGACCGTGCGGTTCTAGGCGCTACAGTCTGGAGCCGAGCGACCGCTACGGTCGCAGGTTCGAATCCTGCCTCGGGCATGGATGTCTTTGATGTCCTTAGGTTAGTTAGGTTTACTTAGTTCTAAGCTCTAGGCGACTGATGACCTCAGAAGTTAAGTCACATAGTGCTCAGAGCCATTTGAACCATTTGAACCGTAGGAGACTGGACATGTAGTTGCTACATTCTTCCGTTGACGTAACAGCATATAATTTGGTCTAGCTTCACATCGTTCACATTATTCTTTGCATGAGTAAATGAACTATCAAAACAATAAAATGGTTCCACCTGGTAATTGTGCACTTATACCAAGTATTGATTACTGGTGTAAAAATTTCCAGAGCTGACTTGTAAAGGTTAAAGCTGAAATTCAGAACGTAGCACAACGTGAAAATGTTATTCACAGCGTAAAAATATTATTTTAAAATACTTCTGAAGTAAAATTTCAAAATCAGTAAACTTATGAGACAGAGACGAGGAAAATCCAAGTGCACATAGACACGTATCGTTTGTGGGTCGCGGGAAAATTTAAGTGATGTTCTATTTAAAATTACCATTAGAGTGTTATCATAGTAAAGCTATAAAGATCAGAAGTTGGTGGAAAACCAGTGAACAAAATATTCCAGGTAAGATATATTATTGCAGACGAGTTGATCATATGGACTACTCCAAAGTTTATTTATTTATTTTTATGCCGGCAGTTAGCATGTAACATAATCGACGTGTATCTTGAGTTCTTTGTTTCCTACAGAAATTTCGTTACCTTCTCAGTCCCCTACAATATATCTCCCCACCACTGTTATCTTCAACTTCTATAGACTGTCTGAGAACGTATTTGTAACTTTCACCGTGTTAAATTTTAGGCATCTCTGTAGGTTTGTCGCACTTCTCCTCTTGAACGGTAACATGTGTCAGAATGTTGCCACCACATTATGGGTTATAGAGCTGGCGGCTTGTCAGCTGCATAGCATTGCGTCAGAAAAGCTTACTGTCCCCGGCAGCAGGTATTGGAAGGATTGAGGTGAGATGATGACCCATCACGCTCGGCGAGCATGCTCGGTCACTGCGATGCGGGCCACGAGACGACGGAACGACGCCGTTTCGGACAGTGAGTTCCGCCACGAACAGCAGACTGGGGACGGAAATTGCCCTGGCAGGAAATTGCGCCTGCGAGGGATGGCCATTTGCGAACGCAGGGGGCGTGGCAACGACGTAATTGAAGCGTGAAACGTGATCCACAGCGCATCACTCTCGCAAAGTAGGGCGTGACAGATGGCACAGCGGTACGACGGCAGAGAGATCTTTTTGACGGTAGTGTGCGGACCGCAGCCGCCTAGGGAGGAGACGTGGTGGGGTACGAAGACGGCACAGGAGAGAGGAAAAAAGAGAAGAGGGAGGGGTTGCGTTGCCAAAGAGCCGGCGCAGTCGGACAGATGGCTCTCGGAAGCAGACACATCCACTTCACCATCGAACTTCAAGAACAAATGCCGCTTTCAACAGTGGCAATGCAAGACGCTGGGTATGGAACATCAGTGCTGTAATAGATGTTGCGCGGTTCTGTTTCACTAACTAAAATGACTGACAGTTATCTTCAGTGACAAAGATGTCGACAAGAATTGCACTGCTTCTAGCGGTAGTTATTTTTAGAGCCCACTCGTTACCACCGGCAATCGTAACATCTGCAACGCCAGTGGCAAGAAACGTAACTCTGAATAGACACTTAAATGAGAGTCAGCCTAATGAAAGCTCGACTGCTTCGGTGCGCATACAAACAGCTGACGCAGATGATGGCGCTGAACGGTTAAATGCAAAGTTTACAGAGAGAAGCGCAAGCAACGACGACTTGGAGGAAGGTGACAGATGGTGTTTGCAGGAGGCGCACAACGCAACTAGCGGTTGCCGGCACGCAGGAGTAGCAGAGGCCGCGTCTACAAACAACTCGAGGCTCTCGGCGGGCGACGCCCCAAGACGGAGAAGAGCTGGTTGCAACTTGAGAAGAGCAAGCGGTGAGGGTGGCGAAACAGCTCTCGCCATCGACAAAGGTACTTTCCTCTAAAACAACCGTGCTTCTACAAATAATTCATATTCTTTTATGAATTAGCTGCTATTCACTCGGATCTAACCCGTCGTCTCTCGTTCATTTCAATCTCTCTCTCTTCCTGCTATTCGTCTTCTCTCTGTATCTGACACACACACACACACACACACACACACACACACATACATACATACACACGAGCACGCGCGCGCGCACATCCACACACGAAGAAAAGAAACACTCACACGCAGCTACTCCTTGAAAAGAAAGAGAAATGACTCTGAGAGAAATGATGACGGAGAGACAGAGAGGTCGCCTTTTCTTTTTTTGTAATGTTATTACAAGTGAAAAATGAAATTACGAATCTGTTTTATATTTCCAGTTTCATTCTTGATGTAACCACTGCTCTTGCATTTCAGTTGGACGTGAAGAATACGATCTCCGTCATTTCTTACGTAGTGTTCACGTCATGCTTCAGGAGAGTTTTAAATATATTTCTCTCGAAATCATGTTTTGCTATATTAATACGTATTTAAGTACTTGTTTCTTTGTGTGATAGTTCAGTATGTCGCTCTTGCAGTCTGCCATACAGAAAACAGATTTTGTTTAGCTCTCCATGCTAGACTGTTCTGTGCAACTACTGCAGTCGATAACCATTTTAAGTTACTGAAGTCAAAACATGTTTTACCCCGATGTGCAAACTGACTATTTGTCGTTGGCGCAAGGTGCAATATATACCTTCTTTTAGTCGAACTGTGCCACAATTTTTTCTGTTTCCTAATTATCCCCAATATCTGTTCTTTAGGTATACGTTATGGAAACTGTAGCGTTCTCTAGTAGCACCAAATTTCAAAAGCCCCCGTTTTCTTGTTGTTAACTGTTTATCGTTCAGATTTTGTTTCCGTGCGAGGCCTTATTCCAGAAAAATTCCTACAGAAAAAGAGTTCCTGACATGCAAATTTATTAACAGATTTCTCTTTTTTAATTTAGTGTATTCAAGACGAATTGAAAATAATAAAATTGTATACAACATGTGAAGGACCTGTCTTCTGGAAGAAGTAACTGATCTGGATTCTCGTGCGCTACTGCCAATTGCTCAGGTCAATTGCCATAGACCTCATCTTATTGAAACGATGTACAGTCTTATTGCGCACACAACTACAGAATTACAGAATCAAGCACTAGCGCTAGGGGATTGAGGGGTGTTTAAATTGTTCTCGTTCCTCCGCACGCTAAAAATTGCCTCCAATATCTATACATATTCATCGATGACATATAATTCCGATAAACGTGCTTCTGCATAAAAGTTTTGCGTAATGCTGCTTGGGTTTTGAGCAGTGCTCAAATTATAATGTCTTCCAATTTTATATCCCTGGGATCAGTGAGGTACTAAGAGCGGTAAAAGTGACAAGCTTTTTTTCCAGACTTCCGAACATTCTCGTGACCGAAGATCGTTTTTGACCTCGTTAACGACGCTATTCGCTTAAATATTTGTCTAAATTTCGTGTAGTTTACAGATCGCCATTGTGTCCATGTGCAGTTTGTGCACTCTTCTCAAATAATGTCTCTGAGTTTCCTACGTGCATTTCTAAGAGTATATGTTTTAAATATTTCTCAGATCCACTGCAGACAATCCTGAGTCAACAACCCATTAATGTAAGCCATTACCAGACCTAATGGTTCACATGGTTGTCTGCACATTTTCAGACACAATATACTTAACAGTCCTGTTGTAGATCTCAGAAGACAATAACGAGAACCTGTATTCATGTGACATGGTTTCTTCTGATCTACAGTATGTCCAAGAAATGTTGTGACAAACTTAGAGGGATTGTAACAGAGTGTCCTGAGAAAAAATCGAGGACTGGAACCCATGTCCGGAAACGTCAACCAACGACGCTACAGAGCATTGAAGTCATGGGCACCGGCGCTAGCCTCTAGGCCCCCACTTTCTCAGTAAACGTGACTTTGTACGCTGACGGACCGTACGCACAACGTCGCACAATGTTGGTCGCGAACGATTGCCACGATCGTCTGGAGAGTAGATGGAGCTAGCTGCCGCCTAGAAATGCCTTGTCTCCTATGAATGCGATGCTCTGTTGCCTCGATGGATAACGGTTTCGGAAAGATGTTTTATTGCACAGTTTTTTTTTTCTTATCGAACCCTCTAGAATCTCCATCGTTTTCACCACAAAGCGCTGTCGTTCTGTGTCAAGCTGGCAAAGTTGAAACGTGCATAGAGTTAAGTGCAACATTCCTCCCCATTGTGCCCGCATCTCGTGGTCGTGCGGTAGCGTTCTCGCTTCCCACGCCCGGGTTCCCGGGTTCGATTCCCGGCGGGGTCAGGGATTTTCTCTGCCTCGTGATGGCTGGGTGTAGTGTGATGTCCTTAGGTTAGTTAGGTTTAAGTAGTTCTAGGGGACTGATGACCATAGATGTTAAGTCCCATAGTGCTCAGAGCCATTTTAGCCTCCCCATTGCCTTTGTGTTCGAAGGGTAGTCATAAAGTTTAGATTATTACCCAGAAAAAAATCAAGCTGTGACGATGAATCTTGATTATGGAGTTAAGTCTTCCAAACATATTCAGCTTTCGATGCGAGATGTACGCAACGGTGGATGACTTGCGGGAGACGTTGGTTGTAGAAGTCCGCATTTTTGCTGTTCGGAAAACGTTCCACGTCGAAAATCAGTCTAGATACTTTTTCTATATCCATACGTTTAGCAGGAGGTCTCTGGGACGACGGCTGTTTGCTATCGTGGCAAATAAAAACGCCTACAGCCGTCCTTACGATTTTATTTCATTTTATCGCTACCAGTTTCAACGCTTCAGTGCTTCATCTTCAGACTGTTTTTGATGCGGTACAGGTTGATATGATCCCCATGCATAACACATCAGTTTCCAGTATTATTGGATACGCAGATAATGCGTCAGCACCAACTGGAAACCCATGTCCAAAACCGTCGTCGACCGAAGCAACAAAGCATCGAATCCATGGGAGCCACGGCCCGTCTATGCAGCAGCTAGCTCCATCTTCTCCACTGATGATTGTCCCAATCAGTCTCGATCACTGAATAATAAACAACGTTGCAAGATGTTCCGCCTACGGTCCATCAGCGAACAAAGTCACGTTTGCTGCTGAAGGGGTGGCGCAGTGACAGGTGCTGGCGCCTACTTCGACGATCCGTGGCGTCGCTGGATGACGTTTCCGAAAACAGGTTTCTAGGCTCGGTTTTTTCCTCAAGACACGCCTTACAACCACTCGAAGTTTTTCGTAACATCTCTGGGACATCCGACATACAGCCATTCTCATTACTTGTGTGTTCTCGAGTCAGTTGGCAGTTGATGGTTGGAGTGATGACACATTATATGCGTATCCAGTAATGCTGGCAACTGATGTGTTATGCTTAGGAATCATATCAACCTGTACCGCATCAAAAACAGCCTGACGATGACGCACTGAAGCGTTAAAACCGGTAGCGATAAAATGAAATAAAATCGTAAGGACGGCTGTAGGCGTTTTTATTTGTCACGACAGTCTATAAATGGTTGGCATCCAATGGTTTCTTACAGCGGCGCTCATTCTTGACAGTCTCCCGCAACCCGGTCAGCGGATTTGGGTAGCATCCACTTACGAGCATAATATGAGTCTTAAACATTTCTCAGCATCACCTTACCCGATGATGAATGAGTCGTCGCCATTTTCGGTGTTGGTAAATCCACGTCTTCCACTGCCTTGTTTACTACTTTGCCTCGGGCTGATAACAGAACATCCAGCATTCACGAATGGTAAATAGCATCGTAAGCACGTCATTTGGTATGAAACTCCATCGTTTCCGCTGTTGCCTCAAACTGGTGAGTTTTTTTAATGGGTGTGAGGAGTCGTGGAACCCAAGGGAGGCGACTTCCGTGAAAATGTTGTGAAAGATGAAAACTGATCCATCACTGGTTTTAACTTTTTTCCACTATCAAATGGTTCAAATGGCTCTGAGCACTATGCGACTTAACTTCTGAGGTCGTAAGTCGCCTAGAACTTTAAACTAATTAAACCTAACCAACCTAAAGACATCACACACATCCATGCCCGAGGCAGGATTCGAACCTGCGACCGTAGCGGTCGCTCGGTTCCAGACTGTAGCGTCTAGAACCGCACGGCCATTTTCCACTATCGCCTCGAATGTGATACGCCGATCTTCGAGCACCAGCTCTCCACGTCTCCTGTTAAACCCATTCTGCATCGATTGTCTGCCACTTTTCTGTCATTTTTACTTTTTTGGTGATACTGGGAGCGTCTCGCTGGTGTAATATGATGCCGCATTGTTGTCTTACACTTCTACCTATCAACATGTATTGTTGTGACATTGTTCCTCTTTAAGTGCAGCACGACGTTTTATTAGTGAGCTTCGCCATTTTGTTTTGGCTCCTCTAGCAGCTTGCTGTCGGTGCATACCAGGACTGCAGACATGTATCTACAACCAGACGAAAAGTAATAAGGTAGTTATGTCTTCTAGCTGTGACAACAAAAACTTCATGACATACTCTCATACTTGTTGCGTGCTTCCTGTAGTAGCTTTTAAAGTCATATAAGTATTATTAATAAAGAAATTATGCAAGTGCTACATTTTTTTTATTGGGTTGACTTGTTGCATTACTTTTTACATCTACAGTTTTTTTGTCTTTACATCTGGAGCATCATCTGCCTACTAAAACTCACTATTAACCCTACTACGGTGTTTATTTTACACATACACTTCCGATGTTCGTATAAAAAAAAAGACCAGTTTTTTCTGTTTCCTGTAGGTATACTTTCACACATTTGTGTACTGAAATTATAAATCAGGTTATAATTTCGATAGTATTACTCATACAAACTACATAATGGAAGAGTATAGCAATACAATAATCGAATATTATAAATACGTGTGTGTTAATTTTACAACATTATGGCTAATTTGTACTAACAGTTTTTACATCTGTATGTAAGATGGTTTTTGCAATTGAATTTTTTACATTTAACACATTTAACTGAACTTTTTTATCATATTCTCCAATAGATGACATCTGCCTCCCTTCTTACTGCTAGCATAATCTTCATATCCTCATCAATTAGCTGCTCGCCATGAGTTTCTGGAAGCAATCTTCTTCGTTATGGGGTATTGCTTTTCAGTGGAGGTAGACTGCATTGTACAGCACATAAGAGTTATATGTCGATATGTTGGTAATATCTGAAGACACAAAAATAGGCTATTTGTCTGTATTTCTCATTACTGTATAAATGAACATCACGATGTCTAGTGATTCACAGCTCTGTTGTATTCTAAAAGAATTTGAGATTTTCTGTTGGTGCGGTCACGTACTTTTGCACCGTTGTGCAGAGTTATTTGCACAGAGACACTTATGTTTTTCTTTTGGATGTATGATACAAGCGTTGTGTCTTTTATGAAAGCAAATGTTGATGTGTAATTGCGAATCCCCCTGGTCTGAAATAGGCTCGGTGGGATGGAAGGCATGTTTTTCACAGTTGCAGTCATTGTAACATTTCTCTTCATCAGCATTTGTTCTGGCTCCTAGAAGGTGCAAAATTTGTAGCAGGTAGTACTATACCCTTTCAAACCATAATACAAGTCAGTTACAACCCTTACACCTTAGTTCTCCTCAGGGGCACAACCTGACTGGTCGTCTTCCAGTATATGGCTGAATATTCCGTACGTAACTTGTTTCAGTGTCTCAAAGTAACCAAACTTGATGCCACACATCGCGGTTTACTAGCCGTGTGTATAGGCGGAAATGGCAGTTTGCCCTGAATACGACTAGTTTGTCTCTTGCAACAAACACATTGGGACGGTATAATTTACGTAATGTCTTTAAACATTTGTGTCACAAATTCCTTACGGGTGCAAACTGACCTCGTTCATGTCTTTGTAGTCTTGTCTCCCAGTCATCAAATCCAATAAACCTTGATATCTCTTGTAGCGTTGCTGGTGACAGTATAGCTCTGAAAACTGATCGACCTTTGTATTCATCCAGTAAACTTTCATTATGTGACTTATAAACTTCTGCTATTAACAGCAGACCTGTGTAAGCATCTAGGTCAAGAACAACACATTCTTTCCCTTACGTCCATATACACGCATTCGTTCAATATTGGAATGGGTGAGTATAATGTTTTCAATTGATAGGGGAAGGAACAATTTGGAAACTGAATATTCGTCTACAATACGCGATGTGCCACACCTTGTTGGTTCTGAAGTCAGGTGAACAATATTACATTCTGCATGCCGTTCCAGCTGAGGTAAGGGCTCTGTCTTTCGTTGAATCGATTTATCCTTTGACGTCTTATTGCACTGCTTACCATTTTCTGTTCTGGTGTATCATCTGCGCCTTATAGTGAAGATGAAAAGCTGCATTCAGAAACATTATCTTCATCCTCCGAAACTACTTTATCGCAATCGGATATGTTCATCACTATGTCTGCTATTTCGTCATCTTTCGAACAGACCATTATCTTGAGAAAAATACAAAATACGTGAAGTGTAAAGGCAGAAACCTAGAGACCTGAGTAGAAATGAACGACTTTACAAACTAATTTAATTACGAAAAAAAAAAATCGCACTCCGCATTCCCTCATTTGGCAACGGCCTTGTCGCAGTGGGTACACCGGTTCCCGTGAGATCACCGAAGTTAAGCGCTGTCGGGCGTGAACCGGCACTTGAATGGGTGACCATCCAGCCGCCATGCGCTGTTGCCATTTTTCGGGGTGCACTCAGCCTCGTGATGCCAATTGAGGAGCTACTCGACCGAATAGTAGCGGCTCCGGTCAAAGAAAACCATCATAACGACCGGGAGCGCGGTGAGCTGACCACACGCCTCTCCTATCCACGTCCTCAACTGAGGATGACACGGCGGTCGGATGGTCCCGATGGGCCACTTGTGGTCTGAAGATGGAGTGCCTTATTCCTTCATTTGACAGACATTCCATTGTTAACGACTTCACTTCTTAATACCCACCTTACTGCAGCCATACACATTCCATTGCTGGCGAATTAAATATTGGCAGAATTTGCTGTTATAGTGAGGGTTAAACACATAGGGTCCAAAAAGACGCCAGCACCTTGAGAAGTACTATCTCTGTGGATGTGAAACTAAAACTCCAAAATAATTATTTTCCTTCAGAATACACTTCACTAAGGGTCAAACGAAATCAATGACGGCCATTTATCGAAACCAGATAATTTCAGAATTATAGATCATCAAAAATCCTTGTGGGTCAAAATAGGCCTGAACACCTTACGAGAGTTAGTCAAAAGTGTCCGGGCACCTATCAGTGGACTTTAACAATCGGTGAATGTGTGTGCTTCTTTCGCCTTTATGACGCCTTGAACTATGCTGGGGACAATTTCAATGAAGTTCCTGATTGTCTGTGGCGGGATGGCAGCCCGTTCTTCCCAAACGAGAGAAGATTGCGAGTAATGTTGGACGTTCAGGTCTGAAGCAATGTTGAGGTTCTATCTCATTCCGAAAATATTTCTTTTAGTTCATTCGAGTCTCTGGGCAGGTGCGTCCACTTCAGGAATATTATTGTCCACAAACCATTGCAACACGTATGCTGCTGTATATCAGGGTGCATTATCATGCTGATGCAATCATCGACTACATACTGTTCCTCTACTGTATGTAGAGAAAGGTGTTAATTCTTTCTGCAGTTAGAGTATTCTTAAGCGGAGTGTCAGGGGACCATACCATAATCACGGAAAACATCACTACACCATATCACCACCACCTCTGTACTTCACTGCTGACACTACCCATGATGGCAGGGAACGTTCTCTAGGCCTAATCACGGAAAACACCACTACACCATATCGCCACCACCTCTGTACTTAACTGCTGACTCTACCCATGATGGCACGGAACGTTCATTAGGCATTTCCCGACCCTTCATAAGATTCTCGTAGGGTATACCATGATTCATCGCTCCAAAACACTCGTTTCTAGTCATTCACTGTCTACTGGCGTCGCTGTTCACACGATCTCGGTTCCCGGGTTCGATTCCCGGCGGGGTAAGGGATTTTCTCTGCCTCGTGATGGCTGGGTGTTGTGTGATGTCCTTAGGTTAGTTAGGTTTAAGTAGTTCTAAGTTCTAGGGGACTGATGACCATAGATGTTAAGTCCCATAGTGCTCAGAGCCATTTGACCCATTTGAACCACACGATCTCGTGCATCGCTATAGAAATGTGTGGCTTATGCTGCTTGACTGCTGTATCCCACACTATCTAACTCCCTATGCACAGCCACTGTGCTAGCTGGACTGTTGGTGGCACTTCGGAACTCACGAATGATTCCTGCTGCCGATTTCATGCGAATTTTTACAACCATCGAGCTGTGCTATGGGCTGTGTCCATCAGTTCACCAGGGCTGTCTGGCCTTGATTTGCCTGTGGTTTTTTCTTCGAGTTTCCAATTCACTATCACATTATCAACAATCGAATTGAGCAGTTTTAGAAGTTTTGAAATGTTCCCGATGGATTTGATACTCAGGTGACGTCCAATCACTAGTTCACGTTCGAAGTCAATGAGCTCCCATGACCGCCCCAGGCTGCTGTTAGCGCTTCTCTGCTGATAGAACAGTACTCCCCGCCTCCTTTTGTATAGACGAGTCCGCTTCTTATGACGTCTAGTGGTCGATTCTGCATTACATAAGGGTATCCGGATACTTTCTAAGAGATATTGTACACGTGCACTTTTACAAAACTTGTTTCTGATGCAAAGTGTACGAGTGTATACAATTTGTTTATTGCTATATTAAGTTATCTTTAAGATCTCATTGCCTTTTGACAGAGTGCGATGATGATTAATAGTGAACAGATGAGATGAGTGACAGAATAAAATAAAAATGAAAATAATGTAATGACATATCGGAGATATCACACGAATCTTTCAGGTTGTCGTTAGGATTGTATACTAGTTCCTAGACAACGGCAGTTCTTAAAGACGTGGAGCTTTAGGTCACGGTGGTACTCCAGACCAAGTCCCCGTTTCATTCTAGTTTCATATACTACGGGAGTGTCGAGAGCCACTATGTGCCCGAGCCTTTCTCAGTTACACAGCAGCTGTTACCCCACAGCAGCTTGACTACCTGTTGGCTGGCTTAAGCATTCTAGATCCACTCTCGCTTTGCTGCACTTAGCTGGTCTCTTAGTGTCAGGAACTGGGTTCTGTCCACAGGTCGCGGCCTCGTCGGCCACGCGCGCGGAAAGCTGAAGAAGAAAAAGAAGCTGAAGAAGTTCGTGATCCCGCTGCTGATCGCCTACAAGCTCAAGTTCTTCGCGCTGGTGCCGCTACTCATCAGCGGCCTCGTGCTGCTGGTCGGCGCCACGGGGGCGGCCGGCTTCTTCTTCGCGCTGTTTGCCGCCACCATCAGCATCAAGAGCCACAGCAAGTGGTAGCAGGGCCGCCGAGGCAGTCCAGTACACTAAGCAGGGATACATAATTCCTCGTCAACAAGAAACAGACGCCTATAGGTTAACTGAGTGGATTCTGACCCTAAAAAAAAGGAAACATCCACTAACGTATGTTTTCAGGTTCATAATTTAATTTTTGTTCCAAAAGTGGATATTCAACTCGCCTAGATACCTTGGTGACATGGCAGAGTCTTCTCAGAAACCAAACCTATATTCTGTTATAGGACAGAGTGACTTTGGAACAAAATTGCTCTCTTAGCCTGTCAAACGAGTTTACCATTTAAAGTAATAACACTCTGCAAAGTGCAATAAGTAACTGTAGTGTTACTGACGAACTGTATCCACCGAGACTCGATCCCAGTGGATTACGCAGGCGTCCGAAGACTTTCCTGATGTTTTTAGTGAGTTCGGCATTAAGAATGTATCGAAAACCGATAAGGTCTAGGAGCCAATGCTATGAATTTAGTGTCTGTGTCTACCGTAGAACTTGTTGGACTACCAGCAAAGCCTTATGAACTTCTTGTTCATGGTGAAATATTTATACTTCCCTTCGTTATGAGGGCTGTTTGATGTACATATTGTACTTTGTCAAATAAATCGAATCGTACTGGTGTTGTCTTTGCCTTTAACCTAGTAACATGCTCTACTTTTTCTATATCACTGTCACGACACCTAAACTGCAGTAAGTAACGACGAAAATTAGCTGCAAATTTTTCTAATGATTCCTGGTTGTCGTTAGACTGTTAGACTATTTAGAAATATTTTGTAAATCCCAAATCCTTTATTTTAACATTACATTTACATAAACGTGTAATTTGCGTGAAATACGACTATTTGAAAGAGTACAATGCCCTAAGGCTCTTCAAATCCGCTTGAGAATGGTTTGTAGTAGAATAAATTGGATTTCGCAGCCTATACAGTCGTGAAAACTTTTTCTTTTCAATCAACAATATTTTGAAGCTACCATAATACTTGTGTATTTATTGACAACCACTTCGCTCCCCACAGATATTAACATGGGCGCGAGAACAATGCCACTGGATGCTCTAAATATGGACTGATGAGTTGTGTTACGTACTACTGCCGGTTGACATGGTATGGGTTTGTCAAAAGCTACGTGAGTCTATGCATCCCGCACGCAAACGTGGCATGATTCAGGAGGTTGAAGGCGGTGTTCTCGTGGAACCAATATTTAAACCCGATGGAATGAATGAGTCTTCTTTGTACGTCTGCCATCGTCTTGTGCTGATGAAATAAAAGGAAACCTGCTGGCCGATAAGATGCAACAGTTTGTTCGCTTACAACAGCACGCAAACGAACAATAATTTCAGCGTACTTGCACTGATCCATCACTCCCGTGTTGTGTCAGATGTTTCGACAAACTCTCGACTGATACAACGTCGCTTGTACTGCAAACATTTGGCAAGATATGGAGCGAGATGAGGCCGCTGTGGTAAGAGCAACCCATGACTGTTCCATATGGCAAAAGATATTACGCTTATGACGATAGCATTCCAACGTTCTCTTTGCCTCATCGAGTCCATGTCAACAGATATTAGCGCCTTCTTCAGGGAGAAAGTATGCGCCATTTGGTACAAGGATGTTACCCCAAATTTATTCTGTAACACAGTGATCAGTTAAACTACTCGGGCACAAGGCTACCAGTTCCGAATATGGGCGAATAGAAATGGGGGAACGTATAAAATTCACTAACGAAAATGATAATGACAACTCACTCAACTACTGCAGTAATTTTTGCATCTAATTATTAATGAACAAAGGATTAAAATGACTGCTTATCTATAACAGAAATAAATATTTACATTGGATAAATGATATAGTTGCTTGAAATGATATCACATAATTTTGAAGACATGCAGTCGCCGATCCATTTGACAAACTTCAGTGGAAAATCAGACTATTACAACAGAGGCGAAAGTGGTCTACAATTGCACGTACTATCTTCCCTCCGGTTACTTAATATAGAATACTAGGATCGCCTTGTTCGATAATTTACAACACACTCTTCATAATCTGAAACGTATTGTGATTTATGTAACTTTTAAATGACACTGAACACGACAAAAGACGTCGCAGCACAGTAAAAAATATCTTCAAAAATCTATTTTTAGATGAATTAGTCTGAACAGATAAATAACACTATCAAAGTAATGAAGCCCACTTTTTTGAAATACTGCACATCAAGCGATCTAAACACAAGAATATAGAAGCAAAATCAAATGTATTGCGATGTACGCGTAGAGCCTGCATTCAAAATAAATTGAGCGATTACTTTAACAAATTACTACTAGGATGAAGGCTATGCAAACTGTCTGTCAGTTAATTTAAATTTAATTATGAATTTTACTAAGGATCAAAATGTTATCCTATTAAATTTCGTTTCTCTTTTATGATACTAAGTTATGCAAATGGGAATCTTGGAATTAGAAACCTATTCCACATAATTATGAAACTGGTCAATAATGTACTCTCCCACACACGATATACTTTGATAGAATAACATTACATTATAGGAAAATACATGTTCTCATGTGAGTTACCTGGGTTTGTTACCCAAAAAGCTGGCCCCGTTCCAATGGTATGGTGCTAAGAAGAAGAGTGCCTCATGACACTGTCAGCGTCAAGGATCGAATTCTTGTATATTCGCCATGACCAGTTGAGGTGGTCTTTCTCGTTTCTCATTCCTAGTACCGAGCCCATATACTCTCTAAATCCTGTCTCTTAATTGTTCCCCTACTACCGTGTTCCAATCCCCCATGAATATTAAATTTTCATCTCTCTTTATGTGCTGAATTACACGTTCAGTTTCCTCTGATATTTAAACTCTTCACCTTCTTCTTGTGACGACGGCATGTCCTCTATAATTCATTTTCTGTCGATTTTTATGAGATAAAGAAAATGTTCAAACTAACTCACTCTCTTTACAACCTCCCTATCCATAACTAATCTTACTACAGTTGTACAATTTTCTGCTGTCATAGATATTGCCCTTTATTCATGTGGCCAGAAATCCTTCTCTTCTTTCCAGTTCACTTCACTGTATGTAGACTATGTTATATATGTGTATACCGCATATAGCCGGAGCATTTCCGTTATCAGATTTTCTGGTTTCTCTACCACAACAAGACCTCTGGCATTTCCGGCTCTCATTAGAAGAGCGTTAACCTTTCGTTGGTTTGTCAATATTTGTCGTTGCCATATGCAGAGTGATCCTTATGCTCTGAAATTTTCGGCCGCCATTCCTAGCTGGGATCGAACGCGAAACCCAGGACGTTTCGATTATTCGTCAAAGACGCTACTTCCAGACCACAACATACATTAAAAACATAGGAAACATGTATTCTGGTCTTTTATAAACGTGCCTTTTGAATTTGTGTATGTGGCTTATTTACTTTCTTCGAAAAGGCGTGTACAGATATAACTGAAGATAGTGTGTTGGCCAACATAATACATTGCTTTCTCCGTAGATAAAAATCTACAGACCTCTTGGTTCGGGGGAACTTCTACCCCAGTTCAAATATCACACGCAGGCATAGCCGTTTGTTAGACTTTCCTATAGCGAACTCAGCAATTTATACCACGAATCTGGCCTAATACCCTTCGATTATCACTAGCGCATTACACATACGTACTACAACGGTTGTACAATTACAGCAAGACATTATGGAATCATGAGTAGTTGGGCTATATTACTTCACAGGATCCTTGAATGCATATGTCACTTATTTCTTCAACATTTTACCTATATTAGCTAACATCGAATGCGTACATAATTCATTTAATCAAGATTCTACATTAACCTGCCCTGTCTCAATTGAATTATTTTTCTTTGTAATGACTTACAGCGGTGTGATCTTCATTTCGAAGACTGGTTTGATGCACCTCTCCACACTAATCTCGTCTATGAAAGTATCTTCCCTGGATTACTAGTACAATCCACAATTCACAAATATTTCTGAGACGCTTTATGTTGCTATAGCCAGTCTGCATTTTATGTCCTCTCTAGCTTTATCATCATTTATTTCGCTGTACAAAATGGAAAATTTATTTATTACTTTTAGTATGTCATTTGCTATTCTAATTCCCTTAGCGTCGCTTGATTTAATTAGACTGCGTTCCATTACCCTTCTTTTACTTTTGAAAATGTTCATCTTATAATCTCAAATCGTGACACTATCGATTTCAACTGCTCTAACATACCTGAAGGTGGCAGGGGTAAAATACAGGGAGCGAAAGGCTATTTACAATTTGTACAGAAACCAGATGGCAGTTATAAGAGTCGAGGGGCATGAAAGGGAAGCAATGGTTGGGAAGGGAGTGAGACAGGGTTGTAGCCTATCCCCGATGTTATTCAATCTGTATATTGAGCAAGCAGTAAAGGAAACAAAAGAAAAATTCGGAGTAGGTATTAAAATCCATGGAGAAGAAATAAAAACTTTGAGGATCGCCAATGATATTGTAATTCTATCAGAGACAGCAAAGGACTTGGAAGAGCAGTTGAACGGAATGGACAGTGTCTTGAAAGGAGGATATAAGATGAACATCAACAAAAGCAAAACGAGGATAATGGAATGTAGTCGAATTAAGTCGGTTGATGCTGAGGGAATTAGATTAGGAAATGAGACACTTAAAGTAGTAAAAGAGTTTTGCTATTTGGGGAGCAAAATAACAGATGATGGTCGAAGTAGAGAGGATATAAAATGTAGACTGGCAATGGCAAGGAAAGCGTTTCTGAAGAAGAGAAATTTGTTAACATAGAGTATAGATTTAAGTGTCAGGAAGTCGTTTCTGAAAGTATTTGTATGGAGTGTAGCCATGTATGGAAGTGAAACATGGATGATAAATAGTTTGGACAAGAAGAGAATAGAAGCTTTCGAAATGTGGTGCTACAGAAGAATGCTGAAGATTAGATGGGTAGATCACGTAACTAATGATGAAGTATTGAACAGAATTGGGGAGAAGAGGAGTATGTGGCACAACTTGACAAGAAGAAGGGACCGGTTAGTAGGACATGTTCTGAGGCATCAGGGGATCACAAATTTAGCATTGGATGGCAGCGTGGAGGGTAAAAATCGTAGAGGGAGACCAAGAGATGAATACACTAAGCAGATTCAGAAGGATGTGGGTTGTAGTAAGTACTGGGAGATGAAGAAGCTTGCACAGGATAGGGTAGCATGGAGAGCTGCATCAAACCAGTCTCAGGACTGAAGACCACAACCACAACAACAACACCATACCCATCTCTGACAGAATTACATCATCGGCAACTGCAATGTCTTTATTTCTATTCCTTGAACTTCAACTGCCTTTCCAAAGTTTTCTTTGTTTCCTTTACTGCTTGCTCAAAGTACAGATTAAATAACGTCGGGGACCGGTCACAACTCTTGTCTCCTTTCTCACCCACTATCTTCCCTTCATGTCCTTCGGCTCCTATACCTGTCGTCTCGTTTCTGTATAAGTTGCAAATAATATTTCGGACCTTGTATTTTATCCCTGTTGCTCTCTGAGATTCAGATACCGGATTCTAGCCAACATAGTTCATCAAAAGCTCTCTCTAAATTTTCACATGATTCGCCTTTCTTTTACCTACGTTCTAAGGGAAGTGGTACGGTCACTATTGCCTCGTGTATTCCTTACTAATCTCTGGAACCCAAACCGATCTTCCCTGGGGTCAGGTTATACCAGCGTTTCCATAATCCATAATTCTGTAAATCATTTGTGTCAGTTTTTTCTAACTATGACTTTTAAACTGATAATTCACTGATAAAAAGCCGGCCGGTGTGGTCGAGCGGTTCTAGGCGCTTCATTCTGGAGCCGAGCGACCGCTACGGTCGCAGGTTCGAATCCTGCCTCGGGCATGGATGTGTGTGATGTCCTTAGGTTAGTTAGGTTTAAGTAGTTCTAAGTTCTAGGGGACTGATGACCTCAGATGTTAAGTCCCATAGTGCTCACAGCCATTTGAACCATTTTGAACTGATAAAGAAAATAAAATTCTTGAACGAGTCTACGATCATTCTCCCTATTTCGTATTTATTTCCCACATTTCAGCCAATCATTGTCTAGTACTCACTGTCTAACTCTAAAAGTTTTCTTGTTATTTTAACTTACCAGGTCCTCTCTACATATGTTGATTAATTTATAGTATACAGAATAACCATCAGATGTACGAATGAAAGAAAAATTACAAACGGAGATACTTTTAGAGAGCTCTTTGTGCCCACTAAGTAATCCAGACTTCTGGACTGTATCACTTCGTGCAACATTTGACACAGTTCTCAGGTGGTAGTAGCCTAGTTGTCAGGAACAACAAAGAGAGTTAACATTCGACGTAATCGATCGCCTAACGCTCCTCACAAAAAATTACTACAATTTTCGTTGTATGCTGCAGAACATTGATATTGTTTGTTTACAAAGCGGTACGTTCTTCAGAAAAGCACTAGGAACTGTACGTATTAATGCAGAGGTGAATGCTGCATACATTATATTTGTGAACTTAATATGTTAGTTTCATTTTCTTCAGCTCATCAGTGTAGCGTAATTGTCTTTGTTTTCTCTCCTTCATTTCTGGTCAACTGAAGCGTCCTTTCATTTTATGTGTATACAGCGTGAGCGCAATAATTAAGTTGGATTACGAGTTTTCAATGCATCGTTAATATGCATGAAATAATAATCCGGAGAATATCAGTATCCCTTCTTCTAAATTTTAAATTTCACAAAATACATATAAACTCATGGTAATAATTGTAGAAGTGACTACGCAGGTAATTTGCCCCTTACGATCTGATGTAGATGTCTGTTTAAGGATTTTGGCTACGCAAACTTTTGTGTGGTAGCACGTGTAAAGTGGGGAAAAAAAGCTCAGGAAAAGATAAGCAATGAATATGACAAAAAGCAGTTATCTTTAACAAGCAAATATAGAAACAAAATAAGGCTAAGAAAAGACAGAAATTATAGACTTACTTAGTTGGGGATTAGAAGAATTATTAATAGTTTCTAGCTTCATTCCGAAAACATATAATAATCAATAATCGCGGCACTATGATCTTTACGGTCCTTATATAAAATTTAAACTAGACGCACCACTTACTAATTTCACGGTTTTCTCCATGTGATCGGCAATACCTTGGACACGCAGCTGCTGCCATCTGTAGGTAGACGCTTGAACTGCTTGCACGCAGGTTAAGAGGAGTCAGCATCTTGGTGACGAGTCACGACATATCCGTCTCTTCACAATTTACTTCTTACACAATCTTCATTCAGTTGCTGTGAAGTTAGAAGCCTTGAAAAAACGACAAGCTTTAATCTTATTTTAGTAAAGATTATTATGTCTACAGGCAATGATCAACATCATTTTGTTAACTACAACACCGAGTGACATTTGTGTCACATCGTCAATATCATTTAGTATGAACAGTTTTTCCTTCTAATCACATATCACACACGGAGTTCTAAACAAGTGTGCTTTCCGCACTGTTCAATGTTCCGAATTTCACCTTTCGTTTCTTACATAAAAATAAAAAATTAAATAAAATAATAAATATCTAGCAGTTGTAACAATTTGGCGTTGTTACTACGGTAGCAATAACTACTGAAGTGTAAGGGTAGCGAAAAAAATATGTTTTCAGGAGTGAAGTAATTAATTGCGACCGTACCATGAGACGATTCAGCTTTTGGATGCGAATTCAGACACCGGGTGCAACGTGCTAATGAATTTATCTTAGTTTGTAAGAACAGACAGGAAGTACCACAGGCTCATTTGATGAAGGGAGTTTGTAGCTTAGTGGCGAAAGAACTATCCCAACAGCAGTATCGTTGCAGT
Source organism: Schistocerca nitens (assembly GCF_023898315.1). Taxonomy (NCBI): domain Eukaryota; kingdom Metazoa; phylum Arthropoda; class Insecta; order Orthoptera; family Acrididae; genus Schistocerca; species Schistocerca nitens. The sequence goes on along the minus strand of NC_064617.1, from coordinate 658,429,795 downwards.
GATTTTTCTTACACTTTATAGGTCATTAAGAAATATGAAAAGGATGAAATAGCAGCGAACACCCCGCGTCACAAACTTTATGGGAATGTTCGAAATACTGAGATGCAGAGTAAAACTTGATAAAAAATGGAAAAAAAAGAATTTTACGATAGTCAAAAAGTACTATCCTAACTGAACAGAATAAGAAAATGATCAGAGTCTTCTCAAATGAACCATGCCAGGATTCGCCGGCAGTAGCTTTTTTAAATCGGGGTGGCCCGACAGATGGCAGACAGTTACATGCTTTTAATAACAGAGGCCTGATATTACGCACTGCGGAACATTGCCTAGAGTGTTGTTACTGAAAGGCATCATTTGGGTGACATCATCCAATCTCCTACTAACTGATTTTATCTAGTATATATTACCATATTATTAGTATGAATGTTATGAAATTACACTTTCGTATCATCAAATCGAAGGTGTCTAACGATTTAAGAAATAAATCCGGAAAACATTCCACAGTAATATTTTTATTTGCATACCAATGTTATTTGGTTGATACTGACAATAAAATAAACCTGAAACAGCAAAAAAAAAAAAATCGAAACGTTTGGGAAAAAAAATGTGTGTGAAATCTTATGGGACTTAACTGCTAAGGTCATCAGTCCCTAAGCTTACACACTACTTAACCTAAATTATCCTAAGGACAAACACACACACCCTTGCCCGAGGGAGGACTCGAACCTCCGCCAGGACCAGCCGCACAGTCCAAGACAGCAGCGCCTTTTTTTTGTGTGTCCTTGCGGACGTCACATGACATCCCTTCAAGTTCGTTTGTTGGTCCTTGCACTCAGATTTTTTTTATTACGCGCCTTAGACCGCCCGGCTAATCGCGCGCGGCGAAACATTTGGGAAAGTCCTGTCGAATTTCAACAATAATATCTGGCAAAAAATACGTTATTAATACTCCGTAATGTGGAAAAACAGTAAACAAACCTCAGAAAAAATTCTTATTCAGGACTGATACTATCTTTACGACTTCGTTTGCTTACAGAACTTCATATATGACTGAGCCTTCAAAGTTCAGCAAAATGTAAGAAATTTACTCTCAGTTGTGTAATCTTTCTGACATTAGATGCATTAATTATGAATATATCACATATTGGTGACATATGAAAATTTGTGCCAGACGGGTGTAATGTCTCTTGCAGCGGTCTCCCCGCGATATCTTTAGAAATTTTATAAATTGTGTAACTCAGTACATATCTCGAAATATCTCTTCTTATCTTACCGATTATCAATGCAAAGTAGTTTCAAGCCCAATTATTCCTTGGAGCGTCCATTTACACCATGGAATAGCTGCTCTGCTATCTATGTTTTCTCTTATGAGAAGAATAGAGGACTTCTTGCCGATTAGTCGTGAAAGGAGGATGTATATGTATGTATTGTTGGGCTAGTCGCCATCTTGATGAGATTGTGTATGAGAAGGAATTTAATACATGAACTAAACTAAAGTAAGTGTGTTCGCGTATTATTTAACTGTTTATTATTGACAGTGTCTGCTTACTACGCTGTGTTGCACGGGATCAGTGGGGAACGTCTGATTTACACTGGACGAACCTGCCGTTTTGTATGCTCAAGATATCCAGTTACTTCAAATAAATAGGCTAACACGGTCTTACCAGCAGATCTCCGGTCTTCCCCACGTGATCACCGAAAGTTAATAATTATTACAAATGTTTCCAGGAGATCGACTGACAATTTTCGTCGCACCGAGAGTTCGAAATTGCTTCACTGCCTTATGGAATTTAAGTTAAGCTCAATTTAATCAGGATAGAACAGTATTGAACTGTGTGAATGTGATAAGCCTGCTTTGTCAATGAAAATTCCCTTAATATACGCATGTTTTTACTATCCTGATCAGTGAAGCTAAATCAGGCCGGTGTGAGAGAGGTTTTTAAATTTTAGATCACACACAAAAAATATTAAATTTGGCTTCACTGTGACAGGACTCATTTTTGAGCATTACTTAAACATTGTGTGAATTTTATGTTGCATGTGCACGAGAGAAAAGAAGACGACGCCTGTTCCAGAAGTCACAATTTCGCCACAACCTACGAGAACGTCGTTCAGGCCAGACAATATACAATTAAAATTTTGTAGCTGGAAATTTAGAATAACTATTTAAATGTCTATCGGTTTGAATTAGATTGATTAAGTGAATGTTGGGTTGAACTTTAGACAGGAAGTGTTTATTATAAGTGAGTATTATGCAAAGATTAGGTCAGTGACATTACTAACTCAGATGCGAGTGACTTTATATATTTGTTGTTCTGTGTATTCATGGTTCTTACTAGGGCGGCTTATAAAATGGCAGTGCAACAGCAGAGCGAATCACAACAGCCCTCAGCTGTTTCTGAGGTTAGTGAAACATTAGACGCTAGCTTAACTGAAGTAGTGCCTAGCGGCAGCGTTAGTCAGGCCCCACAACAAAGCCTAAGTGTTTCGATGTCATCTGAGCAGGAAGAAATAAACCCATTGACTGTAATCTTGCAGCAGTTAACACTGTTAGCGAAAAATGTAACAGACTTAACTAACGCGCAAATAGAGATTAAAAGGGAATTAACTAAAGCGCAAATAGAGATTAAAAGGGAAATGAATGAACAATTAGCAGCCAATCAAGTGAAAGTCCAGGAGCAATTAGAAGCTAATCAAGCGGAATTAAATAATACATTAGTAGCGAGTTTTCAGAAACTTGATGATAAATTAAATAAAACTGCGGAAGAATTGAAAATTCAGAATGAAAAGACAGAATTAAAATTAGCTGCTCAAATTGAGCAACTCACTCAGCAGTGTAATGAAAATGCGAAGAAGTTACGCCTAGAGCTAACTGAGTATGTTGCTACTAAGCTTGATACTATTAAAGAGCAGGTCGAGTCAGTCCCACAGATAGTTAAAGCACAAGAACAGATGCAACGTTCTATGGCGGTAATTCCGGTATTAGTTGAAGTTCAAGATGAATTAAAGCAACAAGTAAATGAGATGTCAGCAGATATGCAGGATTTGAGACAATCACAAGACAAGAACCCGAAGGACATCCAAAATTTGGATAAATCCATAAATAACATAAAGGAGAGACAAGACGATCATAAGGTAAACATTCTCGCGGGAAAATTCTCGCAGTTAAGTTTAGAAAGGCAAAGCAATCTTTATATCTATCTCGAGAAGATTTGTACAATCTCTGACCGTTAAAGGTTTTCGAGAAGCGCCCGCATCTCGTGGTCGTGCGGTAGCGTTCTCGCTTCCCACGCCCGGGTTCCCGGGTTCGATTCCCGGCGGGGTCAGAGATTTTCTCTGCCTCGTGATGGCTGGGTGTTGTGTGCTGTTCTTAGGTTAGTTAGGTTTAAGTAGTTCTAGGTTCTAGGGGACTTACGACCACAGCAGTTGAGTCCCATAGTGCTCAGAGCCATTTGAACCATTTTTCGAGAAGCCAGAGAACAACTAGGCGAAGAGCTTAACCAATGGAAAGAAAACATTGAGAGATATTTAAATCTATCTCGAGAAGATTAGTGTTTCACGCAAGGAAATGAACCCATAACAAGATCTAACAATGAAGCTACATTATTTACCCGACCAAGTACAGACAGGGACATTAATGCACACGTTCGTTTTTGCAATCAACATCAAAAAAATGGTTCAAATGGCTCTGAGCACTATGGGACTCAACTGCTGAGGTCATTAGTCCCCTAGAACTTAGAACTAGTTAAACCTAACTAACCTAAGGACATCACAAACATCCATGCCCGAGGCAGGATTCGAACCTGCGACCGTAGCGGTCTTGCGGTTCCAGACTGCAGCGCCTTTAACCGCACGGCCACTTCGGCCGGCCAATCAACATCAATCACAACACTATGAGGGTAGTCATAATGACTGTAATTGTAAAAGCAATACTGAGGAGAAAATGTTGAAACAACGACAATTCCATATCTACAACCCAGACAAGAAAAATGTTCATCCCGTAGTGTTTATAAGAAGTTTTAGGGGAGTATTGCCAAAAAATTGGAGTGAGTGGCAAAAGGTTAGTTTCGTGACCGGTTATATTCATGGGTCAGGAGCTATATGGGCATCTGATATGATATCAACTTGGGACACGTATGAAGATTTTGAACGAGCATTTTTTATTATACCCGGAACCTTTTTCCTTTTCACGTGGGTCTTTAAAGAAATACTTTGAGAAATATATAAACAAATCGCGGTATTGGGATTAGCCTATGCCTCTACAAGACATGATTGGCATATTAAAATCTCGACTTCCGGCGAGCATCAGAAATAGAATGCTGTATATTAATGAGCACGACCTTGACTCTTTCATGACTACGCTTGACACTATAGATATGATCGAGGAAGATGAACATCGGCCAAGACAACCGGTTATGCAGAGGAGAGCGATTGAGGCGCCAAACGCAAACCGGAACGGAAACGGATTTAATAATTATTATACTAGGAGTAGTCAGACATTCAACGGAAACAATTGCAACTAAAATGGAAATTTCAATAACAGTGCTGCGAGGGACAGATTCAGAGACAATCGAACGGGTCGCAGATACAACCCAATGTTTGGAAATGCAAGAGATTACCAGAACCAGCAGTCTTCAAATAATAATAATGCGTACAGTAATTCTGACCCTAGATTTGAAGCAAATAACACAACCAGTCATCAACAACAACCAGTCATAGCAGAAGTAGTAGATGATTCAAGAGGAAATAATAATCGACATTTAAACTGAAGAGGGCCGCTTTATGCTCCGTAAAGTCGGCCGGGGAATACAAAAGGGGCAAACCTGTTTTAAACGAAATTAATTCCGTGGCGATGTTGAGATATAATGAAGGCGAATTAATGACAGATGAATTGACGAGAGACTTAGAGGCCTGTGTAGTCGAAGATAAAAGGGTTCCTGTGTCTGAAGGGAATTTAATTGAACGGGTTTTTCGAGAACTAAACAGATTCATGAGAACGTACTGTCATGATAAACAAACTACCTGGATAAACTATTTGACCGAGTTTGAGCAGATTTATAATAATTTACCTCATAGTTCTACAAACTTTACCCCGAATGAACTGATGTTCAGAGATAACGAAAGAAACTTTTGGGTGGATAACTTGCCTAAACTCGAGGACACCAAAATGTCATGGGAAGAAAAAATTCGCTATGCTCTCATTAATATTACGGAGAAAGCAAGACAGCGAAAGGAAATCCATGACAGAAACATCAAGTCATCAAGGTTGAAGAAGACCATCAGAAAATGGAATCTAATTTATACAGGTCCATATATAATAGTTGATATACCGAATCCTGGTGCGTATTTATTATCATATCCGGATTCTGGAAGAATAAAAGGATTATTTCCCCATGTAAACCTAAAGAGGTACTTCTAAGGAAAGTGTTTCAAATTCAATGAAAAGTCTGTATGAAGTATTTGGGTGTTAAAAATGAAGTGCGAAGGACAGTATGCCTCAGCTACTGTGATAGGTTAAATGACAGCATGCCAAGCATCTGTGATAGTTTAATGAACAGTAAGCGATTGCTTCTGTGATAGTATAGGAATATTTAGAAAAGTAAGTGGAACTGTAGCTATTGCTGCTGTGAAGACTTACGGATTATCTGTCTACACGATGATCACCAAAGAAGCTTGTGCGTGTGAAATAATATACATTCAGGGAGTGTTAATCTCCAGTGAGAATAAGTTTACTGAAACTATATGATCGAATACGGCGCTTGCGTGTGAAGTTAGTGTTTGTAAACTGACAGTTCTCAGGAGAACAAATGAACCGCGTTAGGAAATTAGAATCGATTGCTACTGTCCACAGATATAAAGACTCGCTGGTTTTTTTTTGGTGCGAGCTAAATTCTATTCAAGAGAATTTAATTAACCAGCTTAGTGTGTCTATAAAATTAGAGTTAATAAGCAAGTTCTTCATTGAATTTGTAATAATGTGTCATTTTCCAGTTGGATTTGTTTAATGTTATATTGCATTCAGATATGTTCATGAGAAAATGCGGCATTTGGAGTATAAAAGAGAAAAATTTGATCGTCAATAAATACTAATTAAGAGGTTTTTAAATTTTAGATCACACACAAAAAATAATAAACGGGGACTCGAACTCGGAAAAAAATTAGAAATTAGTGGTAAGATCTTATGGGACCAAACTGCTGAGGTCATCTGCCCCTAAGCTTACACTCTACTTAATCTAACTTAAAATAACTTACGCTACCCCGCGCGGCTGGAATCCGGTTTTCCTGATTGTCATACTTTTAACTATCAGAGCACGGTTCGAAGACCGAGTTCAAGTCCCGGTCCGGCACAAATTTTCACATGCCACCAATATGTAACATCCTAATACCTAATGCACATAATTTCAGAATGATGAGGAAAATTCTTCACCTTTCTTCCCCTTTCTTCTGTAGCAGACAACGCTTTTCTGTGACCAAACATGAAATATAGATGTACACGCCTATAGTAAAGCAAGGTACTATTCTTCAATCTAAAGCGACTCGACCGTGTAAGACTGAATGTAGACTCAGCAGTCAGTCATGGGACTACTTCGTCCACAGAGAAAGAGTGAACTATTGCTGGACTGCGTTGTGCAGCAAGGGGTGTTTTGTAATGGATGTCGGGCAGGTGTATTTCAGCAATGTTTATTGTGTGCTGGGAATTGCCATCGGTGCGTACTGTGGTAAGCAAAAAGATTATGAGCACGTCCTTAACAGCGTGTTGGTAATATAGCATACAATGCGTGTCATCGATTGACAAGTCCTTGGTAGATTTCCAGGAGTATGCGGAACCAGATATATATGCACGGGTTACGTAGTTCCCTTAAATCACGAGCCGGATCTTTGTGGACGTGGAGTTGGCGTTCGATAGCGTCCGGAGTTTGTACCTTCGGCTACGGGCGAGAAAAATTTAATAGTTGAGACATTAAGGTTGGATCACAGTCACGTTTCTCAGACCACTTTAGCTGGATTCTGGCTTTGTGAAAAGGACAGATTTTCTCCTAGAAGATTCTGCAGACGCTGAGGGAGATATTGAGCACGAAGGGATGACAGTGGTCAAGATTATTGTTCACCTATCATACAGCTGCGCATTCGATTACTACACAGGCACTAAGGAAGTCCAGGTGAGCATCCAAATAATAGTGAACCAACAGGTCTGCCTCCATGGTGGCCGGCCGCTGTGGTCGACAGGTTATAGGCGCTTCAGTCCGAAACCGCGCTGCTGCTGCGATCGCAGGTTCGAATCCTGCCTCGGGCATGGATCGGTGTGATGCCCTTCGGTTGGTTAGGTTTAAGTAGCTCTTAGTCTAGGTGACTGATGACCTCAGATGTTAAGTCCCATAGTACTTAGAGCCATTTGAACCTCCATGGTGCGCAGCATTCTTCTTGCAGCCGTTTGCCAAACAACGACTACAGATGGTGCACTAAGATTCATCTGACCAGGCAAAACGTTTCCATTGATACAAAGTCCAACCCCGCTGACGCCGTGTCCAATGAAATCATGACTGAACTGTGTAGCCCGAAACACTCTAACCTGCACCATTGTTGTGCTCTGTCGTCAGATCTGCCACAGATTACTGCCTATCCTGATTTACAGAGCTTGCAAGCCTCCGAACACCACTAACTGCTCTGAGGCGTGGTCGCCCAGTACCTTGCCAACCAGTTTCCATAGACGCTAGTGAAAGTAGCACGCGAACACTTGACCAGCCTCACATTTTCCGAGATCTTCGTTGCCATGCATCAGACCATAACAATTTGGCCTTTCTCAAAATCGTTTATTTCAATATATTTCCTCGTTCGAGAAGCGTACCTTCACCAGAGTGAGTGACAGTTCGCGTCTGCTCCGCTGTATAATTCCCTTACTGCGTCATGTGTCCATAAAACCAACAGGTAACATTTAGTCTCGCAGGGTGGGAGGGTTGGGAGAGGTCTCAATGTTCTGGGTCTACAGTGTGCTCGGCTGCTTGTTGCAACAGTCTCTTTCCGCATCCGGACAAGAGCTGTAAGAATGAGCGAGGGCGAAAGGCTGGAGACACTTTCTCGACAACGGTCTGTAGAGGTTCGCGTCCAACTATTTTTCCTATGGTCAGAAATGCTAAGTCTGTTGTTTAGTACAATCTTTGACAGTCATTGCTAAAAATGCGTGAGAGTTTTGTAATGAATTCCATGCGGGAGGAGTGCCGCTTCGGCCTCTCACGGTCCCGCCCCCTGAGGCTGTCTACGACCATCACCAACTATTCACTCACGCCTCTGATCTGTACTGCTACAAGTCAAACTGTAAACGTTGTCAGCGCTGTTGGAAGCACATTACTTACCTGCAAGCCATACTCTCGCAGCGCGATATTCAATAAATAAATACAGTTTTCAGAGGTAGTGATCTGAGAACTCACTGCAATTGTACGTGATGAAGTTTTGAAGGTCGACCTTCTGGTGTGAAGTTGATGCTTTAACTTGTGAACATTGTTATAAACATACTCAGTATGCAAAGCTGATACTTTTAGAGCTGCATGCTAACTGTACGTACCAATCAGAAATTTTCCTAAAATTTTAATATTTTAATAATGGCTTCTTATTGCAATTGGTGTATCAGTCCTCAAATTTCTCTGCCTCTGAGAGAAACGGCGTTTGAAAAAGTTAAAAATCTTGTGCTTCACATAAAAAACTATGATTCTGATTTCACGGTGTTTAGCGATATTTTGTTAAAGAATCTACAGCTGTTGTCAAACAAAGCTTTGCACAAAATTTTGGTGTTGGGACAACCGCAATAGGTAAATGTAATGTTCATGATTAAAGATTTGCTACAGTTGTACAGTTATTTACTGATGCGCTTACACTACCAGCTTTCAGCCACTCAGCTCCATCTTCAAGTGTATCTGTGAGGTAAAACAGGACAATATCTCTAAACTGCAAGATGGCTTAGTGTTTTATTCGTGATAAGGGTGCTGGTTTACTGTAACTTACATAGTAATACTAACTAAGCACGTACCAATTTAAATTCCACAACATTTCGCATGGGACCATTGTCCATCGTTAGTTCGAAGCTGTGAGGGTGTTCGTGTTCTGTGGTTCTATTTTCATTTTATTTTATTACTACATGTTTCATTAAAAATGATCGATGTCCACTATTTTCCATCAGTGGTGAATATCTCTCGTACGTATGTTCTTATTACTTTCGGCTACTTGTTTCTAGCCAGTTCTGATTTCTAATTTTTCATCATGTATCTGCTGCTTGTCCTAGCTACACTTCAGAGCGTGATGTGCGCTTCTTACGCCGTGTTTACGATGGAGCGGCCTGTAGTGCTACTACCCAGTTCTCTTTCCGCTGGCAGACATGATTTTTAGCCTGTTGTTTTCTGCTTTCTACTCCCCCACAGTGTGTAATCTGGGTTTGGTTTTTTTAGACTCCGTACCCTCTCGCCGGCACTTTCAGAGCAAGAGTGACTTACCTCATTACAGTGGAAACGTGCTTGTTGCGTGGGCGTGTTTGGCTACTCAGTCTTATGAGTCATGTACGGTGGATGTGTTGCCTTGTAATATAACACAGACATGGGCGCTCCGACCTAGTATTTGTATATATGCTCGAAGGAGTGCATTGATGTGACCCTAATTATCTTCTTTCCGGTGCTGTTAGCTTGTCAATGGTCTTGCAATTTAGAGATATTGGTAACTTACAGATACTCCTGACAGAGACAGGACACGAGTGTCACGCCTTGTCAGTGACAATCGGTTTCGAAGTAGAAAGGAATTACCGCCGTCAGTGAACGGAGATCCATCTCGTCGTTTCCGAGCGAACAGTGCGAAGGGAACTGCACGCAGTACATGTTTGGAGTCAGTTACCTCGCAAAACGCCATCGATCACGGAGGTACATAAAGCTTCACGTCTTCAATGAACCAAACAATGCGGAGACTGCTGGCCTATAGTGTCTTCCATAGAGTAACGATTTTCTCTGGCGCAATGAGGTCACCTATTGCCGAATGAGGTATTTAATCAGCGTTTGTGGAAAGTATAGTTGAGGCTGGAAGTGATTCTGTTAATTTAGGGGGATTTTTTCGTAGCATAACTTAGTCCCACTGGTTCAGGTTACCGCGAACATGAACCAAATGTTTATTTCCACATTCACGATGACCAAACGTTACTTTTTCTTCTAAATTTTTATGTCAAGTATGATTCTGACATTCCCCCTCTTACTAGAATACAACAGCCATGTTTACTGAGCTAGATGTCTTTGTTCCCGGTTTGATTAACACTCAGGTACCCCGGTCTTGCCTTAACAATGCTAATAAAGCACCGACCTTAAACGCATAGGCCATGTCTGGAAATATTTCGAACACCGAAAGAAACGTAGCAATCAACATATCCGTAATAGGATAGCTCTGCGAGTTCCACCCGTCAGTGAGTAGTTCCAAGTGGATGTGGTATGGCAGCAGATACTTGTGGACTCTGATCCTCGCCAACTACACGCTAATATCGCGGCAAGAGGCGATGTAGCACGGTGATGCCTGTTCGCCACGACTCAGATCGCTTAAAAAAGTCACAGCCCGTGAAAAATGACTGACATACAAATTGCTAACATTATGCGTTTCGCTCGTGGCCGTGCGGTAGCGTTCTCGCTTGCCACGCCCTGGTTCCCGGGTTCGATTCCCGGCGGTGTTAGGGATTTTCTCTGCATCGTGATGACTGGGTGTTGTGTGCTGTCCTTAGGTTAGTTAGGTTTAAGTAGTTTTAAGTTCTAGGGGACTGATGACAATACATGTTAAGTCCCATAGTGCTCAGAGCCATTTGAACCATTATGCGCTTCGAATTTATTTCGATTATCAGATATCCAAGTTCAGAGAAGGATACGAGTTTTATTAGATGTATATGTAACGTAAGCTGACAGACGCAAAATCCGAAACGTATCAAGTGAGTATTTTGAGTATCAAAGTTAATTTTCACTGGCTCTATGACTTTTTGAAGCGACCTGTTCAGCTCCAATAAGTACTGCTTTCTAGTACTACTTAACATCAAGACTATGTGGCGTCTGTCACAATGGTACTCCTGCAAGCGTTGTGCTCTGCAGCAATGAATCCTTTCGCAGTTGCTATTAGCTGGTCCAGTGAGTAGAGAAGGTCGGTTTCCAGTGTCTCAATGGGTAGGTTAGGCTTCAGGCTACGACCACGTCCAGTGTTTTATTCAGCCGATACAAAAGGGATGAGTCACATTTACAATGGTACTTTCGGTGATGGCTCCCGAAAGATGGGAAGTGAGTCCCTAGACATAAAAGGTTATGCCACTGATTAACAAACCACTTCCTCGCAGCTCCATTCGTATCACACCCTCAGATCGCCTTGCTCATAACACCTTACAGTATCCAATATCCCTCTGCTCTTGAAAGAGTGTTGCTGTGCCTGGACGTCCTATGGGCCCCACACCCGGTCTAGTTCCCCTAGGAATAGTTGCAAATCGCAAACTCCTGTATTCCATCGTTCAGTTGCTGGTTAAGGAATTCTGCCTTATTTGCTTGTAAATGATAGGGTTCCCGAAGTGACTTATGAGGTCACTGGTTACTTATGTCCAGTAAGAAACTTTTACTGCGTTACTGGAGTTGCCACAAGGATTGAAGAGTTTCTCAAATTCTTACAATAGTTACTACATTGCTTGTTTGTCCACTCCTTCAGGATGTTCCACTTTCGCACATAATGAAGACTTACTCATGGTTTGCTTATAGATCGGGATCTGATCTTGACCTGTCTACATCATTCTTATATAGAACTGCTTAAGTGTCTACTGACAATCCTTTTGATAAACTAATATCGTCGGCGCTGAAATTATCCACACTGACGGGAACCACTCGTTCAGCGTCCACTACCTGCATGCATACAATAACCCTGCGTACATGACATTGTGATGCATCTAAATCGTCATTCTGGTCCAGTGGTTCTACAACACAAAATACGTTTAGAGGCAGTTTCATTTCCACAATCACCCAAAGTAATTTCCAGGTGCCTTGCAGGACATTATCATGCTAATTGAGTCTTAATAGTGTTGCACGAACTTTAGTTGGTTTTTCTTTCATAAGAAACGAACCCTACTATAGCGCATCGTTGGCAACTCATTTCCCCACTTGGAACAACGTCCCACATGTTCCGTCGTGCGTTGCTGAAGATCAATTTTAGCATAACGGTTATAAGAGAAATCTAACCTCAGGATCGAACTTCCATACTCTTTCGGAACCGTCGTGTTCCGAATGAAATCGTAATATTGCTGAACCCAGCGACATCACATCAGTTATCCTCTAATTCATGAAACCTGTAACGTAAGGGGGTTTAACCGCCTCTTCCCCAAGAGGTACAAACTCGCCGCAGGTACGTGAGCCCCTGTGTCCAACAGTAAGCTATTCTGTCATTCGTCTGCTACGCCAATGAAGCAACTCTCCACCTCTGCATATGTCTACACATCATTGAGACTTAACGGGAATTATGCTTTTGGATTTGGAGTTTACATTACCGTCAGTCCACAGGTGATGATTTTGCCTCTTAATTCTACATCTACTCCACAATTGTTACATTGCGATTGCCGACTCTTCCTCTGAAAGTGACCCAAATGTCCGCATTGATAAAGCTTCAGATTAGTAGGTAAGGCTTTCCTTCCATCCCATACTGTTGTCAGTATGTCTATCTCAAAGAGTTCTGTGGCTACCATGATGAAGTCAGTCAGGTCCTTCAGTGATTCAGCCCGCATCTTTCTCATCAGGCGGTAGTCCCCTCAGGAGAGCATCTAACGCCCTATGTTCTGCTTCCTGCAGAATAATTTCATTCGCTTCGCCATTCTCTGTCAGGTCGAAGGTATTGACATTAAACTTTCTTATTCTATCCAAAAAAATGTTCTACTGATTCACTTTACCTCTGCGACATTTCACTAAATTATGCAAGAAAAATTCTGGTGCTATCCTGCTTCCTCTAGCACTGCACCAGAAATTCTTTAAATCCCTCTAATGTAAGACAATTTCTTAAGTCTTCGTGATACATAACACTGCCCCCATTAAGCACAGCTTTGTCATTTGTAGTAACTGTTCATTCTTCAGAAACCCAGCCTTGCAACCCACAACAGGTCATCTATGGATGCCAACACACCCTCCGTTACCTTGCTTCAACTAGGACTAACCAGAGTAGCGGACACTGAATCTACTGAGAGCGAAGAAAATGGACGAGACCCTGTATTCTCTTCAGCAGCCATATGTTTATGCTTTTATATATGAAACCCAGCCTTGCAACCCACAACAGGTCATCTATGGATGCCAACACACCCTCCGTTATCTTGCTTGAACTAGGACTAACCAGAGTAGCGGACACTGAATCTACTGAGAGCGAAGAAAATGGACGAGACCCTGTATTCTCTTCAGCAGCCATATGTTTATGCTTTTAAATATTATCTGCTTCCATTTGGGCTAACTGAGCGACTAAAGACTGTACCTCCATTGGCATGTTAGCCCCCTGTGTTTCTGAATCTGACATTATGGAATCCCTATCCAGGAAAAAAATAGATAGTAGAAAAGCAACATAGGCTACCTCTAGCCCCTATCTGTAATCAGAAGTCACACTCCTTGCTCATAATGAGCTACATTGCCCATAACAGCTCCTCAGAAATCCATATCTGTTCACTTGCCACAAGTTGCATAGGAAACCACAATTGAGCATCTATAGAAGTTGAACTGAATTTCTGGGGAAAAAAACTGCACTCATCCTACTCGATCTTTATGATGGCAGCATCGTCATCCCTCCACATGTCAGTGGCAGTAACAGCTGTGACTCTACTTGAGTGAATGAGCTCTAAGGTGGGAGGTTGGGCTGAACGGCTTGTGATGAGGAAGACCTCCAGCTCTCCATCCCATGCATGGCTGCAGCGGACTGGTGGATAGATACCAAGTGGATGTCTCATGTCTAGCCATAAAATCATAAATTTCACACATTGATTTATTTCGTTTCAGAATACGTCATACTATATGCTAGGCGGTATTCATCGCCCCATTTAAGTAGGCTGGTTCCGGTTAGTGAAGATTAGAAAGCACCCTCCTGTCACGGCCAGCGTGTAGCGGCTCGCCGGATACCTGGCAACAACTGAGGCGAGGCTACGTGGTAAACTCTCCTGCAGTGTTGCTCTGAGTCAGGCATATAGTAGCTGCCCTGAGACATGTGGTTTGTGGTAGCTGGAGCAGGCAGCCGCGCTGCCGACGCGGCAAACAGCAGCAACGATTGCATACAGAGGGCGTCGGACTTGCGGCAGAATTATACCACACAAACAATGGCGGCTGGGCAGCTACTGAACTCCGGCACAAACTGCTGAGCTCCAATGTACGGAGCCTCCAGTGGATGGAAGTTAACCAGTAGGTGGCCCATCGGCTGTAAGGCTTTCGGATTTATGAACGTATAACAGATTCACAGCTAGTGAAAGCGTCTCATGCTCCTCTTCGGGGTGCTGACACGCGTGGACTTCCCATCGTAGCTGTTAGCAGGTAGTGACTGGCACAGCTTATCTGAAGGGGCAGATTTACAAGCACTCGATGAGCCATTATATCTGCAAAGGCTAAGTTTTCCCTCCAGCAGAACTAAAGCCTTAGGTATAGTCGTTGGGCGATTATGACATCACATCCACGGTGGATCAATCCTTGCAATGCGTCACGGAAACTGCAACCCTAATGTGCTGTGCGGGTGTTGCAACTTCAGTTTCCAGGAGTCCCAGGTGACGACTACACCAATGTCAGCATTATCTGAATATGGCTCCATGTGCCAGAACGTCTACCACCGAGATTTCTTGCTCCGTACTCCCATGACATCTGTCTGCCGATTTGGTGACAGGTCTCTTCCAATAGGGTAAACAAAACTGTGTTGCAACAGAGAAAGCTGAGAAGAGATTATCCATGACCAGCGACCATTTATCATTTATATATCCATTCGAACATCTGGAGCTTTTTTTTTTTTTTTTTTTTTTGAGTCATCTGTCTTCTGGCTGGTTTGATGTGGACTGCCATGAACTCCTTCACTGTTCCAACCTCTTCATCTCAGAGTAGTTGAATGTATTCCAGTCTCCATCTTACTCTACAACTTTTATTTTCTACAGGTCTTTCAAGTACCTTGGAAGTTACTCTGTGATGTCTTAACGCATGTCCCGCCATCCTGTCCCTTCTTCTTGTAAGTGTTTTCCATAAATTTCTTTCCTCACCGATTCTGCGAAGAACCTTCCCGTTTCTTACCTTATCAATGCATCTGCTCTCTTCTGTTCCAATTTTCCCACAGTGCATGGTTCACTACCATACCACGCTGTGCTCGAAACGTACATTCTCTGAAATCTCTTCCTCACGTTAATTGTTATGTTTGATATTAGTAGACTTCTTTTGGCCATAAATGCCATTTTTGCCAATGCTAGTCTGCTTTTTATGTCCTCCTTGCTCCGAGGGTCATGGGTTATTTGCTGCCAAGATAAGAGAAATCCTTAACTTCTACTATCTGGTGATCAGCAATCCTGATATTAAGTTTCTTGCTGTTCTCATTTCCACTATTTCTCACTACTTTCGCATTTCTTCGATTTACTCTCAGCTCATATTCTAAATTCGTTAGACTTTTCATTCCATTCAGCAGATACTGTTATTCTTCACTTTCATGGGGGATAGCAAATTCATCAGCGGATCTTATCATTGATATCCTTTCTCCTTGAATATTAATTCCACTTATGAAACTTCCTTTCATTTTCCTTATTGCTTCTTCGATGTGTAGATTGAACAGTAGGGGAGAAAGACTACACCCATATTACCTTTTGCAAAAGATTTTAATTAGATTTAAATTAATGTTCAGCTAATGGCACCGTTTGTATGTGCATCATTCGAACTTCACGTCAAGATAGGTCACCCTAAAATACTCCGGACTGGAGTAAGACTATGATAGTTCTCATTTCGTCCACCGGTGTATCAGACTATGGTTTAAGGTAAGGTTTAACCATCTGAAGGATATCTTGTTTGTTTCGATTTTACGTGAAAAACAAAAAAAAATGGTTCAAATAGCTCTGAGCACTATGGGACTTAACATCTAAGGTCATCAGTCCCCTAAAACTTGAAACTACTTAAACCTAACTAACCTAAGGACATCACATATATATCCATGCCCGAGGCAGAATTCGAACCTGCAACCGTAGCGGTCGCGCGGTTCCAGACTGAAGCGCCTAGAACCGCATGGACACCCCGGCCGGCTGCAAAACCAAGTTTTTCTGGGAGATCACCTCCCGTATGCTTTAAACTAAATGAACAATGTCAAAGAAATTGTTTTTTATTCAGGACCCTTTGCCCGTTTTCGAGATACGATGGTTTACTCTGGAGCTAAATTGAGAGATTCATACCTCATAAATTGGTAAGAGATGGAACTGATCCCCCGTGGTACACAAAACAGGTCCGAACGCTGTTGCAGAGGCAACGGAAAAAGCTTGCGAAGTTCAGAAGAACGCGAAATCCCGAAGATTGGCTAAAATTTACAGACGCGAAATTTGGCGCGGACTTCAATGCGAGACGCCTTTAATAGGTTCCACAACGAAACATTGTCTCGAAATTTGGTAGAAAATCCGAAGAACCTGGTCGTATGTAAAGTACACAAGCGGCAAGACGCAGTCAATACCTTCGCTGCACAGTGCCGATGGTACTGTTACCGACGACTGTGCCGCTAAAGCGGAGTTATTGAACGCAGTTTTCCGAAATTCCTTCACCAGGGAAGACGAATGGAATATTCCAGAATTTGAAACACGAACAGCTGCTAGCATGAGTTTCTTAGAAGTAGATACCTTAGGAGTTGCGAAGCAACTCAAATCGCTCGATACGGGCAAGTCTTCAGGTCCAGATTGTATACCGATTAGGTTCCTTTCAGATTACGCTGATACAATAGCTCCCTACTTAGCACTCATATACAACCGCTCGCTCACTGATAGATCTGTACCTACAGACTGGAAAATTGCGCAGGTCGCACCAGTGTTTAAGAAGGGTAGTAGGAGTAATCCATCTAACTACAGACCTATATCATTGACGTCGGTTTGAGTAGGGTTTTGGAGCATATACTGTATTCGAACATTATGAATCACCTCGAAGGGAACGATCTATTGATAAGTAATCAGCATGGTTTCAGAAAACATCGTTCTTGTGCTTCTTAATTCGCACGAAGTAATGGCCGCTATCGACAGGGGATCTCAAGTTGATTCCGTATTTCTAGATTTCCGGAAAGCTTTTGACACCGTTCCTCACAAGCGACTTCTAATCAAGCTGCGGGCCTATGGGGGGGGGGGGGGGGGGTATCGTCTCAGTTGTGCGACTGGATTCGTGATTTCCTGTCAGGAAGGTCGCAGTTCGTAGTAATAGACGGCAAATCTTCGAGTAAAACTGAAGTGATATCAGGTGTTCCCCAGTGAAGCGTCCTGGGACCTCTGCTGTTCCTGATCTATATAAATGACCTGGGTGACAATCTGAGCAGTTCTGTTAGGTTGTTCGCAGATGATGCTGTAATTTACCGTCTAGTAAGGTCATCCGAAGACCAGTATCAGTTGCAAAGCGATTTAGAAAAGATTGCTGTATGGTGTGGCAGGTGGCAGTTGACGGTAAATAACGAAAAGTGTGAGGTGATCCACATGAGTTCCAAAAGAAATCCGTTTTAATTCGATTACTCGATAAATAGTACAATTCTCAAGGCTGTCAATTCAACTAAGTACCTGTGTTTTAAAATTACAAACAACTTCAGTTGGAAAGACCACATCGTTAATATTGTGGGGAAGGCGAGCCAAAAGTTGCGTTTCATTAGCAGGACACTTAGAAGATGCAACAAGTCCACTAAAGAGACAGCTTACACTACACTCGTTCGTCCTCTGTTAGAATATTGCTGCGCGGTGTGAGATCCTTACCGGGTGGGATTGACGGAGGACATCGAAAGGGTGCAAAAAAGGGCAGCTCGTTTTGTATTATCACTTAGTAGGGGATAGAGTGTGGAAGATATGATACGCGAATTGGGATGGAAGTCATTACAGCAAAGACGTTTTTCGCCGCGGCGATATTTATTTACGAAATTTCAGTCACCAAATTTCTCTTCCGAATGCGAAAATATTTTGTTGAGCCCAACCTACATAGGTAGGAATGATCATCAAAATAAAATAAGAGAAATTAGAGCTCGAACAGAAAGGTTTAGGTGTTCGTTTTTCCCGCGCGTTGTTCGGGAGTGGAATGGTAGAGACATAGTATGATTGTGGTTCGATGAACCCTCTGCCAAGCACTTAAATGTGATTTGCAGAGTAGTCATGTAGATGTAGATGTAGCACCTAAAATTCGTTGTTACGTGATTTGGTCTCGCAGAAATGTTTAAAGCGAATAAAATAAATACAAATGCATTCTTGCGTTAAATTGAAAAACGCTTTCAAAAATGTAGCTTCATTGAGATTTTACGTGCAAAAAATATGTTTTTTGTGAGCTCTGTACGCGCGCCGTTTCTGTGTTTCAGACATGTGCAAATCGGTTCAAATTTTGTAAGAAGGTAGGCAGATAAATGTAATTAACGGTCGTCCTGTTGTTTTGTGAAAGCTTTATCTGTTGCCATGATACAAGCAACAAAGTTCGAAAGACAACCAAAAGACCTATACGTTATCAGTCGACACCCGAGTCAACAGGGATCTAGAACGGTTGCCGAACTACGACCGACTGATGTCAAAATTCTTGTAGAGTAAAAACTGGGAACCAAAAGAAAATTGTTGCTATCGTAGCACAAAAAAGGGGAATATATTCTGGGCAGATTTAGGGATGTAAAAGGAAGTAACTAGTTTTTCAACTTACCTGGCAGCTTCGAAGGCCATTAAAACATCTTTATGTACTCGCGATACTTTACGAGTTAACCTCACTTCCCCAGCAAAGTGAGTTCTCTTATACCCACCCCCTTTAACTTGTATGGTGAGGGGTGACCATCATCAGGTTCATAAAATTATTCACAGCATAATGTTAGGCGAAATCATTAACGTCAGTTGATTAAACCAAGAATTAGACAATGCTATCGCATCATAATATAAGTTATACCATCAGTCTATAAAAACTGTTCTAGGTAGTGCACTCATTCATGTTGTAACTGCAACCGACGTACTATGAACAGATCCTTACTTCACAGAGCCGACTGCAAGGCTGATCACTGTTCTACTGCATTAACAGTTAATCAGCTGTGCTGTCGGCTCTGTGAAGTATGGATCTGTCCATAGAACGCCGGTTGCAAATACATGTCAAAAACTTAGAACAATGGAATGTTTATGTGAGGTGAAACAGTGCTATTTTCAACACACATACACACACACACACACACACACACACACATACATACATACACACAAGTTTGAGGTGTCACAGTGTTATTTCCAGGTATAAATTAGTGCTTCCATGTCTAAAACACCTGTACTATTTATGAATCAAAACACTTACACACACACAACCAAAGTTAGATCTTTGTACCACACCCAGTGCAAGGCACAGTAGAGCCTCAGATTAAATATTTTCATGACCAATTTGTTTATTATTGTTATATAACTGTAAAAAAACACATGTCGGCAAAAATAATAATATGAACTTGCAAGGCAGCGGTAGTTGTCAGTTCCAAACTATCAAATAGGTATTTAATTTCAAATAGTATCCTAATACCAGAAGGTTTCAGAGTATGTATGACGTAAACGGACATTATGTGTCAGTTATCGGAAGAGTGCAATTGTTGTGTAACTTACAACATTTAAGTTTTATGTTGCAAGATAAGATTAATACCACAGCAAAGGGATAGCTGAAATATTTGGGTCATTTGGAAAAGTAGTTGAAAGCATAGCACCTCTCGTTTATTACCTGTCCATAGGTGTATTAAATCGGATGTTAAAACTACTGTCCAGTTTACTGTTTCATCGTTGTGTAATATTGTTTCCACTGTGTGACAGCATAAGTCAATCAGTCATCAACAAGTGTATCTCAATCTGCAAGTTAGACGTGCAGTGACACATGTATTTTGAAAGAGAATTTAGAAGTGAAAATATTTAACTTGTGGCCCATTGTGTCATGTACCAAGTGTAGTGAGCTTTGTTCGTCTGCAAGTATAGCTTACTTAGACGTGCAGGCTAGCTTGCTAGTAACAATGAGAAAAGACACATCTATCTCGTAGTTTATGTATTTAGATAAATAATGTAGATAATTTTGAGTGTTATTTTATTTCGGCGCAAATATAGATTTTCCATTGGTAATGAGAGATTTTTACTGTCTTTGACACAAGCAAAACGAACAATGTTTAAGATGCTAACATATCGCATTTGGCCAATTTCGATGTTATACCTGCGTATTACGATAATATGCAGTTTAAATGATGCAGCGGATTGGAGACGTCGCCAAATCGCACTAATTCCTGTACGTTTTGTTATGCTAAAATGTCAGAAAGCGTGACATTGTTGGATCAACATGATGCAGCGGTTGGTATTATTTAGTGTCTGGTTAGGGAGATACAGTCTCAAAACTTTTTAGGGGGTCTTGGCACCATACCTCCTATCAGTAACAGTCACAACTTTCCTCGAAAGTTAGTTTTTGTACTCTAGTGGAAAATATCCACAGGTAGGACCAAGATCAAAATAATACAAAAAGCTAAATTAGAGATTCAGTTATCTCAATTACAGTTTCCCAGAGGAGAGTATGATACATTATGGTATCCCCCATATAAAGATGCTCACTGAGGTGATGAACGGTTTTCTACCACAACTGAAAGACTATATTGTGATAAAAAGAAATCAGTTCTCCCATAAGTAGTGGTAGTTCTGCCCTGAGACTTCACGCTATGCAGAATGTATAATTCTTAAGCGCCATAAAACATTTTGGATAAGCTACCGGACTCTTAAAGTTTAATGGACACAGACACTCACAAATGCACTTTTGTATCATAGCGCAATTGAAAAAATGGGCCTGTTTAACTACTATTTGACTACTGCGCAGTGAGTAATGACTTATTAAGATGGTGATCCAAAACTGAACGTTAGTTTTCTGCTCGTAGCGTCCGGCTGTGCGGTGAAGTTGTTTCCTTGGTTTTGTAAACTTTTGTCTTAAATACAAACATTAATTAAACCCTCGGCACCAATATATAGTTCATGAATATCTTTCGCATGTAAAATGACAGTAACGTGTGAGATCCATGCACACGAAATTTGGCAAGCAATAATTGTCTTAGAAGCGCCTGTCGGCCTACCTCTCTGCACCTGAAACCTGACAGTATCCAAAGAAAATATACATGTTATTATTGTGGAGAACATGGGTTTGACGTCTACTGCATCGGAAGAAATGGTTACGCAAAGTTCAGGAAGTCACGCCAACTCTTTCGCCGGGATGTGAGTTGGGAATGGTGGCGATAACTGGAAGCGAACGGTGAACCACTAGTAAGACATCTCTGCTAAAATTACACTTTCATTCACGGTAAATGTAGACTGTTTACCTGCAGTCAGGGGGTAGCGTCCTTGACTAGAAATCGAAACACCAGACGTTTAATGTTCGAAACCAGCCGCAGCCTAATATTTTGAATAAAAATCATCGCCAATGGTGGCCGAAGACTGTCGGCTTAACAAGTCACCCTCGCTCTGCCAACGGCCTTCTTAAACAGGGCGGGGGAGCGGACAGAAGTTTAGGGCACGCTATTGCCCTAGGGTGAGAAACTGTCCCTAAAGGGCAGAAGAAACAGCAATGATTAACGGCATGAGGATGCAGAAAGCAATGGAGACATGCAGCGTATACATACATAACGTGACCTGTATTTGAAAACGTGTTGTGATGATCTCTCCATTGGCAAAATGTTTGGAATTGGTCCCCACTCGCATGTGCGGTAGGGGCTGCCACGGGGGAAGTGCTCATGAGAAAAAGATGGAATATCCAACTATGGGATAACATTCTATGAGCGGAGCCTGGAATGTCAAAAGTTTCAGCGTAGCAGGAAAACTAGAAAATTCGAAAACAAAAATACATTCGCTCAGTCTAGATATAGTGTGTGTGTGTGTGTGTGTGTGTGTTTGTGTGTGTGCGTGTGTGTGTGTGTGTGTGTGCGTGTGTTTTTGCACGCGCGTTGTGGGGGTATGCGTTGGAGTCGGACGTTGTGGATAATGATTTTGATAAAGACGAGGAGCAGCTGTTCCTTTGCCGTGAGCTTCGCCGTAAAGAAGGATAATGGCGTTGTATTCTGCAAACGTGTACTCAATGATGTTGCTATAAAACTCACGGACACGTGAATGAGGCTCGATCCATGTCACAGAGGTAGAACAGAAGTCAAATGACATCAGCCGATCCGACGTAGACATCCGCCCACATGACTGCACTGTTGCATACCTACCTAGAAAGAATGTTTTCAAATGGCTGTAGCACGGAGGCGGTACTTTTTCGCACACGGGTTCCAATTCAAAATACTTCCTATGGCGTCTAATCTTGAAGTGCTAGAAGTTTGTAACGGGATACAAAGCAAAGGACGTAGGCCTCTAAGCCAGTAGAAAAACGGTTGGAAGATTTTGGATCGATTTTCTGGGTCAGCTTCCGAAGTCACGGTTCTGAACGAGCACTGGTGTGCGTGGATGCTTCTTCTAACGTTCGCAACTGTTTAATACATGGATTGCGACAATACAAGCCCTGGTACACTGGTTAAAGGGGATAAATGGCATCTTCGGTCGATATCATCATTGGTATCTAGGAATACTACAGCACGCGCATACAGAGTATTTAAGGACTTTTATTTCGGGTCGGGAATCCGACAATCTATTACCACGACGTCGCAATACCCTTTTGAGTCGTAGGCACAGAGGCCACAATTTGCGGTGGGCTTTGATCAGTTACCATTGCTTAGAATAAACTTTTGGATGAGACTTTGGTATCGCTAATGTTATCGTTCACTATCAAAAAACATGAAACAAACAAGGACACTAGTGCTGGCCTGAGGTTTGCGTTTAGAACCAACTCCCTATTGGTTAATTCATGCTGTCTTGAAGTATTGTTGTCAAGCAAACTATTCACTAAGGAGATTAGGTAGATATAGTGCAAAGCATACAGCGCCACAGCGGAGAACACGCTAGTATAGCCGTGAAGGTGCCCGTCCTAATGCAGTTAAGGTGACGAACCTAGTGTGTCTTCGGAATTTTGGGATAATGAACAACGCAGAGGCAAAATTATTGTTTCAACTTTTGACACGCTTTAAGGGGCCCGGTCAGATTCTCTGTTTTCCGACTCTGGTAATGGGTTAGCAAAAGGCTTAACTACGGCACTATTCTTCAAGAATACAATACAACGGTGCACAACACCTATGTCAGCAAACGAGCCAGTAACCAAGGTTGTAACCTCCCCACACGTAATAATAAAATGATTGTGATTCTGATTTAATGTAACCTCTCAACAAAATTGGTTCCCATTTATAGTCTCCGTGCAGAAATGCATTCACATTTAATGTAACCACAAAATTCTTTTCTCATTTAATGTTAAGTTCGAAACAGAAAAATTCCTAAACACCAAAATAATAAAAAAAAAATTCAGTGACCTGGTAAATTTTATGACGACAGTAGCGCTGCGCCACGGCCCTGTATTCTGAATAAAAGCAAAAATTCTTACCTCAATAAAAACTGCAAATATATCTGCTCTTACATAAAAAATTTTCGGCACAGCTCCGTGCAATGCTGGCCTATGCTTTGTGATTCATGAAAGGAAAGATAATCCACTGAATAAAATCTTTAAATTGAAATGAATGCTTTTTTTTAAAAAAAAAATTACTTTATATTATAAAAATTAATATTGGGGCATTTTTAAAAGAAATTGAATGACAGTTGACATACATTATTAGATATGCGCAAGGCTGCTTCTTTACCTTCTACGATAATACTCATCCTCCAGAGTCCCGACCAGAGCAGACTGCCGACACGCGCCGACTACTGCCGACTCACGCAGACTACTGTCAACTACTGCCGACTCACGCAGACTACTGAAGACTACTGCTGACTACTCAAGACTACTGCCGACTAGCGACAAGCAACAACTAACTACATACTGCTCTCTGGTCAGAGACTCTCCTAAGTCTTGCCTGTTGCAGGCAGCGCATACATCGCATACCTCTTACATAACCCTCCACTGGGGGGGGGGGGGGGGGGGGGGTCAAAAATTTGACAGCGATGATGAGTCAATTGGACTTGCCATGAGCAACAAATTTTTCCTAATTAACTAAGTTTACATTCACAGAATATATACATACACTCCTGGAAATGGAAAAAAGAACACATTGACACCGGTGTGTCAGACCCACCATACTTGCTCCGGACACTGCGAGAGGGCTGTACAAGCAATGATCACACGCACGGCACAGCGGACACACCAGGAACCGCGGTGTTGGCCGTCGAATGGCGCTAGCTGCGCAGCATTTGTGCACCGCCGCCGTCAGTGTCAGCCAGTTTGCCGTGGCATACGGAGCTCCATCGCAGTCTTTAACACTGGTAGCATGCCGCGACAGCGTGGACGTGAACCGTATGTGCAGTTGACGGACTTTGAGCGAGGGCGTATAGTGGGCATGCAGGAGGCCGGGTGGACGTACCGCCGAATTGCTCAACACGTGGGGCGTGAGGTCTCCACAGTACATCGATGTTGTCGCCAGTGGTCGGCGGAAGGTGCACGTGCCCGTCGACCTGGGACCGGACCGCAGCGACGCACGGATGCACGCCAAGACCGTAGGATCCTACGCAGTGCCGTAGGGGACCGCACCGCCACTTCCCAGCAAATTAGGGACACTGTTGCTCCTGGGGTATCGGCGAGGACCATTCGCAACCGTCTCCATGAAGCTGGGCTACGGTCCCGCACACCGTTAGGCCGTCTTCCGCTCACGCCCCAACATCGTGCAGCCCGCCTCCAGTGGTGTCGCGACAGGCGTGAATGGAGGGACGAATGGAGACGTGTCGTCTTCAGCGATGAGAGTCGCTTCTGCCTTGGTGCCAATGATGGTCGTATGCGTGTTTGGCGCCGTGCAGGTGAGCGCCACAATCAGGACTGCATACGACCGAGGCACACAGGGCCAACACCCGGCATCATGGTGTGGGGAGCGATCTCCTACACTGGCCGTACACCACTGGTGATCGTCGAGGGGACACTGAATAGTGCACGGTACATCCAAACCGTCATCGAACCCATCGTTCTACCATTCCTAGACCGGCAAGGGAACTTGCTGTTCCAACAGGACAATGCACGTCCGCATGTATCCCGTGCCACCCAACGTGCTCTAGAAGGTGTAAGTCAACTACCCTGGCCAGCAAGATCTCCGGATCTGTCCCCCATTGAGCATGTTTGGGACTGGATGAAGCGTCGTCTCACGCGGTCTGCACGTCCAGCACGAACGCTGGTCCAACTGAGGCGCCAGGTGGAAATGGCATGGCAAGCCGTTCCACAGGACTACATCCAGCATCTCTACGATCGTCTCCATGGGAGAATAGCAGCCTGCATTGCTGCGAAAGGTGGATATACACTGTACTAGTGCCGACATTGTGCATGCTCTGTTGCCTGTGTCTATGTGCCTGTGGTTCTGTCAGTGTGATCATGTGATGTATCTGACCCCAGGAATGTGTCAATAAAGTTTCCCCTTCCTGGGACAATGAATTCACGGTGTTCTTATTTCAATTTCCAGGAGTGTATATATATGTGCAGAACATGAAATAAAATATAGTGCACATGCACTGAGTACAGAACATGTCAAGCAATGACAAAATGTATAGACAATGGATACAAATCATATTAACAAATAACATAAGTGCACACGCACTGTAGTTCAGAATATATCAGCAAATCACAAAATGTATACGCAATGAATACAAATCAAAAGTGCACACGCACTGTAGTTTTTTTTATTATTTTACAAGAACTAGGATAGGAAAGGGAAGGATTGCATCATGGTTGTAGCACATTAGGTTGCACGCAGCTGCACTGAAAGTCCATATATTTCTACAGAAGCACAACACCAAGTGAGACAATCTGAAGTTCTTTTTCCTGAAGTATTAATCAGTGTAGCCAAGACACTGAAATGTCGTAGTAATATTCCATGTTATCATTTTGGTAGTACATTAGGTACACCAAACAGTGGGACCATAACAACATCTCCATCGCTCAAGGTGGTGGATAGCATATCGTGTCAACACCACGTGCTTGTAAGGTACAGCAACGTAGAATTAGTGCAAAAACCAAATATAGTGCTCCATGAGCATGAGGATAGACAGGAAAAAGGGATATTGTAGTAATTTCTGGTAATTAGGTCAGAAGGTGAAGGACATTAAGTCTTATGCCAGTCATCATTGAGAATTACACTAGTCTATCAACTGATTTGAGTAATTGGTGGCACTCATCGCCCAGTTACTGAACATTTCTGTACCATGTATGAAGCATTACAGAATAATGTTCATACATTATCTGTTTACAGAGAACACTGGCACTCATTGACCAGTTACAAACCATCAGAAGTCATCATTCAAAACAGGAGCTAATTAGTGTAGCATCAAGCTACTGGTATTCACATATATAGCATGTAAGTGACATAATACAAATTTAAAATATAAGAAACGGTGGCATTCGTTGGCTAGCAAGTATTGAGTATTAAAAACATTTTTCATCATTCTAGTGACATATGACATATTTAAAAAATAATTATTGGCACTCATTGGCCAGTTACAAAACATCAGAAGTCATCAGTCAAAACAGGAGTTAATGAGTGTAGCATCAAGCTACTGGTATTCATATATATAGCATGTAAGTGACATAATACAAATTTAAAGTATAAGAAACAGTGGCATTCATTGGTCAGCAAGTATTGAATATTACAAAACATTTTTCATCATTCAAGTGACATATGACATATTTAAAAATAATTATTGGCACTCATTGGCCAGTTACAAAACATCAGATGTCATGAGTCAAAACAGGAGTTAAAGAGTGTAGAGCATGCATGCATTATTACAAAATATCATTCACCATTACTTAGAACTCATGATTTAAGTGACATAAGACATAATTAAAAATGTAACATACTGTAACTATTACTCAAGTCTGTGGTTGAAAAAAAATCATTCAGGATTACTCATAACTCTTTTAAATAGGTATCATTATTTGGGACTGGTAATACATTTTTTTGTGCTAGCAATGCATTGCGTTGGGATCCATAATTAATTGCTGGGGCATAACAATATTTGCTTTTGACTTATTGCTGCAAATGAAGATGTATAACGTCATTCGTCATGAGTCAGCTGTAGCAAGGTTATGAAA
Organism: Schistocerca nitens; assembly: GCF_023898315.1. NCBI lineage: Eukaryota > Metazoa > Arthropoda > Insecta > Orthoptera > Acrididae > Schistocerca > Schistocerca nitens. The sequence continues at coordinate 658,402,460 of NC_064617.1, read as the reverse complement.
CAAATAGAGTATATGTGATCACATTCATGAATGACACAGGTTTAATGACCAACTGCTTATAGTACATTAATTTCATGAATAATTTCTCCTGCAAAAAATAAAAAATGGATTATTAAACTGAAAGAAGAAACGCATATTATGCTGAAAAGTAGTGAACTTCGAATTAACAGGTAATGAAATGTGTAAAAAATATATATGTTCTCTAGCTGTCCTTTCCAAAACCTTCAGTCATCACACCATGCGACATAAGACATAATGTCAAAACGAACTGCAACAAATACTAAAATAACTACATACCATAAATACATAAACTTCAACATTATCCTCATTTGTAAAGAAAAACTTCATTATCATTACTATTATCACCTGCAAAGAAAAACTTCATTATCGATATCAACATAATTCCATTATTATCATCACCTGTAAAGAAAAACTTCATTATCCATATTAGCATATTCTGCATCATTATTCATCACCATTCATTATCATCTGCAGAAAAATCACTTCATTATTCATTATACAACTATTCATAGTATAGAGTTCCTTATTTCTAGCATATTTCATCACTAAAACTAAGATGTGTAGTTCTGTCTGACAGCCTGCATCAATCGCCTCGTATTCTGAAAGAAAAAATTAGTTAAGACTGCTATCATACGATGTGTATAGTATATTCTTGTTAATGCTTGTTAATTCTGATCCATTTACTCTTCGTGACGAGGTATTGTATCTTCTTTCGTTCATTGCGAAGGCGAAATTCCCATCTCTGTTTAATTTAATTCTTTTACACGTTATTTCTTTCTGAAAATGATGAACAATGATTAATGTCTTGCATTTAAATCATATACCCATTAAATAAAAGCTGGTTTCTAGTGATATAATTGAGCATACAGCATAGCATGACAGAAAACGTAATATGTCAAAAAAACATAGACAGTGTTCAGATGCAAAAATGTACACAGAGTATCACAATGTAGCAGCAAAAAAAAAAAAAAAATGTAAAAATAGTCACGATGTTGAGATATCATAAGGCAAAATGTCAAAGTCAACTGGTGTTTGTTATATCTTAAATATTTCATAGTGCATACAAACAAAAGAGTAAAACAATCATATATACATGAAGAATGGAAAATGTGCACGGTCTGATGTGTAACAACGAGAAATGCCTCTCTTTGTTCAGTTTGTATGTTGTGTAGTTGATAGAGGCGAGAGTTGAAGACTTTAATGGAGAAAGAATTTGACAAAATTAAATGTCACTAGATAGAATCGCATAATTGGTCATAAAATGTGTAAGTTTATTTGGAAAAATTTGCACGGACTGATGTGTAACGACAAGAAAAGCGACCTGCTAACCTTACCTTGCCGGGCACTTGCCAAGAAAAAATACGATAATCATAAGTAAGTAGTCACATAAATATAATTGCATAAGTGGTCATAAAATGTGTAAGTTTATTTGGAAAAATGTGCACGGTCTGATGTGTAACGACAAGGAAAGCGACCTGCTAACCTTACCGTGCCGGGCACTTGCCAAGAAAAAATACGATAATCATCAGTAAGTGTTCATGTGAATATAATTGCATAAATGGTCATAAAAAATCAGGAAATGGCATTACAGTGTGATAAATCATAAAGTATGTTCATTCAATAAAAGGTTTGATGTTGGAGACGTGGTGATTCCCTTTGGTTTTTCTGGTTCTCAAAGTTTCGACGTGTACTACATTGGGCTGAGGAATGCTGCGAATTCGATTAGACCTGCATATAGAAGCTCAAATTTACTACATCTACTTTTTCCTCTATTAGACAAATAATGTGTGCGTATTAATATCTTCTGTCCAATGTGAAAGTCACGGCGTGTACAAACCTGTTTTTGCCGTCTTCTCCGGCGGTCTGCGGCACGTTTGATGTTGTTCAGCGCAGTGTCAATTATTTCATGGTGTCGTAGTCGACACGATGTAGGAAATGTTACTAATTCTTTAATTTTGCTACGTGGTTCAACATTTTTCAGTATAACAGTCGGAGATAGATTAGTAGATTCATTTGGTATGGAATTAATTACATCCTGGAATGAGAGTATGTGTGTGTCCCAATCAATATGTTTTTTATGGCAGTATATTCTACACAGTTTACCAATTTCTTTCATTAATCGTTCACAAGGGTTCGAAGAAGCATGGTACCTGGATATATAGATCGGAGAAATGTTTCTAGCTCGTAACATACGAGTCCATATAGCAGATCGAAACTGTGATCCATCGTCGAAAATTACTTTCAATACATGCCCTACATGAAATAGAAAATGTTTTACAAATGCTTTCGAAACAGTTTTAGCAGTAGCTTTGCGTAACGGAGTGAAGGTAACAAATTTTGAAGTGAGTTCAACAGCGACAAAGATGTAGCAAAAACCTCTATTAGTTCTGGGAATCGGACCAAAAATGTCTACAGCGGCCATGTGTCTCAATTTAACAGGTACAATGGGATGTAACGGAGGAATATGTGAAGTCGTATCTGACTTAGCTTTCTGGCAGATTTTACATGACGCTAAAACTCGTCGAATACGTTTCTCTATGTTGGTAAAATAACAGTTCTGTCTCAGTATAACAAAACATTTTCTGGCTCCGTAATGTGCGTAACCTAAATGAGTATACCAGATTAATTTGTTAACAAGTTCGTCACGAATGCATAATAACCAATTCTTGCTGTCAGGGTGAGAGCGGCGAAACAGAATGTCATTGCGTACAGTGTAATGGTTTCTAATGGTAACATTATTCCTATCTTGCCAAAGGTGTTTAATTTCTTTCCATACGTTGTCTTTACTCTGCTCTTGTGCTATGTCTTGTAATGACGACGGAATGAAATTCTCAAATGCAACTTGTTGAATGTACATGACGCTGAAATTTGCTTTTCAGAAGTTGGTTGCGATGTCTTGCTGATTGTTGCTGAGAGAACGGGATAGTGCGTCTGCTACAATATTTTGTGTACCGGGAATGTGAACAATTGTAAAATTAAATTCTTGTAAATAAAGTTTCCATCTGCTTAATCTGTCGTGTGTAAATTTAGCGGAAAGTAAAAACTGTATCGCTCTATGGTCTGTGTAAACGGTTGTATGTCTTCCATAAAGAAAATGCCGAAATCTCGTAAATGCCCATTCAACACATAATGTTTCAAATTCTGTAACAGAATAATTGCGTTCAGCAGGTGACAGAATGCGACTCGCAAAGGCGATGTTTTTAATTACTGTAGTGCCATCTTCTTCAACTTCCTGAAAAATGTGTACGCCTAAAGCGGTGTTAGAACTGTCGGTGGCAATGGAAAAAATTTCTAGTAAGATCTGGATGTGATAAAAGTGGTGCATTCAACAAAGCATGTTTCTGGACATAAATTCAGAATGTGCTTGCTTATCCCAGGACCAAATAGTGTTTTTACCTGTCAATTGACATAATCTAGGGGTGTCTAAAGCAGAGTAATGAATAAATTTACGAAAAAAGTTAATTAAACCCAAAAGCTGCGTAGCTGTTTCTTCGTCGTAGGAACAGTAATGTCACGTAAAGCTTGAAGTTTTTCCGGGTCATGCGCAATGCCCTCTGCTGAAATTACATGTCCGAGAAATTTTATAGAAGTTTTGCCAAAGTGCAATTTACTGAGATTAGCTGTGAGTCCTTGTGCACGAAAAGTTCGTAACAGTTGTTCAAGAATCAGATTGTGTTCAGACCAGTTAGCTTCTGCAATAAGAATGTCGTCTACATACGTTGTGATTCTTTAAGTTCTGTCGGAAGTATTGTATTGAAACCGCGAATAAATGCTGTTGAAGAAATAGTTAAACCGAACGGTATTTTACAAAATTGATAACAGTCACCAAAACAGAGAAAAGCCGTGTTCTTTCTGCAGTCCGGATGGAGTTGAATTTACCAAAATCCCGATTTCAAATCTAATGTGGAATAAATAGCAGTACCATGAAAGTTCTGTAGAAGTTCTTCTAGTGTCTGTGCACGATCTGTTTCATTAATAATAATGTCATTGATGTGACGCGAATCAAGTACGAGGCGAAGTGAACCATCCTTTTTCTTAACAATATGGAGCGGGTTTATGTACGGACTAACTGCCGGTTCAATAATTCCTTGGTCAAGCATATCTTGCAATTCTTTCTTAACTTGTTCTCTATGAATATACGGAATGGGATAATGTTTGGCTTTAAATGTGTCGTGCTGTTTAACTTGAAATTCATACATAAAACCGGACATAGCACCAGGAACGTTGTCAAAAACTGGAGCTTGCTGTAAAAGAATTTTGCGTAGTTGTGTGCGTTCGTCGTCTGTATTTGCACTACTCTGTTTAACGTTATCAGAAATCGTCTGTATAACGTCATACTCGGCTTCGTCTGGAGTATTGTAGTTGTGTACGTACGTATCTGTTAACAATGTGGAATGAGTCTATGTTACGTGATGCGGAAATGACCTCTGTACGATTAATTGTTTGTTCTTCTGCAGATAAAGAGTGCTGAAATACTAAAGCCAGTTGTACATTTTCATCCTTTAACATTAAATAGGAATTTTGAAAGTCAATAATTGCGTCGTGTTGTACCAGAAAATTCGTACCTAAAATAACATCTGTCGTCAATAACGGAGCAATCCAAAAATTTGAGTGAAATGTATGACCTGCAATAGAAAATGATAAATGTGTCTGTAATTTAACATCTACTCCTTTACCAGATACTGATCCTTTTACTTTAGTTTTGCCTAATGGTAATGTAGGATAGCTATTCTCTTTGTTACATTCGTTGAAAGTTTCCACATTTATGACTGAAATAGGAGATCCAGAATCGATTACTGCTAAATATTTGGATGATCCAATTTTTACTTCGATGACAGGGTGCGAAATGGTTTTTTGAATAACTGGTCTTTCCTGCAAAAGAGTGTCTCGGATGTAGTCAAAAGTAATAACATTTTCGTGAACAAGAATCTGTGTATCTGAAGTATTGCTTACGTTGCTGGAAGATGCAACCTGTACTGAATTTAGTCAAATTCTATCTGACGTGCTATTATTTTCGGGAGGATGCTGTGGCATTTCAACTATTTGTACTGTTCTGTTATTTCTTCCTGACGTATTGCGTTCGGGATGATACCTACTGTCTGGTTCATTCATGATAATATGTTGTTGCGGATGATTTTGCTGCTGATAACACCGACTGTTATTAAATGTACGCTGAAAATTGTGCTCACTATTTTTACGTCTGTCATGATAGTCATTTCTATACGGTGCATTGCGATAGGAATTGAAATGGTGTGTTTTCTGTACGTAGTTATTTCCTTGTTGCTGTGCGTTACTATTTGTTGGAGCTGACGCTATACGTGTAGGCGGCGAAACATTAAAGCATGGTTGACCTTGTACATTACATTGTTGGTTATGTATGCTAACCGGCTGGTTTTGTTGCTGCGGCGGTGAAAAACCTCTAATGTTACCAAAATGCGTTCGCTGTTGCTGATAATTTTGACGATACTGATAATTAAAATTTTGTTTATTATTAAAATTATGCTGGTAGTTCTTGTCATTTCGGGAGCGTATAATGATAAATGTCACTTTCAGATAAAACTTGTCGTATCGGGTTTTCTTTACTCATTCTTAATCCTAGATAGATCGATAGTTGAAGAGCTGTTTTGATAGATATAAAGGATAGTAGAAGAGAAGGCAGCAGTGCAGAAAACTAAAGATGAAATAGCACTACTACGGCTTGGGGCTCTGTGCACGCTACAGCACATATTCATCGAAGTGTAATGAATCCCCTGAGATGTATTACGCGCTGCAAATAAACTTTAGCTCCTGCGTTACAGGCAACGCCGGAGAAAATTCAAAAGGAAATTGTCGTATCCAGTCCAATTCTAGTTTCTGCATTACAGGCAATGGCGGTGAAAGTACTAAAATAAATTGTCGCATCCTGTCCAAAGCGTGAATCTGTGTTCTGTCATTTTTAAATATTTTAAATTTTCTCACTGATAGAAAATGTCTGTAATCAAAATTATCGTCTCTGTAATCGGGCAGGTAGGTTAGAAAATTTAAAAAGGGAAATGGATAGGTTAAAGTTAGATATAGTGGGAATTAGTGAAGTTCGGTGGCAGGAGGAACAAGACTTTTGGTCAGGTGATTACAGGGTTATAAATACAAAATCAAATAGGGGTAATGCAGCAGTAGGTTTAATAATGAATAAAAAAATAGGAGTGCGGGTTAGCTACTACAAACAGCATAGTGAACGCATTATTGTGGCCAAGATAGACACAAAGCCCATGCCTACTACAGTAGTACAAGTTTATATGCCAACTAGCTCTGCAGATGATGAAGAAATTGATGAAATGTATGACGAGATAAAAGAAATTATTCACGTAGTGAAGGGAGACGAAAATTTAATAGTCATGGGTGACTGTAATTCGTCAGTAGGAAAAGGGAGAGAAGGAAACATAGTAGGTGAATATGGATTGGGGGGAAGAAATGAAAGAGGAAGCCGCCTTGTAGAATTTTGCACAGAGCATAACTTAATCACAGCTAACACTTGGTTCAAGAATCATAAAAGAAGGTTGTATACCTGGAAGAATCCTGGAGATACTAAAAGGTATCAGATAGATTATATAATGGTAAGACAGAGATTTAGGAAACAGATTTTAAATTGTAAGACATTTCCAGGGGCAGATGTGGATTCTGACCACAATCTATTGGTTATGAACTGCAGATTGAAACTGAAGAAACTGCAAAAAGGTGGGAATTTAAGGAGATGGGACCTGGATAAACTGAAAGAACCAGGGAGAGCATAAGGGAACAATTGACAGGAATGGGGGAAAGAAATACAGTAGAAGAAGAATGGGTAGCTCTGAGGGATGAAGTAGTGAAGGCAGCAGAGGATCAAGTAGGTAAAAAGACGAGGGCTAATAGAAATCCTTGGGTAACAGAAGAAATATTAAATTTAATTGATGGCTAGAGGAGAAATGTAAGGATGTAGCGGCTTGTCTCACTAGGGGTAAGATAGATACTGCCTACAGGAAAATTAAAGACACCTTTGGAGAGAAGAGAACCACTTGTATGAATATCAAGAGCTCAGATGGCAACCCAGTTCTAAGCAAAGAAGGGAAGGCAGAAAGGTGGAAGGAGTATATGGAGAGTTTATACAAGGGCGATGTACTTGAGGACAATATTATGGAAATGGATGAGGATGTAGATGAAGATGAAATGGGAGATAAGATACTGCGTGAAGAGTTTGACAGAGCACTGAAAGACCTGAGTCGAAACAAGGCTCCGGGAGTAGACAACATTCCATTAGAACTACTGATGGCCTTGGGAGAGCCAGTCATGACAAAACTCTACCATCTGGTGAGCAAGATGTATGAGACAGGCGAAATACCCACAGACTTCAAGAAGAATATAATAATTCCAATCCCAAAGAAAGCAGGTGTTGACAGATTGAAAGGTGGCTACACTGAGCCACAGCACCAGAGATCGCGCTAGAGAGTATTGTTCCGCCGCCTCCACTGGCAGTGATTATTGAGATGTAGCGGAGTGCAGTGCTTGTCGAGGACTCGTAGTAGTCAGTTCGTGTTGAGATGTGCTAGTGGGCAAGGCTTGTCGAGATGTTGTAATAAGGAGTGCTTGTTCCATGTTTTATGCAGTTGTTTGATGGGATAGACAGCAGATGGTTCGAATGGAAATACTGTAATGATCAGAGTGCTTTTCGTCAATATATATGAAGGTAAAATATTCTGTGTTTTTTTTTTTTTCATTATTTCAGTGTCTTAAATAATGCGTCATTACAGGTTCAGTCAACAAAGCATCTGGCTTGTGTTCTTGGATTAGAGTATAATTCTGATTTTCTTGAGTAATTATGGTATTTCTATTTCCTTTAATTAATTCAGTATAAATGATATTTAAAATTTCTTGTGTTGTTGAAGAAGAACCGTGCCAGATGCGTACGTTGAGTCATACTTCCACACACAGAACAGTTACACTTGTGCTTTGGTTTTGTAGGTTTTATAGTTTCTGGGGACTTAATTAATTAATTGTGTTAATGAAAATTTCCATTTCATTCTTTGTTGTTGTTCTATGCAGTCAGATAGCGTAATAATACTAGTCAGGGCCAACCATTTACGAGACTTCGTAATCGGACAGACAGCTACTACATCAAAAAATTAAAATTATTTGCATTTTCATTTAATTAAGCCCCCATGCACGTGGCGACCCTGCCAGGATCTTCCCTTGGAATTCTTCTGATTGTAAAAATAGTAGACAGTAGTATTGTTGTAGTAATTTGTAGTCTAGTAATTGTGGTCTATATTGTATGTGTAGATTTGGTAATTGGCATTCTTCCAATTTTTTTTTTTTCAGAATTGAATTTTGTTGTCTTGTATACACGTTTGACAATTTGGTGCAATTATTTCAATTGTTCGATTAATCGTGTTTGAGGGAAACATTTCGTGTGAATGGTATTGTTGGTGATAACGTGTTATATTCTCTGTAATTTTCATATAGTGACGAGTTTTGTATGTTTTGTAAATGATTACGCGATCGATGAAAAAGGCAAAAATGATGGACAGTGAGAATGACGAAATTGTTAACATGGCGAACTCGCCAACAGAGCAAAACAGTATCATGTATAATGAAGTGGAAAACAATTTAATAAGTCGGGAAAATAGTCCGGAACCATTTCAAAATTTTTCTCAATCAGAAAATTCACAGAATCCGAGATTAACGACAGAAGATTCTGGAATAGTATCGAACTCAGATAGCTTTACAGCTATGACGAAGGAAACTGGTTTCGCGGGAAATGTTAGGGGCGAAAAGAATTTTGTAACAGTTAATATGGAGCAGTTGATGAGTGTAATATTAAATTTGGGATCTGAATTAAAAACAGTGGTAACACGGTTAGACTCACAAAAGGGAACAATGGAATCACTGGGATCACAGATGGGAACTTTGGCAACACGATTAGAAACTAATAGGGAAACAATGGAAACACGGTTAGACTCATTGGGATCACAGTTAGGATCTGAATTGAAAATGGTGGCAACACGGCTAGAAACAGAGATGGAAACAATGGAAACACGGTTAGACTCACGAATAGGGACATGTTTCAAAAATATGAAAGATGAGTTAAAGAAAGAAATCAGAGAAGAAGTACAACCGATTTTGAATTCTCACAATAATAGATTAATTGCAGTAGAGATTAGACAAAGGGAACAGGATAGAGAACAGGAAGAAAGAGATCGCGTGATAGTACAGAAATTATCAGAGTTAAATTTACAATGTGCACACGATAAGAAAGAAATATTTGAGAGAATCGAGGAATCAGTACCAAATGACAGAATATATAACCTAACACAACAATATGAACAGTTAACTACCAAATGTGTCAACACTGAAACCCGAGTCGCGACACTTACGGAAGACGTAGGTAAACAGAAAGAAAAAATAGGTGACTTATCGGAAAGAGTTGAGGAGATTTCAGATAAATTGACAAGTCTTAGTTTAAATGGGGACAGAGATTCGGACGATACAGCTCCATTACCATTTGAAGAAACCGAAGAGTACCAGAACATAAGTAAGCATGTTGAAAATCAGGGAAAATTTAATGAACGTGTTAAAAGGGAAGTTGAGGCATTACGAAAGCAAGTCAAACAAATTGAAGGGGAAATTGTAGGAAAAGACAGCAAAAGAAATTTGGAATCACAGACAGCAGAGGGGTTTGAAGAAAATAATTTGTTTCATTTACGGGATGCAACAAGAGAGCGCCAGGCGCGCGAACTTGACAATAATCGACATTCAAACTGGGACAGACGCGGTAGGTCTTTGTCGCTACGAGGCGAAAACTTTGACTATAAACACTTTTTGACTGTTCGGAAATTTAAGATCTTCCGCAATTCTAAGAATGACATACATCCATGTGCATGGTTAGATCAATTTATGTATGCACTCCCACCAAATTGGCCACTAAGTCACAAACTGGAATTTATGTGTGGATATTTAGAAAGCGAACCAGCGACGCGGATGCGCGCACTCATTAGAGATTGTAATAATCTGAATGATTTTTATCATGCATTTCTATCGGCATATTGGTCCGAAAACACACAAGACAGAGTCAAACATAGTCTGATTATGCAGCGTAATTTTAAACAGTCTGAGTTCCGCACACCGGCAGAATACTTTGAAGACATGATTCGAAAGAATCAGTTCCTGTCCAACCCTTATAGCCCGACTGAATTAATTCGCATTTGTTTAACTAAGCTGCCACAATCCATACGACAAATTGCTTTAGCCGGAAGATGTAAAGACGACATTGAGACTTTTAAGACTTTGTTACAAGAACTTGAGTATGACAACGACGACGGGACTTCTTGTAACTTTTTCAGTAACAGTAATTACAATAGATTTTCAGAGAAAAGGGATAGTGATCGGAACGGGCGTTATATGGGTAATTTTGAGAATGACAGACGTAACAGTCAGGACAATAGATACCAGCCTTATGACAATAACAGACGTTCTAACAGAAATTACACAGACAATTATAATAACGGTAATTCGTACCGGAATGATCAATCATACGGAAACAGTAATCGGTATCATCAAGACAGAAATTATCCATACAGTAATAGAAATTCTTACTACAGAAATAACCAGGGTAGTAGGTCTAACAGTAATTTCAGAAGTGACAGTCGAAATTATACAAGAAGTGGTTATGCAGACAGACAGGAAAACAGAAATTTTAATAACAGACACAACCAAGAATTTGCATCTAACAGACAGGAAGGACCTAATTGGCATCCTCCGCGTGACAGAAATTCAGAGAGACAAGTGGAAATAGTAGAAATTGATCCGCGAAATGACGGGAATAATCAAAGACGTGACGCAAACAATCGACCATGACTTGCAGCTTCGGCTTCTGGCGGCAATATAGACGGTTCAGAAAGTAATGACACTACAACTTTACACTACGTACGCCTGGAAGATATGAGAGACATTTTGCTAGGCGAAAAGGAAAATAATGTAGACGCATTTTTACATCCTGTTATTGAAGTATGTGTGGGTAAGAATAAGTTCACTGCAGTTTTAGATTCTGGGAGCCCATTGAACGTCATTAATGAATCAGTTTTTCGTATATGTGAAAGAACTATTGCCTGTCCTGTGTTACCTATTTCTAAAACTACAATTCGAGGAGCGATTTCTGGAAAAGGTGTGGAAGTTAAACAACAGACCAACCTAAATTTCATTTGTCAAGGATACGAATTGTCTGCTAATTTTATTATTGTTCCATTACTCAGTACACAGATTATATTAGGTATGGAGTTTCTTAACACACATAAGGCAATTTTGAACTTTAAAGAAGGAAGTGTGAATTTGACTGTTGCCGGAATGCCGAAAGGTTTGAAATTTTTCGAGTGTTTAGCAAGATCTGAATCAGATACAAAATGTTTAAGGTTTCTTACTTCTGATGTTTTCGTTGAGCATTATGACGACAGTGTGTTTATTCATGACAATGACAATAGATACAGAGACGCGATGGAGGATATAATTAGTAGCGAAGAATTAATTAATGAAAAGGTTAAAAAAGCTGAAGTGCCAGATAACGTTGCAAGAGAAGAGCTGCAGCATATTTTGACTTCACATGCTACAGTGTTTAGTCATCACACAGGAACTATACAAGGCTTACAATATTTATTTAAAGTAAAAGAACACACACCATTTCACGGGAAAACGTACGCTATTCCTTTGGCTTACAGAGACAAGTTTAAGAATGAACTTCAATACATGTTAGATCAGGGCATTATTGAGCCAGCAGTCAGCCCTTATACCAGCCCATTACACGTTGTTCTTAAAAAGGATGGGTCAATTCGTTTGGTTCTGGATTCCAGACAGATAAATAATATTATTATTCCTGAAACTGACCGTCCACAAAATTTAGATGAACTTCTTCAACATTTCCATGGAATTAAAGTTTTATCCACGATTGATATGTGCGCAAGTTTTTGGCAAATAGAACTCCACCCTGATTGTAGAAAATATATTGCCTTTTTAGCCTTTGGTAACTGTTACCAGTTTCGGAAATTACCGTTTGGACTTACTGTATCTTCAGCAGCATTCATTCGTAGCTTAAATGAAATTTTACCTGTTTATCTTCGTGACAATATTACTTCATATGTTGACGATATTCTTATTGCTAAACGTTCTTGGAGTGAGCATAACAAACTTTTGGATTCATTATTACGTATTTTTGCACGAGTTGGCATGACAGTGAACTTGGAAAAATCTGAATTTGGTCGTTCTCAGGTGAAATTTCTCGGTCACCTTATTTCTACAGAAGGTATTCTCCCTGATCCAGAGAAACTAGACGCTATTCGTAATTATGCTGTTCCTACCACAAAACGTGATGTCCGTAGTTTCCTTGGTGTCTGTAATTTTCTTAGACGCTTTGTTAGATTGGACAATTTGGCCACACCTCGTTTATGTGAACTATCTGGAAAAAATTCTAATTGGTGTTGGGATGAGAAAGCTCAGTCAGAATTTGAACAACTTCGTGATGCTTTAGTTGCTGCTCCACTTCTTTCACATCCGGATTTATCTAAAGATTTTTGTTTGGCGACGGACTCATCATACAAAGGCCTAGGTGCACATTTATTTCAAGAGATAGAAGAAAACGGCGTTGTGGTACAGAAAACTATTGCATTTGGAAGTCGTGTTCTCTCTAAATCAGAAAAGAATTATTCGATTACGGAACTTGAAGCTTTGGCTGTTTTTTGGGCTTTCACAAAATTTCGTACATTTTTGTTCGGTAGGCATACTAAGGTTTACACTGATCATCGAGCTCTGGAATTTCTTATGTCGACGAAATTAACTCATGACAGATTGTCACGATGGGCGTTGTACCTACAGGAATTTGATTTTAGTATTGTTTACATACAGGGATCTTCAAATATTGTTGCTGATGCTTTATCACGTGCACCTATGGGTTTGAAACAAAGTGCTGAAGAGGACTGCAAAGAAAACCATTATTGTTTGATGTACATTCAAGGTGTTGCGTTTGAGAATTTTATTTCATCTTCGCTCCAGGACATCGCTAAGGAGCAAAATAAGGATCCAATCTGGAAGGACATTAAGGAGAAGTGGAGGAGAAAGGAAAGCGTAGCGATCAGACAGTATTATTTAGTTCGCAATGATATTCTTTTCAAACAAAAATCGGTCGACAACTCTGTTTGGTTAGTTTGTATTCCTGATGAGTGGGTCAATAAATTGATTTGGTACACACATTTCAGTTATGCGCACTTTGGTCCCAGAAAACGCTTTCATAAATTACGAGAAAATTGCTACTTCAGTAATATGGAAAAACGTATTCGATCAGTTCTTGCCAAATGCAAATTATGTCAAAAGGCTAAGCCGCCAACTGTTTCTCACAGAGCACCGTTGTTTCCTATCATTACAGCGAAATTAAAGGAGATGGCTGCGGTTGATTTGTTCGGTCCAGTGGTTCGTTCTACTAATGGTTTTGCGTACATTTTCGTAGCAGTGGAATTGACATCAAAATATGTGTGTTTGACACCTTTACGCAAAGCAACAGCTCGTTCAGTATCTAATACTTTCATCAAACATTTTCTTAAAGAAGTTGGTCATGTTGATAAGGTTATATCAGATAATGGCTCACAGTTTCGCTCTAAAATTTGGCTTCGTACTCTACAGCGTCGTAAGATTAAACCAATTTTCATTTCACTTTTTCACCCTCAATCTAACGCTTCAGAGAGATGGATGAAGGAAATCAATAAATTGTGCCGTCTTTATTGTCATCAGAATCACAGAACTTGGGCTCAGTATCTTCATATTTTTCAAAACATTCTGAATGAACTTCCTAATGACTCAACTTCTTTACCGCCTTTATTGATATTAAAAAATAAAGTACCAACAAATCGCATTTCTGAAATCGTTCCTTTTCCGCCTTCACGGAAACTGCGGCATTCTGAAGTTGTCAACCTGGCTCTACGAAATATTGCGTCTGCGGCTGCAAGAAGAGAGAAATCAGCTAAACGTCCTGGTCGTTTAAAAATCTTGTCAGTTGGTCAGAAGATGTTAATTAAGTCTCATCGTTTGTCTCATAAAGGAAAAGGCTTATGTCGCAAATTTTTTCTGCTTTATAACGGTCCATATAGAATTCGCAAAATTATTCATGATAACACTGTTGAAGTAGAAACTCTTAAATCTCGGCGCTCTAAGGGAATACATCATATATCGAACGTAAAAATTTTTGTGGAATGACATACTTTTGAGAAACCAACAGTTATACGTAAACATGCGGAGAGTGCAAGGATACCGCGCTGTGTTTTGGCGGCGGCACATACTCAAAGCAACAGTCAGTCTGCGCGCCGCACAAGGCAGTCGTTGACCATAAACAATCGCTTCCTACGTCACGCGCCTACAGCTGATCGAGCGCTCAGTGCGAATGCACTGACAGACGTAAACAAATACACAGTCTAATTTCTCCGACTAAATTCTGTATAAAGCTATGGTGACTTTATAAATTATGTTATTAACGTTCAGTATTTTTCAGGATACGGTTGTGTAAAATATTTAAGACCTTCAGGTAAATTCTGTGCATGTCCGACGTTAAGACGACTTACTATGGAGAAAATTTCAGGAAGAATGTAATTTCAAAAAAAAAAAAAGTAATAAACTAAAAAAGGGTAACTATTAATTGAGTTTATTTTTCAGGTAACATAATTCCACTTAGGTACGTATTTTAGACGTAATTTGCTGCTCGCGATTACGTGATTCATACTTTGTGCTAATTTCATGTTCTATGAATTTACTTGTGAAGCGACGTGCTTGTGTACATTTACTGATTTTGACAATTATTGATTAATGAACAGTGTTATTACTTATGTATATTATGCATCGCTTGGCTGCTATGCCTTTTCACTGATGTCATATTTTTTTTATTATGTGCCTGCTGTGCTTATTTATTTAAATTGTAATTGTCAACTGATTAATTGTGCTGACTGTGGTTATGTATGTAGGTTATACTTTGTGATTTATCTGCTTGTGCCTTCATGTTTACTTATTAAGATTTCATATGAACATTTATTTGCTTATGCTGATATGATGCTAATGACTTGTTTATTACGTAAGATATATGTTTGCTGCTGTGCGTATGGATTGCATATTTACACACTTCTGTTTTGTTGTCATAACTACTCTTTGATATGGTGTACAGAAATGTTGATATACTGTGATGAACATAGAGTTTAGGTTACACTGTGGTATTAATTATAGATTGTTCGCTTGGCAGAGCCTCGTTGTAGGAATTGTGTTGCATCCACTTGTTGACATTCTGTTCTCTACTGGTATATTTACTCGCTATTGCTTGTTTTGCTTATGCTCAGTGCCTTATATTTTTAAGATAAGAAAATGAACTGCTATAATTCTACGTACGACATTAGTACAAGAAACTTCATAGAAGTCACATGAGCTGGAGGTTTTATGGAAGCTGTATAAATTTATGCTAATAGGAAGGAAGCTAACGACATGACATACCAATTGAAATAGGAAGTGACACTTGACACAAGAAATACTCCACATGTTTGCTTCTGTTTGCCATGATTCTTGAAGTGGTGTACACACTGTGAAATATTATGATCATTAACACTTCGTAATCGTACTTACTTACTGAAAGTTATTCAAACTAAAGGCTGTTAGAGGTCATGTATGCATTTCTTTTATTTGATGATGGACAAGGTAACCAAAATCCATCTTATAATTTATAATGAGTAGAAAATTTGGGTCAGATGGATTACACAGAGGTTGTGTGTGAACACTGTGTCTTCGGATTGCATGAGATGATGAATTGAAGTTGCACTAGGATTTTGTCTGTACTTGTTCGAGGAGACTGACTAGAGGAAAGAGTTGCTATGGAAGTGAAATGATATTGGTGCTAAGGTTTATATGTATCGACATATTGAAGAGGTATTATTGAAGTATTAAGATTAAGTGATGATGATGATTATTGGAGTTTTAGTGGACAAGAGGTAAGGTAAATGATATTGATGATAAGGTTTATGTGTATCGACGTAAGAGGTATTATTGAAGTATTGAGATTATGTGATGCTGATGATTATTGGAGTTTTGGTGGATAAGAGGTAAAGTAAGTGAGGAGCATATTTTTTTTGTTGGTCTGTATGGAACAAGGAGGATGAAGATGGCAGACTAGAACACTCTAGTAGAAGGAAGATTGTCTACACACACACTTTGTCAAATCACTAAGCAGTATATATATATATATATATATATATATATATATATATATATATATATATATATATATATATATATATATATTTTTTTTTTTTTTTTTTTTTTTTTGAGAGAAGAAGCATTTGCATATCTTGGCTCACTGACAGTTGTTCAGCAACCGTATATTTTGATCTGGCTTGGCAAACATTGGTCTTGACATGATGACTATGACGTTGACTAACTATTATTGACTGTTATACATTGCTGCCACTACTACTTGATACACATGATGAACATAAAATTTTGACAGAATTGCATTTACACAGTTAACACTATTCAACTACACAGGAGCACTAAATGTGGATGAAAGATGAGTGAGAGTGTTTTGTGTGTTTTCCTTTTATAATCCCAGAGAAGTGATCCCAACCTCTCTCCTAAATATTATTTTACTTGTTTGTTGTGGCTTGCACTGACACCCATAAATATTATAGGTTTACTGTTATTTGTGTACTGTAATAGTTAATATGACAACTACCTGATATTATTTGTGCGTTTATTATGATTTGTATGTTTAGTCTAAGAGCATTGATAATAATTTTGTTAATTGTGTGTGCACTCAAACTATGGTTCATGACTGAACTGTCTGATTAGTGATGGAGAATATTATGGACTGTTACCTGCACTTGTTCAACATAATGGGTGCCACTTAGAAATGTTTAATTACTGCTGATGAACTGTGTAATTAGTGATAGTGAACATTATGGACTGTTATTTGGACTTTTTCTACATGATTGGTGCCACTTGGAAATGTTTAATTTGTGCTAATGAACTTTGAGTAACTGACTGATTAGTGATAGGGAATATTATGGACTGTTACTTGCACTTTTTCTACATGATTTGTGCCACTAGGACATGTTTAATTTCTGCTGATAAACTCTGATGAACAGTGTGATTAGTGCAAGTGAATATTATGGACTGCGGTCAGCACCTGTTCAACATTGCTGGGTGCAACTGATGGAACTAATTCTACTGAGATGATGTCACTTGTTGCTGTAGCACCTGTTCAACATTGCTGGGTGCCACTGATGGACTGCTTCTACTGAAAAGATGTCACCTGTTGATGTCTGCACCTGCTCAACATTGCTGGGTGCCACTGATGGACTGCTTCTACTGAAAAGATGTCACCTGTTGATGTCTGCACCTGTTCAACATTCATGGGTGCCACTGATGGACTGCTTCTACTGAAAATATGTCACCTGTTGATATCTGCACCTGTTCAACATTGCTGGTGCCACTAATGGAACTGCTTATACTGAAATGGTGTTACTTGTTGGTGTCTGCACCTGTTCAACATTGCTGGATGCCACTGATGGACTGTTTCTAATGAAAAAATGTCACCTGTTGATATCTGCACCTGTTCAACATTGCTGGGTGCCACTGATGGACTGCTTCTATTGAAATAATGTCACTTGTTGGTATTTGCACCTGTTGACCATTGCTGGGTGCTACTGCTGGAAGTATCAACTACTTGTTTTTTTTTTTTTTTTAAATCAAAAGCGTTTATGTGAATATTTGTATAAACTGATTTTTTGTGTATTACTGTTTGTGAAAAGTTATGAGACTCTTACCTGCACATATTCGTCATTGCTGACGCTATTGATTGAACTGTTTAACCACATAATACTTGTGTAAACTGTTATGTAAAGTCACATGTATGAAAGAATTTGTATTGCTTACTGTATTTTATATATTAGGTTATTGAAAGGTCAGTGCAAAGCCAAAATTTTAGCTAGTTATATCATATTTACGCATTAATATTATCTTTTATTTTTGTCTGTATTTTTTTTGACGAATTTGGTGGTATTTTCACCACCAATGCTGGCAAAAATACCATCAAATTCTAGCCCGTGGAGGAAGGGCATATGAAAGGTGGCTACACTGAGCCACAGCGCCAGAGATCGCGCTAGAGAGTATTGTTCCGCAGCCTCCACTGGCAATGATTATTGAGATGTAGCGGAGTGCAGTTCTTGTCGAGGACTCGTAGTAGTCAGTTCGTGTTGAGATGTGCTAGTGGGCAAGGCTTGTCGAGATGTTGTAATAACGAGTGCTTGTTCCATGTTTTATGCAGTTGTTTGATGGGATAGACAGCGGATGGTTCGAATGGAAATACTGTAATGATCAGAGTGCTTTTCGTCAATATATATGAAGGTAAAATATTCTGTGTTTTTTTTCATTATTTCAGTGTCTTAAATAATGCGTCATTACAGGTTCAGTCAACAAAGCATCTGGCTTGTGTTCTTGGATTAGAGTATAATTCTGGTTTTCTTGAGTAATTATGGTATTTCTATTTTCTTTAATTAATTCAGTATAAATGATATTTAAAATTTCTTGTGTTGTTGAAGAAGAACCGTGCCAGATGCGTACGTTGAGTCATACTTCCACACACAGAACAGTTACACTTGTGCTTTGGTTTCGTAGGTTTTATAGTTGCTGGGGACTTAATTAATTAATTGTGTTAATGAAAATTTCCATTTCAATCTTTGTTGTTGTTCTATGCAGTCAGATAGCGTAATAATACTAGTCAGGGCCAACCGTTTACGAGACTTCGTAATCGGACACACAGCTACTAAATCAAAAAAATAAAATTATTTGCATTTTCATTTAATTAAGCCCCCATGCAAGATGTGAAAATTACCGAACTATCAGTTTAATAAGTCACAGCTGCAAAATACTAACGCGAATTCTTTACAGACGAATGGAAAAACTGGTAGAAGCGGACCTCGGGGAAGATCAGTTTGGATTCCGTAGAAATGTTGGAACACGTGAGACAACACTAACCTTACGACTTATCTCAGAAGAAAGATAAAGAAAAGGCAAACCTACGTTTCTAGCATTTGTAGACTTAGAGAAAGCTTTTGACAACGTTAACTGGAATACTCTCTTTCACATTCTGAAGGTGGCAGGGGTAAAATACAAGGAGCGAAAGGCTATTTACAATTTGTACAGAAACCAGATGGCAGTTATAAGAGTCGAGGGGCATGAAAGGGAAGCAGTGGTTGGGAAAGGAGTGAGACAGGAGTGTAGCCTCTCCCCGATGTTATTCAATCTGTATATTGAGCAAGCAGTAAAGGATACAAAAGATAAGGTCGGAGTAGGTATTAAAATTCATGGAGAAGAAGTAAAAACTTTGAGGTTCGCCGATGACATTGTAATTCTGTCAGAGACAGCAAAGGACTTGGAAGAGCAGTTGAACGGAATGGACAGTGTCTAGAAAGGAGGATATAAGATGAACATCAACAAAAGCAAAATGAGGATAATGGAATGTATTCGAATTAAGTCTGGTGATGCTGAGAGAATTATATTAGGAAATGAGACACTTAAAGTAGTAAAGGAGTTTTGCTATTTAGGGAGCAAAATAACTGATGATGGTCGAAGTAGAGAGGATATAAAATGTAGACTGGCAACGACACTGAAAGCGTTTCTGAAGTAGAGAAATTTGTTAACATCGAGTATAGATTTAAGTGTCAGGAAGTCATTTCTGAAAGTATTTGTATGGAGTGTAGCCATGTATGGAAGTGAAACATGGACGATAACCAGTTTGGACAAGAAGAGAATAGAAGCTTTCGAAATGTGGTTCTATAGACGAATGCTGAAGATTAGATGAGTAGATTACGTTACTAATGAGGAGGTACTGAATAGAATTGGGGAGAAGAGGAGTTTGTGGAACAACTTGACAAGAAGAAGGGCCGGTTAGTAGGACATGTTCTGAGGCATCAGGGGATCACAAATTTAGCATTGGAGGGCAGCGTGGAGGGTAAAAATCGTAGAATGAGACCAAGAGATGAATACACTAAGCAGATTCAGAAGGATGTAGGTTGCAGTAGGTACTGGGAGATTAAGAAGCTTGCACAGGATAGGGTAGCGTGGAGAGCTGCATCAAACCAGTCTCAGGACAGAAGACCACAACAACAACAACAACAACAACAACCATCTTCGCAAAGGTGATCCCCCTCCCATATCTGCTCCGCAGTACTTTTGTTACCGCGTCTGGTGCTCGCAACGCCACGAGGAAGCATGCAAGGCCGCAGTGTGCAGTAGTCTTAATATTTTGACTTATCATTGCTGACAAGAATAGTTTACAGAATAACGTGGAAAAACTGAGTATCTCTTAGGTCATAATAAGGTCGGCTTTAGGAAAGGGAATACCACTAAGGATCAGTTCTGATGACGTGCTTGATAACAGTAGCACGGCAAGAAAAGTCAGTGTGTAGAATGCCTAATCTCGACGTAATTTATATTAGCTTTTGACAACAAATCGAACCATTCATTTTGTATTACTTGACGCCATTGCCTTTATATCGGCTTGCAAGGTGTTGTAAATGCATTTTTGAAATCTGATGATGGTCTGTAGACCGAAACTGGTTGTGTAATGAAGAAACTTTTGTAAGTTGGCGGTGAATCATGATTTTTTTTAAATATTTACCAGCTACAGGGCACCACCTGTTTAAAACATATTGAAGAAAGGATATGCTCTTGTCGTTCGGAAATAAATAGCATCGAGCAGAAGATATACAACATCCGTACTAACTGCTATTGAACGGCTAATAAACTGACATTGAATTTAAGGTGCAAGGTATCATCATAAACCCATTCAAATGATTGAAAGAAGCTGTGACTGTACGGCCAAATTTTGTTGGTGAAAGACTGAGCGTGTAATACTGTACTACATCGGCGTGCTGAAACTGCTGACAAGGCAAATTCCTTAGTGCCTCTTCCACAAGGCCCCATCACAGTGACGCGGCAAAAGCTTAGTTACTTGAGTTGAACAAGTTAAGTAACACAGAAGAGCACTTACTGCGTCGTCAGTTCATTGCGTGACTCTGAGTTTTCATCCAAGAGCATAACAACGAGCAATCATTTATACCTGCGAAAGTGGGTACAATTGAAGTTAAAGTTAGGCGGGGTAGCATGAAATTAGAGTGAACTTTGCAGTCTGTGATGCCTAGACAGCTAATGAGCAGTTCTTTCTAAAATTTTAATGACATTCAAAAAATAGATAGACCGAAGAAAAAAATAGATGCATAATTCTTTATTAATTAATAAAAATGGCTCAAAATTCTCTTATGAAGTTTTCTGAGTTCACTACCGGTTTAGATCTTTACAATAGGCCACTTTGAAGTGGTTCTGAAAATTGGCATAAATATTTTTTACGCAGGTTGTCGCTCTTAAGAGTCGTCAGGCGTATTTTCTCTGTTGTTTCGGCAAATATTTAGAATTTCGTTTTTCCAGTTTGTGTGTGGTATCGTCCCAAATAAACACTCCTCACCGCATATTTATGCGAATCCCGCTACAAACAAAATTATTTTGAAAGCGGATTTTTACCCACCCATTTGATAGAGTGGTCCAATATCAGACTAGTGCGTTATTCGTTTTATCAATACCTGTTCACAGGGACAGTAAAACAGGAAGAATAAACTGCATCAGTATCTCGGGTTGTCTGCTACCGCCATGCAGCAGAGGTACGTAAGGTCGATCTTAAACTATGCTGATAAAACGAATATCGCACTAGATTTTTTGGGGACCGTCTATTGAATGGACACATAATTATTCCGCTCATTTTGCTGGTAACGAGACACAAATCGATGAGTTCCCTTGACACTGAGAGTCGCGTTAGACATGTGGTCAATACTCTTTGTTTGGACTGACTATAGCTACACATTACACAAAAGAATTTATGAATATTTCCCGAAATGCCGGAGAAAATGCCCCTGATGACTCTTAGGAAAGACACCTGGTATATTATTCTTGTTTATATTGGAAGATGAAAGAACAAGGTTACAGAGTGAATCATCAAAAACTTTCATTGCAAATATTGCGGAAATGGAAAGTGCTGTTGGTGTTCGGTTTTTAAAGAATGGGTTCGTAGCTGGGGCTCGTATTGTTAGCCAATAAACAGATTGTAACAATGCTTATAAAGTATATTTCTTATGAACACATACACTTTTTTAAATGGAACATTGCCTATCGACACTATCTGTTGCAGGACTCTAAATTATTCAAATGGCTTTGAGCACTATGGGACTTAACTTCTGAGGTCATCAGTCCCCTAGAACTTAGAACTACTTAAACCTAACTAACCTAAGGACATTACACACATCCATGCCCGAGGCAGGATTCGAAACTGCGACCGTAGCAGCTGCGCGGTTCCAGACTGAAGCGCCTAGAACCGGTCGGCCACAACGGCCAGCCAGAATTCTAATGGGAGTCGTTCACGAGATATCGTATTTTGGAAAGTTACCACACCGACAAATATACTTTATCTCTGGTAGCACAAACTAAAGAACAACACAAGTGCATACACTAGTTATGTGGATGCTGACAAATGACTATCACAGGCTGTGTTCAAAATGACCACCATCTGCAGCAATACACGCTTCCAGTCTGATATGGAACGACTGCTGCACACGTGCTAGCATTTCATCAGAGATATCCGCACAGGCTACAGTAAACGTCACTGCATATCGTCGGGTGTAGTTGGTATGTCCTTGTAGACAGCGCCTTTCAGCTTTCGCCACAGAAAAACGTCTGCAGGCGTCAAATGTGGGGAACGGGCCGGTCCTCTGCGTCCAGTACAACGATCTGGAAGCAATTCGTGAAGACATGCTTAGTGGTTCGTGCACTATGGGCTGGACGGCCATCATGTCAGTACCATAGGTTCCTCCTAGTCTGCAGAGGGGTGTCTTCTAGCGTCCGTGGAAGACGGTCTATTAGAAGGCTGCAATACTTGTGACCGTTCATTGTTCCGTCTATGAAAAACGAGCCCATGCGCTTATAGTTCACTGTCACACATTACATATTTACACTCCATGGACGCTGACTTTCAATCTGACGAAGCTAAGAGGGATTGTCAACAACCTAATAGTGCATATTTTGATGGTTTACATGGTCATGATAGGTGAATGTCGCTTCATCAGTAAACAAGATAAATGATACATCTGGAGCCTGTCTTAATGCATATGTACAGAAGTTAACACGATTCTGATAACCGTTTACATACAACTCTTGGTGGAGACAGATGTGATGGAACTTACGTTGATGGAGAATAAATACGACCCTTTCCGACTGATGCCACTTCCTCGTCGATTGCGCGGGAACTAACCTGTCGATCAACTGGAACTGCAGCAAGAACATGTATTTTGCCCTCTTCTGTCGTTACTTGTTTCCTTCGTCGTCTAGGTGTTACACTACCTGTTTCACGTGACTGAGGAGGATGAAAAATGATTGCCGATGTGGTTGACGTCTATTGAGATATCTTGCCTAATACATCGTACAAGAACTAACTGCATTCTTCCTACACTCTCCATACACCCATGAGCATGTACGCTCTATCTGCATTGGAAAATCCCATAGTCCATTCACAAACTTTTGCTTAGACTGTTACACACTAACTGACTAACAAGTTTTAAGTCACTGAACGAACACACAACCACACTGTAGGCAAGCATAAAAATATCGTACCTAGCAACCGCGCAGGTTGAATGGTACAAGCAAGTGTCGGTTCCAAAATGCAACACCTCGTAAACGACTTGCACAAAAATCCGGTAACAAACAGCACTGACATTCGTATTTACCCTAATTTTAATTTATTAATGTCATTAGGCATAGTTACATTTAGGAAAGTGTATGTCTGCACAAAAAAAAAACGCTTTCTAAGTAGTATTACAATCTGTTTATTGGCTAACAGTACGAGAGCCTGACTACCCATCCATTCTGTGAAAGCCGAACAACAGTACCACTTTCTATTTCCGCAGTATTTGCGGTGCAAGTTCTGGTGATAGAAGGAAAGGTAGAGTGTAGAACTTATATTGCACTAGAAGAACAACGTCAAATGATAAAAAGTATAAATCATGCAGATTTAAAAAGTTATTTGCCCAATGATATAGTGAGAAAATGTGTAAGTATAGAGGCGGAGGAAAGATGAATTTAAAATCACTGTAGGACGATACGGGCCACTACTCCGGAAATATAATGAAGTAAGCAGCTTTGACAAAGACCATATTAAATTCAATAAAACAGTCTTGATCGCAGCACATGTTTCTTTTGTCAATATCAATGAAAATCTCCAACAGCCGTGTAACTGACATGTTATTTTATTTTGAAAGCTACCATTTTTAGCATTTCACTGCGCCATTTTCAGGTCCCATACTCATTTCTTCAAATAAACAGCAATTCATGTAGTGCCATAAATCCCTGAACGTGGTGAATTCATTTGTTTCACTAGTGCTTCATTCGAGGACTTGATAGCAACTCAAGTTTGCTACCAAGTCTGCGAATGAAGCACTAGTGAAACGATTGAATTCACCACGTCCAGGGATTTATGGCACTATATGACATCATTTATTTGGAAAGATACATAAGGGGTTGAAGATAGCATAGTGAAATGCTCAAAGTGGTAGCCTTCAAAATAAAATAAAATAACATCTCAGTTACACGGCTGTTGGAGAGTTTCAGTGATACTGACAATCACGTAACCAGCCGATGTCCCCTGACCAGGGTGGATCAACAGAGGTTGCATGTTTCTTTTGGTTGGCCACCAGTTTCAGTCGATAATTGTGACCATTTCCAGGCCGTAGACACGATGATGGTTGCTTGTGGTGGCAGATGGATAAAGATCCGTAATAACATGGACTACTGTAGTATTATCGTAGATTCGTAACAATACTACTGTAGTAACTGACGTCCATGTCTTTACGGATCGTGATCTGACCACCGCCACCAGAAGCTATCATGGTGCCAACGGCCTGAAGATGGTTTAAATTATAGATAGAAACTGGTCGTCAACCAAAATAAACATCTGTTTCGATCAATATTGTTTACTGAATTTTAAAATTTACACCGACCGCTGTTCACTTTGCAGTGAAAGAAACCCTTCTGAAATTTTAAACGTCAGATTATTATGACCTGACGTCTGAGAAAGAGAACGTCTCGTGTCCGCAATACTACTATGTGGCCATCTGTCTCGCGGTGGGCAGTGGACCTAACATTTTGGTTGATCAGGGTATACAGTAATTCCACCATACGGTGTTTCATGTTCGCTCAAATGAACTGAAGTTAACAACTGGGTAACGAATAAGATGGCTAAATTCTACGTGTCAGTTATTATACAATTGACTATAAATATTCCCGAGAGAGACGCAGACGGAAAGTCGGTCTGCAGTCAATGCATGAACAATGCGCCGTGATGTAAACGGCACCGCTCCGTTGGTGCCGGCACAGCATTAGAATTTCCAGTCGGCTACTTTGGGCGACTCCGCCAAAACATGTAGAAGAGCCCGCTTGAGCCCGTTAGATCGAAGGCAGAGGACACTTGGTGGCGGTAGTGTCTCTTTGGCGGGGACGAGGCGGATTGACATCGATCACGAGGCCGGAACCCTGACGGCAGGTGGGCGAGCGCATCGACATTGCGATCAAGATTGAAGTGCAGCTCGATGTCTTGGGGACCCGACAGGCACCCGTATTAGTTCTGAAATACCTGCCAGTTACTTGCGAGGAGTATGAGAGATTTTTCATAGATTCTGATTTGTCATCTCAGATATTTCCTTTAATGAGAAGCATCGGGGACAACGTCTTCGTAAATAATTTCCTTCGCCACATAAGCTCCCTACGTTCATGTTATTAGGCTGTGGACGGAACAGATGACAATAACATTAATCCCTCCGCGAACTGTGCCTAAGAGGCGCTATTTTTTTACATTTGACGCAGTGCTGTATCAGGTTTGTAGTACAAGTTCAACATACAAATGTGTTACTTTCGTCTGGAACCGCGCGAGCGCTACGGTCGCAGGTTCTAATCCTGCCTCGGGCATGGATGTGTGTGATGTCCTTAGGTTAGTTAGGTTTAAGTAGTTCTAAGCTCTAGGGGACTGATGACCACAGCAGTTAAATCTCATAATGCTCAGAGCCATTTGTTACTTTTGGGCCACTTACACACACACACACACACTCACACTCACACACATCACAACCCCCCCTCTTGCTACGATTTGTGTATGCTTTTCGATCTCATATTGCTATTACAAAGACAGTTCGCGTTATTAGTGGGTCGTATTCAGTATCTGGGGCTATATTTCAGGGCATAAACGTATTCATATGTTTGCATCAATGCTTCGTGTATAGTTCTAAGGGAGTGAAACCTTACTGTATGAACTCTAGTCATCTTTAAATCTATGTTAGTTTGTTGACCAACTAAAAAAATGGTTCAAATGGCTCTCACCATTATGGGACTTAACTTCAGAGGTGATTAGTCCCCTAGAACTTAGAACTACTTAAACCTAACTAACCAAAAGACATCACACACATCCATGCCCGAGGCAGGATTCGAACCTGCGACCGTAGCGGTCAAGCGGTTCCAGATTGTAGCGCCTAGAACCGCTCGGTCACACGGGCCGGCCTCACCAACTGAACTTCGCAACAAAATTAAAGGGTCTCTTTTTCGAAAATCACTAATTATCTCCCACTGCGAGTCAGAAATTTGGTATTTGGATCACAGGTGCCTACAACCCTCCTCACTAATGCTGAAAAAGTGTTGCACACTGCGGCATACCCCTCACACTCGGTGACACTTCAAACAGCGAGGTGTCGACACCTGCGAAAAACAGGCCAGAGATCAGTAGTTCAGGTGAGGTGTATGGTAGGTTAGTGATGTCACATTAGCACCACATTTCACTACCCCCAACGTCACCGTGGACGCATCACATCATATGGAAGTCGTCACACCTCTCATTACCCAAATCTTACAATTTTTCTTGATGCATATGCAGTAACCTTCAGCGCTGAAAAGACGCGTTCTTTTGGCTGACAGAGGAATATATTCCGAACACACCACTGCTCGCAATCGACACTAGACCTCAGTGGTTGTCCTAGAGGGTGTGAATGAAACCACCACTTCATTTTCAAATATTTTGCAGCATGAAACGCCAGCCTGCACTTCGATGTGCAACAGGAGGACCTTCTCGAGAAACGTTAACACTGCTGACACCCACTGGAACATCTAAGGACATCTCTGGGTTGAAACTCATTAATTTTTGCACTGTAATGTACCGTGACTGCAATTCTACCTCTGTTCTTACAGCGTGGAGCCACTGGGGCCATTGATAAGCATTCGATGAAATTTGACCAAAATCAAAAGCATAAAAGGCTGTTTGATATACAAGTACATAAGTGAATACAATGGCAATGGGTCCATCTAAGAGCTCCCCCTCCACCCCCCCCCCTCCCCCACTACCTAGTTCGTCAACATCCTCAGTGCCACTCACACACCTTTCTTCAGCACTGTAAAGAATCCCTGTTCAGAAACATCCTGTCACCGATACCTAGGCGTCTGCAGAATAGGCAGCCCTTTCCACTCCCATCAGGTTTCGCATGTGGCCAGGAAACGCTTGGGCTGCAGTGCAGTGTCCCTCAGCTGCATTCTTTTGGTGCAATGCAATTATGAGAGAGTACTACTAAATGCACTACACTTTTTGTCACAGGCCTAACATACTGCTACTTTCAGTGTCCAACTCTTACTTGTACATTGCCCATTAACACGTTGCCTGCTATGAAGATATCAGCAAACACAGCAGAGCCTCACATGTCGCCATATGCATGCTGGTGGTTGTGAGATCCACTCTGTTTAATGCTGTATATCTTTGGTTGGCATTATTGTAATAGTCACTTACTCATGAAACATATACTGTGCATGAACTTCGCCTACAAATACGATCTTGGATTGGCGAGATATTGTCAGTTTAGCCTTGGGTGCAGCTGAGGTTGCTTACTGAAATAATAATTATGACAGCCGGCCGAAGTGGCCGCGCGGTTCTGGCGCTGCAGTCTGGAACCGCGAGACCGCTATGGTCGCAGGTTCGAATCCTGCCTCGGGCATGGATGTGTGTGATGTCCTTAGGTTAGTTAGGTTTAACTAGTTCTAAGTTCTAGGGGACTAATGACCTCAGCAGTTGAGTCCCATAGTGCTCAGAGCCAATAATTATGAATAATTTTTAATTACTTTACCGAACTGATAGCGGCTGATTTATATTTAATTGATGACTAACTGAAACCCTCAGCTGCCGACAGGTGTTGTTGATGTACCTCGATGTGGACAGCTGAAAATGTGTGCCCCGACCGGGACTCGAACCCTAGTTGGAATACACTTATCTATAGTCAGCAGCGTGGTCTATGTCAAGGTCATAAATGAAGCGGCATGTGACGAACTACTACTTCGACACCGACAAGGACTTCGTTTCTGTCATTCGGACGGGAATGTAGGAGCGGTAACAGTTGAACACGCTGGCATGTGACTCCGAACGATCCGCGTCTTTGAGCTTCCATTCGAAGTGCCAGCAGAATTGGTGACAGACGCCCTGCGTCCTTATGGAAAGGTCCTATCCCACGTGGCTGAAATATGGGCGAGTTTCAAGACGTATCCTGTCCTCAATGGCGTCAGACAAATGCGGATCGAACTCCGAAAACACGTCCCGTCATACTTGTACATCGCCGGTTGTCGGGCGATTGTCATTTACGACGGACAACCAAGGACGTTCTCTGGGTGTGGGAAGTAGGGACACATACGTTCTGAGGGTGCTCAACGATGGTTATTACAGCTGCCACGGGATGATCCACCCCTCACGCCGCATCCGACTGTGATCCCCATGACACGTCGCCGCATTACGCGATGACGTGGGCCGCGAGACAGACGCGTACCAGAACACACAGACAGCGGCGGATCGTGGCGAGCCACAGAAAGACGACGTTGCACTGGACGCCCTCTCTTCGGTTCCGCTTGAGGCCCCTTCAGATAAGTCACTTGGAGACGTCGATAATACGACGGCGCACTATTCCGACGTCCCCCACGAACAACTGGAGACCATGCTGACCTCTGAATCCGAGGCGCGGCAACGTAAACAGCGATCACCAAAACGCCGGAAGAAGCTCCGCCTCACGGTGGAGGACGACCACTCTGATCTAGCAGACAATTCTGAGACGTTTACAGGTACAGAACAGACGACCATGTATACAGAAGAACTGCCTAGCGTGGATGCAACGGTGGCCAGCGGGACGGCGGCACGATCTGCCGCTGCCGATGCTCCAGACACAGCGAAGGAGCTCGATAGACGGCAACAGGCTGCTGAGGAGGCTACGGCACCTGCACCGCACGACAACGATGGGACACTAGGTGACTGGTCAGAAGACCCACTCCCGTGGGGAACAGATGATGCCGGAGGAACTGCTCCCACGCACTCTCCCGGTGTAAGACCGGAAGAGTGCCCGGAATAACGAAAGACCATATGAGGGGACGGCGGGGGACGTTAGTACGACAGCAGCCTATGTACGGCAAAATTAGCGACCGTACGGTACCCTATCTACGTTGATCGCCATGCAAAAAGCTTATCGGATAGGGTCTGTTAACAACAATATCATTGGGACGCCGGTAAAAATCAAGATGCTCAGTGACATGATAAAGGCTGAGGATTTAGACATAGCACTATTACAAGAAGTTCGGGTACTTTCCCCCTCGGACTTCTACGGTTAAGACATTTACTGTTCCCCGTGTGACGAGAGAGGCGTTGGCACAGCTATACTATTAAAGGAAGGGATACGTGCAGACGAAGTAGAGTATTTGCCTTCTGCCCGTGGTACGGCCGTGACCATAGGTGGAATACGATGGATCAACATATACGCACCGTCAGGCTCGCATAAGTAAAGGGACAGAGCAGATTTTTACGCCCATGAGGTTACACCTTTGTTCCAGGGACGATTCGATGGTTGCATACTCGGCGGAGATTTTAATTGTGTGCTCGACAGAAAGGAACAACAACCTAACTATACTACTAGCCAGGAACTTAGGGAGCTGGTCAACGGGATGGAATTAGTCGATACATGGGACCTGAAGTATCGCAACCAACCAGGATATACATTTTTTACTAGCCACTCCGCGGGCCGTTTGGATCGGATCTACGTTTCAAGGGCGTTAGCAATGTCGACGGTGGACGCAGAAATATGGCCGACAGCATTTACAGACCACGAGGCATATATCTGTAAGGTTAACCTTGATAGACAGCAGGTATGGAGACGGCGGGGTTCTTGGAAGATGAACGTCTCCCACCTGCGAGATACAGAATGCCGACGCATGGTGGAGGACGCGTGGCATGGCTGCCTCCGTCGACAAAATTCTTTCGGTTCTGACCTGCAGTGGTGGATCGAGTGCGCGAAGCCAGCTTTACGGAGAACGTTCATAGGTTACGGGAAGTAGGTTTCTCAATGGCAGCGCACGACCTCTGAGTTTTACTTTACGGCTCTCCGGGAACTGATAGCTCAACCACCTACACCAGAACGCCAGACGGCCGTCCACCGAGTTAAGGCGAAGCTGGTACAACTTGCGAAGCAGAGGATGACAGGTACGATGATACGCGCGAAGTCGCAGGATGTCCTGTCCAACGAGGTTCCCTCGATGCATTATGTGATAAAGGAAAGACGAAGAAGACGCAGGAATTTAATACACGAGATCGATCTCGGCGATGGCCGTCGTTTTACAACACAAAGGGGCATAGCACAGGCGTTCACGGATCGTTTTAGCAGATTCTATGCGAGCAACGGTGAGGGTCAGAGGGAGCTGGGGAACGTCCTGGAAAAGATCCCAGACGCGACGAGTGTGAACGGGGAAGCGGGCGGGTTATCTGAAATTACGTGTGAAGAGCTGGAGGAAGCGATTACACGAGGTGCCTGCAACAAGTCCCAAGGTCCAGACGGATTCCCGTTGGAATTTTACCGTGCCTTTGTGACCATTATGACACCGATGTGGCTATGTATGTTTAATGAGCTTCTGCGGCAAGAAGTACCGGTTCACGTTCAATTCACGGAAGGGCTCATGATACCGATACCGAAGCCCCGTGCTGGCAAACGGCCTTGTGATTATCGCCCCTTGACCCTCCTTAATAGTGACTACAAGATCTTCATACGCATCCTGGGAAGTCGTATCAAAAAGTCGCTAGAGAATCGAATACATGCCGATCAGACTTGTCTTGGCGGCATCAGTAATATCCACACAGCCTTGGGAGACTATCGTGACGTCATCGCCCTCGCGGCTGCATGCCGCCTCCGGGGGGCGATGGTTGCAGTAGATTTCTATCGCGTGGATCATGTGTACCTCGCGGCGGTGATGAACAGGATGGGTGTCTCACCATTACTGACCAATGCTGTGATGCTGCTGTTTCACGGCGCCAGATCAGCGATGGTGGTCAACGGAGGGTGAACTGAGTATTTTAAGATCTTAAGATCAGTGAGACAGGGTTGCCCCTTGTCGATCCTCCTTTATGCGATCGCCTTAGAACCGTGCCTCGCAGGCTTTCGCCGCCGTCTTACCGGGATCTCCGTACGGCATTTATCATTCAAATGCAGAGCATACGCGGATGACATTGTGTTCCTCGTACGGAATGAGGGGGAGGCTCAAACAGCACTGGATTGGCTACAGACGTATGGGATGGCAGCTGGAAGTGTGGTCAACTACCGAAAATCACAATTCATGCATGTGGGGCGTGGACAAGAACCAGGAACGGAAGGGCCCTTACCTGCGGTGGAAACCATACGGTGTTTGGGTATCACCTTTCATAAAGAGACAGCGAGAACGGCTGCGGACAACTACCGAAGACTGTTACTCAGAGTCCGCACGGCAGTACGACTAAACGCCCTACGGTCGATGGATATGCTGCAGCGAGTGTTACTCGTCAACCTTTATCTCGCGCCCATGATGTGCCACCTGACACACTTTCTCCCCTTGACGCGCACGATGGCTATGAGGATTCAGGCGGCTTTTGGGTACTATGTGTGCCTGGGACAACTCTTTAAGGTACAGTACAACACGCTTACTCTCCCAGCGCGAAAGGGGGGCGTTGGTTTAGTGAACGTGCACGAGAAGGAGCGTGCCATGTATATTAATACTATGCTCAAACGGTGGCGCAACAGGACTCACTCGCTTACGGGGACGATCATCGAAGAACTCGTACCAACATCGCAACTTCCTCCAGTCAGTGTCGGCCATATATCGCCCCCTTTAACGTATGTGCGCACATTCATCGTGGAACACAGTTACGTTCGAGAGCGTTTACTGACGACCCGACAGTCGACAGCGAAGGACGTGTACCATCTGCTTCTTCGACAGATCGCCCGGAATATGGTGGAACGGAAACATCCAGCTGTTAATTGTCACGTGGTGTAGCGCACGGTCCACCACCCCCACCTACCTACAACAGTCAGATCAACATGGTACATTGTCGTCAACCGAAAATACCCTACAAATGATAAAAAGTACGCAATACATTTGGCGGATTCGCCCTTGTGTCAGCAATGCGGCGTGCTGGATACGGACGACCATCGGCTGGTCTGGGGCGAGGCATTGGCTGTCTGGACTCTCGCAAGAAAGATAATTGCGTTCATACGGCGCACTATCTATACAGCGGTTTGTTCTGACATAGTATTTTTTCCAGAGGAAACGTATTTTCCGCGTCATAAGACGAACGCACTGGCGTGGATCACAGGTATGACGGTCCATTACATCTATAGAGACACACGTACGAACTTACAGAACGTCCTGGAATACTGGCAATACTTGAAAGATGGACACACAAAACTATTACGGCTACAAAAGTACAAGGAATGGTATGCCAATTTCCAAGTAACGGTTTTTGCGGACCCGCCATATACTTGGGGTGTGCCGGGTGCGCAAAGATGAGCGGCGGTGCTTTCGTTGTGAAACGGACCAAGTAAAGTGATCGACTAAGAACACTATGCGAGTATGCGACCTACGAAAAACTCACGCTTGCACAGTTAGCAAATGGATGTACTTCAAATTTTGTTTTCGTATCTATAAATACTTTTCTTTAGGGTGCCGGAGGTGGCCCCACTTTGACTTTGTTATTTCATGCTGCATGGTAGGACGGCAGCGAGGTTCCTTCCAGGACAGTTATGTGTCAGGACGCACTTTGTTTATTTTGTGAATAATAAAGGTTTTTATTTCTCCTACCTTCCATAGTATAAAAAAATGAAAAAAGTCGGCAGAGCATTAGGCTATAAAACAATAAAAAAGTAAAACAAAAATTAAAAAACGAACAAAAAAGTTGTTTCCTTATGCGTTGCGAAAAAAACAAAAAAAGTGGTCAGCGTGACTGACTTACATACAGAGGACTCGGGTTCAAGTCCCTGTACTGCCAGGGAATTTTCCTTGGAGGAAGGACTGCAACTGGGTGCAATCAGCCTCGTGAGGCCAACTGAGGGGCCTCAGGACAGATTAGTAGCGGTTCCAGCGTAAAATGGTCGGCAGGGCGGTGTAAAAAAAAAAAATGTTGTTATAGCACTTGCCTGCGAAAGGCACAGGTCCCGAGTTCGAGTCTCGGTCCGGCACAAAAAAAAAAAAGAAATGGATAGAGCGTCTGCCATGTAAGCAGGAGATCCTGGGTTCGAGTCCCGGTCGGGGCACATATTTTCAGCTGTCCACATCAAGGTATATCAACAACACCTATCGGAAGCTGAGGGTTTAAGTTAGTCATCATTTATTCCATGCAAAAACTGCACGGTCATCAACAGTACTCTGTTCTTTCGAGAACAGTTACTGTCTTCATGTGATTTATATTTTGTTATAAACAGTGAGTGTGATAACTAACCTACAGCTGTTGGTATCCTCATGGCACGTTGAGTTCAGATGTTATACTGAGACGTCATGTATCCGAAGACATCCCCCATGTTAGGGGAGAACGTGTCACTGCGCGCTTGAGTACGTGAAGCAAGATGACTGAAAAACTGCTTTAAAACTGAAAATATTCACTGTGAACTACAAAACTACTTCCAGACTCACTACGGAAAATCTAAAGAAGGTGTTGAAACAGCGATAGTGATACAAGATCACTTAAGTTATTTCCAAGTGTATCAAGTAATTATTAACAAAATTTTAATATTTGCACTAAAGATTTTTATGAAGTCAATAACGAATGATACAGGCACGCAATATGTGCTTGTTACAAACAGTTTGATATCAACTAGGAAATTAGGAAATCACCATATTAGTATTATTGTTAAACCGGTACACAAATATTCAAATGTTCAAGCCGGTTGATGTCGACAACAGTCTATATTTCGACAGTAGCAAGCGTTGCAATTTTCAAGGCGAGGCAGGGTGTGCAACTGCCGAAATATCGGCGGGAGAAACTCAGGTCTGAGATACACAAACAGTACAAATTATTTATTGAATAATCCATGTGATGATGCCAAAACAAAGATTTATCCCCGTGTAGACAAACTATTATCGCCAGTGTGAAAGCATTCTTCCATAATTCTATCATTCATATCTTTGTTTAATGAGACTGTGGTAACTTTATGTATGTAAAATTGTAATATGAGTAACATAGGACTGCAGAGCCTAGGCGAATAAAGTTCTCAGATTGGTGAGGTTTCTGCACTTCCCTGTGAGATGTACAAAACTACATAAAGCGAATTAATTTTGCCATGTTTAAAATTGAATAATGTGATTTGAGGTTGCTGATCAAACAATAAACTGTATAAATGGTATCTCACGAGTAGTGGTGAAGTTGTAAGTAGCTGTATTCAGTCGGACAATGGGACACATGGCCAAGTTTTTAACAGGCAGACAGAATGGAGTTAAGAGACCATCGTCATCGTCTCTTGGTCGATGAGGTTGGTTTTTGGAAGCTTTCTACGGCCAGGAAGGCGTCTGGGGTTAACTGTTATTCGGGGCTTAGAAATATTTTGATGTGCACTGCAAAACTGATCATTTTAATTTTTGTATCTTTAGGAATAAATTTGTGCGTAGTTTTTATAAACGAATAAATAAGTTTAATCCTTTGGTTGTAGCATATATTGTTATCCTATGGGAGACTTCTCCTTTAACATTCTCACTTAACTTTCTGGTGTGTTTAAGTACTTCACTGATTTGTCTCAACTAAATTAAGGTGCGTCATGAACGATACCGGATTCAGTAACGGCTTAAAACAGCAGTGCATGGCCAAACCCATGTTGAAAAGATGAGTCGTATTCAAATCTGATCAATTACAGTAATGACAAGAAACAATCTGAAATTACGTATGTAACCGTTGTGTTACTTTTGTCTCACGAACAATAACATTAGCGAGATGTCGACAGCTCACCTCTGCAGCAGACAGGTAACATTGATTCTCATATGGTTCTCCAGGTCGATGAGTACTCTAACAACAGTCAGGCATTCTACTAAGCTCCTCTCCTTAATCGAATAGGCTTTATTGGGCGTTTATCTCAAAATTGTGTCTACACACACGGCAATTTAAAAGAATTTCCTACCAAGAAGTGGCAGGATGCTTAGGTACAGTATCCTCTAAAAGGATATCACGTCCTTCGTGCAGTATTTTGGTCGCAAGCTATCCGCAAGGATACCGCGCCCACGCGCGAACACATGTGTGTGTGTGTGTGTGTGTGTGTGTGCGTGCGTGTGTTTGTTTGTGGTTTACGGGTGCTCAACGGCGTGGTTGTCAGCGCCCATTCGAATGTTAGTATGAGCAAGTATGGTTAAAATAGCAAAATTTCGTAAACCAAAGACCAGGAAGTCCAACAGAATTACACTGACTCACTCTCGACCTGACTCACGGTCACCCGCACAATCACACACTCTCATGTGCCTTCAGATAAATTAGAATCGATGAACTGTGCTTAAAGTGGTAACGAAAACACTAGTAATACGAGAGAACAGCTAAAATAACTACAAAGGAAATGTGACCAACTGGGCACTACAAAAACTTGGTTGACCCGGCCGTCCTGGAAATACACTAAAAAATGCTCCCTCAAATTTTAAGGAACAAGTCGGATAATTCGCATTCGTTTGACGATCACTTAAAATAAACGGCATGATTTAGACAAGATATCTGGATGGCACAAAAAGAGGCAATCGACTAAATCATGAAAGTGAGAAGGCATCCACATGAGCAGACAAAAGAATCCACTACATTTCAGTTACACGAAAAATACACTAATCTAAAGGCTGTAAACTCAATAAACTACTTAGGGAGTAGCTTACACTTGAACGATCACGTATATAATGTTGTAGGTAAAGCAAATAAAATACTGCAGTTTATTAGTAGAACACATAGGAAATGTAGCAGGACTGCTAGAGAGACTGTTTACACTGCGCTTGTCCACACTCAATGTGCATGTGGGGTTCGTATCAGGTAGGATTGACGAAGGACGTCGAAAAAGGTCGAAGAAGAGCAGTTCGTTTTGTACCATCGGGGAACAGGAGAGAGGGTGCCACGAATATGATAATGGAATTGGAGTGACAGTAAATAAAACAAAGGCGTTTTTCGCTGCGGCGGAACCTTCTCATGTAATTTGAGTCATGAGCTTTCTGCTCAAAGAGTGAAAATATTTTTTGGTCCCCACCTTCGTAGCCATCCAGTGTGGCCGAGCGGTTCTAGGCGCTTCAGTCTGGAACCGCGAGACCACTACGGTCGCAGGTTCGAATCCTGCCTCGGGCATGGATGTGTGTGATGTCCTTAGGTTAGTTAAGTTTAAGTAGTTCTACGTTCTAGGGGACTGATGAAAAAAAATGGCTCTGAGCACTATGGAACTTAACATCTGAGGTCATCAGTCCCCTAGAACTTAGAACTACTTAAACCTAACTAACCTAAGGACATCACACACATCCATGCCCCAGGCAGGATTCGAACCTGCGACAGTAGCAGTCGCGCGGTTCCGGACTGAAGCGCCTAGAACTGCTCGGCCACCGCTGCCGGCGGGACTGAAGGCCTTAGATATTCAGTCCCATAACGCTCAGAGCCATTTGAACCATTTGAACCCACCTTCATAAGGAGAAACGGTCATCATAGTAAAATACGTGAAATGAGAGCTCTTACAGAAAGATTTACGTGTTTGCCTTTGCTGCGTGCTGTTCGAAAGTGGAATTATAGAGAAGTAGGTTAAAAGTGGTTCGAAGAACCCTCTGCTGGGTACTTAATTGTACATTGCAGAGTAATCATGTAGATTTAGATACAGGTGAATAGGTTGTCACTTTTTAACAACTGATTATGAGCAAATTTCTGAGAAAAAATTGCCAGACCCGGAAATGCCTTAATTTGGCGTTTTGACTGAAAGGCTGGGAAATATTTGTCTCAATTTTACTTTCATCGGGAAGTATCCCAGGAAGACAGATGGTATAACCTAAGAATTTTATTTGCTGCCTGAAAAAGTTTGAATGTTTAAGTTTATAGTAACATTAAACTGCAGAAATCTCTTCAACACTTTATTCCACAGTTCCAAATGTTTCTCCCAAGATTGTGTTACAATCAAAAGATCGTCTACGTATATGGTCACTCGATTCAGCAGCTCTGGTCCCAAAACATTATCCAGGGCTGCAATGAAGACTCCTGCACTAATATTTAGCCTCAAGGACGAAAGAAAAACTGTTAACACCTGCCTGTAAAGCCATCTGCCAGGACAACTGCCTCAAACATATGCTTGATAGGCACTTGACATTATGAAATGTAAGTATCTGTTCATCTGAGTTCTCAGGTTTCCTTCGAACTAGGACTGCAATCTTGTTAATCGACCTTGTGTCCAGTACTAAACACTCACTGCTATCCGGCTTCACCACTGTGAGTGGCGGGCAACTGTAAGTAGGTTGCGATTGCTCTATTACGTGCCATTCAGCAATTCATTCTGTTCCACTCCATACCGCCTGTTTCTTCATCTACGGCATGGCATGCGATGAGTGGCAAGAGGTTCGATGTGATACCACTTCTATTTTGTGCATGTAGCCTCAAATAACCCTCTGACATTTACTAAATACTGGTAAATAGTGGTAGGGCTAGTCTAACATTTCGTTAAACAGGCTGATTCTTGCACCTTTTCCTGCCTTACATGAACCTCAGTTTCTAATTCTGATAAGGAATCTGACTGTTGCTCAATAATGAACAATATCTTGTGGTAAACGTGCTGTAAGTTAATCTGCTGACAGCATTTACTGTACTGTGATAGAGTCTTAATCAAATCCATTGAAATCTCCGGTTCCTTGACATAAAAATAATATTTTCTTCTATCCAGTCAAACATTGCCATATATTGACTATGAATTTGTCTACCACCAGAAACGGAAAATTAACTGTCACATTTCACTTAGTTCTATGAATAAAGGCTTATGTTTCCACCCCATACGATTTGTTACTCATTGCACTTAGTATATGGCAATTTTGCATTGGAATTACATCAAGTAAACCTGTCTACAGAACATTAGCTGATGCTCTGGCATCAAGAACAATGAATACGAGAATACTGGCTATCTGTGCACTTGTTACGGCTTGAACAATTTCTTCCTCATCGTGCGTGCACCTCACATGATCGTTGTACAGCACTTTCCTAAGAACTTGTTAATGAATATATCTGAGGAACTGGGTGTGATACTGGATCTCACCCCAACCTCGTCCTTTGGCTATAGCTATGGGGGTTAGCATCGCTGATAATCGGGGTTGTACCTGTTTTCTCCCTTACCCCTATAATTATTGTTATTCACGTAATGACTTACGCCTCCCCTATTATTACTGTTATTGTTGTCTGTCTGGGTAGGGGGGAGTGTGTCAGCAGCCGGAGCTTTGATAACTGTTATTATCATTGTTACGGTTCCCACTACCTCTTGCATTTCCGTGCACATTAGAGTTTTAGTCTGTAACTTTGTATCTTCATGGATACTGTCAGTGGAATCTAAGACTGACGAAAGGTACTGTGCCAAGTTCTTCACGGGTACTCGACGGTAAATTTCCTTTCAGTATTTTTAATATATCTGCATGGGAAATTGGCTTGCCCCAGTATTGGTTTTTACTGATATACTTTTCAAAATACTTCCGTAAGCCCCTTGTTAAATATTACAGGGTTCCCGACAGAACACTTCACATCTCGGTCTTTCCGGTACCGAATTTAACCAAAGTTTGTCAAGAGTAGCTTGCTCAAATTGAGCATACGTTTGAAACTTCTAAGCTATATCCGTTGTCCGCAGCAAGACCTCACCTTGGAAGAAACCTACCATTCAACTTTCGACTCTCAATCCAGTTACATGGCAGCACATTTCTAAAAGCTTTTATAAACACAATCTGGTGCACTTTCTTTGATTCCACCGAGAAAACGTTCAACTGACAATAATTTAACAAGTCTTCATCCAGTATAACAGATGACAGTGAAGGCTCTACGGCAGGGGGCTGGCGTCAATGTCGTAGCTGTAGTTACTCGGTAACTGGTAGTTGATTGCCCGTACTATGTCTCCAATGCAGTATATGCATGGGGAAAGGTTCATACGCAATTCCAAACGTGGGAGGCACAATTTGGAATGCGTTACTGTATTCGGTTGCATCCGTCTTACGTGATACCAAGTCTGTTCGCACATGCTGCTCCGTGGTTTTGATGCTCCTGTCTACCTCCAGAATAATTTCGTTTCTTTCTTCGATATTAATTTTTCCGTTTCTCGTAAACAAACCCGATGTTCGTGTACTAATTTCTGCGCTAGATTGGTGTCACTATCGAGTGCACCTATCACTACACGCTCATTTAATTTCTTTACGTCGGCGTTTACTCGGATTTGCTGTGAGGTGATAAAACGCTCTTCCTTAGACACTTTTTGCATTTTATCTGGAAGATCATTACATATCACTTGCAAGTCCGATACTTTCGTCTGAACAGAAGACACATTCTTCTCTTTTCCCTCATGTGCAACTTGTAAAGCATCTTGTTGAATTACCAACTCATCTAACCCGCCTGTTACTTTCTGTTGTACCGACAGTAGTTTTGAGAATAGACTGCTGTCAGTTTGTCCATTTTTTTCTACCATTTTATGAATTGTTTGACTATTTGTTTGAAGAATATTGTTATTCATTCGTATGAGCATTAGTCGCATGCACTGTGCTAGTGCGCGCAGGCTGTTCGCATCATTTAATGCCGTATCGTTTATTGCAGTTGACGCGAAATGTCTGTTGCAGATCATATGGCTTCCCAATATGGGACAAGGAATACATATATGGGACAAGGAATGTCTCGTCCTACAGCCATTTCGTTTTCCAGTTTTAAAACTACTCCAAAATTACCTGGCATATCAGTCGTTGGTTTTGACGAAGCGTACCTTACTCGGGGTTACAGCTTCTTTTTTATTCTTACTGTACTTTCATCCCTCTTGTGTTTTTCGTCGTCTTAATAGGTTCTTTCACAATTAGATGTCCCATTAATTTACGTATGTCACACATAGGAACGATAATGTTATATCGCTGTGTCACAATATTTACTGGCAATATTTTCGATTACTATTCTTGAAGGCAAGTTGCTATCGCTGTAGTTCGTGTGGTTCGTGGGATAATTTAGAGCAGAAAGCTATTCTTTGATTTATTGATATCTTTTGTGAAAAGAATTGTGTGAAACGTAATTGTTACGAGTACAAAACTGGAACATCGTCACAATAGAGGGCTGCCAACGTATCTTAGATGCACGACATAATTAGAAAAGTCACACAGAAAATTACGCATTTTTCAATACATATAGTCTGATTCAGCGAGCCACCTAATCTTCAGACCACATTTTCCGTAATCATAATATTTCATACACATTCATTCGTACATATGATCTCTTATTGCTTCTCCTTTTCTTTGTCGCCGAGTGCAGACCCGTTTTCGAAGCAGTAGGATCAGTTATGAAATAAGTAATCCATAATTCTCTTTGAATCTCAATACACTATTTTAAAATACGGCTTAGAAAATACATTTACGAGAGCAACATTACTAGTTCTCTCCCGTAAACCCAGCTAACAGCACAGCCGTCTGAGTAAAAAAATAAAAGAACGTACAAGTTTCAATTGATTGCACCAATCATTACCTACTTTCCATTTCGATGCGCACATCCTGAATAAATTTATCTCTGACATCACAGGAAGATAAAAATGCTTTGTCCTCGTTAACACACATAATATTGATTAATGAAATTCATCAGTGGACAAAAATATTTTCTTTTTTTCATTAACTACTTCCTTATTATACCACACTGAGCAAACCGCCAGCAAAGTTCCATCGGTGTTACTTTCCCGTCCGGAAACGACTGTCACGAGTCGGTTCGTGTCGGCTCCCTTCAAGTGTGAGCGCGCTATCCCAGCCACCTAACGGCTAGGCAGACCATGCGCACGAACAGTAAACCCTCTACAATCGATACCACCCATCTCAAAAGTGGCTGTTTCTGAAACATGGCGTCAGTCTCACTTTTAAGTATGCCAGTGTTGTTTAAGTACGGCAGTTATACACTGAAGAGCCAAAACAACGATATAGGCATGCGCATTCAAACACAGAGCTATGTTAACAGGCAGAATACAGCGTTGCGGTCGGCAGTACGTATATAAGACAAGTGTCAGACGCAGTTGTTAGATGGGTTACTTCTGCTACAATGGCAGGTTATCAAGATTTAAGTAACTTTGAACTTGGTATTATACTCGGTGCAAGAGCGATGGGACACAGCATCTCCGAGGCGAAGAGGAAGAGGAGATTTTCCTGTACAACTATTTCAAGAGTGTACCGAGCATATCAGGACTCCGGTAAAACATCAAATCTGCGACATCGCTGCGGACTGAGAAAGATCCTGCAAAAACGGTACCAACGACGACTCAAGAGAATCGTTCAACGCGACTGAAGTGCAAACGTTCTGCAAATCGCTGCAGATTTGAAATCTGGGCCCTGAAAAAGTGTCAGAGTGCGAACCATTCACCGTATCATCATGGATATGGGCTTTCGGAGCCGAAGGTACTCGTGTACTCTTGATGACTGCACGACACAAAGCTTTTGCCTCGCCTGGGCCCGTCAACAACGGCATTGGACTGTTGATGACTGGAAGCATGTTCTCTGGTCGGACAAGTCTCGTTACAAATTGTATCAAGTGGATGGAAGTGTACGGGTAAGGAGATAACCTCACGAATCCATGGACCTTGCATTTCAGCAGGGCACTGCTCAAGCTGGCGGAAGCTCTGTAAAGGTGTGGGGCGTGTGCAGTTGGAGTGATATGGGACCCCTGATGCGTCTAGAAACCACTCTGACAGGTGAAACGTACCTGCTTGCATTCATGTTCATTGTGCATGTCGACGGACTTCGGCAATTCCAGCAGGGCCATTGCAACACCCTACACCTCCAGAATTGCTACAGAGTGGCTCCAGGAACACTCTTCTGAGTTAAAACACTTCAGCTGCCCAACAAATTCCCAGACACGAATATTATTCACCATATCTGTGATGCCTTGCAACGGGCTGTTCAGAAGAGATGTTCACCCCCTCGTTCTCTTATGGATTTATGGTCAGCCGTGCAGGATTCATGGTGTCAGTTCCCTCCAGCACTACTTCATACTTAGTCGAGTTATGCCACGTCGTGTTGCGACACTTCTGCGTGTTCGCTCGGGCCCTACACGATATTAGGCAAATGTACCAGTTTCTTAGGCTCTTCAGTGTATATTTACTCATTCCCCTCCTTTATGTTGAAATTATTACTTGGTTTAATGGAATGTAGTCGAATTAAGTTGGGTGATGCTGAGGTAATTAGATTAGGAAATGAGACACTTAAAGTAGTAAAGGAGTTTTGCTATTTGGGGAGCAAAATAACTGATGATGGTCGAAGTAGAGAGGATATCAAATGTAGACTGGCAATGGCAAGGAAAGCGTTTCTGAAGAAGAGAAATTTGTTAACATCGAGTATTGATTGATTTAAGTGTGAGGAAGTCATTTTTGAAAATATTTGTATGGAGTGTAGCCATGTATGGAAGTGAAACATGGACGATAAATAGTTTGGACAAGAAGAGAATAGAAGCTTTTGAAATGTGGCGCTACAGAAGAATGCTGAAGATTAGATGGGTAGATCATATAACTAATGAGGAAGTATTGAATAGGATTGGTGAGAAGAGAAGTTTGTGGAACAACTTGACAAGAAGAAGGGATCGGTTGGTAGGACATGTTCTGAGGCATCAAGGGATCACAAATTTAGTATTGGAGGGCAGCGTGGAGGGTAAAAATCGTAGAGGGAGACCAAGAGATGAATACACTAAGCAGATTCAGAAGGATGTAGGTTGCGGTAGGTACTGGGAGATGAAGAAGCTTGCACGGGATAGAGTAGCATGGAGAGCTGCATCAAACCAGTCTCAGGACTGAAGACCACAACAACAACACAACATATTTTACTGCCTATAGAAACATGTCTGATAATACGATTTTTTCGCTGAAACGCTGGTCCCATGAAATTTTATTTCATGGTCCCTACTCTGTGAAGCATGTTTCACTACAGCCAGGTTATCAGTTTGTCCAAAAACAATAG
Source organism: Schistocerca nitens (assembly GCF_023898315.1). Lineage (NCBI taxonomy): Eukaryota > Metazoa > Arthropoda > Insecta > Orthoptera > Acrididae > Schistocerca > Schistocerca nitens. The sequence continues at coordinate 658,358,852 of NC_064617.1, read as the reverse complement.
TTCGTATTGTGTTCCGCTAAACCGACCACATGTATACTTTTTCACAAATGGACGTAATTCCGTACGCACCAACAGCAGCCATTAAACGACGGACATCTTTATAGTGGGGAGGAATGGGGAGTCTTAAAAATCGTTTTAACCCAGCACTTTGCCAAACAATTTTCCATAGTCGTTGATAATCTTGTTGATAAATAGCAAGGAAAATTTTACCCGCTGGCGTCTGTTCTTCATCATTAGTCGTAGAAAATTTTGCTCTTCGCCGTAGTGCTTGTTCTACTTTTGCTTTTATCAAAATAATTTTTTTTTAAATTTATTGTGAAGGTTGTTACCTTGAGAGCGTAGAAAAATTTACCGGGACATAGAGGATGCCTAACTGAACAATTTCAATGTGAGGTAGGGAACCTGGGGTCGGAGAAGCCAGCTTCAGGAGATAGTGGGAATAAAATCACATTAGTTTCTACTTTTTTATTTACATTAGCTATAGTTAACTGTAAATACCTTTACTGACACAATGAACGTACCATTTGTACTCTATCTTACAAAATGTGCTGAAACCGACAGCCATTAACCTCAATGCAAACATGATATCAGCGCACAAGATTCTGACTCACCCTGAAAAACATCCCTGGTGTGGGTCCCCCATTTCTTCTTTCGAATGAACCAGTCGACCGCATTCCTCGATCGAGAGAAATAAACACTTGTCGTGAAGAATGATGCCTGACAGGAAATCGTCCCCTGTATAGCTTTTCCAAGCGGGAGCATTGCAACGTACTTTCCCGTACACAAGGTGCATGTCAGTGAGTTCTGCGAAACCATACCGGTACTTCTCCGTCGTATTCTACCGTACGATTCTGAATACGATTGATGTCTGGGTCTGTTGTTGACTCATAGCAGGTTGTGTCCGGGGACAATGTAAATACGATGAAACAGATCCACCTTATGAACAAGTAAAGCAAACAAAACCTACATGATGACTTCCTAGTAATCAGGCTCGTCGTCCTTATTTCTTTGTAGGAAATAAAGAATGTGCATGTAAATAAACAGCACAACACATAATCTTTTACACATGTTAGTTGTAAAAAAGCTGGGAAACAATAGTGGTAGACAGAGCGGTAGACAAGTTACTTCCATATATCCTTGCTCCGATTCCTGGATCCCTCCTACCTCACATTGTTCACTTGGGCGTTCTCTATGACCTGTTACATATTTGCACGATACCACGGAAACAAAAATGGTTCAAATGGCTCTGAGCACTATGGGACTTGGTGTGGTCGAGAGGTTCTAGGCGCTTCAGTCTGGAACCGCGCGACCGCTACAGTCGCAGGTTTGAATCCTGCCTCGGGCATGGATGTGTGTGATGTCCTTAGGTTAATTAGGTTTAAGTAGTTCTAAGTTCAAGGGGACTGATGACCTTAGATGTTAAGTCCCATAGTATTAGGGCCATTTGAACTATGGGACTTATCATCTAAGGTCATCAGTCCCCTAGAACTTAGAAGTACTTAAACCTAACTAACCTAAGGACATCACACACATCCATGCCCGAGGCAGGATTCGAACCTGCGACCGTAGCGGTCGCGCGGTTCCAGACTTTAGCGCCTAGAACCGCTCGTCCACCACGCCAGCACCACGGAAACACCCTTGACGTCTTCTGGTAAGTAAACTGGCTCCCGTTTTTTTATTTGCTGCATGCACTAAGGTTTTAATTATTGTTCTCTTTCGTTATGGGTGCTGTTGAGATTCCTTCTGGAGGTATCGACTTATGTGTGTTAGCTTTTCTCCAAAAGTTCCGTCCGGACGTTTCACTAACGGTACGTTCAAGAAATAAATCCGCCTTTTCTCCTTAGTACATTGAATTTCTCGGAAGTGCTGCCGTTATGTAGCAGTATGCCGTTCACGCTCACTCTGCGTCACCAGGCTAGCTGGACCGCGAGCGTCAGCGGGACACAGCAGCAGTGGACCGCCGCAGCCGGAGCTCGGGCGGTGGGAGCGGGACGTGTGAGTCATTGCAGCGCGGCGCGGCCTCCGTAGGAATGCCGCCCGCCAGCTGTTTCTTTCCCGGGCTGTGACTGTCGCGTTTACTACGCGGCTCGCATTTGCCAGCACGTGTCTGACGCCTCCCTCAGGGAGAAAGCAGGCTCCTCGCTAGGTCAGGCGGATTCTGTATCGCACAGTGAGAACTAGAAAGCCACGGCTTTCGTCACCGGCACTAGGTGACTGGGTGCTTACATGCTAATCCTCACCGACTACAGTCACACTAAACGCTTATCGCCATACAAACAGCACAACACAATTTTTTTTTAAACCTCGTACTGTCCCCCGTTGCAGTGTACGTTTGAAATTTCGCTCAAAGGTGCCTACAAACTTCCTCTATAATGGTGCATTACCCTAGCGGCATAACCCTCGTGCTCGGCGGCGTTTCAGGCAGTAATGTGTTGATGTATTCGAAAACAAGGCCAGAGCTGAGAAATTCATGTGAGCTGTAAGGTGGGTTGGTGACTGGCCGACATTTCACCTCACTTCTGCCTAGCGCCACCCTGGGCGAATCACAGGATGGGGAGATCGTCCCACCCCTCTTACCCATATCTCACCCCTTCGTTTGACGCCTCTACGGTGGAGGTCAGAACAGCGACGTCTAGCGTTGAAATCATGCCGGTCTCTTGTGGGTGCCTGAGGAAAACATTTCAGACTCATCGCCGCTCAGAATCGACACGAAGAGGCCTCGGGAGGTGCCATAAGGGCGTGAATTAAACTACCTCTCCCCTAGGAGTGTTCATTGTCACAAATTTCGCGCTCGAAAACGATAGTTTGCAGTGTGATGTACAAAAAGCTATGCAATGTTGGCTTTTGAACACTCTTAACAAGTTAAACAGATCGATTCTTCTGTCTTCTCAAAATGAGAAAATTCAGTCACAGTGATGTTGCAGTCCTAACATATGATTAGAAAAGGGGTATTCCAGGAACGGCAAAATTTGTCAAGAACGTCATGCTGTTGTATATCGCACTATAAACTATCGTTTTCGAGTGCAATGTGTGTGAAAATGAACACCCCTAGGGAAGGGGTGAAAAAATGGTTCAAATGGCTCTGAGCACTATGGGACTTAACTTCTGTGGTCATCACTCCTTTAGAACTTAGAACTACTTAAACCTAACTAACCTAAGGACATCACACACATCCATGCCCGAGGTAGGATTCGAACCTGCGACCGTAGGAAGGGGTGATTTCATTGACGCCGCTTATGTCATCTCGTGAGGCCTTTTAATGTCGCTTCTGACTGACAGTATCCTTGAAAAGTTGACTTTAGCCACAGATAACAAAGCCGCTCGATATTAAAGCTGAACGACACAGTTTTAGCCTTCATAGCGTAGGTGTCAAACGAAGGGGTAAGATTTGGGTAAGAGGGAGTGTGTTGGCCTTCCGATAGTGTAGTTCGTATACGATGCATTTGGACGGAATTGTGGTGAAATGTTGCCCAAAGTGAAATCATTAACCGCTCTTACAATGCACATGAGCTTCTGACCTTTCGCCTCGTTTTCGCATATGTTGACATATTACTGTTTGAAGCGTCGTCGAGCCCCAATGTGATGTCACGCTTTTGCGCCATTACGGAGGAAAGTTGAAGGAAACTTTGAGCCAAATTTTGAACTTCTGCGTCGCAGCGGCACACAATTAAGGGGTTTCAAAAAAGTGTCACTTTGCTTGTGTTGCGCCTTATACGTACTTCTCGAAATATTGGCAGAACTGTTGTCGCGTCCCAAGCCTGTCGTTGCCTCATCGCCTCTGATTGAATGTATATGTTTATGGAGCAGAGTTAAAGCAGTTGACCGAAGAGAGGAGATGGAAGTCATTCTAGTTGCGACCAGACGGTGAAAGGAAGAACAATTCTCTGAGGAGAAAAGTTAATTCTGTAAATGGAATGGCTGCTACAGCGGAGGCATGTCCACAAGAGTGGTCAAGTTCTTTCATAAAGACGGCGCATATCTGTCACCGTTCTGTCTGCGCTCTGAAACACCCGTACAGCATCTAAGATGAATACAAATCCCAGCAGAAAGCCTATGTCTTCAGCAGCTCAGCAGAGCATCGATGCTAGATTTCCATCCCAGTAACTATCTACACTCTAACGCTTTAACCCTGCCTGCCCATGTTCTGTCCCCTGGACGGTACTTCCCTCGAATTTTGTGCTCTCGTTCACCTTCGACCCCTTCAGTCACAGTAGTAATGTAATGTTGTCGGATTTGGATTGATGGTTGGGTGTGGGATCTTGATTGATGGCTAGGCTCCTACAGTATGGAAATGACGCGGGAGAGATCGGAACTGTATGAAGGCTGTGTAAGGGTTTCCCTGCAGCATAATGCAAACAAACGTAGCAGCTTGTGGGCGGGCATTATCCTGCAACAGAATGATGCCGTCCGTCAACACTCGTTGGCGTTTGGTCTTGATAATGCACTTCAAATTTTGCAAAGTGTCTAGGTACCTCTGTGCGTCAACTGTGGCTCCTGTTCCAGAAAGTGAACGAGCAGTGGGCCCTTGCAGTTAAAGAAAAAGGTCATCATGATTTTCACGGAGCTTGCAGGGCTGTTGTTTTGACTACGCTGTGTTAAGTATCGCTGAGAAGCTTTTACACATGCACCATGCCGTTTCTATCTCTTTCAATGCAATTTTCATATTTTTGGAGTCCTGAGAAAGACATTCGTGGCCGTTGATTTGCTTCGGACGAAGGAATGGAAGCATCGGTACAATCACGGTTCCGTTGGCAACAGCACACGTTTTTCAATGAAGTCATTGACCGTGTTTTCTCACAGTGGGATAAATGTTTTATTATTTATCACGATTACTTTTGTAATAATAAACAGTTTACTTACTTTCTTCCATTGCCTTATAACAAAGATAGAAATAACTAACATATAACAGGACACAATATGTATAGCGAGAATGCAGGCTAATTAAATATGGAGGATTCAGCTAATATGCCAGCTATTGGATGGCAGAATAAAATAAAACGATTTTAAGACCGAGGTAGGAAGTCAGCATTATAAGTCGCTACGAAACGAAATTAACAGGGTATGCAAAGATGCCAAATCAGAATACATGAAGCAAACAAGGGAAGCTTCGAGATATATCTCGTTTATGAGAACATCGACAGATATGCAGTAAACATTACAATATATATGCAGGACAAATAAATTGTAAAAAATGTGTTTCAGATTCTATCTATACGTTGTCAGCAAGCAATACAATAAGTTCTGTGCAGCAATTATGCAACTCCAGAATTGATTTGTTCGTGACTAAGAGTTTTGTAGCCGATTAAGTGAATGGAACACAATCCTCTTACGTGATCCGCAGAAACACTTAAGAAATTATCTGTGTTCTGCACATTTGGTGTATCATTTAGTTAGGCACTGAAGCGCCAAAGAAACAGGTATAGGCATAGATATTCAAGTACGGAGATATGCAAACAGACAGAATAAGGGGCTGCGGTCGGCAACGCCTATATGAGAGAAGAAGTGTCTAGCGCAGTTGTTAGATCAGTTACTGCTGCTACAATGGCATGTTATCAAGACTTATGTGAGTTTAAATGTGGTGTTATAATGGGCGCATGAGCGATGGGACACAGTACCTCCGAAGTACGGATGAAGTGGGAGTTTTCCCGTACGCCCATTTCATGAGTGTACCGTGAACATCAGGAATCCAGTAAAACATCAAATCTCGGACATCGCTGCAGCCTGTAAAAGATCCGGCAAGAACGGGACCTAAGACGACTCAAGAGAATCCGTCAACGTGACAGAAGTGCAACCCCTCGGCAAATTGCTGCAGATTTCAAAACTGGGCCATCTGCAAGTGTCGGCGTACGAACCGTTCGACGAAACATCATCGATATGGGCTTTCTGAGCTGAAGGCGCACTCGCTTACCCTTGATGACTTTACCCCTCGCCTAGGACCGTCAAGGAGGAAGAAAATGTTACATTTGAAATAAAAACAGTCTTGGTTGCAATTTGTACTTTTATTAACGACGCGTTTCACCTTCATGGGGCATCCTATGAATACTCTTAAGATTCCCCTCTAAGTTTTAGTTCGACAATGACCTTGTTACACAGCGACATTGGACTGTTAATGACTGGAAACGTGTTGCTTGGTCGGACGAGTCTCGTTTCAAATTGTATCGACGTGTAAGGGAATGAAGACAACCTCATGATTCCAGCATTTCAGCTGTTGAAACTGTTGGAGGCTCTGTAATGGTGTATGGAGCGTGCAGTTGGAGTGATGTGGGACCTCTGAAACGTCTAGATACGACTCTGACAGGTGACACGTACGTAAGCATCCTGTCTGATTACCTGCAGCCATTCATGTCCATTGCGCATTCCGACGGACTTCGGCAAATACAGCAGGACAATGTTACACACCAAATGTCTAGAAATGCTACAGAGTGACTCCAGGAACACTCTTCTGAGTTGAAACACTTCCGCCGCCCACCAAACTCGTCAGACATTAACGTTATTGAGCATATATGGGATGTCTTGCAACGTGCTGTTTAGAAGAGATCTCCACCCTCTCGTACTTTTACGGATTTAAGGACAGCCCCGCAGGATTCATGGCGTCAGTTCCCTCCAGCATTCAGACATTAGTCGAGTCCATGCTACGTCGCGCTGCGACACCTTTGCGTGCTCGCGGGAATGATACATGGTATTAGGCAGGTGTACGAGTGCTTTTGACTCTTCAGTGTATAATACATTTGGTTATATAGTGTAGTTTCATTATACGTACACTCGGCGAATGGCGTTTAGAAGATATCGACATACATTTACCAAAAATAATGATTTTGCGCTCGACAGATCCAACTTTTGATGTAGAGGTGCACAACTGAACGGTATACGTCACTGATGATGGGCTCTACTTTCGAAGTGCAGCACATACCGTACAGCAAGACATCTTTTATCAAATACAAAAATGCTTCAGAGTACCGAGCGCATAAGATTTTGACAGATTTACTTATCAGCGCCTAAGACCTGTTCTGGAGTCTCAGCTGCAGTGTAGCTGCATTTCAGCTCTTCCCGATCATTTTATTATTGATTGCATCTTAGTAACACATAACTTCAACAACCGGAAACATTGAAGTTCTTAATTAAATTGCCCTGTTTAACTTAATGTGGTATAATCACTGAACTAAGAGTGTTTGTAATAAAGTCTTCTAACATATAACACGGATTCATGACAGCTGCGACTCACAAGTTTATTGGAGAGACCATTTATTGCACAAATTATATAAAATATTCGTATAAAAACAAATCATCTTTTGCGTGATACATTATGATGTATTTCAATGGCTACTATAAAACATTTTTGTATTTAGCATTAACACAATTAAGTATTTAAATAAATGCAGACATGTTGCGTCCTGATTTTTCGTGAAATCGAAAGACAGACTTGACGTCAGTGTCTTCGAGATTATAAGGCTTTCTCTGCATGTGCTCATACGAATTCTTTTTTGGATGTGTCGACATAACCACGTTAATTTTTGTTATTTTATTAACTCTGTTTATATAAATAGAACGATTTGAGAAAATCAGTTGTCTACCAATCCAAGCGTTTTCTGGAAGAACTGTTCGTTTCTATGGCATCATTTTTTCCTGTTTGTGTGTGGAGAGGTGAACCCATGTGTTGATGAAAATGACCACAGTGACAGTGCACTGCAGCTGAATGAGTAGCTTAGCTTAGTAATTTTAAACTGATGCATGTGAAGAGTAATAAACCGGATAGCAGCAGCTAGGCATGAGTTTTTTGGGAGGGCTGGAAAGGGAGGTTTTTAATTGTGAAGGTGAAACGAATTATCTGTGAACGATACATTTCTGTACAAATTTCTGATCAAGAAGCGAGAGTTCCAGCAAGTTATCTGAGCACAGGATATAGAGCGTAAAAAAGTAGATGCCATGCCCGAAACTACTCGTCCTGAAAGTGATGCTCCTCTACATGTTATTAAGGCTCCGGTCATACTACTCATCTGGATATTCCAGTTCAACCTCCTACTCGCAGACTTCTCAGGTCTCATCAACCACCTCAGCTTTATCTTCCGCAACCCCCGCTGCCCCCCTCCCCCACACCAGCCCACCTCCTGCTCCATCCCCAGACGTTGCCTATTTTGCCTGTTGTCTTTACCAAATTACTACATACTCTTTCACAGCACAGCACCATCCACAACTGAATCTTTTTTTTTTTTTTTATTGAAATTTTATCAACAGAAATCAACCATTACATTGTGAAATAACTGGTAATAACACTAGTACGAAATAACAATTGTGAATCTTTATTCATACCTGTGACTGTATAGGGCTTAGGACAAACAATTTTGCTGCTACCAATTGTCCTCCACTCTGTGTGAGACAAGGGGACAGAATAAGCAATAAAGATAAGAAAACTCGAACTACACTGCGCAAAACAATGAAAATAGCACTTATTTGAAACCTTGTATTTTCACTCCATTGGGATGCATAAATTTGAAACTTGGCTCAATGGCGTCTACGGCTTTCCTCCGTAACGATGGAGTAGTGTGGCGCTCTGCGACGTCACCCTCGGAATCGATGACGGGTTCAAGTGGAAAGCTCACGACGCATGCGAAAAAAAAGGCCAGAGCTAAGAACTTCATGTGTAGTGTAACGTGGGTTAATGATGTCACATTGGCATCAAATTTTATCTCAATTCCTATCAACGGCACCGTGGACGTGTTACATGATAGGAAGGTCGTCAGACCCCCTGTTATCCATATCTCATGCCTCCTTTTGATGCCTTTGCGATGGAGGTCAGAACAGTGGCGTCCAACGTTGAAATCCAGCAGTTTTCTTATGGGCGAACAATTAAAACATTTCAGACGCACTACCCTTCGGTAATGACTCTAAAAGGCCTTAGGGCATAAAGCGTGTCAATGAAATCATCCTTTCTCTTCAGGCGTTTGTTGCTACATATTTCGCTGTCAAACAAAGCAGTTCGCAGTGCGATGAGCAACATGACGAGGTACTTGACAATGTTTTTTACACTGCTGACACCTCACGGACGCTTCAGCCCTTCTCTAAGAACATCATCGGCCAGCAGCCTCATTGAACGTGGTTACACCCCAGAGCAACCGCTATTTTCGCTCTCGTGTAACCGCTACTTTTGCTCTGGTGCACAGTGTGCAACCGCTAGGAACCGTTAAAGCCATTCGAGGGAAGTTGAACATGATCAGAAGTGGCAAAGCGTGCTTATGTGTTTTCATCCCTCCTGTGGCGTGACCATGGAGGGATGCAAAATGCAAAATTCACACATGCGTGACTACAACGGCAATGGTCCTTTGAACCGCCAATGACGCATCCCTCCGTTGTCACATAAGAGAAGGGCGTGAAATAAGACAGGAAATGCCTCAGCACCCTGTGCTGCTACCGATCACGTTCAAATTTCGTCAAATGTTTTGAACGGTCCCTCGTGGTTACGCCCTATACAACAGAGAATAAATTGCGGTCGCATTGCACTCCAAAGAGCTCTGACCACGTCGGTTTGGGCTGCTGGTCGATGATGTCAACAGAAATGGGTTGAACAGCTCGTGAGGTGTCAACAGCATAAAAAATTATGAATAAGATAGTCCTGTGGGTCATCGCACTGCAGTGACTGCCCGCGGAATGTGTGGGAATCAACGCCCCAAAACAAGGGTTGGTTCCATTGATGCCCTTTGTGCACTATGGACTTTTAGTGCCATTACTGATGATGATGTGTCTGAAATGTTTTCCTCGCCCATCCATAGGAAAACCGCATAATTTGAACGCTTGGCCTCACGGTTCTGCCCTCCATCACAGAGACATCAAAAGAAGGTGTGAAATGTGTGTGAGAGGCGGTGTGACGATGGTGCCATTGAGAGGAATTGTCACGAAATTTGGTTCCAATGTGACAAAATTAACCCACGTTTTCACACATGAGGTTCTGAGTCTGGCCTTGTTTCCGCATGTGTGCTGTCTGAAGCTTAGCCGAGCTTAAGGGTGAAGTCACAGGGGTCCATGCTTCTGCGCCATTACAGAGGAATATTGTAGGCACCTCTGAGCCAAATTTTAAACTTATACGTCGCAATGGGAGACAAGCATGGGGTTTCAAAAAAGTGATCCTTTAAATGCTCTGTGCATTGTAGCTTAAGTCCGTATTCTGAGGCTTTAATGTAAGAAGGTTTACTATTTACGCTCCTAAGAAGACTGTCCGATTAATAGAATTTCTTGCGGGAGATACTTTGTACCAGGTGTCCAAGCAGCTTAGTTTCCATCTGACTTGAAAATTCAGCTTAATGGCGTAGGAGACTCATCGCTCCGTGTTCTTCATTGTTATGCGTTTCAGGAGTTTCCTTTGCTTTTGATTTTTACAGTGCAGTATCATCAGATTGTGTTCCGATTCCATATTTACATCTACGCACTTGTGGCCCACAGCTTTCCTGCCATTCCAAAAATATTTTTGATTTTTACGAAGCGGTTCACTAACACAACACGAGCTTTCCAGCTTCTCGATCTGTTACCTAGCAGTTTCCGATGACTTCGAAGTAGACGGGACACAGAGCCCCTTCTATAATTTATAAATGTACTAATTCGATCACGATCGTTGCATGTATACATGCACTATCTGTTTGAGCTGCTTGTTACTGAGTCTTCAGTCATTCTCTTAGCAACGGCATTAGTTAAGGGGTAAAGTAGTTGAGGTTCTAGACTGCCACCTGAGTAACTCCGACGGCAGAAGACAAAAACATAAAAAAATTGCATCATAAAGGGTTTAAGTCATTTTTTCCAAGATAAGAGTCTTATGTGAAGCACTGATCCATGTCAATTATCAGTTCGATGTTTCAAGAGTAAAAATAAATCAGTGAATAAATATAGCATTCCAGTCTCCCTACTCTATCCAATGCGGACACGTAAAACTTCAGTGATTGACACTAACTTGTTTGCATGGTAGGAGGAATAATTCCATTACTGCGGTGCTAATTTAGCCATTTTCTTCTTATAATATTGCAACACCCGTCACGCATTCACCGAGACTATAATTACACCGACTGGACAGAAACATCTATGGTTTCCGATCTACAATACGTCAAACTGAACTGTCCACATTTCTAACATTTTCTAATTTTTACGCCATATTCAAACTTAAAATTCCACGCTACAAGTTCTCCAAATAACCTCTTCCGGAGCAGTTCCCAAAGCGAGGTGGAATCACCAAAACAAAATTTTTTGCAGAAGACAACACGTCCAGCGAATAGACACTTGTTCTTTCATGTTGATCTGTACGTTGTTTTCTGTGTTTCATTTTTAAGAATTACCGCTTATTACATCTTCCGAGGCAGTCCCACCCCACCTTCCTTCTGTCTTTAAGGAACCATGAAACCTCGTTAGAATCTATACTATCTTCTCCAAAAAGATTCAGACATAACTTGGATGACCCTTGCTACCAGAATACGCAGATTGCAAACCCACTTGATTTTTTTAGGCAAACAGACCAGTGATCAGTCTGTTAGTAAAAGACGGGCCACACGTTTATCGTAGCAAGCGTACAGATATGACCAGCCTAGCACAATACAAATCGAGGACCTCAGTCGTAACATAGCTGATAACACAATAACGCATCATTGGAACTTACGATAATCGAGGACCTCAGTCGTAACATAGCTGATAACACAATAACGCATCATTGGAACTTACGATGAATATTATTACATTTGAAAGCAGCGCAACTTTCAGTAGCACATATCTGATTATTGCTTAATAACTTCATAGCAAAATGACGAAATAAATATAACTATCGGTGTAATAGATAGTATTAACCACCCTGGCTCATAATTATTCAGCTCCCTATTTTCGAAGATTGTATTCTACTCATACACTGTAATTGTTTGTCACAGTGGAATGAAGTGAAATATTGTAATGTTTTTCAAGAAATCATATAATTTTGTTGCAGGAGGAAAACAATGTGCGTTACGAGCAGAGGAACTTCAGCGTCAGGAACATGCAGGAACCTTTGTTTTAGAGCTGAGGTGGTGGCACGAAAAACGGAGACGAAGTTGGAAACATATGAATCGTCGTTGTTAAAGATATGGATTTTAAGGCATTAGTGAACAGATATAGCATGAAACATTGCAGAAAAAGAAAGTGAAAAAAATAAGTCCATGGAACCGTTTGCACGAAATAGGTTATCGGATATACGGATAAAATTGCCAGCTTGACACTGTAACCTAAAGTAGGCCAAAGTCGAAACTTATGGTACTATGTAACGAGAATGAATCAAAGATTATAAAAAGCATTGTATGCCGTAAGCATGCAGTTCTGATTGGCCTAGCAGTATAAACGGAGGACGTCAGTCAAAACGGATGTGACTGAAGAATAGGATAACGTTAAAACGTGTGACGAACGGAGTGCAGTGCCAACGGGGAATTAATAATGCCGAAAACGCCTCGAAATGTCAACAGTTAAAATTACTTCTCTCTATACATTTCAAGTGTTAATGTAATAGACAAGCTTCAGTGAAAGCTCCGAGGCTGTAAATGGACAGATCACGGCTAGTAAACAGTATTAGGCCAATGCTAGGGGCCGCTGTGGTTAGAGGCTGACTTTCCTTAGCTGGCGCTAACTCTTCTGCTACACTCTCACTCAGACTCTCTCAAAAACAGCAACACAACAAGCCTGGCGTTTGCTGATAAGCCTACTCACATTCTAAACTTGGCAAGTAGCCCCGTGTTACATGAATAACAGACAGAATGCTTCGTCTCAGAAGAACTATGAAACCGTTGGGATATTGCCCCTGTATTTTCGTATGCAATTATTTAGCTTCTGTCATAGCTTAATGTTTATATGAAGTAATACACGCTTATTGTCTTAGTTCTCATTGGTTAACCGATATAAAAACCAAGTATGTTTTGGAGATGAAAGGACGTAAAACGTGCTGGAACCGTACAAAGTAATACAGATTAAATCTAGTATTTACCAGCAACATTTCAAAAAATGGCTATAATTTTAGGTACCGATCTTTCGAGAATCAGTGCCCTTGTCATTCCCATCCCTTACCATATTCGACATTGCCGTTCGTTTTTTCAGGGGCTGTCTAACAAGTGTTCGCTGAATGAGGAAAGGGTCAAGTTGCTCAGGTTGAGAGTAGAGTTATTTAGTATTATATTATTATTACAGGATGAACAGGGAATTTCTCGATTTCGTTACATACTTACAATTTATAAATGATTTCGATTGAGATTTTCGTAAAACAAGGCAAATCGTTTATTTCATGATGTACCAGCTTTGAAATCAATGAACGTTACCTATTAGAAATGTTGTCATAGGAAGCTACAGACTGATTTAACGTGCCTCAATTTAGTGAAATGTATACTTAGTTTCCTTCTACTGAGGATTAAAATGAGCTAAAAAGTATCGGTAGGTACGGGAATATACTCTAAAGTCTGCAGAAAAGGCGAGTGGAAACGATTTTAGTCTGGGTTATTTGAAAGATTACTGATGAACAAATGTAAAACATTAGCGAAGCTGATAATTGATACTATAAGTATTCACTTCACACGTACAAATGAATTATGACTCTCCCTGTGCCGAAGAGAAGCTCACTGACTCATTCAGCGTGAGCAGAGTGGGTGATACGTCAGAGGGAATAACCTATGGTGGCCTTTGACCTCGTCGAGGCGGATGTAGGAGAAACAGCTAGTCGACCTGTCTGCTTATTTCCGCTAATTTCGACGGTCAGATGTAAAAACTGTTACACACATTTAGTTTAGTTAAGGAAGACTATCTACAGGTATATATCGAACGTCTGTGTTCACACTTCATTATATTGTTGCATCTTATCAGATAAAATAGCCTTAATTTATCTCAGCACATCATCTGTGGGCGGTTAAAGAAGATATCTGATACTGTGGCTTTTATGTGTTGCTACATTTGATCTTAGTTCCTAGCCATTTCCGTCTCTCAAATCGTCTTCGTCACGTACTCCAGTTCGTATAAGGCATGATAATTTAAAAGACGTTTTTACATATTGATTGTTAATTTGCTTGGATTTATTTTATACAAAGTTGTTAAGCAATCTTCTAAATGTGGCACGAAATATTATTACTTCAGATCTGGAAATCGCTACGCAAAAACGTTTTCGAGAAAACACTCTTTGATAAATAGAGCTCAAAGTGCTCAGACTAACGGAAAAATGCAAGTGTGACGTCGGCAGAGACTGTTCTGACCATCTTTGTGACAGCAACATACAACACGAGCAAAATGCAATACCGCCAAAGTCAAGCAACTCCATGGGCTCACCGCATTATTTCAAAGTCATGAATATCTTTGTTCGAATAAAAGTGTTACTACCAGTGTCAAATAACACGATGAATATGAGGAAGGCATAGATGACTATCATGTAACTTGGATGATGATAACCGGTAGGTGGACCACAATGAGAAAGAAACGTCACCACTTCAGTGTTGGAGAACAACATCCCAGCAGTATCACCCAGAAAGTACCTTATCGCTGTGTGGTGTATAATCACCAACGTCTTTCATCAGGGCTCTAAAAATGCGTGCAGAACAATCGGGACTTCGCAACGAAACTTCTGCATCGTAGTCGAAACAACAGACACGCCAGGTCCGAGAAAGTCATGAGAACCTTTTTCTTTGATAGCGGAGGCCTGCCGCTCATTGACTTCCTCGAACAAGGCGCCACAGATACAGCACAGCAATCCACGTACACTTTGCAGATACTGAAGTGTGCCATCAAGTCCCAACGCCCAGGAATGTTAACGAACGGCAGGATAATACCCGTCCACAAGTTGCCAGAGTTGTTTCGAGGATAGCGCAGAAGTTCCGTTCGAAAGCTCTTACCGATTCTCCATACAGTCCTGATCTCTCCCCAAACTATTTCCAAATTTTTTGAGCCTGGAGAAAGACATCCGTGGCTGTCGATTTGTTTCGGACGAAGAAGTGTACGGCTGGGTACAACCTTTGAGTAATTTCCTCGATTCCAAATTGACTCTACCGATGCCGGTCTCACTGTCAATGAAGCCTTTTATGCCACTTTTTGTCGATATTTGCGTAAATCTCAGTATGTCCTGGGGATCTGTTTTTCTTTGTATTAAACCATTACTTCTATGTATTTGTTTATCCCATTGGCTAGTTATGAAAGTGTTCGGTATGCTTTTTATAGAAAAATACGTGTATCTGGAAAACTAGTTATCCATGTATTTTTACATTTAACTTACACAAAACCGGATAAAAATAATCACTAACGTTAATGCGACTTATATTTTACAATAATGCATGAACCTCAATATTTCTAAAATTAATGTCACAGGACAGATCAGTGTAACTCTTTTGAAAATTATCTCTTCATTATCAGAGTCTCTGGTCGTAAATGTTTACTAGAGTTGAGTATGTGTTACATTTTTGTATGGTTATGGCTTCACTCACTTATTTTTCGTCTCTGGTTTGTGGCTTTATGTCGTGTATTAAAGATATGAGTCTAATTTGAAAAACTATTTGATGAAAAGTACAACAAGTAATAGAGAAGTTTGTAATGCGAGCAGCCAAGGACGTCAAACTTCCTTATGAATGGAAGTAGTATGTTTGGACTCAAGAAAAGAAACGCTGAAATAAATCAACACCAGCAAAGAAATTAGTGTTCATTCCTTTTACTCATCGAAACCCGCACCAGTAATCAAAAACTTTTGCAAACCGGAATATCAATTCATGGGCCACTGAAGCCATCAAACGAAAAGATAATTAGAGATCGATGTTTTATGTAACTACCACCATTGCACCATTTTTATCATACAAAACTGCGATGATACCTAAAATGCAACATGTATTTTTTGACTATTATTGACAGTAAACGATTGTGGTTCAAATAGTTCAAATGGCCCTGAGAACTATGAGGTCATCAGTCGCCTAGAACTTAGAACTAATTAAACCTAAGTAACCTAAGGACATCATACACATCCATGCCCGAGGCAGGATTCGAACCTGCGACCGTAACGGGCGCTCAGCTCCAGACTGTAGCGCCTAAAACCGCACGGCCACTCCGGCCGGCAAACGATTGCGGTAAAGCACTTTATATAAACAGCTGCCAACATTTTTGTATGAATATATTGACTGCTTGCCTCACATTGGGATAAATGTATTAACAGCCATGTTGATTACTTTTCAAATAGTAAACAGTTTACTTTTCCGTCTGTTACATTTTCATTTGGCTGTCCCTTGTATATTAGCGTTTTCTTCTTCCTGCTTAGATCCGTTTTTGGCGCTAAGTATCTAGCAGTGGTCAGATAGCTATTCTGAATTGCATAACTCTTATCGGCTACAGTCAATCACTTGGCATGCATAAATTGATCATAGAGAGAGAGTTGAGTGTGGATTAGCTACTACAAGCCCATAGAATGATGCGAAATTCAACTGGTCCCCAAGTAGACCGGACTAGCATCCGTTTTATGTTACTGAGCTGCAGCAAACGTAATTCAGCCGTGCGACGCTTCGACGTGATATCGAAACTGCCATGTAATATCTTTGCCTCTGTGGCCAAGTAACGGACTTCTCTTCATCCAACAGGGGTCATGCGGCTTCTGCACTGGGTAAGGTGTCAGGCAACTCCAACACCTTCCATGAAAACCCTGACATGATAAGCAAATCCAGTAGTATGTCACATAGCTCCGAATAAATCGTGACATTAAATTAACCAAAGTAATACGAGTAACGAGTGAGCAAATGGAATACCACAGACCAACACAAGAATGCCTAAATGCATGTCATACCTTCCCACCGTGAGACAGACGCAGTTCCGAGGGGAGAAACGAGAACAGAAACCGAGAGCAGAACCGCGTTAAGCTGGAAGGCCCTACGATAAGGGACGGACACCCACGTCGCCAGCTAACCGCTAGGACCACACCCCATCCGCAAGTTTTAGCGTGAGACGTTTTTGCGTCTCTGTTACATCAGGACCACCCCCCAGCCCATGTTAAAAGCTAGAGCCATCCAGAAGAACAATATAGATCTTACGATAACACAAAAAGGACCACACCAGGTGCAAGTTTTAGCGTGAGACTTTTTCGCGTCTCTGTTACGTTGCAAACCTTAAAAACATTGCCCCAGCACGAAAAGTATAACGTTTCTCATTTGATAGACAGAATTTTTGTAGGCAGAGCTTAAGGTTAACATTGGGACCCTGATTGGTCAGATGAAAACACAGCCAGATAGTTTTTTTAAACCAACTTCGGTAAATTGTAGTAAGGAGAAGTTAGGAGAAGAGTTGCTTCCGAGACGGCGAGGTGAGCGGAGCTGTGCTGCCCGCCGCCCCCTGACGAATACCGACAAGGTAATGAACGCACGCGATGCTGCATAACAGCACATAAAGCTTCACTCAGAACTGCAGAAGTCTCATCTATTACACCCCCTTTTTGCGTAATACTAGTGTCGATCGTCAATTAAAGCTCATGGTGTTCACATTTGCCACTTGAAGTAAAAATCTGAAACGCGATGATTTTTCTCTATATAGTTATTGAGAAGCCACATCAGCCACTGTAATTTACGAGAAGTTAGATAAGTAATTAAAGATAATTGAGGGTCACTGTAGACCATTTTGATAGTTTTCTATCTTGTGAAACTTAATTTAAACCTAGATTATAGATGTGATATGGCATAGGTCATCCTTTGATCCATTGTAGAACTTGGAAACTCACTCAGGGAATATTCGTTCACATTTTTGTTGAACACAGTTGGTTTTTACCATCTTGTATTAAAACATTTCCTTTTATCAATAGTGCAATTTATAAACAATGTTTTGTGAGTAGAATAAAATCTCCAGTCGTAAACTTAACTGCTTTTTCGACGTTACTTTACCAGCTAACTAAAAATAGGAAAGCCTTGAACCACTTCCACTAAATGTAGTTAGTATTAAGATTCCTTTTTAGGGAGTGCAGTGGATCTGACGCTGAAATCATTAAGTATTTGGTTATATCATAGCTAGTCTCACTGAACTCTTCTGAATTCTACATATCATGTGTGGTCTGGCGTCTCCTTACCAGCAACAGGTCCCAGGTTCAAACTGGTCAATTCGCTAAAAACACGTTCAGAACGTCGTGGCGCTAAAGTGGCAGGGAGACACGATATAGAACAAACAGACACCACACAGAATGTTAGAACTGTGCCAACTTAATCGTTTACCACCGATACCTGCAAGATGGTCATCCAAGGACAAGTGCTGGCAGTCATGTTGGGAATGGACCTTTCGAGTATTTTCCTAGGTTGAATACCGTTCGGAACGTCTGTGTGATAGTCTGTTATACCAACTTACGTCTCAGAGAAGCACTGTGCTTGGATTTGGTGGGAGACGGCCCTATAGCTTGATCTGTTTTCTGTGTCGACAGAAATAACGGGCAAAGTGGGATTACGGAGCTTATTGGACTTCTTTGGTCACTAATGATGTGTGAAGGCTGTATGAGCTGTGAACTATGCTGTAAGATTCTTCACATTATGTGTTTTAGGTTTCACTTAATTCCGATTTAATTCAAAGAGTTTATCGGTTCCCTCTTGGCTATGTTTCATGGTTAAAAGTTTCTTTCCTGTCATAGGATTTGAGCTCAGTTTCTTATTAGTGAGTATTAGTTTGCTTCGTGTGATATATGTTGTTATCAGGCTTAATTTTATGGGTTGCTGTTTTAGTTGAACTCCTGCCTGCGTTTTTGTTTGAATCTTATTTATACAATATCTTATACAACTTTGTTCTTTACATTCTACTTAAAGAGTTCGAGTAATATTTCTCTGATTTAGCGTTTTGTAATATTGCCTATTGGTTGTTTTTATTTACTGGGATTACAAGTGTTAGTTGATGTTCTGATTAAATGTTTGTTGCTGACTGATGTGTTTTTCTTTGCAACATGTGTTTTAGTGGTACCTGTATCTCATACTGTGCCTTAATGAAAGATTTTAATAGAAGCTCTACGCTGTGTCCAGCTCATAAAGTTCCTCAGTCTGCTAATGCCAAATATTTTTGCTTGTGTTCTTACATTAATTGGGGGTTTTCAAATGGCATGTATTTAAAAAAGGATTTTAATAAAATTTGCCCACCCCAAATGATCGTTTGAAAGAGAGTCGAAAAACTGGCGTTTTATCAGCACGCAGAGCTTTCAGATAACAGAAAGACATTGAATGCAACTCACGATAACATAGCTATGCTCTCAGATAATAAAATTCTCACAGACTGATTGTACCGTTTAAGGCACGAAAAGATGTAACGAACGGCTACCACAATTGTTACCAAGGAATCCGATCGCCAAGATAAAGAACCTGATCGTCAACCACGCCACGTAAGTCCCCAGAGTTTCAAGAAACAGTTTTGAGAAATCTAGCAGTAGTCTCCCTACGAGAATGGCACGAGAAGAATGCGGTACAACTGGAAGTACCCTCTGCTGTGCACTCCGCAGTGGAGCACCAAATGTAGATGCAGAGGTCGCCAATCAAATTTATGGATTCACCCATAGAAAAGTTTGTAGATACCTGGGCAGAATCGTTGCTAATATGGGATTCCGATGCTGGACTTCATGAGAAACACTTCGCTGTTAGGTCTGACGTATGACATTTCAGGATATACTAAAAGGTTAAAGGACACTTTGCCTCTGCACTTAAATGACGACCATCAGTGACTGTCATGGTCGGCAGCCGCCATCTGCCTGTCCCTGCCCTAAGCATCTTTGACGCTACATAATTGTTATTGATTGCAGATACCCCTCAGTGTTGTTGTTTTATTATTAATAATCGTAATTTATATCAATTATGTCCAATGTGGGTGTTAGCTAACATTTACTGCAGACTCAAACGGGCTAAAATCTTGAGTGAATTGTCCACTGCTAACAACAAATGCGCAAACGTAAAAGTGTTAAGCTGTCTTACCCCTTAAGCGTACTGATATTTCTGAAATAATATCTATACCGTTAGGCGGAATAGTAGGACTGGTTTGAGCTGGGAGTGGTTGTTGCCCCTTGCTAAAATTATTTTTATTTTATTTAAACACGCTCTCAACATTTATTTGCACATATCTACTGTACCTTTTAACCATATTTTATGGGAGCTACATCTTCTAGAAGAAGAACTAGTTCAACATGAAATCAAGGGACAGCCCTGTAGGAGATAAAAAAAATTACAAATGCTACAAGACGCCCCAGAAGTAGAGTAACAAAACATTAAATTGGAAGTTATCGTACAGGGAACAACAGTGTTGCTTCGCAGTTAAAATTAAGAGCACTGTAAAGAATTTATTTTACGAAGTTGTTTTTTAACTTGTTCACAAATTGTCATTAATTTTTTGTCAAACGCGAAAACCATTGTGCAAAGGTGCAAATACTACATTAAATCTTAAAAGGAAGAACGTATTAAAGAAGGAGCGGATTCGTTACAGAAATAGAAATGAAGCTCAGATGACGTCACATTGAAATGGGATAACCAAACAGAAATCTGACAGCTTTAAAATATGCAGGGTGATTATAATTAAAATTAAACATTCAGACCGCTGTAAAAATAACACCACTGGTCAGAATGACGTCAAATTGCAACTGAATATTATCGGAGAAGGGGGAAAACGTGTGACTGAAGGAAAATAAATAGTTACAAAATGTAGCAATAGATGGCGCTGTAATTATCATAATTTGACAGTGGTCGACTACAACAATGAATCATACAACAATGCCTAAGGTGTACGTTTGACCTTAAACAAACTGTACTACTCAGTGTGCATGAGTGTACAGATGTGATACTATTAGTTACGTAAGCCCATCCACCACGGCAAGGTCATATCACATCGGATGGGAAATATCAGTTTTTAACTGCCCTGAGGCCAAAAACCGCATAAAAAGCATCAATCACGTCGGTTTTTAACTATTCTGAGGCCAAAAACCGCATAAAAAGCATCAATCACATTGGCCTTTAATTGTCCTGAGGCCAAAAACCACATAAGAGGTATCAATCACGTCGGTTTGTAACTATTCTGAGCCCAAAAACCGCATGAAAAGCATGACTCAAAATCAAAAGAGACTATTAATTTCCGTGTGACTGGCGCAAAACACGTTCAACATGCTGTCCACCTTTTTCTCCAACAAGCTGAAATCGAGGAACTGGATGTTCCATAACTCACAGAAGTGTTTCCGGAGTCACGTTCAAAATGTGTTGCGCAATGCGTGCCTTCAGTGCAGCTAAGTTTGCAATTGGAACACTGAACACAACAGATAGCTCCACAGCCATAAGTCACAGGGATTAAGATCAGGTGATCGGGACGGCCAGACTGTAGGGAAATGGCGGCTGATAATTCAAGCATTTCCGAAACGGCGCTTCAGCAACTGCTTAACTTGATTTGCAATGTGCGGAGGTGCGTCAAAAACCGCGTAAAAATGATCTC
This sequence comes from Schistocerca nitens, assembly GCF_023898315.1. Lineage (NCBI taxonomy): Eukaryota > Metazoa > Arthropoda > Insecta > Orthoptera > Acrididae > Schistocerca > Schistocerca nitens. The sequence continues at coordinate 658,337,447 of NC_064617.1, read as the reverse complement.
ATTCACACATCCATGCTTTTGGAGAGCTGGAATGACGTGGTTGCGCAACAGACACTCAAAGCGCTTACCAGTGACGGCACTGGTAACAGGTCCGGAAGCACCTGCCTGTTCGAAAAAATACGGCCCTATGATAAATGATGCCGTGAACCCGCACCACACAGTGAAATTTTCAGGATGAAGTGGTACTAGTTGATTTCCCTGTGGATTTTCCGTTCCCCATATTCGACAATTCTGTGTATTGGCATATCCTGTCAGATGGAAGTGGGCTTCGTCCACAAAATCTTCAGTGGCCAATCAATGTCCTCTTCGATGCAAGCAAAAAATTCTAAAGCAAAGGTCTCTCTTGCTGGCAGGTCAACAGGAAGCATCTCGTGCATATAGGTAATTTTGAATGGATAGCAAAGAAGGATGTTTCGTAAGATCTTACGCACCGTGTTCACGGGTATGTCCAATGTTCGGGCAATTCTCCGTGCACTACACGTTTCCACACCACCACTCGTCTCCTCTTGCTTTGATGTGGCCACTGCTTCCACTGACGTCGAATCAATTCGTTTCCTCCCTCTACCAGGTTGCACACCGAAAGGATCCCTGTTTTAGAATTTCCGAATCATTTTCTCCAGACCCAAGGCAGTCATCGGACCAACGCCTTTTTTCAAACCCTTCATTGTCCGGAACTTCCGCACAGCGACGTGTGCACAGTCATCATTCTTGCAGTACAGCTTTACAAGCACAGCGCGATACTGCATTGAGACAGTCATGACGAAGGTCGCAGACGCGATAGGAGGAAAAGCCGTCTACCCGGCGTGTTCATACCATCTTCAGTGGGTCGTGCGCATGGCAGGTGTTTTCATTTACGTATTCTGACACATACATCGCCATCTATTGATCAATTTTCACACTATTCTTTTTTCTTCTGCCATGTGTTTTCCCTCTTCTCCGATAACATTCCGTTGAATTTTGACGTCATTCTGACCAGTGGCTTTATTTCTACAGCATTTTGAAAGTTTTATTATAATAAGCCTGTATATAAGGATTCCAGAATAAATTGTAAATTTGTGGTAAGATCTTATGGGACCGAACTACTTACGTCGTCGGTCCCTAAGCTTACAAACTACTATGTCTAACTTGAACTAACTTACGCTATGGACAACACACACCCATGCCCGAGGGAGGACTCGAGCCTCCGACGGGGAGAGGCCGCACGGTCCGTGACAAGACGCCCTAAACCGCGCGGCTATCCCGCGCGGCAAACGTTTCAGAGATGCGGACGAAAGTCACTCAGCGAGTACTGGTAATATAACGTATGCTGATCATGCTGATCAGGTTGACTTACACACAGTTCATACAGACATTTGTAGACATCCAACCAGCAGGGAACAGACCTGTCTTACAACACACACAGGAACGCTTGCTGTCTCCGGGTTCTGCTTCGTAAACGACCCGGGAGATAGCCCTGAAGCAAATGTAACAGCCACGGTGGATGCCAAGTAAGTGGCCAGTGGTCTCTTCGCTGTTGCCACGCCTTGCAGTCAAATCCATAGGCCGTTTCTTACTGGTGTCTGCTTGCTGCTTGTTTCTAGCTCGCTCTCCAAAACAAGACTCCACTGCCGCTAGCTCTTCCCCACAAAGTTCCCGCGGTGGCGCCTGTGTCGCGATGGCCGTTGGGCAGCGCCGCTGCTGAGTTTTTCGACTATCCATGCCGCACCGGTGGCGCAGTTTTTAAAGGGCTGCGGCTGCGTGATATCTCGTGACAACACAAAATCGATCGAATTCTCCATTCGTGTGTACCTGCAGAATCAATAATTTATTGACATTGGTTCTTAATCTGCAACTAGCCATATGCGATTTTTCGTAGCGATACACGTTTCTTATTATTCGATAAAAACACTGCCGTTGGCAGGCTTCTTTTCGTCTCCTTTTTGCTTAAAATGTGAATATTTTGTTTGCGTGTACGTGTTACTAGAACTTTTTTCTTTGTCACTGGTGCCATACATGAAAAATAAAGGAACTGCGACACCATGAACTCCTAAGACCGAAGGTTGGCAGTGGTCTACTTCTCAGGCCCTGTTTTTCAAACGTCCAATAACAAAGAACATCGGCAGCCGCGGTTCGAAACAGAGTGAGGGGAAGGACTGTTCTCAGCTGCCTTCTGTAACATATACGTAGCAGCATCCTATATCTGGGGGATGTCACTTTCAGTGTAGTGCTATTAGAAATTTGCAGAGTTTCAAGTGACTCAGACACTCACTACTCTGCAGGACGGAGCGAGACACCCCGTGCGTCATGCTTACATCCGACTGGCACGAATCGGAGCCCAAGAAATGCCCGAGATACTATTGGTTTGAACAACGTAAGTGCTGTGGTAACAACTCATCAGAAAGGCGGCGAGGCGTGTACAGAGGAACGCCGGAGAAAGTGCAAGTTGCGCGGCCCGTGCCTGAAGAGGATGTCCGGCAGAGAGAGAAAGTGGCCCGGCCGCTGCTTGGCGGCTGCAGGCCGGCGGCTGGTCGCGTCGTTCGCAGACGCCAACCGCCGGGGGTCACGGCTGCGCTCTCGCCGCCGCCTACTCTAGCGTGTCTCCGTCTTCCCTCACCTCGAGGCTCTTCTCTCCCGGCGATTGCGCGCGAGGTCGACGCGCTACGTCGCATGCTAAAGAAGCGACTCTAACCAACACGAGTTTGATTACTGGTGGCAGATGTCACAGGTCATTTTGTGCACGTGATTTTCTTCCTCTGCTCTGCCTTCTCCTGCTCCTGCCCTGCCTGTTAGGCTCACGTACGGAGTAGATATATAACTGACAATACATAAGCAGTCTTAGTTTCAGTGCAAAACTGACACGCCAGCATCACGTTTGCACTCATGCAGTGACTCTGTACCCTTACAACTCCACTGTTGCTAAGACGTGTAGACAGCCGAGAGCACTCCAACTTTATGCAAAAATTCCACCTTGAAAGTGTCCATTTCATCAAAGAACTTCGTACTAATGCAAGAAGACACAGAAAAGCGCTCCTCTGCTAAACACTGGAATAATACAGATGCTATCACGAGCTAACACGGAAGTTAATCGCAATATGGTAGCACACAGGTGAGATGGGAATCAATTAAACAAAATATAAGTAATTTCTGGCGACAGTAGACCCTTTAGAGCTGCAACAACGGTTGAAAATGTTTAACACGATCATAGTACACACCTAGGACTCTTACATGAAATATAGGCGATTTTTACGTAACTCGTATTGACATGTGTTTCCCGAAAGAGTCAACCAAATATTGCTGTATCATACTGCGGCTATCATCATCGAGACTGGTGAAGGCTGTGCAGCGTATCTTCCCTTTAGCTCCTTGACTAGTGCCCCAAGGTTGATCCATTCGGTTAGAGAGAAACCTGGACGTATAAGAGGATGAATGGTGGTTCGTATCCTATACAGCCGTGCCCACGACTATTATTTATATCAGACCTTCTTCACGCTCTGACGTACAAGCAGCGGCGTGCCATGCTGCAGTGGAGTCCAAGACGCTTGGCAGACACGTCGTCTGACACGCATTTCTACTGGACTGCATCCTGCTGGCTGCTGCTGCACTGTACTCGTCACGCAGAAGAGGAAGTTCTGAAGTCACTTCCTGCAACAGTGACACATCACCTTCTGCAGTGTTCGAATACGTCAAGTCAGCTCCGGTTTTCGTAACAGGGGGACGAGCAGTTCAATGAGAATGCTGTTTCATGAATGCTGGCAGTTGATGAGTTCAAAATGGTTCAAATGGCTCTGAGCACTATGGGACTTAACATCTATGGTCATCAGTCCCCTAGAACTTAGAACTACTTAAACCTAACTAACCTAAGGACAGCACACAACACCCAGCCATCACGAGGCAGAGAAAATCCCTGACCCCACCGGGAATCGAACCCGGGAAACCGTGCGTGGGAAGCGAGAACGCTACCGCACGACCACGAGATGCGGGCAGTTGATGAGTCTACGTAAGCTAGTATACACTGCGTTTTATCGTTTTGGTAGGTCTTTACTTTTTCCCATGACATTAATACGTTATTTATTCAGACGACCCTGTGAACACTTCATGACAGCTTGAACCGGAAAGGGACATTGTAGCATCTTTATTTGATCGCAAAAGTGTAGCTTTCTTATATTTCTGAGATCTAATACGTAGAAGTCCACTGATCAGACAGAACATTATGACTACTGACCTACTATCGATATAAACGGTTCAGACGATAGCACCGTCACCTGGTGGGATGTAGAGTGAGCAGACTGGTAAAACAGTTCAAGCGGCGAACTGTGGTGGCACACACAGTGCACTGAACAATACTAACTATGGGCCTCCATATCTGATGACCCATAAATCTACTAATGTTAACATCACAACATCGACAACTACGACTGGAAAGGCACGTGACCATCGACACTACACTTTGGTCCAGTGGCAGAGCGTTGCATCATCATGCCAATGGGAGTGCGCGAATCTGTCATCTTCCAGGAGAACAGCTCACTGACACCTGTACTGCAGGATGGAGACAAGCTGCCGGAGGCTCCATTATGCTCTGGGAAACAGTCACGTGGACATCCATGGGTTCAGTGGAGTTCGTGCAAGGCACCATGACGGCCAAGGAGTATCGTACACTAGATGCAGACCACGTACCCCCTGTCATGACGATCATGTTTCCCAAGGGCAGTGACATTTTTAACAAGATAATTCTCCGTGACACAAAGCCAGGAGTGTGAGGGAATGGTTCCAAGAACAGAGAGGCGAGTTATGACTGCTGTTCTGGCCCCCCAACTCCCCAGATCTGAACCCGATAGAACAATCTGGGATGTGACTGAACGTGGTGTCAGAACTCATGGCCTACCTGCCCGGAATTTACGGAAATTAGGAGACTTTTGTGTGAGGTGTGGTGCCAGCTCCTTCCAGCTACCTACCGAGGCATCGTTGGTTCCATACCATGACGCGTCGCCCCTGTCGTCAGTGCCAAAGGTGGACATATCGGCTATTAGGTGGACTCTCGCAATGTTCTGGCTGATAAGTGCACGTCAGCTGTACTGAAGTCGTACGTGGTTTCTGACTGCTCCGATACCCATCATTTACGTATCTCAACATGTTTGCTATTATTTAGACAGAGATTACGACCATGGAATCAAAAGAATCTAAATTATACTGATATAATCTTTCACTATGAATATTTCAATAATAATTTAACATTACACTGTTTAAAACTCTTTTTATCAATTGAGATCCTGGAAATTCTTTCAGTAAATTTAGAGGCCTTAGAAACGAACATAATAATAATTATGAGCCCTTCTGCTTGTATTTTGCTAATATTTCATACATGTAATTTGTATTTTTCAGAAATGATCTCATCATTTTTAACATTTTTCGAAACTTACTTATTTGACCATGGACGTAATGTTATTTCACCACTATCGTTTCTGTAATTTTGGAAACTGTTAAGACCAATTAGTATTCGTAAAACAAAATAAGTTTAATTTGCTTAATTTGATGTAAAACTGTTGGAATGTGATTATAAGTATTTTTTGTAAAAATACTTTAAAATAGTAAAATAAAATATTTTAGACATTATCAAAAAACTCACGTGTCTAAAAGTAATACACAATCTGAAAATACTAGTTTTCTGGAGAGTAGGAAAGAGCTGCCTTGAATTCAAATTATTTATAATTTCTGTGAACTCTTCGAGATTTTCAGAAATTTCATACTGTTTGGATATAGAAGAATGTTTTTCGAAGGAATAAATTAGTGAATTAACAGAAGCTGCGTCTACGCTTAAGTTACGAATTTAGATTGAAAAGAAATCCCAACCGGAACCTTTTAGAGAAAAGGGTCGTACCTCTAGGAACGAAGTATTCTGAAACTTTAAGATAAATATTCTAACATGATTGCTTTCGACTCATTTATATGATTCTTCTAGGCTTGTTACAGTAAGAGGAAGGACAATGCTAAGAATAGAAGGAGCACATCTCTACTACGGAATATTGCAGTTTGGTATGGGGCCCCTACCTGATAAGATTGATGAAGAATGTCGAAAAAGTTCAGAGAAGAACACCTCATTTTTATCGTAGCGAAATCATTAAAACAAGGACAATTTCGGATGAGGTGCGATATTAACTCGAAATTTCGATCACCATATTTCTCCTGCAAAATCAAAATATTTTGTTGACTCCCGCCCACACAGGGAGAAATCATTATCACGAAAAATTAGAGACATTAGAACTCGCAGTGAACGTGGTATATGAGAACATAAAGATGGAGAAATAATCATCAAGTGATTGTATGCGCCCTCTGCGAAAGACTAAGTGTGACTGGAGAACGACCAAGTAGATGAACAACATCAGTGTATTATGTGAAAAAGGATTCTTATGACGCACGCAAGTAAAATTGTACTTCAATTTATCATTCTTTAATCTGAATTAATGAAATGTTCGTAGATGGGGGAAGTAGATCTGTAAGAAGCTTTACAAGCAAGTTACATTATGACGTATATTTCAGTGTGTGACTAAATCTCTACATTGTTACCATATGGCACACAACAGGGAATGGTACCGAAGACCAGAGAATTTATAGACACATTTCATATTGGTACCTCCCACTGGTTGAGGAGCCCTTACATACGTGTAAGCCGGTTTTCTGTGATTCGACCTATGTGCACGGCATCTTTCCCACTGGCAACAGAGTACAGCGGACTGCTTCAAGAGACGTCAAGGCGATCCTCCAGCGCCCCCTGGTACCGGCAGCGCCCCTGTGCCGAAATGTGTCAGCGGGCGGCGGTAGTGAGCGCCGGTGCGTGCCGGCATCTGTTGACTCGCGAGTTTTCTCCGGGTGAGGCGTGGCCAGAATGCAAACAGGCGCTCCCACTCGATGCTCCCAACCGCCTGGCCCACTTGATCTCCTCGTCACACACGGAGCGCCGGAAACACCGCAGTCGCTCTTCTCACTCGCTTCCTTTTCGAGCGCTTACTGTCGTCTTTGACGCTGTTAGTCGGCGCTGTACTTCTGCGGCTGTAAAAATCGTAATTTCAGCAAAATACCAGACATAGTCGAGAACAGTATTGGCGATGAACTAACAGAAATGTATATTTATAAAACAGTATGCCTGTGAGAAATACGAGGGGCAGTCATAAAGTTCCGACTGCCATCTAGAAAAAATAAAGCAGCGCTACTGATATCCTTTTCTTCTCTTTGTTTTTGTTCGTTTTTTCACTTCTCTAGCAGCCTGTTACGTTACTGCGGCACGAACGAGGTTCTAGCGACCTCGGTGCCGGAAACGTATTTGGTATTTATAAATATGAAAGGGAATTTCACAGATTTTGCTTGTCTCATACAGATATGATTCTGTGTACATAGTCTGAAGCTGCGAGTGAAAATTTGTACGAGTGCGGGGAATCTGCTTTGAAGGCAGGTGCTTTAGGCACTTTTTTTCAGTGATCTTTATTGAACAAACTAACAGTATATATACAATGCAACAGTTCTTCAAGGTACCATTTAAACGTACACAAATGATGTTAGTTAAGCAAAAAGTATTAGAAAAACATTAAATACAACAAAATATAACATATTCTGTTTTTTTTTCAATAATCGTTATTGAATAAACTAATAGTACATACATATACACAATGCAACAGTTCTTCAAGGTACTATTTAAACATATACAAATGATTGTTACTTAAACAAAAAATATTAGAAAAAACATTAAATACAACAAAATATAATATATTCTGTTTTTTGTTTTGGCTTTTTGTTTTGTTTTTGTTTTTGTTTTGGTAACTGTATGAGAACGTGGATAAGGGTGTTGCATCATGTGACGGGTAGGCATGGCACACCCCGACTTTGAGGGGGGGATCAAGGAAGACGCAGCGGCGATAACCGGCAAAAGTTTGTCGGTAAGATGGTTTTCGAGTAAGAGTGCTATGCGCACTCATAACTTTGTACCAGAAGTCTGAATGCTAACCACTCCGAAAGAGGCATTCTAAAGCCTGTCCTCGAAACCAAATGAATGTATGGTGCGTAGCAACAGGGTAGGGAAATGTCTGGGGCAACAACAAGAAATCTGGGGTTATCGTCGTTGGCGGGGCACAGAGGTTTCGTTGGATGAGGAGCCATACGTTTCGTTTCAGGGGGGCACGTAAGACGGTGCTCGTCGGTCTCTTCGAGCTGACAGTCAGGGCAGAATGGGGAGGTGGCCAGTCCTATGCGATAAAGTCGACTATTAGTCGGGAAGTTGCCATAGACTAAAACGTGCCAGAGTGCAAACACTGACGACAGTAAAAAGGGTGCATGCACACACCCCCAAACCGTTCGCCAGTTAGGCACAAAGCTACCGTGGCACAACGGTTCACACAACTGCATGGATTGCCGTGGCACGCCGCCCTCCTCGATCCAGATTCTCACTGGCGCCCCAGTCTACTTTAAATTCCCCCTTATACACTTTCCTAGTGAGCACGAGACGGGGCTCGATTCCCAGCCTAGGTACAAATTTTCAGTCGCCACTTCAGTTTATATGCATAAAATCGTATCTGTGTGAGACCAGTAAAGTCTCTAAAATTGTGCCATTTCATTTGAATATGTATCTGCACCTGAATTTCAGGCTGGATCCCCCATTTACATTTAATGCTGAGGTGCTATTCGAGAACATTGAGAGTCTTGGCAATTCTGTTCGTGTGTAAGGAAGAATTTAAAGTTGACTGGGATAGCAGTGAGAATTTCGATCGAGGAGGGAGGTGTACCTGGGTAATCTGTACCGTGACAAATTCCACTGTGCCAAGATGACTTAGTGGCTAACGCACTTTCCTAGTAAGCTAGAGACCTAGGCTCAATTCTCGCCCTTGATACCAATTTCTATTCACCGATTCACTCTATAAACATAAAAAAAGGTTTGATAATTTATTTTCTAATAGGATACGAAAAATGAAATACCAACTGGTGCAGGATTATGTGGTGCTCGAGATAAACTCATTATCCCACGCTGATTAATTTGTTGTTCATAATACCCGCTCTAGCTTGTGTTGTACTGCTGCATGGTCATAGCTTATGTACAGTATATCAAACCAAACCGAAATTTCTTCTAGAATGTAAACAGGTCGATTAAAGTAAATTTAAAGTTACAGGAAGGTCATATTTTAATATGGAAGTATACTGAACTGTATATTCCTGTTCTTACCATATCGATAATAGTAATTTAGTTTGATATTCTCCATCCACGAGCCACAGACCTTGCAGAGGTGGGGTGGCTTGCGTGCCTCAACGATACAGACAGTTGCACCGTGGGTACAAACACAATAGACGGATACCTGTGGTCAGACCAGACAACCATGTAGTTTCTGAATGGAGGCAGTAACCATCTGGATAGTTGCAAGGGCAACAATCTGGGTGATTGACTGATTTGATCTTGTAACGTCAAACAACATGGCATTCCTGTGCTACTACTGCGAATGTCTGAAAGTAAGGGGCATACCGTTCTACTGTATGGTTCAAGGATTATGGCATCCTCTTGGGTAAAATACCCCAGAGTTAAAATAGTATCCCACTGGGATCTCAGGGCGGGCACAACTGGGCATGACGTCGTCAGCAGTAAAAACAAAACTGTCAATCTATGGGTCCGAACATGGAGTGTTAGATCCCTTAATCAGGCAGGTAGGTTGAAATCAGATGTGGAGGGAATTTGCAGGAGGAAGAGGACTTCTTGTACAGGGCTATAAATACAAATTGAAATAGGGACAAAGTAGGAGTAGGAATGAGAGTAGGATTATGGGTAAGGTATCATAAGTCGTGGTTAACGCATTATCGTAGCCAAGACAGAAACGAAGCCAGCACCCGCCGCAGTAGTACAAATTTATATGGCAACTCGCATAGTAGATGATGAAGAGATTGAAAGAATGTATGATGAGACAAAACAAATTATTCACGTGAATAAGTGTGAAGGGTTATTGTAATGCGTGACAGGAATTCGACACAGGAAAACCTAGAGAAAGAGAAGGAGAAGAGAAGAGCACAGTGTACCTGGCAGAATGTTACACAAAGCATAATTTAATCATTGCTAAAACTGGACTTACGGAACATGAAAAGTTGATTATTTAATGCTAAGCCGCAGAATTCGGAAGCAGATTTTAAACTATGAGATATTTGCAGGGGCTGTAGCGGTCTCTGACCACAGTTTGTTGTTTGTAAATTGTAGATTAAGTCGGAACTAAGTACAGAAAGGTAGGAAATTAAGGAGATGGGACCTGGTTGAATTTAAAGGGTTTGAAAGGGAGCAGCCAGTGACTGACTGAAACAGGAGAAAGGAATTCAGTATAAGATGAGGGATGTACTGGAAGCAACAGGGTTTCAAATACGCAAAAAGGTAAGGCCTAAAGAAATTCTTGAATATCACATCAGTTATTGAATTTCACTGATGAACGAGAAAATATAAAAATGCAGCAAATGCAGCACGCAAAATGGGATACCGACATTCAAAGAATGACATTAACAGAAAGTGCAGAATGTGCAAGCATTGCTGATTTTAAGACAAATGCAAAGTAATTGAAGTATTTTTAACAAGGCGAAAGATAACTACTAGTAATAGAAAAAGGAAAGAAACCTTAGGAGAAAAGACAAGTGTATAAATATCAATAGGCCATATGGAACGTAAGTATTAAACAAAGAAAGCTGAAAGGAGGATGAATGTGTATAGGGGCTGTACAGTGGAAATGAAGGCTATATTATGGATTAAGAACTAGGGAAGAGAAAGCAGATGATGAGATAAGACCTTTGATACTGCGAGGAGAATTTGACACAGCCCGAAAAGGCCTAATTCGTAACGACACCCTAGAGCAGACGACATTCCATCAGAACTACTGATATTCTTGGGAGAGACAGCCAAAGAAAAACTATTCCATCTGGTGTGCAAGATGTGAGTTAGGAGAAATACCAACAGACGACATGAAGAATGTGTAAATTACATACTACAGAGGAAGACGGAAGTGAATAGTACCGAACTATCAGTATAATAAACCATGGTTGTGAAATAATGACACAAATTATTTACAGAATATTGAAACAACTGGTAGAAGCTGACTTCGGGGAAGATTAGTTCGGGTTCCGAAAAAATGTAGCTTGTAGGAACAAGCGAGGCAGTATCGACCCTACGACAGCTCTTAGTAGCTAATTAAGGACAGGTAAACACACGTTTATAGCATTTGTAGACTTAGAGAAAGCGTTTGCTAACGTTGACTGGAATACTCTCATCGAAATTCTTGGGGCAGCAGGAGTAAAACAGCTAGAGCCACATATTATTTACGTCTTTTACAGATACCAGACGGCAGATATAAGAGTCGAAAGTCGCAAAAGAAACGCTGTGGTTGAGAAGCAAGTGACACATGGTTGTAGCCTACCCCGCTATATTATTCGATCTGTACAGTGTGTATGCAGTAAAGTAAACCAAAGAAAATTTGGAGAGGTAATTAAAGCTCAAGGAGAAAAAATATAAACGTGACACCGAAATTCTCTCAGAAGCAGAAAAGCATTTGAACAGCAATTACAAGAAATGCCGAGCATCTTGAAAGCTGCATATTAAGATGAAAATCAACGAAAGCAAAACAAGAGTAATGGAACGCAGTCGAATTAAATCGGGCGATGCTGAAGGCACTACATTAGGAAATGAGACAGTAAGAATAGCAGATGAGTTTTCCTATGAGGGCAGTAAAATAACTGATCATGGTTGAAGCAGAGCGGATACAAAACGTAGACCGGTAAGGACAAGAAAAGCGCTTCTGAAGAAGAGGAATTTTATGATATGAAATATAAATTTAAGAGTTAGGAAGTTTTTTCTGATGGTATTTGCCTGGAGTGTAGCCTTGTATGAAAGAGAAACGTGGACGAAAAGCAGTTCAGACAAGATGAGAATAGAAGCTTTTCAGATGTGGTAGTAGAAAAGAGTGCTGAAGATTACATGGGTAGGCTGTGCAACTAAAGAGGAGGTGCTGAATGCTGATTACAATAAGGAAGAACAGAAATTAGTGGTCCAACTTAGGCAAAAGAAAGGCTCCTTTGATAGTACACCTCGTCAAGGTATTACCAATTAAGCAGGAGGGAAGTGATCGGAATGACAATTATAGACTGAACGAACTCAGTACAGTAAGCAGGCTCCTACGGATGCTGGTTGCAGTAGTTATTCGGAGATGAAGACGCTTGCGCAGGATGGAATAGTGCGGAGAGCTACATCAAACCAGTTTTTGGACTGAAGACCACAACGGCGACAACAACAAATTGTGGTGAAACTTACTTTGCTTCAAATCAGAGCAATAAGTATTTTGAGCGTTAAATACGAGAAAATTATAGCAAAATCTTACTAGGATGTTGTTTGGAGTACCCAGAGGAATATACAACGAAGCGCCAAAGAAACTGGTATAGGCATGTGCATGCAAATGCAGAGATATGTAAACAGGCAGAATACAGCGATTCGTTCGGTTACGACTACGTAAGACAAGTGTCTGGTGCAGTTGGTGATCGGTTACTGCTGCTACAATGACAGGTTATCAAGATTTAAGTGAGTTTGAACATGGTCTACATACGAGCAGGGGGCACAGCATCTCCGAGGTAGCGATGAAGTGAGGATATCCCCATACGGCCATTTCACGAGTGTACCGTGAACATCAGGAATCCGGTAAAACATCAAATCTCCGGCGTCGCTGCGGCCGGAAAAAGAATCCTGCAAGAACGGGACCAAAGACGACTCAAGAGAATCGTTCAACGTAACAGAAGTGTAATCCTTCCGCAAATTACTGCAGATTTCAAAGCTGGGCCATCAAGTGTCAGCGTGCGAACTTTTCAACGAAACATCATCCATATGGGCTTTCGAAACCGAAAGCTCTCTCGTCTACCCTTGATGACTGCACGACACAAAGCCTTACGTCTCGCATGTGCCCAACAATGCCCTCATTGTACAGTTGATGATTGCAAACATGTTGACTGGTCGGACGAGTCTCCTTTTAAATTGTATCGAGAGAAAGGAAGTGTACATCTGTAGAGCCAACCTCATGAATCAACGGACCCTACATGTCAGCAGTGGATTGTTGAAGCTGATGGAGGCTCTATAATGGTGTGGTATGTGTTCAGTTGGTGTGGTATGGGACCTCTGATACGTCTAGATACGACTCTGACGGGTGGCACGTACGTAAGCATCCTGTCCGATCGCCAGCATCGATTCATGTCCATTGTGTATTCCGACGGACTTGGCTAATTCCAGCAGGACAATGCGAAACCTCGCGCATCCAGAATTGCTACAGAGTGACTCCAGGAACAATCTTCTGAGTTTAAACACTTCTGCTGGCCAAACTCCCCAGATAAGAACTTTATTGAGCACTTTTGGGATGTCTTGCAACGTGGTGTTCAGAAGAGATCTCCATCCCGTTGTCCTGTTACGGATGTATTGACAACCCTGCAGGATTCAATGTGTCATTTCCCTTCCGGACTACTTCCGACATTAGCCGAGTCCATACCACGTCGTGTTGAGGCACTTCTGCGAGCTCGCGGGGTCCCTACACAATATCAGGCAGGTGCACCTGTTCTTTGTCCCTTCAGTGTATTCAGGAGATTAACAGAAAAAAACTTTCTGTTGCCTAGACAACACTTTTCTTTTGGGATAAATGAGAAGTACGGGTAACATACGTGACTGGTGTGAGTGTACAGTTTTTGTTCAGTGCCTCTGTTTTCATAGAAACGAAAGAAAGGACAGATGGGCTGGAGCACGGTGCCAGCAATGCCAGCAGTTCCTGCCATATGCATCAGACGATTAAATGTGCACAAGTTTATTGGTTAACACATGTGCATAACATGCAGAATCAAGTTATCCATTGACATTAAAACAATAGCATCACATTACCTTTCATTAAAGGGCAATGCGCGCAATGAATATGACATGACTTTCAAAATGATAGGAGCAGTCAGTCGGAGCTAGAGGGGAAACGACGGCTGCTGCTGCTGTCTATCATTTTCAAAGACTGAAATATTATATAAAACGCGTATCAATGCACCCAATTTACAATAAACAGGTAGCCTCTATCAAGGAAAGTTTTGACGTGCACACTGCTTGGAAAGGCAATTCAGTTCCATTTTATACACTACTGGCCATTGAAATTGCTACACCACGAAGATGACGTGATACAGACGCGAAAGTTAACCGACAGGAAGAAAATGCTGTGATATGCAAATGATTAGCTTTTCAGAGCAGTCACACAAGGTTGGCGGCGGTGGCAACACCTACAACGTGCTGATCTGAGGAAAGTTTCCAACCCATTTCTCATACACAAACGGCAGTTGACCGGCGTTGCCTGGTGAAACGTTGTTGTGATGCCTCGTGTAAGGAGGAGAAATGCGTACCATCACGTATCCAACTTTGATAAAGGTCGGATTGTAGCCTATCGCGGTTGCGGTTTACGGTATCGCGACATTGCTGCTCGCGTTGGTCGAGATCCAATGACTGTTAGCAGAATATGTAATCGGTGGGTTCAGGAGGGTAATACGGAACGCAGTGCTGGATCCCAACGGCCTCGTCTCACTAGCAGTGGAGATAACAGGCATATTATCCGCGTGGCTGTAACGGATCGTGCAGCCACGTCTCGATCCCTGAGTCAACAGATGGGGACGTTTGCAAGACAACTATCATCTGCACGAACAGTTCGACGACGTTTGCAGCAGCATGGACTATCAGCTCGGAGACCATGGCTGCGGGTACCCTTGACGCTGCATCACAGACAGGACCGCCTGCGATGGTGTACTCAACGATGAACCTGGATGCACGAATGGCAAAACGTCATTTTTTCGGATGAATCCAGGTTCTGTTTACAGCATCATGATGGCCGCATCTGTGTTTGGCGACATCGCGGTGAACGCATATTAGAAGCGTGTATTCGTCATCGCCATACTGGCGTATTACCCGGCGTGATGGTATGGGGTGCCATTGGTTACACGTCTCGGTCACCTCTTGTTCGGATTGACGGCACTTTGAACCGTGGAAGTTACATTTCAGATGTGTTACGACCTGTGGCTCTACCCTTCATTCGATCCCTGCGAAACCCTACATTTCAGCAGGATAATGCAAGACCGCATGTTGCAGGTCCTGTACGGGCCTCTCTGGATACAGAAAACGTTCGACTGCTGCCGTGGCCAGCACATTCTCCAGATCTCTCACCTATTGAAAACGTCTGGTCAATGGTGGGCGAGCAACTGGTTCGTCATAATACGCCAGTCACTAGTCTTGATGAACTGTGGTATCGTGTTGGAGCTGCATGGGCAGCTGTACCTGTACACGCCATCCAAGCTCTGTTTGACTCAATGCCCAGGCGTATCAAGGCCGTTATTACGGCCAGAGGTGGTTGTTCTGGGTACTGATTTCTCAGGATCTATGCACCCAAATTGCGAGCACAAGGACCAGTGACTGCAAACGTCATCCAACGACGCTGCACAGCGTCGACGTGACAGACACCGGCGCCTGTCCCTGGGTAATACCTTCGACGGCAAACGTCATCTTGTACGCTGACGGACCGTAGGTGGAGCGTCTCGCAATGTTGTTTGTTACGCAGTGATTGCGACTAATTGCCACGATCTCGAGTGGAGATGGTGGGGCTATCTGCTTCGTAGACAGGCTTCGTCTCCAATGAGTGCTATGCTCTGTTGGCTCGGTGAATGACACTTTCGGACACGGGTTTCCATCCGCAGTTTGATTTTCTCCTGGAACACACTAAAATCTCCAACGGCTTTCAGCATGCAGGAAAAGCAGTCACTGAATGACAAACAACGTTGCGAGATGTTCGTCTTACGGTCCGTCAGCGTAAAAATTCAGCTTGCTGCCGAAAGGGTGACCTAGTGATAGACTCCGGCGCGTATATCTTCGAAGCTTTGTAGCGTCATCGGATGACGTTTCTAAACACGGTTTCCTACCCTCGATTTGTTCAGCACACCCGCTAGAGCTCCTCGAAGTTTGTTGTAACGTTTCTGGGACACTTCATACAGTAGCAATTTTTAAACCCAGTGTTATAATAACTTGTAAACGTATTATCCGAAACTTAGGAATAATTTAACACATAAATTTTTTATCTTTTGGCAAGGGAGCTGTAACTATTATAATGGAAAAGACAATCAGAGCCAGAGAGCACTGCAATGACACTGAACAGCAAATGAAGTTTTGAATATCAAATATAAAGTATTGGTAACATTTGCAGCCATTTTCCTGTTGCTAAGTTTAGTTATGTTTTTCATACAGATATGAAAAAAATTGTCTCTTAACCACCGTCTACATACAAGTCACTTCGCTATGGTAGACAGGAAAATCGAAAGCGTTCTGTTTTAAATTTCGTCTCGCTGGGTTGAAATTTCTTAGATGCTAAGCTCACAATGCAGTGAACAATACCAATACAATACCAAGGACGCATTGGTAGACCACTAGCCCTACCCTTAGACTATAGCTTGTTAAGGACGAAATCTCCTCTGACACAGTTTGTCGAATGCATCCCCTCCAATGGTCTGGAAGGTGGAAGCATCATACTTGTATGTCCCTAACCGACAGAAGGCAGAAAAGAATATCACCAAATGCACTGCAAAGAAAAACATTTTTACCTCTCCATCGAAGCACTTCAATCACGGCTGCTAACAGTTTTTGCGGCTCATTAAATGTAAAGCCGCTAAGCAAGGAACACACGCGTGGCCAAGACTGCGCACGCAGGGGTCCATTGCTAGGTTACCACGTGCAAAGATACAACAGAATTTACACTTCTATCGATAGCACGTTCACGAGTCGATAAACAGCTCGCAATTCAATGAGCATGCTACCATCAAAAATTTCTCCCGTCATCTGCTTTTGTGATACTTTTTTGCTAACGCCGAACAATGATTTCTTGTGTCAGAGAGTTCACGAGTCATACTCTTCCTCTCTTGTCAACCAACGATTAGAGAAAAGTGAAGGGAAGGATGGTGGCGAAACACAAGGCATTCTAAAGCCAGTTACTGATCATCTGCAACGGGCCTGTACCCCATCGTACTACGCACCGTACATAGTATTTAGAGTATGCTGTGTTCCTTGATATACGGATGGCGTTCTGTACTGAGCCTCAGTGTCGTTTAGTGAACAAAAATACGAGATTTCTAGCATATGCCACTTTTGTGACTAGATTGAAGATTTGCTTACAGATAGAATTCAACCCATCGTTTTTAACGGGGTGTAATTGACAGACGGAAGGTGATTATCGATCAACAACAAAAATACCTTTAGCGAACACCAAAGAAGGAAGATTGAAACTAATTAAAGAAAAACGAAAAAAAATTATAGCTAAAAAATCTCGATGAATTTCAGGAAATAACTGAGAGAAAATCAAAACCATGTAAGGCAGAAGACTTAACAGTAAGTACTAATCACACAGACCGACCAAAGATGCTGGCAAATAAAATATAAATATGATGAACAAGACATGAAAAATGGAAGTAAAAACAGATGAAGATAAGAGAGTGCATAGGTATATAATTGTGGAACAAGCTGACAAAGAGTATGAAAAAAGACATCAAAAAGTGGGAAGAAGATATACCGAAAGCCAGTCTCGAAAATGAATCTAGATTAAAGATGGCCAAGCGGAATCGTGACTTATAATTATCACCTAATAGCATTAGACACAGATCAAGACCGAATTAAAGGCAAGAAAGAAATACTTGACTATATTGGAAATTTTTATAGTAATCTGTACAATGAAATCAATTATTATACCTTAATCCTAGATGAATCGCATGCTTCTGCCTCCCAAATCCCAGAAGTCGCACATGCTACAGAAGGAAGGAATTGCTCCAGCTATTGCATGAGAAATCCAAGATGTATTTACCTAAAATACTGTCAAGTTGTTTGCACATTGCAACATTACTAAAGACTGAAAGAAAGCCAAAATAATTTTAATGAATAAAGAAGGTAGTACTAAAAAAATAAAGAAATATCACACTAACGGATTTCTGTCCACGCTAGAATTTTGAATACCAGGTACAGCTAAAGGCATTTTCTGCCAAATGCCGTGTTTTCTCTACCTAATTCGGTGACCTTTCGCCAAATTTGGTGACTTATTTCACAAATACGTTAATTTTTTGCCAAATTCGGAGACTTTCCCTTCCAAATTAGATGACTATTTGCGAAACTTGTTGACTTACGTTAAAAAACTCGACGACTTATTTCCAGTTTGATGACTTTTTCTCAAATATGCTGACTTTTTTACCAGTTTGTAATATCTGTTCGCAAACTTCGGTGTTATTTTATTGCCAGACTCTGTCATATTTTTCAAAATCTGGTCTTACTTTTTCATGAAATTTAATGTTATTTTGTATCAAATTCGGTGTCCTATTTGCCAAATCTGATGCCACATTTTTACCAAATTCAGTGTTATATTTTTGACGATTTTGATATTATATTTTTGCCAAATTTGGTGCTGAGAGGTTCGACGTTATACTTTTGCCAAATTCGTTCCTAGATTTTCTTGTCGTTGATACTACATTTTTGTCAAGTTCGGTGTTTTTTGTCAAATTCGATGTTATTTGCCGAATTATTGTTAATTTTGTTAATTTCTGCGCTGTCTTTGTAATCACACCAGATTTCATTATGTGGGAAATTAACAGTCAGTTAAGGCCATACACAAAGCTTAGAAATGGAAATGGCTATTTAACGTTCCATGTTACGAATGTTGATAAATTTCCGCCCTTAGTTTTATAACATTTTTATTCGGCAAATTTACAAATTTCCCTATATGTGGTAGAAATCGCTAATTTCGCATTATGTCGCTAAAAATCGCTAATTTCGCGTCATTTTTGCGTTATCTTTATCGCGAAATTTTTCTGTCCCTACCTATTACCCTGCTGCTCTAACAACTTTTCAGTATTATGCACGCATTTCACTCGAGTATCTGTACATCGGTACTTCCGTTACTCGTTGACACGTTTTAATAGAACGCACGCCTACTGGTAGTCATATTGTCCCTGAAAACAATAGACCCCGCTAGACCAACGCCCAGAGGCAGAGAGATCGCTCGTGAAGTGGCAGAATGCGAGCCACTGTGTCGCGGGCCATTTCTGTGAGACGAGAGAAGAGGAAAAGCTGGCGTGTGGTACGCGTAGGAGAAGAATGCGAGGGGCGTGGCGGCCGCAAGGTCGCATTCCTGTCGGTACACGCACACTGCTCACCGTTGCCTTGCCCCGACTCTGAGGCTACGACACAGCTCACGCGTTCGGGAGGAGAGGCATTCAAACCCTCATCCCGATATTCGTATATAGCTCTTTTGTGGTCACATTCAGTCGATTCCAACAAATACGGAAAACAATTCTTGCAAAGTCTGGTCGGTGTCCTCCTTTTCCAATAGCCATAATGTTCTCTTCTTCACAGACTCCATCGCAGCATCTTGTTACCAGCATCGTGTCTCGGAGGACGGTTACCGGCCATGAAGTCATTGCTTGTTCCCTGGCTAAAAGTGCTCTCTATGGGTTTTCCGACTATTACCTGCAAAAGCTCCGAAATTTCGTCAGTGGAATTCCGGTTTATCTTGTATACTCGTGCTGCTGTCTCTGACATGCGCTGTATTCCTACCAGAAACAAGCAAGTTAATCTCACATATAAAGACTACAAGGAATGAAATACTGATAGTAAAATTTTACGACTGAAGGACAAGATTTCAGAGAGTCGTGTGTGCGTCCAACGTCGCTATGGAGGCCGGGAAAGAGGAACAGCGACATGTACTGCGGTTTTTCACTGTAAGAGTGGCAGGAAATGAAATTACTATCCGAATGTCTGCTGTGTGTGGCGATCACAGTATGTCACGTGCGAATGTTTTATGAGTGGAATAAACGATTTCGAGTAGGTCGGGTGTTACTGACAGACAACAGTCGGCTAATCTTGTGATTAACCCTTCAGTCACTGCTGCGATGGTTGCTGCCATCAGAAATGACCGACGGTGGACGGTGAAAGACATTCGGCTCATGTTGGGCATCAGTCACGGTACCGTTCACGCTATCATGTCAGAGCATCTGAAGTTTGGGAAAATCTGGGCGCATTGGGTTCCCCACAGCCTGACGGAGGACCGGAAGGTGGACAGAATGTCGACATCACAACAACACCTGCAACTGTATCACGGTGAAGCATATTGTTTCTTGTCCCGTATTGTCGCGAGAGATGAAACATGGTCGGATTATTTTGAGCTAGAGAGTAAGTTTCAGAGTCAACAAAGAGAGCATTGGGTTCACCCCCACTGAAAAGTCCAAAGCCGTGCACGGCGGCTCTGGTGAAGCCCTGATCAACTTTTTCTTTGACTGCAAGGTTCAAAATGGCTCTGAGCACTATGGGACTTAACATCTCAGGTCATTAGTCCCCTAGAACTTAGAACTACTTAAACCTAACCAACCTAAGGACATCACACACATCCATGCCCGAGGCAGGATTCGAACCTGCGACCGTAGCGGTCGCGCGGTCCCAGACTGAAGCGTCCAGAACCGCTCGGCCACCAGCGGCCGGCTTGACTGCAAGGGCCCACTGCTTATTGACATTCTGTAATACAGCACCACAATTAACGCACAGTGGTACGTGGACACTTTGCAAAATAGAGGTCGATAAAATCAGCCAACTTGTTGCAAAACAGAAGTTTCTTTTTGTCCTTGAGCTGGTTTCAATATCATTGAAATATTTTCTTGAGAACGAGTTCGTCCTAAAAATGCATATAGAAAAAAACTTTATGTTCTGCCTTACGGCAGGTCTGGTCATGGGGGAAGCCTCGTCAGGGAAGTCCACCGCACGAGCGTCTAGGGAAGTGATTCCAGTGGTTATTTCCCCTTGACTTCCACTGATGATTATGAAATGATAATGGGAACAACTCAACACCCAGCCCCGGACGGAGAAAATCTCTGACCCAGCCGGGAATCGAACCCGGGCCCCTTGGCATAACAGACAGCCGCGCTGAGCACTCAGCTATCGGGGCGGACTGAAAATGTATGTAAACGCTTACAAACTATTTTTACACACATAACAAAAATTAATATTTTTCTGTTATTAATGTATTGTTATATACGTAAAAATGGTTTTCACCGTTTACGTACATTTTTAGGGCCAAAACCTTCTGAAGAAGATTTTTAAAAAATATCTAAATGTAGGTCAAGGGCTACATAAACCTTTGGTTTGCATCTGGTTGGCTGACCCTTTTTCGACTTTTTCAGTTTTATACAGTTGCTGAATCGTAGCCACGTTTATGTGCCTACCCATGTATCAAAGGCTGTCACCAAGTATATGGACATTAGTTTTAAAATTATAAAAAACAGGTATGGCCACTGATTTTAATAAGCAATGTTAAAAGATTGACACGATACCAGACTATGTGAAAGCTTTCATTATCGTTAACCAACGTGAGAAAATGCCTTTAGTTAAGAATAAATTCGTGCAGCAAATTTTAGCTGACGGATCAGTAGAGCCGTATAAGAAGAAAGATAGGTTGAATGTAGAAGCTTAAGATTTATATCTTGTTTTAACTAAAAGTTTTAAAGAACATTTTAATTTTCAAATTCGTATTATCTGGAACGGTATAAAGATTTATTGTATAATCGTAAATGTGAAATTGGAATCAGACAGGAAAAGAAACTGTCGAAACTTAAGAACAGGATATCGATAGATAAAATTACAGTTAATAACAGAACACAGCATCAGTTCTTTGGAAGATTATCAAATAAAACTGAAATTAACTTTTCAGAGGAAGAAGGTCTAATTTTATAAAAAGATTTAAAGTACAATGTAGCCCCTAGGCTTAGTGACTCTACAGTAATAGACGACTTTGCGGTTAACCTCAAAAATTTGTCTTGATAGGCTAACGTAGATAAGGCTCAGAAAGTACGATAGCTCATAAGTGTAACGACATCAGTAGCATTTGCACTAAAGAAAAGAAAGTAATTAACAGTATTAATGCTACAATGAAAAATAATGAAGCTTAAATAACTGAATTTGATAAAGGCAGTAGAGTTTTCGTCGCTTATAAAAATGTGTACATGGATAACACTTCTTTTCTGAGGAATGTGGCATCACCGAAGTTAGTACAGATCCCACCGTTCATCCGCAAGAAAAACTTCTGAACTGTTTAAGTAACACTCAAAATCTTTTCAGAAAATTTCAGGAAAAAGCGTTAGTGAACATGAATCCAAAGCCTCCTCTTCTGAGAAACCAGTCTAATCTTAACAAGAACCGGCATCCGATCCGACCGATCGTAAATAGTATAGGGAGTGTTCACCACAAGCTAGCTATGCACTTACAAGGTAAACTCCTTAGAAATAGGCAAGATCTGATTGCTAAACTGGAAACGCTCTAATGCAAAGCACATACTAGGTTGTTGTTCTTTGATATTACAAGCCTGTACATGAACTTTCCTATTGGCGTGACACTTGAAATCATTGAAACGAACCTATTATTGCATAAAACGCTAACTGAGATGCTAATTAAAGATCTGATGAGGTTATTAAAGGTTGTGCTCAAATAAAATTATTCTACTTCTAAAAGTAAACTGTGTATTCAATTCTTTGCTATTGCGATGAGTAGTCCCTTAGCTGGCATCCTAGCTGACATTTTCATTAACTCCCTTGAAAATGGCTTCTTTAAAACGAAGTCAAAATAAGCGAGTAAAACAAAGCTTTATGAGCGGCATGTAGACTAATTAATTTTTTCATTTGATGGAACTTAACAACAATTAGATTTATTATTTAACATCTTAAACGACTTCCTCGAGAAAGTTAAATTTACAAAACAAATTTAAAATGAAAACGGTGACATAAATTTCCTTGATCTGAAATTAAGCATACAGAATTTCAGTCACTTTCGATATTCACCAAAAGACAACCTACTCTGATAATACACACATCACAAAAAAGTTTTGCATCACCTCCGTTCCGAGAGTTCCGGAACCTGTACAGAAAATTGGAACAGAGATCAACATAAACATTATTTCCGCCCTTTTTATTGCTCATGAAAACCACACATTTAATGTTGTTTCACTATACAGCAAGACCTTAGCGGTGGTGGTGCAGATTGCTGTACACACCGTTACCTCTAATACCTAGTAGCACGTCCTCTTGCACTGATGTATGCCTGTATTCGTCGGGTGTGAAGTTGCGCATCATGCACCCTATTGCGCACTGTTTGAGTCGTATCACGACGTCATGTTTCTGCACGAGAAGCGTTATTCAAGATGGTGACGTTGCTGTCAGGGTTCCTCCGAGCCATAATGCGTTGGTTGCGGTCTTCCACTGCAGTAGTAACCCTTGGGCGGCCTGTGCAAGGCATGTTATCGACAGTTCCTGTCTCTCTGTATCTCCTCCATGTCCTAACAACATCGCTTTGGTTCACTCCAAGACGCCTGCACACTTCCTTTGTTGAGATCCCTTCCTGGCGCAGGGTAACAATGCGGACGCGATCGAACAGCGGTATTGACCGTCTAAGCATGGTTGAACCAGAGACAACACGAGCCGTGTACCTTCTTCCTGGTGGAATGACTTGAACTGATCGGCTGTCGTATCTACTCCGTCTAATAGGAGCTGCTCATGCATGGTTGTTTACATCTTTGGGCGGGTTTAGTGACATCTCGGAACAGTCAAAGGGACTCTGTCTGTGATACGATATCCACAGTCCACGTCTGTCGTCAGGAGATCTGGGAACCGGAGTGATGCAAAACTTATTTTGATGTGTGTACTACTCCATCAGATGCTTTGCACCCACGGGCTCATAAACTTGCGATTTTTCATCTAGTAATAAATCGTGCATTAGCAACGCCATTGTCCCCACACGAGTTTCAGACAGAAATTAATTTTATTATGTCTATTGCTTGCAATGATGAATACAAGCAAGACGTAGTCGACAGGATACGTAGTAACGAAAGGGAAAATAAAAAATTTTCAACATTAGATGACAACAGACTGAAGAATAATGAGAGGGAAATGGCAAGTTCTTTTCAAGACCATTTTTAGATAATACGTCCTAGAGGACTGGCCGTCTTCTGGCTGGAAAATGCGGTTGTAAAGTTATCTCCTCTACTAACAATAGTTTGAAGAAAAATTTATTACATACATTAAAAATTGAACTAGATCCTTTGACAAACTCAGGCGTCTATAAAATCGTCTGTAGAGACTACTCAAGCTATTAAATAGGGCAGTCTGGTAGAGCTATTAAAGCCTCGTATGAGGAGCATCTTTGCGTAAGAAAGGAGGAAATGTTCATAAGCCTTCCTTGCTGATTATTTACTTGTTTCAGACCACTTTGAGAGGGAATTAGAAGAGACAGTAATTTTACGTAAGGAAATAAAAGGCTGGAAATTGAGTTTACTGGAGGAACTTAAAATTTATAAACATCTTGCTAAGGGAGACGGTAATGGTTGAACGATCAGCTGCAACTCGCGAGTAAGCACTTCCCTGATGGCTTTAAACTTCCGCTCACGGTCGCATAAAACGGGTTTAAAGATCTCCGATAATATTGGCGAATGTTTTCCTCAATTACTTCCTCTCTACTGCTGAGTTACATTTCATACCATTGGGTTTCATTTTTCGTGGCCTTTTCAGCACGTGTTCCTATAGTTGGTAGTCCAAAAAAATTGTTTTTTGTGAAAAAATGTTATTCTGCGTAAGCCTCCGTAGAGTTAAGCAGAACTTCCTTATTTTTTAGGTTATGATGTAACTTTATCCATTTTACTCTTTCCTCCCCGTTTTTGTAACATAAGTAATTGTTCGTACTTGAATTGTTATCTTTTGAAGCTAAATTTACATACAGTACCCCTTTCTACATAAATGGCTTGCAGATAATTTTATATTTAATCTCCAAAATTATTGCCTTTATTACTGGCCTTCTATAAGACATTTTCATTCTGTTTTAATGCAGAATTACGTTACTTAACGCCGGCGAGAAGCAGTGCGTACACGCGTGCAATTTGCGCCCACTGCTTTCCAACTTTTCCTTATCGCTGAAGCTTCCGTAATGTTAAGCGTAAGTTTCTGACTTTAGTGACGTCGTTTTAGCTGGTATGTGCTCTTCTTTCCCCATGTATTTATAACAGTGATCCTTTGTAAATTGAACTATAGCTACTGCGTTCTGAATTTACGTATAATATGACTCTGTCACCAAAAGTATTTATACGTAATAGATTATTGCTTTATTACTAGCCTTGTTGAAGAGATTTTCATTCTTGCTTTAACGTAAAATTCTGTTACTTAACACAGGCTAGCTGTGGATCTTACGCCCAGGTATTTAGCGCCCTTTGGATTCCAACTTTTTGTTATCGCTTCAGCCTGTACGTTTGAACAGCTGGGCTTTGTCTCTTGGCGTGGTGAATACTTACGCAAATTTTTTGTGTACAAGAGCCTTTACCAGTGGGCGAATATATTTGTGCATTTATTCTCACGCTGAATGTAATGTGGCTGCTGTCTTCAGCCATCGCATGTGATGTTTCTGGTTTGTATAAATGACAAGAGCCGCTCGGTTTCAGATAGTGTAATTTACCACCATGTAACGCAGCAAGTGAGTACGCTTCTTTCACAAATATTTTTCTGTTATTAATATTCTGTTATGTATTTAAAAATATTTTGTAGTCTTTGTATACATTTTTAGGGTAAATTCCTTCTGAAGGATATATTTTTAAAAATATCGAAACCCAGGTCAAGGGCTAAATAAACCTTTGGTTTGCAACTGGTTGGCTGACTTTTTCAACCTCTTCAAATTTATATAGTTGCTGAATCTCGGCAATGTTTAAGACTTTGCAAAAATTGAAGCACGCCAAGTCTAAAACCCCAGGAATGTTGGCTGACGAGAAGGTTGTTTCAAATGCTTCGATTCTCTACTTGGTTCCATAGGCAACCGCAAACATTCTTTCATGAAGGCATTGACTGTCTTGTCTCATAATGGGATAAATGAGTGGACAGTTATGGCGATTTATACTGAAATACTTTTACTTTCCTCCATCTATTTAATTTTCATTTTGGTCCTCCTTATACGTCTATAAGATATTAGTTACAATACCTGTTACTGCTACCATTGCATTTCATCTATATCTAAAAGATATAGCTTACAATTTCAGTCTACCGCACAGAGCTACAATTTAGTACCTTACATTCACAACCAACAGCTTACAGTTTCAGTTTCACCTATTTTTATGCTAAATCAATTCTAAATCCGCTTCTGTTGCGCATTCAATTTGGTATCGATGTCTTGTCGAAAATGATCCCAAGCTATAGCGATCACTTTATCATCGAATATGAAGAGAGAAAGCAAATTTACATAGCTTCATAGTGGAAACTGTAAATTGGAACGAATTATATACTGCACAGCCGAATTACCAGTGTCATTTAATACTTATTCTCCGTAATCATTAATGCTTAATAACTCATTAGCTGATAGATTGCGCGTTGTGTTTCCGTCTGGAGAGCGTATATTTTTGCTCTAAGTCCGATGGATTTGCGAGATTACACTGGAATTGCCGTATGATTTAAAAGGCTACAGGCGACTGTGTGTCTGCGCCGTGGCAGTAATTCCTTTAACTAATAAGCCTGCCTGGCCCATGCGTCCGCTACATTGATTTTGCCCTTTGACTGTGTTTGTAGTTGTTAGGCTGCATTAGAGGTTATCACATTTGTCAGAATGTAAATGAACTTTAGTGCTGACACAATATTAATGAAATGGTGACCCTGTCATTATTTTAGTCAATTGTTTATGGGTGATTAATATATCAACACGGGATTGACCTTTTATAAAAGTTACGGCACAAGTATATTGATTAATAACAGTACAAATAATACATGTTATGCCCGATGACAAATAAAACATGAACATTTGGTAACAAATAAACGCAAGAAATAATTAACATTTCACTGGGTGGCTATTGGTTGGCAAAGACTAAGGTTTCTCCGATTGAACTGTTTACTTTGGCTCAGAACATTGTAACGCAACCTGAAATTATCTAACACTGAATAGACTTTGATTTATTCTAGACAGAAGTTACACTAAGTTGATGCAGCTGAGAACAAGTGGCGAGACGTGACTCTGTTTACCCTAGCCGGAGCAGCAGTGTTGTGCCCCTTTCTCGATATATAGTGCTAAGGCGACGGTCGTGGTTCAAAGGGTCCGCGGACAGCGCTGTGCGGTGCCTGGAATTCGTTATCACGGCTGTCAATCTCTTAGAGGGATCGCAATTACTCTCTGCTGGAGCCCTGAAATCTTGGCGGATTCTAGCGTGTGACATTCCCGTTCGCCGGTCATACCATGGACCAATTTGACTCACTTATACTGCAGTGCGCACAAGCAGATCATACGTCAACGCGGCAGACCTGTCACGAATAATATTGCCATCGGCACAGTGAGTCGTCCGAGAGACTGAAGTCTAAACTCTCGTAACTGCTAAGTCCTCACCAAAGGCTCCCCAGTCAAGACCGAAGCTAGTGCGAAATCGCGCGTAGGACAGATGTCGCAAGTGCAACCCACACATACTCGTAACAACAGCCAGAAAACCAAGTCTCTACTCCCTTACTTTCAATCAAACCTCGGTAAAGTCCACAAAAGTACTCGCTCAACCGCCCCCACGAAGGTTTCATACCAGTCACAAGACTCCACGAGCTTCATGTCTCCCCTCTAACTTCAAATTCTGTTGTAATATCCCGCAATAATTACTGACCTTTCATTAATCCCAATTTCTTCCATTCCATATTAGTATGTTATCAATTTTATTATCTGGATGCACTGTGATACCTTTTTTGAACGGATCATGAGGAGATAATCTAGATACCTGAATAAAAAATATAGGATGCTATTTAAAAAGGCATACAGTCGTTCATATTTTCTTAAGAAGCAAAATTATGGGAAAGGCAGTCATACGGATTATAATGGCCTCCTTGTAGCTAAACAACCTTTGCTTGACGCATTTCTTTTGTTTTTCGATTTTGAACATAAAGTTATTTGTATGAGTCAAAATAAATGTGACACCCTGTACAGTCCTATCATCCACTGACTTCAATTTACACTGTTCCATTTCCGGACTTTATACTTGTTGTATCATCCAGAGATCGCGGTGCCACACCAAAGTCAATAACGCAGGTTGATGCCACTGGTGTTATCGAAGTCTCGCTGTAATTCGCAAAGACGAATCGGAAAAACTGAAGAAGACACGTCCTTTCTCTCAGCACAGCAGCGCCCTCGTAACGTAGGTCAGTATAGAGCGGAACATGGAAGCGCTCTGGCGCAGTTCGTGACCTCAGCTGAAGCAGTCGACTTCACCGAGTAGTACTAACCAGTTGTTCACGTCTCAGACGAAAAAGTATATTCGTAAATGTTGAGCACTGTACTTCATGAGAAGAGTTGTAACTGTAAGCACCAAGTGATGCTGTAATAGTGAATGACAGTTGTAAATTAAATATTTTTATCCAATCATGTGATCTAGTTATATTTCGTCTGTTGTGGTTCAAATGAACCATCTCCCAAGGCAATAAAAAATACACAGTTATTACCAGACGAATGTAGTTTCATCCGGTCATAACAATAGCGGTGGACGCTAAACTTGAATTACCCGGAGTTGACATAGAACACTGACTCGGCAGACGCTCATGTCCTTCTTACTCTGTAGTCAGAGAAGCTATCATTTACGGTCACGCGTGTGCGGAGAAAACCGGGCCTGATACACGGCTGGGGAATCGGGACTTGACTGGTGGCTGTCGCTCGTCGTTCTTAGCAGTAAACATAGCTCCTGCTGGCAATGGCAGCTGGATGCCAGCGCGTCGCGGGCCGCGGGCTGAATGGACTGTAAATACCTGCTTTGGGCTTTGTTGCGCCATCCCGCGCTCCGAGCACGTACGCCCGCCGTGTGCGATACACGCGGAGCCGGAATGCCTAAACTGGGCAGCCAGCTGCGGCTCTCTCACTCAGTTGTGGCCACCCACGCAGGCTTGTCACCCACGCTTCAATTATGAGGACGCGTACGGCACAGAACATTCTTTTGAATATCTGTCTCCGTAGGCTCTATGTTGGCACCAGAAAGCGTTGTTTCGAATCGCATGGACAGTGAAAGAAATTTTTGATCTACAGTTTAATGTGGTCTCCAGCCCATGGTGACACTTGGTGTTTTTCAAATACATGTCCTCCCCGGAGCGAAAGAAAAGGTATTCAAACCCATGAGCGTGTATACTGTGTCTCCCATTTGTCTTGAGCACATCATGTAACATTCTCTTGAACCGCAAAATTTAAAAATGTGCCAAGAAAATGTTTAGATACCAGAAAGACATTAAGCAGCATATAGCCTTCCTTGTATGTTCATTCTTTATGAAAATAACCACCATTACCTCTTTTTTAAACAGCAGCATGTAATGGCTCTGAGGTCATCAGTCCTCTAGAACTTAGAACTATTTAAACCTAACTAACCTAAGGAGAGCGCACACATCCATGCCCGAGGCAGGATTCGAACCTGCGACCGTAGTGGTCACGCGGTTCCAGACTGTAGCGCCTAGAACCGCTCGGCCAAACCGACCGGCCAGCATATAATGATGATACTCTTCTCCGGTGTGCAGCAGAATAATGCAGTCATCTTTAGACCCACGCACACTGATTTTTATCTTCATGTGATGAGCTGTCATCGACCACACCAGTACACGGTGGTCTTGCGGACTTTGAGAGAGATTACGCCATTTGTAGTGGAGAAAATTTGATACAGGAATTTGGCCACCTTAAAGGTATTTTTAAGTGGAATGATTACACCGTTCAATAAATATGTCATGCAACGAAAAACCAGTTCAAAGTTGCAAATTTTACGTTTTTTATTCACTCGATGACTAGTTTTGGGCCGAGACCCATATTCAGATCATCGCAACATAGTAAAAAATTGCATTTCCGGAGATGTGAGAACCGTGTCAAAAATGTGCAACGAACAGTTAAAACGCATACAAATTTACGTGCTTTTACTGTTTGCTGCACATTGGTGCAAGTGTTATTCATGGAACTGCTGACGTTTTAGAATGTGATACCACTACCAGGTAATACTCTACGTGACGGAACCACCCTTTAACTACACCAATATACAACTATGCGCAGTGATGGTCTATCGCTTTGGCTCTAATGGTGAACCTGAAGTGGATGTAATGCAACAGCGTTTCAACTAATCAAGTACCACCGACATAAATTAAATTAAAAAAGGTTATAAAGTGTGATATCTACTGAAATTGAAAGGTGTTCAGTGTAATTACATAGATTTAGTGTCGAAAACACAAGGATGAAATATGATGAGCAAACGTAGATAACTCCTAATTGGAATGAATATCAAAAAGTGCTATGATGCAGCTGACACGAGTCTCTCTTGCAGTCTGATCATAACTGTCATCTAATTCGGCCTTCCCACCACTCACTGTCTGACTCCTGCTTAATGTTCTCTCGAAAACCATACACTCCAAACGTAGCTCCTTCAAAAAGCACACTCCACCAATGGCGGGGCGTGAGCGGTGTGTTTTGCCAATAGCAAGTGTTTTAATACCAATTATTGTCTAAAAGATAGGTAAATCCTTTTCCACCAATCTTCTCTCTATCGTGACATCGAACACACGCCCAACAGTACATATCCCGATGTCAAAGTTGGCTCGCCAATCGAGACACAGATCCACCATTCTGCAAGCAACAGTGACATGGGAGCCGACATGTCCCTCAAGAAATACAGGAGTTTCTTGGAATGCCTGTGTGGCAGAAGCTAAGATTCGCAGATCCATTATGGCGACCAAAGCGAAATGTGTTCTTACACAAGCAGATACACCATTCTCAGATAGGCCCACGAAAAAAAGCACTTTCAGGAGTATCTACGAAAGTTGAGATGCTCTCTATCGTCTACAATGATCAATTATTAGTGTCCAACGCTGAGTAATCGGGTAAAGGAGCCACGGGATCACAAGTACGAGCCTCTGCACAGATATGCCCCAAATCCTATTAAATGCACATCCCTGTGGGACACAGGCAAACCCCCTGCTGCTAAGACCTTTTTCCCCCTGCATGCAGAATTGCCTTACAACCACTGCCTTGTATAATCGCTGTCAATTTCCATGTTGTTCATTGTACTGGTCACAGTGATTCCCTAATGTGACACGAAGTGTCACAACAAGGCATTGAAACTTCTGGAAGGTGGGTTTGTGTCAGAATGTCTCTCTCCATAGAGTTCCTCTTTATGAGGAGTATTGCACTTAACTTCAACCATAATGAAATTAAAGTGATGATGATGCAGTTTTTCATCCAGGGCTGTCTTTACTGCATACAATACAATGTTTAAAAGTTCTGCAGTACTGTACTACATGTACCTATATTGTAGAAGATGACAATTACTGAACTATACAGGGTGATTCAAAAAGAATACCACAACTTTAGGAATTTAAAACTCTGCAACGACAAAAGGCAGAGCTAAGCACTATCTGTCGGCGAATTAAGGGAGCTATAAAGTTTCATTTAGTTGTACATTTGTTCGCTTGAGGCGCTGTTGACTAGGCGTCAGCGTCAGTTGATGCTAAGATGGCGACCGCTCAACAGAAAGCTTTTTGTGTTATTGAGTACGGCAGAAGTGAATCGACGACAGTTGTTCAGCGTGCATTTCGAACGAAGTATGGTGTTAAACCTCCTGATAGGTGGTGTATTAAACGTTGGTATAAACAGTTTACAGAGAATGGGTGTTTGTGCAAAGGGAAAAGTTCTGGAAGGCCGAGAACGAGTGATGAAAATGTAGCACGCATCCAGCAAGCATTTGTTCACAGCCCAGGAAAATCGATTCGCAGAGCTAGCAGAGAGCTGCAAATTCCACAATCAACTGTATGGAGAGTCCTACGAAAAAGGTTAGTTATGAAACCTGAACGTCAACTACCCGAGGTGATGGATCGGCCGCCAGGCAGCGCGTGACAGAGCACTTCATCACTGGCCTCCAAGAAGCCCTGATCTTACCCCCTGCGATTTTTTCTTATGGGGTTATGTTAAGGATATGGTGTTTCGGCCACCTCTCCCAGCCACCATTGATGATTTGAAACGAGAAATAACAGCAGCTATCCAAACTGTTACGCCTGATATGCTACAGAGAGTGTGGAACGAGTTGGAGTATCGGGTTGATATTGCTCGTGTGTCTGGAGGGGGCCATATTGAACATCTCTGAACTTGTTTTTGAGTGAAAAAAAAACCTTTTTAAATACTCTTTGTAATGATGTATAACAGAAGGTTATATTATGTTTCTTTCATTAAATACACATTTTTAAAGTTGTGGTATTCTTTTTGAATCACCCTGTATAAAAAAACGTAAACTAGTTACGAGCTGCGGCGTTCTCACACTTTAATCAGCATGTAAATGTGACTACAGATATTCGGATTTAGGTTGCGACATGTTCGATGAGCCTGCCATCACTGGCGATGATGTGGTGTTGACGAATAGCGAAATTCTGCACGACCCATCGAAGTATCGGAACATCGATGCTGTCGATGACCTCGTGAATGAGTGTTTTAAGCTCAGCAATGGTTTTGGGGTTATTGCTGTACACTTTGTCTTTAATATTGCCCCCAAAAAGGAGTCGCTTATGTTCGGATCCGGAGAATACAGCGGCCAATCGAGGCCCATGCCAATGGCCTCTGGATACCCCCGAGCCAGAATGCGGTACCAAAAGTGCTCCTTCAGGACATCAAACATTCTCCTGCTTCGATGGGGTCGAGCCCCGTCTTGCATGAATCACATCTTGTCGAAATTAGGGCCACTTTGGATAATGGGGATGAAATCATCTTCCAAATCCTTCGGGTGACGTCCGGTAGTCACCGTGCCATCAAGGAATATAGCACCGATTGTTCCTTGAGTGGACATTACACACCGCACAGTGACCCCGTTGAGGGCGAAGAGACTTCCCTATCGTGAAATGCTGGTTCCCAGTCCCCCAAATGCGCCAATTTTGCTTATTGGCAAACCCATCCAAATGAAAGCTTCGTCGCTGAAGCAAACCATACATACCATACTAATTGCCATCATGCCCCGCGGCCAATCTCGCAGTTCGAACGTTCTGACGCCAACTGTTCAGAAGTTATGACCATTTTATTTCATATAATTCAATAATCGTCACCCTGTAAATGAGAAACGTTTAGCAGTTACTTTTCTGCTAACCTAACTTCTCTATTGATGAGTATCAGGAGTAGCATTTACATTGTTTCTTCTTTGGTGAGCATCATGCTCACACAAGCTTTCAAGTGAAGATGAATGACAAATATGCATTTTCCTTCAGTTTCCACGTGTTTATTGTCAGCTCCAAAAACTAGACGAGCCCTACTCTGTGAGCTAGAACAGGAGAGTCAGAACAAGTTTTGTGTTATATTTTAAGAACGTTATTTTTACGTGAATAGTAAATTGTAATACTTTCTGAACAAATCTTGAGATGAGGAAGGGGATTACTAAATAAATAATATAGGTTTCATTTTTTAAAAAAAAGTATTTATGTTCACATCTTCATAACGAACATACTTAAAAGAATAGCAATCGTGCTAGTTAATGTTCTGTTACTAATAAACAACATTTGCTTGGTTCATTTTTTATTTTGTTTCTAGATACCAAATTAGGTGTGGTGCTCAAGATAAATGGGGCACACTCTAAATATGCAAAGACAACTTCCCTAACCACACAGCAAAGGGATGCTTCTAACCGCACCATTATAATCTTTACAATATCAAAGATGTAAAGTTCTATTTATACTCTGAAACAATTAAGTTATGTCATTAGTTGCTGTTTGTTTGCAGATACAAGATGGTAGTTACTGTACACTTCCATATCCCCTCGCCATAGTCCCATAACTCGCCACCAGATACCCCAAAACAAAATGGTGCAGCCCATTTATGTAGCTCCTCTAGCTCTTCTAGCGACTTACTGCGGTACTGGGCACAGCTCTATAGTGGGAGCTCCTATGGAGGAGATGGGCTATGACAATTTGTTTTGGCTACTGTAGCAGCATGCGACAATACTGGGGTGCGCCACTAAAGTGGCAGCTAGTATAGTGGAGGTGGGCTGCGCCAATTTGTTTTGTCTCCTCCAGCGGTGTGCAATGGTACTGGGGCAAGCCACTATGGCGGCACTTAGTATAGTGGAGGTGGGGTGCGTCATTTTAATTTGGCTCCTGTATTAGGGTACGATAATGATCGGGTTGTATAGCGTAACGCGCGCAGTGTTAGCTTGCTAGACAGGTAACTGAGCCAGACAGGTATCATACATCCGCTATGGATTAACGACTGTAGGCTGCTACACCCGTCAGCTCGAATTTAGTTTTTCACAATTTGGGCAGCTCAAGAAATTGTGCAATATCGGTGTACCCTTTTTCATAGCAGTCAGTCACAAATTTCAACATGGTCTACAGAAAACCCTAAAGGTCTAACTAGCCGTGAGGATTGAAACAGCCGCTCTCCCGAACGGCAGTCCAGTGTCCTAACCACTCCAATTTCTCGCTCTCTGTGAGCACTGATGCCATATCTTTGTAATTTCGACGATACACTGCAAGCTTTCTAAATAAAGCAGTGTTCATTAACATATCACCATTACTCTTGGCATCCTAATTTCAAGCAGCATTCCACCGTTAAATATTGGAACTAAAGTTCTTGACACATGTCTGAAAGGCGGTGTTGAGAATAATCTTATGAAATCCTTCACTAGCAGTACTAAAAAATTCTTGTAGTAACATCGCAAGCTGACGCTTAGATAAAGATCTTGATGAGTGCAAGTTAGTCACTGAGAACGCATATTACGTCACTATAAATTCAGTGGCAGAGGTAAGATAGTCTGTAAGAGGAAAACAATTATGTTAGTTGAAATATCAAAAAATACCGTTTCTAGAGCGTTGACATGTTACAGTTCCTGACGTTTCGCTCATTTACGCAGTTCATCAGTTCATCGTTCTTTAGAGAGGACTCAGTCTCTAAAATTAAATTAGATTAGATTAGATTTACTTTCATTCCAGTTGATCCGTAGTGAGGAGGTCGTCCAGGAAGGAGAACATGTCAGAAAAACAATAATACATGACAAATATTTACAACTAAAACAAATAAGCTAATGTACCTACCACAGGTCCCAAGTGGAATAATCTTTTCTTTTTTAGTGAACACTATATGAAAGTGTAATTTTACAACACTCTTTTACTAAGATCGCATTAATGCACTGAATTAAAAAACATGTTTCATTTTTTATTTATAAGGTAATAAACATATAATTGAACTACTACAATAATTATTGGTAATGAACACATTCGGAAGTGAAACTGTAGTTTTAAACATATATTCATCAATGGAGTAGAAGGAGTTGAATTAGTCACCAATAAATCCTTTAGGCATCTCTTAAACGGAATTTCATTGGTTGTTAAGCTTTTTATGGCTGCTAGCAAGTTATTGAAAATGTGTGTTCCTGAATAATGCACACCTTTTTGTAGAAGAATAAGTGACTTTAAATCCTTGTGATGATTATTCTTATTTCTGGTATTGATTCCACGAACTGAGATGTTGGTTTGAAAAAGTGATATATTTTAAAAAGAAATTTCATTAATGAGTAACTGCATTGGGAAGCAGTAGTTAGGATCCCCAGTTCCCTAAACAGGCCGCTGCAGGATGTTCTTGAGTTCACACCACATATAACTCTTATTGCACGTTTATGTGCCAGGCAAACTTCAGCTTGGCTTGGTGAATTACCCCAAAAACAATCCCATATGAAATTATGAAGTGAAAGTAAGTATAGTATGCCAGCTTTTTCAGTTTTATATCCCCTATGTCTGATATAATTCGCATTGAAAATTGAGATTTGTTTAGACGCTTCGGCAGTTCTGTATTGTACGCCTCTCTGTTGAATTTATTATCAAGCTCTAATCCCAAGAATTTAACTCTGTACACTTCTTCTATCTGCTTGTCATCATATGTTAGGCATATACTCGTAGGAGACCCCTAAAAAGTTCTGAACTGCATGTAGTGTGTTTTTTCGAAGTTTAGTGGAAAATAATTGACTAGGAACCAGTGATTAATGTCCACAAATATTTTATTAGCCGATCTTTCTAAGAATTTGCTTGATTTGCTTTTTATTGCAATGTTTGTATCATCGGCAAAGAAAACAGACTTGGTATCTGGTAATATTACTGATGAAAGGTCATTGATATACACAAGAAAAGGTAAGGGCCCTAAGATGGAACCTTGTGGGACCCCACATGTAATTAGTTCCCAGTTGGATGATGCCTGATAGCTTAACACATGGCTCTTTCCTGATAACACCCTTTGTTTCCCGCCAGAAATATAAGATTTGAACCATTTTGCAGCATTTCCTGTTACACCACAATATTCTAATTTACTTAAAAGGATATTGTAATTTACATAGTCAAATACCTTTGACAGGTCACAAAATTTACGTTGCCTGCAATTTTTTGTCTAATGAATTAAGTACATTTTCACTCTAAGTGTAGATAGCCTTGTCAGTATCAGAACCCTTTAGAAATCGGAATCGCGACTTTGAGAGTATGTTTTTTTGATAAGATGGTTTTAATGCCGATTGTACATTACCTTATCTAAAATTTTTGAGAATTCTGGCAAAAGTGAAATTGGACGGAAATTTGACGCTATTTCTTTATCTTCCTTCTTAAACAGTGGCTTAACTTCAGCATATTTCAAGAGCTCCGGCTTCATTCGAGTCCTGGACACTCTCACAGCTGTAACTGATGACAAATGCTCAACACAAGAGTCTTACCACACTACTGCATAATTTATGTAAGTCTTTGATGTAGTCCAACAATTAAAGTTGTACTTTCACCGTATTTATTATTGCACTGCATGTCGATTTAGTAATGCAGGAAGATCGACACGGTTAAAGGAAGACGGATCATGTTTCTTTCGCTAACGGTGTGTATTCAATATACAAGCCAAGACGCAGCATGTTGCTTTCTTAACGGAATGTATCTCGTCCGTAATTTATTGTAACATCCATCCGTAATTAATTTTAACATCCATCAGAATGTATCAAAGGGTTCTACCGTTAAGTATATGTGTCTTTAGTATCATCTCAGGCTACGACTTTTATATTAACCCTTTAAAATCGTTGAAATCCGAAGGAGATACTAACTGCCTGAAGCTGGCCCGATGTGTCGTACATAAAGTATCACCTTCAACTTGTAGTCTGCTCATCATGGTACTCTATTAAACGCATGAACTCTTTCTTATCCGCAGTAGCACATATCGAGGGAACCAATCAGACAAACGAATGCAATTAGAAAATTTACTGTCATCAAAGGAAGACCTTAATGACTATGCCTAAATTCGCAAAAGTGGCCTACACTTAACAAAGCTCCGATGTGTTAACGTCGGCTTTTTATGGTCGCAGTGACGCCATTGATGCAAATTGTATCAGGTGACGTACTGTCTGTTCATCACCTCCTTCGTTTTAACAATGACAACTGGTAAAATGTACCCCACTGAATGTGTACTGCTGATTTGTCTCGCTTGAAGCAAATTTTTCGCTGTAGAAGCTATCGAAATAATGTCGCCTTAAGTCTGTAATGTTGCTGGAAGAACGTGTCTTCCACAAAGAACGTGAATATTATTCAAAGAGTTAAGTTATAGTTCCGCTGATGAAAATCGCATAAGAGTCTGATATTTAGATCAGAACTGATTATTCAAAAATTACGCTAAACAAGCACGAAGTACTGATACAATTGAAGACATGAGCGGAAAAACGGGCTAACCGCCATGTGTAAAAGCTTAGAGATAAGTGTTGTCAACTGTCAAAATTGACATTGATCTCACCCTCAGATATCACATTAGGATATTTAGGGTTGAGACCAATGTCAGTTTTCATAGTTCCCTTGCCCAGCAACAGATGGCAACACGTGTCTCCAAGGTTTTACATTTGATGGTTAGCCCGTTTTTCCGCGCATGCCTTCAATTTAGAAATAAATCACCAACTCATTGAGGATACATTGCCTGGAATGAATAAACAAAGGCATTACTACCTTTCTGTCAGCGGTTATCTGTCGTTTGACATTCATTGAAGTACGTCGTATTGGCATGTTTGTGCAGTTATACGTTACACAAGGGCGCCCATACACGAGGGTGAAGAGGGGCCGCTGCCAACCCCATCTCCCTAGCTCTCAGGGGAAGGAAAACAGTAGTCAAGTGTTTTTCTTTCAAGAAATGATTTAAAAGTTGGCATAACGCAGGTTTTCAACCGAATCGGAACAGAAACTTTTTACGACTACATACAAGTCGCCATTCGTGTTCCAGAAAATTAAAAGTGCTCCAATCCCCCAGGTGTAGCTCCCCTCCCCCCTCCCCTCCCTACAAACTATCAAGCTATCGTATGGGCATCTTTGATGTTATGCACTGTTAGTAGCTTAAATGATTACGTCGTCGACATGTACGTCTCAAACATGAAGGTGGTGTTCCCTAAATCTACATTATACGCAATGTTGCACTCTTCTTTATAGGCACAATGATCGAAAGAGAAGGTCGCAGTACACCAACACGAATTATTTTAATGTACAATAAATCTATTACTACATAAAATTCATTGCTTGAGGAATTTTTAGATGGACCTATGTTGAGACAAGCAGGGAGCGAAACGCTCAGTGGGATCAGAGCCCAAATATTCTGAATATGTTCTTTGAGTAATACGTTGAAAAACCGTCTTTAAGTTCATGAAACTGTGAGCGAAACCTCTGCCACACTCGCTGAATAACTTGACAACAATAGCCTTGTGTATTCCTCGGAACAGCGAAAGTAAAACGGACCAGTAGGTCGTTCCGATCAGCGTCCTCCTCGCCGATCCATCTTACTCCCCTCGTCCCACTTACACGTTCGCTGACACCGACACCCGTGGTCGCCAGGTGTTAAACGCGGACGAACGACACGAAAGACTGCGCGTTTGTCATGGGAGGCCGCGGCATTAGCATCTCCCAAGCCGTACGCATAAGCTCGGCGAGAAAAGTTTACAGCGTAAAACCACACACAAGTACTAGCGGCACGCCACTGTAAAGATTGGGTTACTAACACCAGCAAATGATAAAATAAAATTTTGAATAAAAATGGCTTATTCTCGTTAGCATATGTTTTATTTTATTTTTCTTCCATTATCAATCGCAACGTCTGAAATGCTTCGCTGATGCCTTCACATTTCCGAAAGCCGTCTTACAGATCCTTAATTTCCTTTTTCCATTGTTCTGCACATTATTCTTGCCACCAGTATGGATCTGATAGTTTTCGCTGTTATCTGCCCTTGCTATTTTCTTGATCGTAGGGGCGTTATTTTTCATTCTTATGGTATGGTCTCCAGACCCATATATATTGTACTCACCAAATCGATCGAATTGCTGCTTGGTAGAAACTTCCTACAACGATTTCAGAAATTCCAATTCAATGTTATCTATATATCCCTTGTGTCTTACTTGATCGCAAGCCGGCCAGAGTGGCCGAGCGGTTCTAGGCGCTACAGTCTGGAACCGCGCGACCGCTACGGTCGCAGGTTCGAATCCTGCCTCGGGCATGGATGTGTGTGATGTCCTTAGGTTAGTTAGGTTTAAGTAGTTCTAAGTTATAGGGGACTGATGACCTCAGAAGTTAAGTCCCATAGTGTTCAGAGCCATTTGAACCATTTACTTGATCGCACCTCTTGCAAAGCTCAATTACACTCTGATTCTAATATGGATCCCCTATGCCTTCTAAATCGACACCCATTTTTTCCCTTAATCATCTCTTCAGATAAGTCCTCTTCCTCGTAGAAGCCTTCAATGAATTTGCCCACTTAACCACTCTCTCCTCTACGCTTAACAGTGGAATTCCTATTCTACTGTATTGACGTTCTTGCCTTTAATTTCGCCGAAGGTTGTTTCATTTCTGCACCATGAATCAGTGCTTCCGATAACCTTTCCTTTTTCGTTTACTTCTTGTTTCTCCTATGAGCATTTTGCATTGGCTTCCATGCACTTCCTGTTAATTTTTTTCTAAGTGAATTTTATTACTGTATTCGCGATTTTCTATGAATATTTTTCTAATTACTTCTTTCATCGATATTTGAAGTATTTATTCTGTTACCAAAATTAACAGTTACAGTCCTTGTACCTAAATTTGTCTGTCCTACTTCTGTGACAGCCACTTTTAGAAATGTCTAGTTGACCTGGCTACTATGGTATCCATTATCGTAGCATCTATTAGTCGGAATCTCTGTCTCACTATGATGTAAACCAGCTAGAATCTCCCCTTATCTCCGGATGTTTTTCAAGTATATCTCCTCCTCTTGTGACTTTCGAACAGCATATACGCTATTACCAGCTGAAATTTATTGCAGAACACACTCTTTCTCCTCTCACATTTCTACTTCTTCTTCGTTGGTTTATCTATCTTACGGTACAACTGGAGCCTCTCCATCGTGTCCTGTTCTGAGAATCCTCCTTCATCAGTTTGTCAGTTCGTTCTCTTATAATCTCGTCCATCTTCCAGTTCTCTTCGCACCTCTTCCTCTCGTCCCTTCCACTTTTACCTCATGATTCTTTGTTGCAGGCAATTGGTACACAGTACGAGCATATGCCACAGCCAGATTTTTCTCTTTCTTATCAGTTCCAATTACCCTCTTTCTTCCTCTATTTCCTTCATTACCTCTTCATTCTCAAGTCTGTCAGTTCACTTCATCGTAAGCATTCTTCTCGATAAGTACGTTTCAAATCTTTCTAAATATAGCGCTTCTTTTTAACTGCCTATTATTCACTGCTCTGTAACAATACACTCCAGGCATACCATTCAGATATTTCTCTTGACTCCACTGGAATTCTTCTAGACGTTAGTAATTGCTTCACCTTTTCAAGTGATCTCTTTCCCATAGATATCTTTTTCGTTTTTTCTTCCATACAGCTTCTGATCCGTGTCGTTAAACTTCCCTGACACAGAAAACATTTAACTTGTTATGTCTTTCGTCCATGTTAACTGAACCTTCATCCTCGCTTATTCTTATCAGTTTTGCCTTTCCTGTATTTATCTTGATGCCAAACTCCTCGCCCTGTTTGCAATACTCTTCAATATCTACTGCAGCTCCTCTTTTGATTCCGCCAACACTGCTTGAACATACAAGTGTTTTGTAATCTTTACCTACTCTCCTCTAATTACGATGTACCTTGCGTCTGTGGTCTTACATGGCAGTTTCCTCTGTAACTGTTGAACAGGCTATGCGACAGTGAGCATTCTTGCTTTACAGTTCTTCCAGTGGTCATCTCTTCCGTCTCCTTATTTTCTGCTCTTCAGTTTTGCTTCTTTATTATCCTCCTATCAGTTCAGCCTATAAAAACGTCTTTTACAATTCTCAATAGCGTGTTCCAGTTGACTCTGTCGAAATCCTTGTACCAGTCCATAAAGCAAATATACACCTCCTTTTCCATTTCTATTGCTCTTTCTTTAATCATCCTCAGACACTCTAGCACATCTTTAATTATTTTACTCCTTCTGAACCCTTTCTGGATTCCTACTCCTGAGCCCACATTCTCCCATAACTCATTTGCTCCTTCCCCTGATACCGTTTCCCAGTTCTCCAAGATTGTACATATTTAATATATTATTCCATTTAATAAAACATGAAGTTCAAAAATTTAGGTGGAACACTACATAGTTACACATCG
The DNA here is from genome assembly GCF_023898315.1 of Schistocerca nitens. Taxonomy (NCBI): domain Eukaryota; kingdom Metazoa; phylum Arthropoda; class Insecta; order Orthoptera; family Acrididae; genus Schistocerca; species Schistocerca nitens. Next base: position 658,295,789 of record NC_064617.1, on the reverse strand, counting down.
TAGCAACCACCGTGACAAGTTATAAACTAAAGGTCAGGTTATTTTTGCACAGGAATTTCGTGGTTCGTGAGAAAAATTCTATCAGCTTCTCTGCATCTACGCACTACTTTGATCCAAATGAAGCTGCGAGAGCCTTATCCAAACATGGACGAAATTTCAATAATTCCCGCGAGAAGTTATTCGAGTGTCAGAAGCGTGTTTGTTGGTTCTGACACGTAGAAAACGATATTCGATTCCAAGTGTCACTCAAAAATGTTTGTGATGAGTGGGATAATTTAAGAAGGTTATTACTACCATCTTAAGGCATTAAAAGGACCCTTATCACAAATATGTTGTTGCCAGTATGCTGGAAACATTCAAGAGGTTCGGCTGTTTAATGAGCCTCCAGATTCAATTTTTAAACACTGAGCTTGATTTTTTCCACCAAAATATTAGTGATGGCAATGAGTAACTCGATAAGAAATTCATCAAGAGTTCAAAGAAGTAGTATCAGGACAGCTAAAAGGCCAATATAACGAGAGACCACTGCTGGTCGCTCAACATATACAGGAGGCAAATTACAGTAGGTAAATCACCAAAGATGGTACCTACATTATCTGTAACGGCTGCTTTAAGACAAGCAGCTAGAGTAAATTTTTATAAATCTAGTACTCCTCCAGTCCTTTCTGGTGCGAGTGATTGCTGGATACCTACATCAAGAAAGTTACACAAAATAAGAAGTTCAGAAACGAAATTTCTAAAACGAACAAAAGGCTATTCAAGAACAACACGAATGAAACAGTGCGACTAGAACTATAAAGCCAAATGAAAGCAGAATAACCAAATACTGCAACATCTGGTACGAAAACGTACAAACAATAGACATAAAATCCTCCCAAACTAACCTCAGTTTCCTAATCGGCAGGATAAAGAGATGTTGGAAGATCTAAGAAGAGATAGCTGGACAATTTGTAAAGTGCGGACAGGAAAAATGAAGAGTTGCTAGAACATTGTAGCTTGACTGCTGGTAGCACTGCGAAGCTCACGAACGATTCCTTCCCCTGATCACATACGGTATTTTACAATCACTCTCCGCAATTCTCAACGGCCCTTGTTTTTTTTTTTTTTTTTTTTTTTTTAAATCCAATAACTAACCCATCTTCGAAGTCACGCAGGAGGCCCGACCCATTCTGCTGTTACTGCTTCTATAATGACAACACAACATTCCCTGCCATCTTTTATACTGGCGGGCCCACCTTTCGTGACATGTAGTGGCCAATTCCACTTTACATAAGGGTGTCCAAATACTTTTGATCAGATAGTGCATCTAAGTAATTGACTTTAGGAGCAATGAAAAACCGTAGCGCTGGTCATCATGAGTGTATGGACCCAGTCAGTGACCCTTGAAAGAAATATCTGTACACTTTATTAGACGGAAATGAGGAGGCATTACTATTTTATGGATCTTTTGGTACTGTTTCTTCACTCTCTAATTACATCAAAGTAGCTACTTATTTTGATCGAAGAAGACGGAAATATTTTAATTTCTTAGTTCTTTTACTCGTGCTCTACTGCACACTATACATACCATCTCCCTCACTTCAAGGAGGAGGCTTATAGCCTGTTCCGTCTTCAAAAATGCCACATTTTTCTGGGTCTTCCAACATCTCTCTTTCCTATAAGTCTATGGTCTGTTATATGTCAGACTATTGTTTCTAATTCCATTCTTTCAATATGCTTCTTCCACTCTGATATCTCGTTTTCTGCTCCTTCATTCATGCAAAAAGATATTGAAACTTTTCTTATGTCAGATTTATATTCTTTGGTTTTCCTTAGTTGTTTACAGGTGTGACTTCCGTTTATGAGTATCTGCGTTGTCACTTTGTCTTTGTGTCTTTCCTGGTTTTACTAACAGATGTTCTAAGCACAGTGCCACTTATCATTTGAAATTTACTTAACTTATTTAAAATTCATTATCATATTCGTAATTAAGTGACGTCCCAGTGAGATATCTGTTCAAATTCTTTTCCTTTTAGTAACATTTTTGAGCGTGCTGTTTATTTTCCTTTAAAATCAATAACTTTTGTTTTATTTTCTGATATTTTCAAGATATAGAGTTAACGTAATTCATCCACTCGATGTAGAGCTAACACTATGTCGTCTTAGGTGTTTTATGAAATTAATTGGCCATCAAGAATGCGTACAGTATTTAAATATGTAGTTCTAGCAATTAGCTTCATTTCTAGGTTAGCTTATCGTTTCCAATGTCTAACAGTACTGTCATTACTTATATTATATGTAGTGGGTGAGAGACTGCATCCTTGTCATGGCTCTTCGATCTTCGTTAATTGCTACTTGTCCTGTTTGCTCATTGCCTTCATTAAATAAAATTTCGTTGAAATGATAATTAAATGGACACCCTAGCTGCAAACAGGCGTTGATGTACTTCATTGGGGACATGTTGAAAATGTGTGCCCCGACCGGGACTCGAACCCGGGATCTCCTGCTTACATGGCAGACGCTCTATCCATCTGAGTCACCGCGGGCACAGAGGATAGTGCGTCTGCAGGGACTTATCCCTTGCACGCTCCCCGTGAGATCCACAGTCCCAACATGTCCACACCACTACATTCGTAGTGCGCCTAATAGATGTTTGCCCATCATACTCATTACTCGTGGCAGATTAATCTGCCAAGTCCCGTACGAGTTCGGGCATAGCGTGTGCGTTCGCACAAGAAGGTCAATGGCCGGGAAGCCATATTGTAACTATATATGACGCTAGTATCTGTTCCCGAAGGAACAGTTACCGTGATGACCGTGCAGTTTTGCTAGAAATGAAATGATAATTAAATGGACACCCTAGCTGCAAACAGGCGTTGATGTACTTCATTGGGGACATGTTGAAAATGTGTGCCCCGACCGGGACTCGAACCCGGGTTCGAGTCCCGGTCGGGGCACACATTTTCAACATGTCCCCAATGAAGTACATCAACGCCTGTTTGCAGCTAGGGTGTCCATTTAATTATCATTTCATTTCTAGCAAAGCTGCACGGTCATCACGGTAACTGTTCCTTCGGGAACAGATACTACCGTCATATATAGTTAAAATTTCGTTATTTAAATACCATATTTTATCACTTGTATTAAATATTTAGGATAACATCATCTTTACATTATGTTCCATTGCGTATACCTACACACGATATTGAAGGCTTACTCGTAATCTACAATTGCACTGTGAGTCTGCATATACTGTTCTCTTCTCTTTTCAGTTGTCTTCCACACTATTGTAATACTGTCATTGCATGATCATCATTTTCTATAACCATGTTTTTCCTCAGTAAGAACGCGTCAGTTGTTCTCTTTAGTGTGTTGTCAATTATTCGGCATGTAATTAATAGTCAGTGTCCAACAGAGTTATTCCTCCGTAGTTTTCAAAAGCATTTCAAGTTTTATTTTTATAGAGCGATATTACTTCAGACACAACATTTGTTTAAAAAATGAGACACACTCTCTTCTGACAAAAAACCTACAAATTTAACAAGTTCTGCGTTAATATTATCTGCCCAACTGCTTTTCTACCTTTCATTTGCTTTAAAACTTCTTGTATCTCCTTCATTGTAATATAGTCCCCTTGGTATGTTTTATCATATTATTTTTTGTCTTAGACTATTTTCATTAATTCTATTTTATCATTGTTTTCTACCCATAATACATGATAGTTTTGTATCCAACCTTCTTCACCGTGCAGGATGTTTTACCTGTTTGTTATTTGTTTTAGAGGTTTGTAAACCACCTCTCATCTACCATATAGGTCGTTTTCAACATTTGATATGATTCTGCAACAGAATTCTTATGAGTTTCTTCCACTATTTTCTTAGCGTTGCTACATTTTCTTTATATTGCGCCTTCGTTTCTTCTGTATTGTTCTGTAGATTTTTAAAGTAAGCCGTTTGTTTCCCTATAATTTCATCGTCATGTCATCATTCCATATTTTGACACAGTTGTTCCTCTAAATATCTTTTTTTTTTTTTCCTGCTGCCTCCGTCACCGTTTGGATCACACATGTTTTTATGTTTTACCCTTCTGTATTTATATTATTTTATGAACATTTATTTTGTAAATAATGTTTGAGTCGCTGTTGAAAGAGCGTTGTGGCAGAAGGTAGATTTTGAAACATTAGTTTTCTAGTTTACTTCTCATAATAGTGTGTTTCTTCCCTCTTGTAATTAGTTTCACCTTGACAATCGGCAGGAAATGGTCTGACTCTACGTTGCTAGCTCTATGCACACTTACATCTTGTACTCGTATTCCGAGCTTTGTGTCAAATATGTCAGAGTGAATAATCGACCTATAGCTCATTGCGCTCCACAAGAATTCATGAATGTCTTTGTTTCTAAACAAGGTGTTGGCCATTTCCTTTTCGTTGGATGTTACAAAGTGACGCATCTCATGTCCATTGTTATTTATGACCTGTTCTTCAAAATTTCATATTTTTCCAAGAATAGGCAACCCCATACACATGCATTAAGGTCTCCATCTATTATCAGATAACCTTCCATGTTTTGATCTACTTGTTTCTGAAGTTATTCATAGAACAGTTAAGTTTCTTCTCTCCTTCCTTTTCAGGGGCATATACACCCATTACTATGAGATGGTTTCTGTCTCTTTTTATCCTTAAGGATCTGATTCCTTCTTTCGTGAAAGTATAGCGGTGAATCTTGTTCTTTAATTTGATGTCATTTAAGATTGCTACTCCATATTCCGCTCTAGTTGTCGGACTCACTCTGCTGTAAAACGCTACATACTCATCCAAATCTTTTGTCCCTTTCAGTTTGGTTTTCGTTTCAGTTATTACTTCCATATTGATGTTCCTGCCTTTATCTAATAGTTTAGCTGATATCCTTGTTGTCCCATAAAGAAACAATGCGTCATAACACTCAATCGACGTACATAAAGACGTAAGTTTCCGCGGCCCCTGACACTCTCAGTAAAATTTAGGGGTTCGTTTCAGGCGTAGTCAGATAACACAATACCTGAATCAAAGTTTATAGAATGAATCACGTGAAATGGTAGCTCTATTTTATAGTTGTTAGCACTTGATACGGTATTTTATACCAAATTTGTTTCTAATGTTCTGAAATGAGCCGTGCTAGAAACGCTTTAATATGATTTTTACAACAACTGATTTATTTTTTATTTGTTATATTCCTTTTTATTTGTTACATTTATTTGTCATATTCTTTATTTATTTCTTGCATTCTTTATAATATTAGATAAGCACTTCATAGTGCAGTAACCGGTTTCGACCAGCCACTGTTCATCTTCACACTGTCCGTAGAGGAAACAAAGAACCTTTTCTAACATTTTATTTTTGTGGTGTCCACAGCCTCACGTGTTTTGAGAATGAAATATGGTCCATCTCTTGGTATAGTCAAAGCTATTACTATACTAAGAGATGACATCTTCTTGTTTGTGTGGGCTAAAAGACGTAACCATGTACAATAATACATTGTTTTTGTGTCACATACGCACAGAAATAAGATGTATTTCTGTACACATTTCCAAGTTGTATCTTACAGTGTAAAATGAAGCAGGAATCTTAAAACTTGTGCTTGAAAATGATCACAGGTTGAAACTGCCCAATCGCATGGATAATAAAAAGAATGCAGCCTGGGACCACGATTTCATTCTGAAAACAAAAAATCATTATTTAATCTATAAACGTCGTACCAAGATTCTTTGTTCCTGGTTTGCCTCTGTCTACATTCTGAAGATTAGCTCTTCGTGGTCTAAAGCTATTACGGCAATATTGAAATGCTCATGTCTGTCGCACAAAATACAACAAATAAGGGAACACATAATATCCAACGAGGCGGGCTTGCTGCTCGTGCTGCAAAGTGCGTGCCTGGAAATGGAAAAATCTTGGCATCGAATTCTGGTCGGACTACGGAATATTTTAGTCTGTGTTTGACATAGCTTTAATCCTTAGTCATGTGGAGATTTGCCAAGAACGACGAATAGTTCGGATTCCGTGTTAAAGTGTAGGCCACATTTTCCGGGTAGGACTTTCGATCTTAGGCACAGTCATGTAACCAGAGTGACGTCCAATTAACGACTGATATCTAGTCATTGTAGCACAAGGAATTATTACCATTATATTATTATGATTAATGACATTGTCGTTAATTCACCCTTAAGGAGAGAGCTAAAACACGGCCAATTTCCATGGCATTTTTTTCCTTCTTCTTTTTTCTTCTCGAAACCCTCTCGTTTATTCATTGTCTTTCCCTTCCTCTTTTCTCTCCACTTCTTTCCTGTGTTCTCTTGAGGCGTTTGCGTAAATTTCTGTTTCCTGATATTTTTTTCTGCATTTTTCCGTATCTGTCATGCCCTCTGTGGAGATGTTTAGTTTCTTGAGGTCTTCCATGGTTTCCTTAAACTAGTTGGTTTTCACTCTATTAGCTGCCGCTATGTCAAAAATTTTCTTGGTCTCCCTTTTTCCCTTTCATCCTAGGTATGTTTCCGAAAAACTTTGGCCTTCTTTTCCTGATTTTTTGCGTAATCGTCTCAGTCTGTTCGTACACTTTATTGTCGGTGTCCTTATTGTAGATCCCCACCTTCTGAACCAGCCCGTAGACCTTCCTGATTATTTTCCAGTCTTGATTTTCCTTCTTCCCTTGATCACTGTTTTTTCCGAAGCATACAAGGCCTCCGGTAAGACTACGGTACTTTAGTTTCTTAATTTGGCATTGATGGAGATACTTCTTTTGATTTAATGTTTCCACTCAAGTCTGTATGCTCTTTGCAGTTTGGTGATCCTTCCCTCATTGGATATGGAGTTCAGTCCTATTTTCTACATAATCTCTCTGGTATTTGAAACATTGTACTTGTGTTATTTTTCCATACTCTGTTATCAATAGATGTCTGTCCGTGGGTTTTTCTGTCCACGTACGACGTTTTCCCATAAGAGATTTGTAGTCTTGTTTTGGCTGAGATTTCGTGTAGTGTATCATCAGCAAACGCTGGACATTTTATGTTGAGGGTTATATCCTTGTGTCTCCGCATCTTTACCCAGCTGACTCCTTCGTATGGTGTCCTGATTATTTTCCTCGAAATATTGATACTACTGTTATTACAATTAATGTATTTCTCTCGAAGACAGTGTGTCATTTTTTGCACAGTCGATTCTCGTTAGTTAACGAGCTGAAGCAATGTTACGGGCGTATTCAGTTAATAAAACGCGGTCACATGCCTTGTACGACTTTCTGTCGTAAACTGAACAATTTTGCCAGCTACCGCGCTGTGGTAGGCAGACAGAAAGTGAAGATGTAGGCGCGTAGGGGAAAACGGAGTTCCTGCGGCACTTTTCATTCCTCCATGAAACCCTTTCTCTCTTAAAGAGTAACACCCTGCTCGTGCCCTCCCCTCCCCCCTCGTCCTTCCCTCCAGCGCCCCCCGCATTGCTGGGGGTCCGAGCCGAAGGCACGCAGGATGCTGTACGGTGCGCGTCGCGTCGCTTCACGTCACGTGGTGGGGAAAGCTGGGCGGCCCGGCCCGGCGCTGAGCGCTGCTCGGCGCGTCGGTGGGAGGGCGCGACCACGCGGCTCATAAAAAGGGAAGACGCCAGCCACCGATACGGTCACTCAGCTCCGACCGACTGGCGAACGTGAACGCGAACACACTCACACGGCACGCCATGGGACCAGCGATGCGCTCACTGCTGCTCTTACTGTCGCTGGCCGCGGCGGCCTTCTCCGCCGCCGTGGTCCCGCCGGTGGCCGTCGAGGACAACGAGGTGGGCGTGGAGGGCCGCGGCGTCTCCGGGGGCGGCGACGGTGCCGGCTGGCGGCTGGCCGTCAAGGTGCTGGCCGACTGCACGGAGCGCGGGGACCTGGTCAGCTGCCTGGGGGTGAAGACGGCCGCCGCGCTGGGCCGCGCCGCCCGCATGTCCGACATCAAGCTGGCCGACGGCGTGTCGTTCGTGAGGACCGGCGCCGCCGACGACCGCGACGGCGGCCGGGCGCTCGCCTCCGAGGCCGACATGCAGAACGCCATAGACAGCCAGGAGCCGGCCAGCCGCAGCGACAGGCTGGTCGACCTGGTGATGGAGGCCGCCGGCAGGTTCCTCAGGACGCACTCCCTGCAGTTCAAGCTGCCCGACGAGATCCCGGGACAGATCCAGCGTGCCCTGCAGGATGAAGGTGAGACCACCAGCGTCGGTTTCTTCTTCAGTTTTTGTCTTACTTTCAGTACATTCTGCCTATTAACTCGTATACTTCGAATCGTTACTGCTGTTTTCAGTTTGCGATTTCTATGTTTCAGTATGTGTACTATCAAACGAACCCTTCTTCTACTCAACTTCTTCCATAAATTTCAGTTCTTAATAGCACCTCAACAGCTATCCAATCTTCAGCGTTCTCCTCTAACACCGCATTTCAAAAGAGCTTCTATTCTCTTTTTTCCCGAAATGTTATCGTCGACATCTGACTTCTATGTAAGGCTACATTCTAAAGAGCATCAAAAAGTCGCTCTTATACGCTCTTTTTCAGAAAATGAGTTTTGTTGTTATTGGCAACCTGCGTTTTATATCCTTTTCACTTCCGCTACCGTCAGTTATCTTTCTGCGTAAATACCAAAACCTATTTACGATCCTTAGTGTTTCATATACTAATCTAATTCCCTCCGCATCGCTTAAGACAGCTACGTTCCACTACCCTAGCTGTACTTTTGTTGCTGTTCATCTTATAACATCATTTCAAGACCCTTTACATTCCGTACTACGACAACAACTACAACTACTACTACTAATACTTCTCTTGCATGTTTCTTGCTGTCTCTGAGAGAATCACAATCTTATTGGCATAAGAGAAACCTTAAATTTGCTAAATGACGCCATGTTTGCTTTCAGCTGTTACTACTTTTATTTTATTATTGCAATTTCTGCATTTATGTTTTCAAGAATCTACAAAGCGTAATACAACGTACCGGGATCAATGTAATGTGAGATTAACAGTATGTGCAGACGATTCTGCAATTTGTTAACAATGGTATACTCATAAGATTTCTGCAGTTTGAGCACGGGGAACAACGTAATATGTACGCATATCAAAGAGCCACCAGTCCGAAATACATTATAGATCATGACACATGCTGTTATTGTTAGTGCACTATGTTAATCATGACATGTTCACATATCTCAAGTGTCCACTTCTAATAGACTTGAGTCAATACCTAAAACAAATCTGGGGTCCGTTTCTTCATTGAGTATCTATTGCGGTTTTTCTTTGAAGGCACAAGAAATCTCAATTCAATTTAAATTTTTCATTTCTTCTCCCTGTTATTTAATTCCGTTTCCAGATTTCTCCTTTTTCATTTCACACTTTCTTAAATGATTAAATACAACATGGGTAGGCCACAGTCCTGTCTCACTCCTGAGCCAGTACTTTCCTTTCTTGTCTTTTGACTCTTATGACTCGAGATTCGTTACTGTTCAAGTTAAAAATAACTTATCACTCCCTATATTTAATCCCTGCTAGCTTCAAAACTTCTAAGAATGTGCCCCAGTCACCTTTGTCAAAATATTTCTTTACATTCACAAATGCTATAAACGCAGCTGAGGGTTTGCATATGCTGCCTAAAATAGTAATACTTTTGAATCTCTTTATGTTATGCTAGTGGCAGTACGTTCCTCAACAAATTAATGTTGAAGTACTGGACATAAAGTCAATCGTCAGCTGATGAAAACTATACGGAGCAATTCTCTCCATGCAGCTACGGGAGAAATGCGTTCCTGACCTCCACAACTCGACGGCGCTATGACTCATACCTCATCGTCGATCACTGCTTATGGCGTATACGTGACATACATTCCTCAAACACTTGCACGATCGTTCTGTGTGGCAGATTACACGAAGGGAAACGTTGTCCCTGTGGCAGTGAAGATCCACCCTAGTCTCTGTTGAGCCTAGAAGCGCCAATTCTTCTGTAATCCTCGACAGTCCATAACATATGCGTCTTGCACCGATCATCGCTTCACGTTCTAAATCAGATGACTAATTACGTTTCGACACTTTCACTGTACACTCCTCTGCAACAGAATGCTTGGATATCGTTCCTACACTTTCGCCTTACGCGACGTCTAACCGCAGCGTTCAGGTCTCATACACGGCTCGTCTTCAAATGCGACAACCCTCCCCTTGACTTCTTGTTTCCCAGCCAGGTATGCAATTCATCTCGAGTCCTGACGTTGTCACATCCAAGATTACGTTAGAAACGTGCTCGTACTAATTACACGTACTTAATAATAATAATAATAATGTTCAGTGTTTATACTATGAATGTTCAGTGTTTGTCTGACGTGATCGTAAATATCGTCCCGTAGTTTAATTGCTGTTCCTTGCCATCGACATTTGTGTTGAGAATGCCCCATTCAGTAAAAAACTCTCATACTCTATTACAAACCGTAGTAAAAGAGTTCCTTCAAATGTTATAGGCTTTAGAGACTTAGCTGCATGTTCTTCTGCTGGGACCGTTGTTCCACTGTGACACTGCATTTCATTTCCGGACACAGATGGAGCACATGCTGTGGTTGTAAATGTTTTTGTTACCGTTTCACAACGATACAAATCGTTGAAAGCTCAGCACTGTCATCTGTTTTAGTTTGCATTGTACCTGCTGTAGAGTTAAATCGATATGAAATGCTATACATTCTGTCAGAAGAAGCGTACAACGAACAAGGCCTGACAAGTATAACATTGCTGCTACCTAGGACAACGACACCATATCCGTATAGACTGTTCGCGGTCTCGTATTAAAAATAATAGCTGCTGCATATTTTGTTCAATACTTATCAAACATAACAGATTATTCAGGAAACACCAACGGACGCAAGGACTGTGTCAGTTATCTTTCTATTATTACCAATCCAGTTGACTTTTGGGCCGATTCATAAAAAGAGATAAATAATTTCATGATGTTAAGCGCTAAAAAGACGAAGCAACGGAAAAGAGGCAATACTAGTGAAAGGATTTTAGAGGAATTATTAGCCAAATGGGGTCCAAAAGGATCAAACTTTGGACCAAAAACTGGTTAAATCATCCCAGTTTTCAATGCATCGTGGTCTACATGGACTCTACATTAAATACTGAACTGCCATTTAGTGTCCCCAGTACACTCACACCAGCAAGTTATTCACTTTGAATCGGAGAATATCGTTAAAGTACAAGTATCAAGGGAAAAAAAGAAATAAGTAGTTTTCCAGTATCATCATTGCGAGAAGTTGTCAATGGTTCAAATGGCTCTGAGCACTATGGGACTCAACTGCTGTGGTCATAAGTCCCCTAGAACTTAGAACTACTTAAACCTAACTAACCTAAGGACAGCACACAACACCCAGCCATCACGAGGCAGAGAAAATCCCTGACCCCGCCGGGAATCGAACCCGGGAACCCGGGAGAGAAGTTGTCATTCAGGACACTTGCTGCGATCTTTCTTCAAGACGACGGTGATGCTTGTCTTACAACCCGACGAGATATGAAACTTCCTGGCAGATTGAAACTGTGTGCCGAACCGAGATTCGGACTCGGGACCTATACCTTTCGCGAGCAGGTGCTGCACCATCTGAGCTACCCAAGGACGACTCATGCCCCCTCCTCACGGCTTTACTTCCGCCAGTACCTCTCTTACCTTCCAAACTTCGCAGAAGCTCTCCTGCAGGAGAGTTGCCCGCGAAAGGCATACGTCCCGAATTCGAGTCTCGGTACGGCACACAGTTTTAATCTGCCATGAAGTTTCATATCAGCGCACACTCCGCTGCACAGTGAAAATTTCATTCTGGAAACCCGAGGAGATGTCATATGCAGAAGTTCCAGAGAACGGATGTTTATTCATCTAAGTCGCTGGGTTACCTAAAGAAGATATGTCAGTAATAGGTACTGAGGTGGCTTTCACTTTTGTGCGAATAGACAGGTATGACTGCGCAAAATTTCGATATATGCCGCACACCCGACCCTTTCTGATCAGACTGTTCCGCGTTAACCGTCTAAAAACGGACAACGCACAGCTCTCACGGGATGTGCCGCCCTCACAGGCAGCAGACGCGAAGGTCGAGTAGAATGCCACGCTGGCGGTAAGTGCCCGCATGATTACCGAGCGGACGTGCGGAGGTGCAGCGCCCGAGCCGTAACGGGAACGCCTAATCGCGACACAGGGTGGGGTCGCGACAATGAGCGCCGACCCACGCGCTCCGTCGTGACCCACAAGGCAGGCGGCACAGTTCCGCGGCCGGGGTGGCGTCTTCTCCGAAGCTCGAGTTTCGGCCAGCATCCGGCTGCGCCGCACCTCGGCCGCTTCTCGGAAGGCGATCAGCCGCGGACGCGAGCGTCCGGTGACGCCACCGGCCGGTACTTTCTCCCGCGAGGCCCGATGAAAGTGCCCTGCCCCCCTTCCACTGGCCGCGCCGGCTATCGTATTACCCGTGGTGCTGCGTGGGTCGTGACCGCGACTGGTTTTAGCCACATCTCGTACAAAGGCAGCGGTAACGAAATCGGAAGACGCGGCGGTCACAAAGGCGTTGTGAAGCAGACAGAACGCTCTACTTCAATACGCTGATGTCATTAGAATTACAGCACCAGAAAATATATCTAGTGAAGAAATATTATTTATTGCGCCTACATAGTATGTTAAGAAGACTACACGATTCAGTTGATAGGTCGTTTGCGGGTATACGGGCTGTGTCATTGAGTCCACACAGCTGCCACCTATGACAGCAACGATGGTTATGAGGCGGCTGGAAAGACATATACGGTTACGTCATCATTTATATCTCTTGACGATACCACTCCGGCTTTAGTGAACATCGTCACATCAAAAGTATCCGGACAAGTATTTGTGAGCACTAGTGAGGTTGGTGTCCAGCCTTCGCCTCTACGGCGGCTTTGCTCGGAGTGCTTTCAGCGGGCTGTCTGAATGTCTGTGGAAGAATGTCAGCTTGAGCAAGAGCCGAAATCAGAGAAGGTAGTGATGGACGTTGGGGGGTGGAACAAAATCGCCGTTTTATCTCATCCCAAGGGCGATCTCTCAAGTTTTCTCGGTGCGAGTGATCAGTAGTGTGCTTCTGGGTGCTCTGCTGCGTTGTTGTTTAAACATTTTATGCACAGTACTTCGACCAGTTTTTGTTGAAGTCCAGGCAGCGAGTACAGATAACAGCTAAACTCGCAACACATGGAGAGGACGGCTGGGTCGATTGTTGAAACAACAATTCGGCAGAACAACCGTTAATCCCAGAGGTGCCCCTTGCGGACCAGATCGGGACTCAGTACAGACGAGTCCAATTCAGGAATGTTACTGTCAACAAATCATTTCCACAGAGACGTTGCATTATGACAGAGTGCATTTTCATGCTGATGCAGTCATCGTCTCCGAGCTGCTCCTGCTCATCTGTGCGCAATATGTAATGATGTAAAATGTTTTCATCCCCTTCCACATTTACCGGTCTGTTCAGCACAACGAGGTGAACCACACCCTAAACAGGAAACACAGCCGCACTCAGTAACGCCACCTCCAACGTCGCTCACTGTTGGCACTATATGTAACGGCGGGTAACGTTCTAAGAGCATTCGCCTAACGCACTAATCCTTCCATCTCATTGCCACGGGATATAAATCATTCCAGTTCACTAGAATTCAGTCATCTACCGTCCAATGACGTTGCTCATTACACTACCTCAAATGTCGCTCAACATTGACAACAGAAACGTATGGCTTATGAGACGTTGCTCGGCCATTGTGCTAGCACGATTACTGGTAGCGCTTTTGGGCTCATGAGTGATTCCTTCCACTGATTTCGTGCGATTTTGTACAACTACCCTCCGCAATGCCCGACGCTCCCTGTCCATCACTACATGAAGTACGCCTGGTCTTGCTTTAGCTGTGATTTGTACATCACGTTTCCACTTCACAGTCACATCATCAACAGTCTTCTTGGGCAGCTTTAAAATGGTTGAAATGTTATACCTCGATTTGTTCAAAATTTTCAAATGGATGTGAATTCCTAAGGAACCAAACTGCGAAGGTCATCTGTGTCTAGACTTAAACACTACTTAAAGTAACTTAGACTAACTTATGCTAAGAACAACATACACACACACACACACCCATACCCGAGGGAGGACTCGAGCCTCCGGCGAGAGGGGCCGTGCAGTCCGTAACAGGGCGCCTCAAAACGCGCGGCCACTCCACGCGGCATCGATTTGTTACATCGATTTGTTACTCAGATGACATCCTACAACCAGATTCGAAGTAACTGAGCTCTCCTGTAGACCCAATATGCCGCTACTGATTCTCTGCTAACAACGCAGCAGTACCCGCTTCTTCTTATATTCGCGGGTCTGCCTCTCATGACGTCTGACGATAGATTCTGCATTACGTAGTTGTGTCCGAATCAGATAGTGCAATAGGACATGTTTTAAACGGGTCTAATGATGCGCACTTCAGAACGAAATAGATAGTCTGACAACTTTTGTTATCATGGATTGGAATTGTAATCCGTGTTGTCCCAACTCTGGCCCGGAATTCATCAACTTTGGCTCTGGCAATTGGTTCTCTGTGGGTCAGATACCTGGAGAACATGCTGTCCAAGAGAACAGGCCAATAACCTGTGCACTGCCCGCATCTCGTGGTCTTGCGGTAGCGTTCTCGCTTCCCACGCCCGGGTTCCCGGGTTCGATTCCCGGCGGGGTCAGGGATTTTCTCTGCCTCGTGATGGCTGGGTGTTGTGTGTGATGTCCGTAGGTTAGTTAGGTTTAAGTAGTTCTAAGTTCTAGGGGACTGATGACCATAGATGTTAAGTCCCATAGTGCTCAGAGCCATTTGAACCATTTGAACCTGTGCACTGGAAACATGCGGTACTGCGTTATCTTGTTGAAAGTTAACGTCACGGAGACCTCGACTACAGATTAAAGGCATCGGATTTAACATGTCAGAAATGAAACGCCAACCGTCCAAATTACTGGTCTCCTAAGTAGCGCACCAAATGGTGTACCTGTTTGACATTGGTGAATGCAATATCGCGACATCCATTCTCCTCAAACACTCCACCCACAGGTACGCCCCTGTCTACGAATGACAACCCCACAGTACTGAAAAGATGCTGAAAAGATAGGAAACAAACCACTTTAAAATGGAACTTTGAATAAGTTCATGAGATGTAATCATGTAAGTCATCGCAGTCGGAAGAATCACGATTCGGCACTCAGTTTTTCACGAATCATCAGTACAGCGCAAATCTACTCAGATGAAACACCGTCCCTACATCTTAATCCATTTCAAACCGTAACAATTTATCGAGCCACTTTTTCCAAAGAGGTGATTCCTACCCGGGCAAACAAAAATTTAGCTCCAGACTGACGGTTCCAAACCGCGCCAGCATGATATTTCTCCAGACATAGCTGCATATTCCTTTGGTGGTTCGGTCATAATTTCATTTCCACATCACGACGACAGTGTAAATATTTAGTTAAAGAGTACTAGGAGCCATGAAATAAGAGATAGAGAGAACATTTCATCGATCTTAGTGCTTTTCCGTAGAGACATCCTCTCTACATTGCTTTAAAGACAGATATTGTGCCTTCTCAAAATTCAAACTTTAATCCCTCCGTTTCCGTGTTGCCGTTCCCCTTCCTCTCAACAGTTACGTACGTGTATTTCGTCAGCCATATCGTCCATATGTCTTCCGTGCGGCAGCCATCCTCATCTCACCTGCGTCGCACTATCGACAGAGACCGCAAAGTAGTCTCTTAAAGACGCACTTGGACAAAATTTCTCGAATGAAACGAAAATGTCGGTGAAATTTTATCATTAACAAAGCTCGCGATTCCACATTCCCTCTCTCGAAGGGGAAACGAAGAAAATGGTAAATGAACGTGTCACTGGCAACGACTTCATTGGAGGCAGAGCACAGCCTCGAACAACACAGGAATGGGAAGAAAACACCCAGGCATTCGCCCTAAGCTATTTCTGTAATTCAGAATAAATCTTGGTGATCGGATGAGGATAAGAACGCCTCGTGCCTTGGTGGCGTTGCCATATTTTCCCATTAAGTATTCCTATAACTGTCACCCGTGGTCGGATTCGACCCCAGACTCTGAACCATGAACGTAGCTCTTGTAGGGGGGATTTACATTTGTTTCAGATATTTTTATCCTACACCACCTAACATAAGAAGAGGTACAACTTACTATTATTTAATAAATTAAATGTTTGTATCTTTACCAGTTATGAAGGTCTATCGTTTCAAAATCTCTACAGCTGAAATAGCTGGTGAAATATGAATGAATGAAAGTGTTCAGTACAGGTCTTTAAGGGTTTGTGTGAAATAACTTCCACACTTTTAGTGGTCACTTAGTGTACGCAGTTATAAAGGGAAATACTGATTGGTACTAAAAAATTATAAGTAATGCTCGAATTGCTTATTCTTTAAACTCTGAACCACCAGTGGTCATTAGGATGTTCTCACAAATTCGACGTAAGCTTGCTGATGATTAGACTCATTCCTTTCGTATCACCGAAATGAATTCTGCGGTATATTTCATTGCGCTGTGGAAAGTTGGCTTCATTCCAGATCTTGATTCTGCATTCGATTATCTCAGATCATCGTTAATGGTAGACTTGGGAGATAACAGCTAAGGGGATGCTGTTCAGCAGTTAAGAAATGGACGGAATTAAACGATGAAAACTAGAGAAAAAGAAGGAGGTGGAGAGGACGGCGCCACAGCCAGCTAGCTGCCTCTCACGAAGCTGGTGCCTGGCTCGACAGGAGGTGTCGCCCGTCATCTGTTTAGCTAACGGCGTGAGAGCACTCTGTGGACCCAGCGTCGACACGCGACCAGCACTTGTTTGCTTGGCCGTGACTCGCGTCTCTCAGGAGTCGCTTCCTAACACCAAGTACCAACAACGCGTTGGGAAGTGATGTATAAAGAAGGACTGAGTGGTACTCCCAGCATCAATAAGGAAGGTGTGCGAATACCAGTGTTGAATCCTCAGCATATAAACGAGTGAGCGTCTTCGTACCTTAATTACTGAGGTATTACCCTGGGAGTAGTGAAGTTCGTGATATACTCGTAATAATATCCGTATGGAGACCACTGTCTTGATTCGACATGTGGAGATGTCTATATCTTTGTCAGTAATTCGAGGTTCAGCGTTGACTAAATAGGCAAATAGTACAGGTATTTCTAGAATTTTACTTCAGACAGATATATTTATGGTCCAAATGCGACTTTCAGTAATAGCGTGACGCTGTGATTGTCTCTGACTACTGCCTTACTGAAGTTTATATTTTCATCGAAATAAGCTATTAGTTCTACTTTGCTTCCGTTGTTTTTCTCGCCGTTCGAGGCTATATTGCGAAACACTTACAAAAAATTTGTGGATATAAAGGACTGGTCATCGCTGGCCACTACTTTCTTCCATCTTCCGGGCAACATAGAATCCGGCGGCGGAAGAACTGAGAGTCTTTGGAGAGTTCTATGAATTGATGCAATTTTGTACCTGTTCATGCGGCTGGAACTGCTGGTCGGCCAAGTCTTGTTCCAATGATCGGAAAAGGTGATAGTCAGAGGGAGCAATGTCTGAAGAATATGGCTTGTGGGATAGAACTTCCGTTTCCAACGTTTCCGATTACGTCTGTAGAGCAATGTCATGCCGAAAAATCACCTTCTTATTTCTTTCGCTGTGTTGTGGTCGTCTGTCTTTCGGTGCTCGGCTCACGAGCATAATTTTCTTTCGATAATGTTAGCCGCTGAGTGTTTCTGTCAGTTTCAGTAGTCTTTAAATTCTCTCTTCCACCGCCATTCCTGTCTTTGACGTCAAAATCACCGTCCTTGAAACCTTGAAACCATTTTCTGCATGCTGTTTCACTAAGAGATGACGAAAATTGGGCTCGTAAGTTGACACATTCAATCGAGAATAACTTTATGATGCACTGACAAGCCGACTAATAGTTTGGCGGAGTTTCCTTTACAAGCGGTTAAGCTTATTACACGACACTTACGACCCACCACCTGCACCACCACTCGCCGCTTCCGCCATCTATTGCAAAACGGCAGAAGCAAAGTTGTTGACCTTATATGTTTTTAAGCTCACAGTCTTCAAAAACCACCAGATTATAAGTTTCAACAATCCAAGTTGGGAGCAGGTTACCTGACTTTTATATTGCAACGCTATTTCTTAATTTTGTGAGAAAATGTCAATATTCGTATTAGCTCACACATGTGATACAACACTGTCTCCTGAAGAACCTTGAGAAGACGTAAAAGTTCCTAACATCTAGTTTGAAACGCGTTTTCTTAAATGCTACGTCAAATTCACACGGATGCCCCACAATTAATCATGTAATTACTCAAGTGTGGCAGCTTCTCTTTCATAAAAACGTGTTAAAGGCGTTACTAATAACATTTTTAAGACTTGTTTGTGAGTGCAGTTGTTGCTATTTTCTATCGTTGAACTCCTTTACATTCCTGTGTCCAAGAGCAACGACCCGGACAGAGGAGAATGGACTGTAAAGCAATGAAAGAGGGACACGTGACAGAGGAGAATGCGTCTCGTTTTACGGGTCCTTTACAGCCTCATTTCCGGTAGTCAGGCATGTAAACGGCCAGCTCGAAGACGTGACTTCTCTGGAAACCGTTAAACGTTTTGCGTCCAGCACGGAATAAATGTATGTCTATGAAGCTAGGCTCGGGTGTGAACTTCATGACTAACAGCGTATTTAGAAAGATATTCATACTCCAAGGAATTTCCAGTTTACGATAGTCTGCTTCCGGTTAAACTGTAAGAATACTGAGTACAGACAACATTCTCTACGGACTGCTAGTGGAACAGTTTTCTTTCTGAAGGTGCAATGGTCGGATACAAAAACCAAATTCATTTTGGATGCGTGGTTCTCATCTTAAATATTGTTCTTCACAAGTATTCATAATTCTGTTATTGAATTTTTTTCACAAATCATTATTCGGTGTATAGTGTGTATTTCTGGAGAAAATTATAAAATACTTGCTTCTTCGTCAAGGTTCATAAGATCCAATTGTTAGCACATATTAGTTGTCAAATAAGTATATTTGTTGGTATTACTATTGTAGATCTATGAGCAAATGGAGCTGATTCCATGAAAATGCATGTATTTATTTTATAAAATTGCCTCGTAGTTCTTTACTTTGTTATCCGTATTTCCCCTCTCACTTCTGTTCATACAAGTTATTCCAACTCGATATTTTGTACATATTCCGCTAGTGATTAACATTCTCGTCTCCATCGTTCACTTTGTACTCTCACTTGCTTTTATATCAGGTTCAAATCTCATTTTGTAGAGCTTATTCTGCGTACTAGTTAAGTGAATATGAACATAACGTTATTGTTTTCATTGCGGTGTCGATACTGAACACTGCAACACACACCTAGTAGGATATTCTTTGGATACAGACCGTGGAAACCTGTTCTCATTTATTTAGAAATTTTCCTGTAGCTGCTCGCGTCCAATATAGTACATCGGTATACGTCTAACTTTTAACGCATTTTTATTCTTACAGTTAGATTTTTCCAGCTATTGCCCACATTATATTGCCAACAGTTGAATGACCTCTACGAGATATCGTGGGTGGGTGGAAGATATGTGTGACGGAGGCGTCACAGACCGTTACCGTCTGGTATTCCCTGTTTCTTTCGTCTCATTACGATGACGGACTGCAAACGGGAGTCCTCACAGTAAGACCGTGTTGACCCCTGCGTCTCTGATGCCCTGTAGTGTTACTGGATGAAGTTTCCAGACATAGTGCCGTATCTTCAATTTGTCCTCGAGGTAACCTCTGTAGCACCTAAAACTTTTTCTGCATGAGTTTTGGTTTGAACTACTGCGTAGATGACTTCCTTTGAAGATCCCATCTACGGGTATTCAGAGCATATCTGCAATGTAACACATACTTGTGTTGTAGCTAGTGGATTTACTGCTACTGTGGCGAGCAAGACTGAGGGCCGGTTTAAGAAACAAGCGACAGAAGCCGTTTCTTTGCGGCGCAAAGCTGTGAGGGACGCTCGAGCCGCCACCACTGTGGATTTTTTTATGCAGGACGTATGAGAACTCGTAGCGGCCGTTTTGGGTGCCAAGCAGAATGGGGAGGTAGGGGAGCGTCGAAGTGTAAAATCTTTATACAGTGTGTACCATAACTGGTAATTATTGAAAGTGTACGAATGGAAAGGGCGGCGGCCTACCAGATATTCTCTCTAAATACAACAGCGACGACTTTCTATAAGGGCACAGTACTTCTGTATTGCTAATCCGCGCTAAACGGCACAGATTGATGCTGATGAGCTCGAAATTCACATTATTAGAGTATAAAGAACATTGTTTATCTGTATTCCTTTGAAAACATAAATCACTGCCTAAACTTCCGATCTATGTCAGGAAGTCAAAGACTCGTTTTTGCAATCTGTGGAAGAAATGCTTGCTTCTTGTACGCAATTTCTTAGGACATATTTCACCAGAATGTAGAAGAAATGATTACGAACGTTTTCTTTTCTTTTGATTATGTATCGAAAGACTAGTATGTTACACAAAAGAATTTTGTATTACAGTTGACAGTTTCTGAGTTACATTCTGATGATAGATACACAGAATTCCTAATATATTCTCAGGAGTTATTGCTCCGATTCAGTGGACAGCCAAAGATTTATAAGGCGTTTCATACATAACCAGACAATTATTCGAACTCAGGCCCAAAAGCCGGCCGCTGTGGAGAGCGGTTCTAGGCACTTCAGTCCGGAACCGCACTGCTGCTACAATCGCAGGTTTGAATCCTGCCTCGGCCATGGATGTGTGTGATGTCCTTAGGTTAGTTAGGTTTAAGTAGTTCTAAGTCTAGGGGACTGATGACCTCTGATGTTCCATAGTGCTTAGAGCCATCAGGTCCAAAATGCAAACCGTTAATGGAGGAACGACTAATATACTCGTATCAGCTTTAGTGATAACCATATGAACTAAATTAAGGTCCAGTAAAACTTTCATGATTAAGAATGTTCCCATGTTTCTGCTTAGTTCTCACCAAAGCTTGATTGGAAAGCTTCATTGTGGTCTGCATCACATGAAGAAATGCATACTGTGCAAGTCAAGGTATCATTAGACCAGAACCACTAGTGCCAAATGAAGGAATACTTCAAAAACGTGCAAGGAGATGGCGATGTGAACCAAAACCAAACATTGATGATGTTTTTGTTTCAATAAAGGAAACGCGTTGGGAAAGAAAAACACGTTTTTTGTTGTCGTCGCAAAGAGGAATTTAAAATATCTTGAATAAATATAAAGCATCTGTGGATAATATGACCACGAGTAAGTATAAATAAAGATTAGAAGTACGAACACCAATTAACGGACATACTGTATGTAATAAGTGGAAAAGAAAAGATCAGTGAAAGATAGGAGACGTCAGAGGAGAACCTGAAAAATGATTGGAAGGTTGATGAAATTAAATTATCCTGCGACGTACTATGAGCTAAAACCCCGAAATATACTTCAACGCTCAATTGATGTTAAAGTCATCAGAGGAGGGCGGAACCTAGAGTCCCAGCAATTAGTGTGTCCCTAAGGAGGGGTGCTACACTCAAAAGAACCGCGTCTCTGCTTTCGCGTTTCCAAATTTCTTGATACATCATTACGTCACCTCATGCAGTTACTTCAAAAGTGTCATTATCACCTTTACATCAAACAAGAACACATTCGTCTCCTTCTTTTTCTAATGGTCAGTAGTTTCTCTGCTGATATTACTCCATATTGTGTACCTTCTGATATCTTGAATGGCGTCCATGCTGTAATATATCTTCCTCAATTGCTTATAAATGTGTAAAACTCTGGAAGTAAACTAGCAGCCATTGCCACAGTTCTTCATATGTTTCCTTGCCATTTGTTCACAAATACAGAAAAATCAAAATGGCATGCTCTAAAAGCACTCGGACCACCAATGATTTACTGCTTAGCAAGTACAGCTGTTACGTCAATAGTAACACCTTTCATATTCCTATAAAAAAAGGGGTAGTAATACTGATGAGAGAAGCGTTCCTCAGCCTGTCGTCCTCAAGCGATTTCCTCATCTGAACATATACTTTTAAGGGAATGATTCAAGAATTTGCACGAAATGATTCAGCAAAATTGCTAAACTTCAGTCTCCTGGCTGCTAAGGCTCTTAACTTACAGTAAAAGCGTTCCAACTAGCCATCCAAACAAGTATACTCCACAGGCAACTGGACAAGGTAGGTGAGATCCATCTAAGCAATTGTTTCTTTTGGTAAATGGCCAGATTGTAGTGCATTATTTCGTACACAACAGTAAGGAACGGTGGGCTACAGAATGGTATAGCAGTCGTCGCAGGGAAGGTGAACAGGAGCATATATGTTTAGCGAACTTGCAAATGTAATAAACAGAAGTTTTAATTAACTTGTAGCTCTGTCCAAGCATTGCCAAGAAACTTTACAAAAGAACAAACAGCCATGAAGTCCAGCTATTACAAGAAGTAAACTAAAGTGCATAATGCAGCTTGAGGCTCCCGCTGCTAATGCACGAGCGAATTTTCTAAGGCTGACTAAGACTGAAGACTGTAGAGGACTAACTGAGATTGGGCCGCGTAGCTACCGCCTGCAATGTGATATCAGGGCCGCTGAAGGCGTGGCCAGCTGGCACACATCATTGGATCGGATGGGTGTCCTTGTGACCGTTATCGGTGTGTGTCAGAAACGTGCGTTTCCATTAGCTATTGTGATAGGGTGCTAACGGTGGTACCGTTCTGTGATACTACACAGGTCATTAAGGAATTTTTTCTTTAGGTAGCTCCACTGTATGTTGGCCACATGCGTGAACTGGTGTCGCAAATCTACATCATCCAGAATAGATGTCCTGGCTAGTAAGGCTCTTCAATTAGCACGTAAAAAATTTTGTGTCCACTGTATCCCAGTTAAACACCCTGTCAGTTAAACACCTTGTCAAGCTACATAGGTAACTTGACAAGATAGTTGGGAACCATCTGACTAACTGGTTGTGCTACTAAATGGCATAACGTTTATGGAATTTGATCATTAACTAGCTGCCTGGTTTATATCAAAAGTAAGGGTATATCACAATTAGCCATACTGACATGTAAGCTGCATGGGTACCCATTACAGATGTGTTCATCTCAGCTTCAATTTTCATAAGAAACAGGAAAATATGAAATCAGGCACAAGCTAACTGCAGCGTTTACTGTCCGCAGGCCGTGGTAAGAAGAAGAAGCTGCTGAAGGCTCTGCTGCCGATCCTGCTGGGCGTGGGCGCCAAGATGTTGCTGCTGGTACCCCTGGGTCTGTTGGTGGTGGGCGTGTTGGCTTTCAAGGCGCTCATCGTGAGCAAGATCGCACTCGTCCTGGGGGCCGTGCTGGCGGTGCAGAAGTTCCTGCGCGGCGGTTCTGGAGGCAGCGGCGGCGGCGGCTGGGCCGGGGCTGGAGCGTCCGGAGGTGGCTGGAGCAGCGCGCCGGCCGCAGTCGGCTCCGGCTGGAGCGCTGGAGGAGCGTCCAGCGGGCCCGGGGGCGCGCCCGGCGGCTGGGGCCGCAGCCTGGAGGGCGACGCACAGGAGATGGCATACAGCGCGCACGCGCCGCGCCCGCACCAGGACTAGCGCCCTCTCCACCTCCTCCTCAACCCCCCTAACTTATTCGTTATTTATCGCCGAGTGCCTGCTGTGTGCCTGCACTGAGTCTTTCAAGTGGACACAATCCATTCAGTAGACAGCTATTATTTTTGATCACTACTTTGTAACAATACTTAGGAAGTACGTAATTACAAAAAAATCTGATTATTAATACAATTATGTAAAAAATACACCTAGAGTCTCCAACTATGTCACGCGGACTTCTCATGCGTTACTTATAGCAACTGTTTCATAGATCGCTATAGATGCAGTACCATTTCGCCACTGAACAGTTCAATACGTACCAAAAACGATTTGGGAAACAATAAACGTTACATAAGAGAATCACCTCACTCCATTAATAAGTGACACTTTGCATCGTATCTCAATTCACGCACTATTTTCGCTTGAAATATGTGTAATTACTGGGACTGATGAACGAAAAGAGGAAAAATTTTCCTTCAGCAACCGGCCACAAAGAAGACTGTCCGAATGTTATGTTTATAGACCATCTGTATGAAGCCCATTTTACCTTTACGATAGCTGTAGGAGTGTATTTCATATGTAGTCCTCTCTTAACACTGTTTAAGAATTGTCCTAAATATACTTTCATGATGAATCCCAAGGATTCAGTGTAACAAATACTTTGTTGTGTTATCAAGTGTAATTGTTGATATTGTAATAAAGTTTTTTAATAGAAAATCTGGCACTTACATAGTTTAGGTATTACATACATTAATTTCTCTGTTGCTGTACACCTTTTCCTTATTTATCCTTCACAGATTTCCACAAAAGAATGCTTACGCGTAGAGACGGATTTTGCTGAACAATATTACCTGCAGATGAACGTAAAATCATTAAAAGTAACATCTTATCATACAGGATGCTAGTTTGTCGAAGATGTCAAATAAGAAGAGTATTTTTGGTGTTCTCTGTGACAAAAATTCGCTGAAGATATTTTGCAGAAACAAGGCCCATGTGGTAATAAACTGTTAACTGCTCCTCGTTGCCACTGGAAAAGACCGCCATCAACAATGAAAGGAACAATTTTCACAATGCCAGATATTCCTCCTATCAAACAGTAAAAATAAAAATGAATAGCTCCTAATAGAACGCCAGTCAGGAAGACATCTACAAGTAGCAATACAGCGTCACTGGTTCAATACGTTCACAAGACATTGGTTCTCAGACTTTGCTGATGACTATATTGCTTCCATTATCTACTTCAGCACAAACATCAGGTCATTTTTAATTTTACTTGAACTGGGAGCTATGACCTTGCTAAATTACCGTGAAGTTTAACGGATCTCAAAGGACTTTTCATTTTGTACCTTGCTCTCATATTTACAAGTCTTTCTGGATTTTTCCTTTACTGGGCCCTGTGTTGTGGGGAGGAACCACATACTGAAACGAATGAGCTAGATGGTAATATGAACCTTAACGACACACAAATACAATTCACTACAGTTTCGTAAATGAATATTATTGGACTGCAGCATAACCAAAGAAAACAACTGGTAGCATTTCACCTTATACAGGAAGGTAGTAATCACAACTATCTAATCACCTCATATCACATAAATAAGCTAGCTACAGATCATTACTGCTAACCCTGGACAGAGCACCAATGAACAACACATGACTACAAAGAAGAACTAAGGAAAATAAAGCACATAGCACTGGAGAATAGCTGCAATACAAAGACAGTACTTAAAATAAACAAAACACAAAAATATATAGAAAAAATTACATTATCAACCAGACGTAACACAATGCACATCAAATCAGCAGACATCGACACACGTAACAAAATCACACAGAGAACAGACAATATCAAAATGACAGAGGCGTAACACGACATACCAACCAACAACACACTAGATAAGAACTTTCCGCATTACCCACTCATACATATAACCACTTGCCTTAAACAGTTGTTAATCTTTGTATGTGAGACGCAAAAATATGAGCTGTACAGCCAGATTTTCAGAACATTAAAACGTGCGAGTAATATTCCCACTAAACATTCACTGATTACCTAACACCACATACAACAATTGTGAAAATTGACTTGTCTGCTCGCCTGACACCAGTTCCATATCACTTCCAGCGCTTCATAGCGGCGAGTTCAAAAAATGGTTCAAATGGCTCTG
Organism: Schistocerca nitens; assembly: GCF_023898315.1. Taxonomy (NCBI): domain Eukaryota; kingdom Metazoa; phylum Arthropoda; class Insecta; order Orthoptera; family Acrididae; genus Schistocerca; species Schistocerca nitens. The sequence continues at coordinate 658,269,957 of NC_064617.1, read as the reverse complement.
AGCACTATGGGACTCAACTGCTGAGGTCATTAGTCCCCTAGAACTTAGAACTAGTTAAACCTAACTAACCTAAGGACATCACAAACATCCATGCCCGAGGCAGGATTCGAACCTGCGACCGTAGCGGTCTTGCGGTTCCAGACTGCAGCGCCTTTAACCGCACGGCCACTTCGGCCGGCTCATAGCGGCGAGATTGCTGTTTTAAAAGGTTGACTAATATCTTCACAGGTGACTTGAAAGTCCCGGCATACACTAGTTGTCATGGGTCCCATCAGGCAGACGCACCGCTTCGGTTTGGGAGCAGGGCCTCGGTCGTGTGGAGTGGAGGTCCAGATGACGCCAGCCAGCAGCGAAGCCCTGCAAAACGGAATGCGCATGCGCGACCCGCTCCGGTAACCCTGTTGGCCCGTGGCGTGGCCTGCTGACCCTCGGGGCCGAAATGCGGACTTGTCGAGCGTGGGAGTGCGGCTGTTTCTCCCCAACTCTAGAAATTATCCCCTCTCTAGTGGTTGTCGAACTGTAACGGTGTACCACGAAGAGGCAACGGATAGAAGCCATCTGTTGTGAGTGAAATACTTACAGCCACGATAAGAGATGCACGTGTCATCGGTACGGTAAATTGCAAAGCAGACGTAGCAGGTTTGAATTCTGACAGTAATTGCAGTTTTGGTCACAGAAATTTAGGAAGAGAGGGACTATGGGTGCTTGCTGATTACCAGATCATAAGCCAGCCTGGATGAAACCGTTTTAGGTCCCAGCGACGTTAAACGGAGTCAGGAAATTTGTTCTCGATTGGAATACGCCGTTGGACGAGTACGGTAAGCCTAAGGGGGGAGGGGGGGGAGTGTTATGTATTATACATTTTCCAAAGTCTTCATTTACTGATGTCCATTATGTAATTAAGAATCGAACATTTCATATAAACAGGACATTAACAAACTGACCATCTCAAAAAATATGCAGACAGTGTAAAGTTTTGATGTAAGAAAAAAGAAAAAATTGCTTACTTAGTTATTACGTTTTACTTGTTAACATATCTTGCCAATATGTTTCTTTTGGCCGGCCGCGGTGGTCTAGCGGTTCTGGCGCTGCAGTCCGGAACCACGGGACTGTTACGGTCGCAGGTTCGAATCCTGCCTCGGGCATGGGTGTGTGTGATGTCCTTAGGTTAGTTAGGTTTAAGTAGTTCTAAGTTCTAGGGGACTTATGACCTAAGATGTTGAGTCCCATAGTGCTCAGAGCCATTTGAACCATTTTTTCTTTTGTAAATTATTTTTACGTCGACACGAAAATGGCATTTCCTGCCAAAACTAGTCTTCAGTAAAGCATTATTCATTACAAAAAGCTTATGATGGTAGTATGAATTTCTTCATTTCATGTAGGATCTTGTCATAAGACCGATGTCTAAATCCACATCACGGAATTGTTCTGCCCGCCTAAAAGAGGTTTGAATTTTATTGACAAACAAGTTTTGTTGCCGTGTTTCGTCTGTAATGTGAGAAAAGTTGGTGACCAAACTTTCCTATCATCTGACCTTGGACCAATGTCTTGAGTTACACTCCACAGGTCTCTGCAGTGTATTGTGCATTGTAGCCATCCGGTGATGTCATCCATAGGATGGGATCTTTCAGTTTGGCCCTGCCTCGGCGTTACTACACATTGTTGTCGAATATTTTACGTTTCCTGTATTCTCATAGTCCTCATTCATATAACACAGACACAGCACTACTCTACAGAAACACACCATTACTTCCAGAACAAAGGTATATCATTTGATATCGAACGATAAGAAAAGAATGTCTTTCTCTTTGAAAAACAATTTTTTTATGGAAACATTTTCTCCTTTTTTTCTCGTATGTTACCTACATGCATCTTTCAAGTTGCACATAGCAACTGCTGGAATGACTTCCAGAATAAAAATTCCTTTGACGACATTACAATCAACTAATTGTATGAATGCCACTATCCACTTAAATGAGACTGAAAGATGGAAGCATGAGAGCAGTTTGCCTACATTTAGGGGCTATAGCCTTATGCCCTGGTGACATCATCAAACAACAACCCCTTTGCTCTCTGCCACCACGCTCTCCAGTTACTCAAAGCAAAGTATTAAAAACCAGCATTAATAAGAAAATAAATAAAAGAAGAATGCGAAATGGTGGAACTGGCCTAGTTGTAGTTCGTAACATTATCCTCCATTCTCCTACTTTCCAGCAATCACACTACATTGTTAAAATGAGGTGCAAAAATTGCAACAAGTAACATTATCTTCGTAATATTTGTGTGATATTAAAATTATGCATAAAAATGACGCCAAGGTGAAATGGATGCATTAGTCAGTATAGCCACCTTACATCCAGCAGTTGCATCAGCAACACATCCTTTCTTTTCAGAACATCTTATTAGAATACTGACGAGTACAGTACCCTGATATGATATTCTGAATAGACAAGACAGGTTGCTGCCACTACTTCGTAGGTATGACGGTAAACCTGACTGATCAAAACATGTCTCTAATTAAAAATGTGTAAATGACACTGAACAATAAATAAGAAATATCTTAAATATGCATTATTCACTTGAATGTCAAAGATATTTAGACACATGTTTGTATCTCTGGTGCAATAATAAAATGATGCTTAAATTTGGCACTAAATTGTATTATATCCGCGATGTTTACATAACATAGCATAAATACACACACACATACACACACACACACACACGCACACGCACACACACACACACACACACACACACACACACACACACACACAAACACAATCGCATATACGAGCGCGATTTCACACACACACACACACACACACACACACACACACACAAACACACAAACACACACACACGCACATACACTACATAACGTAACACATCCATCCATCCCTTATTCTAACATCAGAGGTCAGCAATTTAGTCGCCAGTAAACTAAAAGGCCCAATTGCACAAAACGACCCGAATTATTTATCCAAACCTTACGTTTCCACTATTTCCACATCCGGAACACAACACCCTGAATTGTGTGAAATCACATTAAAAGTTATGTAAACAATTTTTCATTACTAACTACAAAAACTCCAAAAAATCGAATTCAGAGTAGCTCACTTGTCTCACCCGTGAAGTTCATCAGAAGCAGTGTAACATTTGCTATGGAATGTTGTAACAAGTATGAAACATATTCTCCATAAATATTTAAAATCCAATGTTCTCTTATACAGTTAACTAACGATATAATAATACATAGTTGTTGAATATGAGTTTCACTTTAAACAATTTTCCACAAAGATTCAACTGCTAGTTTATGTCCTTTTTGCCTGTCTTCGCCAATACATGGCTGCAGAAGTAAAGACTACTGTGGCACAGTGTAAGACGCAACGGAGGCTCAGATTAATGGTTCATCACATATGTAATGCTTGTAAAATGTCGCAATATTCTAAAATTCGCAATATTATAAGAGTCTGTAAAAATGCATCAGCAAGACAAAACCGTGCAATGTTTATGTCGAGGATCACAATGACAATGTAAAGTATCACATTGTTATTAATCACATGTATTCGTAAAACTGGTGCCTAATACGTGATTTTGAGCACTGAAGAATGGTACTGGAATGCCTTAACACATATGGTTGACAGAAATTAAGCAGTTGATATTTAAATTTAGGCCACAAGGTTCGAAACTAACATGATGCGGCTAGTCAAGCACACAAATTAATATACTTCGTGAATGGAACTGACGTTAACGTTTCCCACCATCAATTTAGGACAAGGGCAAAGATAATATATCGTTAGAAGAATCTTATCTAGTGTATTGATTGGCAGTTACTACAAATGATTGGACCTAGTCAAGATTAAGTAAGAAACAAACAGCTGCAGTCGAATCTACAGATCTCTAAACTGTATATCTGTCAGAAATTAAGGTCTCTAAAATATTTACAGACTGTGTTTCCTATAATCACTCATTAAATAACGCCAGCATGTAATAAAAATATGCAGTCTAAAACACAACACCCCCCACACAACATAGACAATCAACATTTTAGAAAGGGAGAAAGAAATCATTTTATTACAGTCTATCACTTACACTGGAGAAAGATTCCTATGTTTATGCACACACTCGCGCACACACACACACACACAAAGACCAAAGACGGTGACAGAGGTGTAACATATCAAAAGTCGACACAGAGTCGATATATTGAAAGTAATTTTTTTGATAAAATTATTTATCATTTATCAAGCATAAAAATAAGCACACAAAAGCAGGTTACAAGTAAAATTACACATTTGTACGAACATAAAGTTCTGTTTATTCTTGACATAATAACGCTTTTGCACATTTTAACCACACTGGATCTTAAAATTAAATGTTTCCAAGTCTTAATATTCTATATTACTTGTTAAAATGTGTATATCATGCATATTGGTACTACTTATAAACACTTTTAGGTTAACCAGCAATTAGAGTATTAATTTCGGTGCTGCACCGCACTTAGCAAGCTCTGTGACCCTCAAATTAAATATTTCCACACATAAATTGACTGTATTAATTTTTTAAATACTCAGGCTTGCTTACTGATACGACCAAAATAAATTACAAGTTAGTGGACGATTGTAGTTTTCTCTTTGTACCACACATTAAATATATCTAATTACATTAAAATTGGTTACAAAAAAACACACATGAGCACAACTGCAGATCTAACATGCGGCTTTAAATGCTCCAAGAATTAACGAAGTAAACAGTGGCAATATTTTATGCTTGTAAATAGCAGTTATATGTCTCCTTCATTAACTTACGCAGTATAGGTAGGACTTAATGTTTTAACATGAAGCATAACGGTCTTTCATTTTATTTTCCACATCAAGTAATAATCGATGCTTGGTGTAAGTTCCTTCACAATATAAATTATTTCATTATCATGTGATTATTGCTCACCACATCCGAATCCAGCATGAATACTAATAGCTCAACCAGTTCAGTTGGGTCGACTTCTGCAGGCGATTTGTTGGATAATGTCTCCCAGTAATGAACGTCATAATAATCGTCCTTTTCCTCTTCCTCCTTGCTGTAGTACAATGATCAGTTGAGAATTATGTTCATTGTTTAGAACGACAATAAGTGGAGAATGATGCTCAGCAAAGAGTAGTGGTCAGTGGAGAATGACAGTCAATGGACAATGATGGGCAATGGAAAATGATGATCAATGGAAATGATGGTCAGTAGAGAATATAGTCAATGGTAGATGATGATCAATGGAGAAAGATGGTTAATGGAGAATGATGGACAATAGGGATAATAATGGTCAATGAAGAATTATGTTCAGCAGAGAGAATGATGATCAGTGAGAGAGATGATCTGTGGAGAAGGATGGTCCATGGAATATTATGGCCAGTGGAGAAAGATGTTCAACGAAGAATGGTGGTCAGTGGAGAATTGTGGTCAGTGGGGAATTATTGTCTTGAAAGACTGATTATCAGTGGAGAATTAAAGTCGGTGGGAAATGATGGTCAGTGGAGAAAGCCAATGGGTAATGATGGTGAGAGAACAATTATTGTAACTGGTAAGTTACTGTCAGTGGAGAAAGGTGTTCAGTCTAGAATGATAGATCAAGGAGGATTATTGTCAATGGTATGTTGAGAATTATTGTCAGTTTAGAGTTATTGTCAGAGGAGAATGATTGTCAGTGGAGAATAATGGTCAATCACAATTGTTGCTCAATGGAGAATTGTGACCAATGGAGAGTAATGCTCAGTGGAGACTTATAGTCAGTTGAGAATGATGCTTAGAGTACAGGGCGACTTTCATAATCCACTGTGTTTAAAATTCTTCATAAACAACTATCCAGGGCTTATTTTGAGGCTGTGTAATTAATAATATGTTAACAGAAGGCAATTATTGTGAACTTTAGTACAGCTACAACAAACTTACTGCAATATATCTCTTAATATAATTTCGTTCATTATTGTGAAGGATGGTCAGTTTACAGATTGACTAACGCTACACAGGGAAAGAATGTTGTTATTTATTTTTCCAAACATAGGATTCATAGAGATTTCTTTTCATTATACTCTTGATACCACAATATATTACCCATTTCATTGGTGAAGACATTGTCATTGCAATTATTTGTACATTGTTTGGATGTCGGATTTCGTGTGACATTTCAAACAAATGATAACGTTTTGATCCAGTTCATTATGATGTACTTTCCTGAACATAAAATCTTACTTCGTTGGGGTTAGTGTTAAAGTACACATGCTTTGGGGTGATGTTTCTTGGAAATGAGAAAGAGTAAGAGGAGGACTTAAAGAAAAAAATTCCAACTGAATCCTCTCCCAACCACGTGCTGTTTGACACAAGGTAAGGAATTCTGGGTAATCACATCTCCACAGATTTCCCACTTAGCAGTCGAATAATAGTATGTTCTATGCTTTCTATGCTTCCACATCTGTCTCATTATCTAATCAGTAACTTTCATCCCTCTGATTTATACACTAACGTCAATATTCATACATTACAGAGAAAGATGGTTAGTGGAAAATAAGGGACTACAGTTTTCCCCAGATCTTGACTTCATAAGTATCAACTCAATTTGCTTATCACAACATGCTGAAACAAATCTCAAGTTGTTTAGCCGACATCATGATAAGACTTGCTGACATCCGTGCATGTACACTGATGCAATCTTCAAGCTTCTCTTGTTTAACTGAATGACGACGTATGGGTCATTCGTTACTGTTTGTTGCGATTTTTTGTGGTGTAACCTGCTGATTATCCTCACAATGGCAACATGGAATTTCGAATTTGCCCTTATGTCAAGAAAAAGGTGCCAGCGTCCCATACTAAGACATCAAAGAAATTATTTTCTTCCTTATACGACACTAAAAGCTATGTCATTCACAACAGAAATTTTAAGCAATGTTTTCAACATAAACTGGTTTTTAAAGGGATTCATTTAATGTTTAGAGGTCCGTACCTCTGTCTTAAAAATGGAACTCTTATAAGACCACTTTGTTGTCTGCTCTCTGTCAGACGTTTAAGAACCCTTTTTCTAAGGAACGAGAGGACGTATGAAGTACAAATTTATGCCACATATTAAGGTCTATGGTCCATTGGAGGTGTAAAAATTTTAAGGTTCTAAATAAATTCATTCAAAAGGTATGGCCATTCATGTCACATATTCTGATACTCGAAGACTCACTCATCAAAATTTGTAGGGTACTTCCCATTTGTACAGAATCATGAAATTTGGCAAGAAGCAAGGTTTCACAGTACAAGTAAATGGAAAAATGTGAAACTGTTAATTTTTAATTATATCACACGATAAATACTTCCTTTGTCAATTTTTATCGCACTTCAAACTTGAAATTAAAACAATTCTCGAAAGTTTTGAAATCTATGGGACGAATATCTTGTCAGTATCAATGTCGATAAAAGGCAAGAATCGTCAGTGTCCTGGATTCGCGGAATGGATTAGCTGCCTGTATGTGTAGTCTTGTACGGAACCTTCAGTGCGTCGAGTCCATCTCGCACCTGGTCAATGTCTTTATCGCTTAGGCAAGCTTCCTGGTTGAAGCCGTACAATGAGACTAATACATAAAACCGTGTTAGTGTAAGCAATGAGTTCGAGAAGAATTTTCAAAGTGGTCAATAATTGTATGTTTGGAAAAACCGTAGAAAAAGTGTGAAAGATTCTGAACAAAAGGCTAGCGATACCCTGGGAAGACAGATATGCGGTAGTTGCATTAATTACCAAATCAAATTTCCGGTGGAGCATTATTTTTAACGAAAATTTAATAACCTTTGACCTAACTAGACTTAATAGAGACACTGATGAACCCATTGCAGTAGGATTGGCCGTTTTAAATATTTACGAAATGCTTCTTCTTGACTTTCATTCGGTCCACACGCCCTAGATCTACCTACCACAGAAACGTCTGAGGTGCCGGGAAACGAAATTAGCTTCTAAGGGACTGGAGGCAGTGAAGCTAACCACTTGGCTACAGCTTATTGTATATATAAGGAAAATAGTGACGATGAATAAAACCCTGTCTCTCTCTTTCTCCCTGTAATGCCTACTTTAATGAGAAAATAACATTATAACGTTTAATACAGAGGGATTGGAAGCTGTAACGTTGATAGTAGTTAGTCAACGACGTTCTAATATGTTACAGAAGAGATGAAAGGAGTGCAGTTTCCGCAGTGCTCTAACAGCAGAGGATGCCAATGAATTTATCTACAAGATGAGGTTAATACCTTAGCATGAGGTTACCGATATGTCTGACTGACTTTGATATCAGTCAAGTTTCAGACATGAGGCTAATATTGTAGTTCCCTGTACATTTTAACCACTAAGTTAGATCTGCTCACGTTCGTGTTTTTGCAACCAATTATTATATATATACTAAGATGGTATCTGTTCTTTCGGACTTGGTTAGAGTTTTTGTAGAGCTCTGTACTCGTAATTATAGTTGCGTTTTACGAAGATCGGTCTGTATGTGTGGGCTTTTGTACTACATTAGTGATAAATAATTCTATTAAAGATTTCAACTTTCGAAATATCGACCCTGACAATGCAGATGGCGATATTTCATCCGTGTCATTTCCGTTGTTGTTGTAGGTATGCACATAAACAAAGCAGTCATTTTTCAGTGTGAGATATTCGTCGTCGTAAGACATCTTCTTCCTTCCCTCCTAATATCATGTTGCACTGTAAGTGATAAAGACGCCGTCTTCCTTTCTCCTTAACACCATGTTTGGCTGTGTAGTCCGGGATTGTGATGTTTTGTATTGCATTTTTTATTACCTTTTGTTGTTATTCAGTAATGGTTGTAGGAAATACAGTCCACATTTCCCACCGGTAAACGTTTTAGAAAGTCATATTTCAATTGGTGGTAATAGAACTTAGGTGATGACAGTAAACAGCAACAGACTGAACAGTCTTAGTATTTAGGTACTGTAAAAACGCTTAAGTATTTCATTAGGGTCTCACAGCTTGAATATGCCTAAATAATTACATTTATATTACTATTTATTTGTGTATTCGCCTAGTATTTTAGCCTTCTCAGGTCGGTTTCAGTTTTTTAGGCCTGAGTTTAAGAGTAAACTGTCTGTTAATTTCCTTAAGTCAAGTGTGTTTTAGCATAGGAATGTTATTCTCTAGATCCAAAATCATGTTTCAAACACCAAATTGACGAATACCTATGAAAAAGCAATATGGTAATTGTTGTAAACATTTTTATACTCGACATAAACATTGCACCTCGAAGCTTATGTGTTTTTGCAGACTTTTAGAATGCTGAGACATTTGGCAAACATCGTAGATTTGGTAAATGATTAATTTGAGTTCTGTTATATCTTTCACTATGGTACAATCAGCGTAGTTTGAACGCCTATTAGTGCAGCCATGTGTTGGCAAAAACAGACAACAGGACTTTGTATCAGCATTTGATTTTATTTCCCATTTTTATAGCTTTGTGGATTATTATTAATTAAAACTCCTCTTCAGTAATTAAGTATTATTAAATTGTTGATTGCATTTCATGAGGAAATATTGTTGTTTCACTATTTATGGAGAATGTGGTTTATGCTTGTTCTAATATTCCATAGCAAATGATAAGTAGGCACCACTGAAACTCACAGATGCGACATCCACATATGTCTGCCTTATCCCATTGTTCCTGACTGCCCTTTCTCTATCACTAATAAGAATACCAGTCCGCATACTTTCCCTCCATCTGCACGTGTGTCCCAAAGCTTCGTCGACTTCTCTGTCATGTACATTGCCGATATGCTCAGACCATGTTAGCCAGTCCACCTCTTTCAGTATGCTCATGTCACTCCTTTCCTCGCCCTCTGTCCTACACTCCAAAAATCTTGATAAACCCTCCAACTCTACCTCAGTCAATTTTTCTCGTGATGTAAATAATGGTTCCTCAAGATCAACTCTTCAAAACCGCAGGCAATAGTTTTTTCCACTTCCATTACTTCTACCTTACCATTTATGACCGTCCTCTCCAGTTAAATAATACACTGAAGTACCTTGGACTAACCATCGACCGTTAACTAAGTGGAAACCTCGCTGCTATCTAACAGAATGATGGCAATAGGTCAAAACTTCTAAGTGACCGAACTTGGGGACTGCACTCCTTCACTGTCTTCTGTCCATACAAAATCTAGAGTCGACCCAGCCTTTCCTACGCAAATAATGCATGAATATCCGCTCCATCTAAGTTTAATAAGTCCTTCCAAACCCTTGAAAGTCGAACGCTCTACGTAGCTTTCCGCATCTGTTTAACTTCCCCCACATTGATTCTTTACTATCTTATCAAATTACTACCTCTCCTTTCTCGCACTGCACACCTTCGAAAATCATCCGCAAACTCGATTCCACTAAATCTATTCTTCGCCTCTGATTTCCGATCCTAGTATGCTGCCTTGCCTTTACCGACTCATCCCACCTGCACACTCCTGACATACTCTCGCAACGAAATGCCGACCTTGTCTGCCCCGAGATGTACACTTTCCACCATTTACAAATCAACCCTACACATTCCACATCATCGGTTCTCCCTTTTCCTTCCCACCCTATCTTTCCCTACCCCTTTCTCTTTTCTTTCTCTATGCCTTTTTCCCCTTCTTTTATTTCCAGCATCCCTAACTACTTCTCCATGTTTCCCAACATCCACTCCTCCTCCATCGATATTTCCCATCGGTCCTTCATCATCCTACTCCCACTCTCCCAACCTTCACATTGCCTGACCTTTCCCCAGGGAAGGTCCTTCACTTCTCAATGACACGTAGTGCTTCTTTTTAAGATCAATGTTGTAAATCATGTTTTAGGTGTATTATTATTATTCTTGTTTTACATTTTTGTTATTCCTGTTTTCAGACAATAACGAAATGCAAGTTTCTTTTGATTAAAACTTCCAGTAATTCCAGCTTTACAAATTTTCCAGTTCTCTCGTAAATAAGTTACCTTTTAATTTAGTGTTCTTTTTCTGCTTAGTGCTACATGTCCTTGTGCTCCCCCCCCCCACCCCTCTCTCCGCATCCAACTGTGTGAGGGAGGTGAAATCACAGTAAAGACAAAGAAATCAGAGATGCGTCTGACGGACCAGTCCACAAAGATTTTTTTGCAGTCAGAAGTAAAAACATAGTTAAGATTAAATTTGACATTATTTTACGAAATTAAAGTAGGGTTACACATTTTAGATGTATAAAACCATGTGCAAACACTGCAAACATATTTTTTTGATAAACAATTCGGATAATTTTGAGCATACCACAGAGGGAGCTAACTGTAATTGGCTCTTTCATTTAACTGCCTGCTGAAGTATTAGTCTTTGCTTGGAGGATAAGTGAGGAATGTGGTACATAATGCAGTGTGTGTGCGCGCGCGCGTGTGTGTATGTGTGTGTGTGTGTGTGTGTGTGTGTGTGTGTGTGTGTATTTACGGCAATTGTGAGTAAATGTTATTAATTTTAATATTACGCCAGAAATACATAATTATGTGAAACTAACACCTGCACTTTACAAGATATTTCAGGCGCAAAATGGGTGAAATATCCTATAGCATTCCTACAGATAATAAATAAGCTTTATTTTTATTAAATGGCGGCGCTGATACAGAGTAATATGTAGCTTCTCTGTTGTGGAGACTGTGAAACGTGCAGCGAATAGCGATTATCTTCTTCTTTGTTTACTGACTTGTTAGAGACAATCAAAATGATGGAAACTTCTGGCTGTATAGTGGAAACATCTTTACAAGCAGTACTTTGGAGCACTACGTTATTGACCAATACAGTGGAGTCAACTCTGTTGTTCCGATGGAACAAAATTTTTTCGTGTTCAAGGATTAGTATCGATGTTTCATTAACTCATCCGCGAATATAGGTCATGAGTCAGCTAAGTGTCCCATTTATTTAATACTATTACAGGTATTATAATATCTTCTATCTACTTTTTTTCTATTTATGATGATTTGTGGTATTGTATTCCATATAGTCCTATGGAGCATATGTAATTTCGTTACATAATTTTTGTGCTTATTTATGGAATAACAGTCAAAAAGTGATTTCAGACTCTCTTCAATTATTTTTCACCCAGCGACTCTCATAAAAGATAGTGTTTCCATGGTCAGATTGCATGTGCCCACATATTCTTTGTCTAAAATCGTAGTTGATGTGAGCAGACTTAAATGAATACTTTATTTGGACAAGGTGCCGTCGGTAGATGATGCACTTATTGCCTTGCATGCATATTACAACAAAAATAATGTTGGTACGAGCCGTTGAACACTTGGAGACTTGGGCTGATCCTGAACGTGTTGAGACTGGCGATTGTGATCCATGCTTCTTATAAGCAGAAGTTTTGAACATGACTGTTTCTCAGCAACCGTATACTGATTTCAACATAGGATTATACAGCCAACAGGTCACGCATAACTGGTAGGTACATTGACCTAGATTTCGACACCTACTGAGAGTGGCCTCATCAGAATGAAATTTTGCTAAATTCCATAAAATAATACATAGAGAATTAGGAATGAAAAAAACGCATTACCCAAGATGACAATTTTCATAACGTACAAAGGTTACTTACGTAAAATAACATTACTGAAAAGCAACGATCAGAATTTAGAGCGGCTATACTGAAGTCAAAATTGAAACAAAACGTTCTAGCCTTTGCCACGTGTGCCCAGCTGGGAACATCAGACTAACCGGCCCAATGGCTTACATTGCTGCCAAGAAAACAATACCAGTTGCACCACATATGAGGCGCGGATAGTAACAGGTGCTCATTTTAAACATTATAACAGAAATTTTGACAATACACAGTAGTCAAGCAGATTAAGTATAACAGAACCCTATGTTAGGCTTTACTGAAATTACTATTACGTGGAACGCGAGAATGATACAGAAAAAAATTTGCAAACAGCTGTACAATCCAGCGAATATTTGCATGTAGGTAATTTCAGCGGCAAATATCTATGACAATAGAAGAAAATGAAGTTTCAGAACCAGAAGCAGGGAAAAATATAGTAAAAAACAGAGGAATCTAAATTCCGCAAACAGTGGACTGAAACCGTTGACAAAATATTTGTTAAGTAGTTGTAACTGTTCATTGAGCATAAAGCAATCGTTCTTAGATGTATGCTTGAGAATCTCCAGCTCTTCGAGTACATAGAGTCTGTGACCTTTCTTTTTTCTACGTAAAAGGGAAATTTCTTCAGTGGGTTTCGAATTGTGTCCGGAAATTAGCAGATGGTCAGCAAAAGTGGAATTGTGTACAATATTGCCTCTTTCCCCAACAAATGATCTTGTACCTGACACTAAAAGAACTTCCAGCTTGTCCTATATAACAAACGGGACACGTATTGCAAGTGATTTTATACACTCCTGAATTGTGTACCGGAGCAACTGTGGCTTGAGATTGTCATGATTTGAGAGTTATTGTTCATGGAAAAGGAAACTATGGATCCATATTTTTTAATCAGATGACGAGGAATTTTGTACGTTATAGGACCTAAAACGGAATGGAGAAAACATTTTTGTACTCTTTAGTGTTGGTAATAACATTGTTTCCTAAAGTGGTCGCTTTAGTGGTCGATCTTAGGCTATACAACTTGGAGTCTATTTCTCCACTGCAGAATATGTCTGATTGCAGTCTGATGGCAGTTGTTTACTTGTTCTGTGTCAGGAGGTCTTTCTACTTTTCGTGGTCATTGTTCACCCACTGTCTTGTGGTTCGTCTCGTGGTAGGCCTTGTGGCCTAGAGGAGTCAGAACAAAAATAGTGAAACTGAATTCCAAAATTTCTTTTAATAGAAGTTCTTAGCACAGAAAATTTCTCTCAAATATGTTAGAGGAATGATTAATGATAGATATCAGTTTTCCGTTGTACAAAAGTACTGTTTTACAACTGAAAAACATCATTCTGTGTATGAAATACGATATTAGAGATTCTTTGAAATGGAAGATGTTCTAAATTTTAAAATGTACAGATTGCACCTTTCATTAAGTAACACAATGTCTCCTCTTTGCTTCTCCACTTTACTGAATATAGTTGACGACAGAATTAATTATATACAGGAAAATATCGAAAAAAACGCACAATAAGAAGATTAAAGAATTAATTACACAGCACATTGGTGATCCTTGTACAGTGTCTTCACCAGTACATGAATTTTACCCGTGGCTTGTCAAGTTAACAGACATACACTTTTCCGCAACACGGACAGCCGTCCTTAACAAAGAATTAATATATAATGGTACTCTTAGATTAAATGACGACAATATGAAACGTATAAATGCTGATGTTACGGTAGCCACTAAACGAAATAACTTAAATAAACTCGAGACATGTAAGACTGTATTAAGGACCAAAGAAACACATGTGAACACACGACAGCTTGAACACGAGATTGGATTCCTAAAATCAGTGTACATCGTATTCTTACACGTCACCGGTTACATCATTAACATATACACCTACATCATGAAGAGCATGGAAATTATTTCCAGCATCGTGTACAGTTCTGTCAGTGGGCACAGCAGCAAATCGTCGCCAACCCGAACTTCTTCTTCAATCTTCTATTTACCGATGAATGTTCCTTCTCAAACAAAGGACAGGTAAGTACGAGGAACATGAATTATTGGTCTCGCGACAACCCACGATTCCTTAGACTGGTGGAACATCAGCGTAAATGGAAAGTTAAAGTCTGGTGTGGGATGCTAGGTACTACAACTATTGGCCCTTATTTCATCAATGGTAGGCTAAACGGCACGGCGTTTGCCAACAACCTCACACGAATTCTTCTTCCTCTTCTGGATGAAGTGCCACTAAGAACCAAAATGCTTATGTGGTATCAACACGATTGATGTCCAGCTCGTAACGCCTTACGTGCACGTCGTGTTCTGAACCGAAGGTATCCTGCCAGATGGATTGGTCGAGGAGGAACAGTTACTTGGCCTGCTATGTCTCCTGATTTAAATCATCTGGACATTTTCCCTTTGGGAATGCATTAAAGACGTTCTCTATCGTGATATTCCAACATGCAGGAACGTATCGTGCTTGCTTGTAATTCTCTTCAGCAACACTGGAAGCAGTAAATAATTCTTTCATTCAACGAGTGCACCAGGTTACCGATGTCCAGGTTTACCATTCTGAGCACCTTTGAATGTTCTATTCCTGGGTAATGGTACAAGAGAGTCAAAGTCAATTTTGTGTTATGTTTTTATTTGGATTTCATTTGTTTTCTGGCAACTCCAGCAAGTGGGCGAGTTTGTGGTCTCGGGTTCAAACTCATTGTTGTGTTATGTAACTAAAAACGTTGTCTTTCAATGAATGGTGAACTGTGATACATTTCTGAGTCGGTCTTTATGAGAGGAAATGAATTACCGAATAAAAAATACCGGGTGCCGTTTAAAAAAGTCATACCGCTCTTCATATCTTTGTAAAAAACAAAGCTACAACTAAGAAATCATGTTGATTGATTTCCCCGTGACCTTTAAGGAACATTTGCTTGAAACATTTTGTAATTCGCATCTGGACAAAAAGTCATTTAGGGTGGTCAAGATAAATGGGACACCCTGTATATTGGTCAAACTGGACGTGGTTTTACAACACGGTTCAAAGAACATATCTAGGGTACAGCACGTACTTTGGACAACATCTGAATTTTAATAGTCATTCAGAAGGAGTTACCATGAATAACCTCAAAGTTCTGCGTACTGTTCCAAAAGGTTTACTCCTGAACAGTCTTGAAGTATTAGAAATCTTTTTGTATTTCAAAAATAATTTGTCAATCTTGTTGATGAATTGGTGGACTTTCAACAAAAAGCTTTCTTCGATTTATTTGAAGACATCATTTGAATAGACAGCTGCTTTTCTCTTTTAACTTTATTCCTGTGGCTTTTTCATTTTGTAAACTAAAATTCATAACTGATAGATCCATATAATTATGTTGTTGTGGATTTATTAACAAATTGTAGACACGAGTGACTACTCTGGGACTTTTTTGAGATATATTATTTGACCATGGGCTCTTTTATCAGCACATTTTATACGTTGACTTGATGTCCCGATCGATATGGTCTACTGGAGGCCAAGTACATTGTTTCCTGCGAAAAAATAGTGCTGTACTAAACAATATGATCAGCATTTCAGTTTTATTATACGATTGGACGTTATTTTATAATCAGTTTTTATACGTTGACGTTATATACTAGAAATAATGTTTTATTGGCCTCCAAGTGTTAGTGTTCTCTAGTAAAACAGGTCTGTATAACGAGTATGACCAGCTTTTTTGGGCAACCTATAATAAAAATTGTACCGGCGCCACTTCAAGACGGCATCCTGATTATCTTTAACATCTGTGATCGACATCATTCGTTATGGTAACACATGGCGTCCATGATATACATCTTTGATACTTACTGGCCATGGGAACGGCGTCAATAGATAGCGTCTTCAGGCCAGAAGACTGCACCAATGTTCCACCAGAGTTCGTAATATTCAGCACACAGTTTAATTTCTGCATAAACATCATAGATGATAATTATTTTATATTTGTTTATTCTGTACACACACTCTCTTGATTAAATAGCTGAAGCTGTGGATATTTTAAACTAGTTAAATAAATTATTTCCGCCAGATGATACAACAAGAAATAAGAGTAATAATTTTAAAATAATCTTGTTATATTAACCACTATTTTTAACATTCTGTTCTCTCTTATAGGCATAACTTTTTATAATCATTCACTTTTAAATAAACGGTCTCTTCAAATGACACATAACTTATGTAAGTCGTCTCTCATAGGCTGACGTTGACGTCATAGCACAAATACGCCCTCTCCAGATCTATATAATGTAATGCCTCCAATGCAATAGCAACAGTTTCAGCGACTGAGGTCAGCTGACTGTGTTATGTCTCGTCACCTTCAGCTGATGGGTAACGACTCTTCCATTTTAATGTGTATAAATTATTTTAAGCCTTTGACTTGTTTATGTAAATAGCACGTTTTATATCTTTCATACTAGTGTCTGAAGACGGCCTAAGCCTAGACCGAAACTGGTCATTTTACTAAAGTACCATCGCGACCTATACTGTTTTCTCACAGATTTTATACAGGCTGGTGTAAATGGTGTAATTTGTCGAGAACAAAACAGCCAAGTGGTCACTGTAAATTGAGTTTACAATGCTATGTGCATCGTAGCATCCATTAGTTTTGGGGTGAACAAAATGTGGTTAGGATCTCAGTCCCCTCTCAAGTAAAAAACTGATGGATGTTTGGCTCTTATTCTATCTGTAAGTCTGATCAGCAGTAGGTCGGTTGCCGCTAAATAACGTGTTACGATTGTTGGCAGAAGGATGTCCATTGGATTCACATCACCAATATTATTTCTGTGTTCCTATATTGTACAGGGGAATCATAGCTTTGTTCCAACTATAGCGTTTCACATATAAGTCGTTACTCCGCGTTTGCCAATTGCCCTGCATTTCTGCAACAACTGTACTTTGGTGTATTGCAGTTCTTCCGTTCTGACATTCATGTACTGCGATTTCAGTGATATGAATGTCTTAGCATAGCATCCGGTGATAAATGTGGAACACCTCAGTGTTTTTCATGTGATTCTTACACAGAAGCGAATCTTCTCTTTATCTTTCCAGTTTTAGCGTATGAACAGCAGAATCTATAGAGTGGTGGTAGTGACAGTGAAGTCACAGGTGCTCAGTCCGTCACGGCATGAGATAATTATTTCGCACCGCCTCTGCCATGACCGTTTTAACGTTGCGATGCCTGCAGATCCCCATCTTTATTCTTTGTGTTATTTGATGTTTTGAACTCTAAATCTTCTTTAATTACGCAATATCAGAAAACATTACTATTCGTGATGTTGGTGTTGTCGTTGAATGTATTTTCAAACGCATTTCAGATTCCCGTAGTTCATCCTGGATTGTGGAGTCGCAGACACCTCTCACCACCAACAAATTTTTGTTATATGTTGTTATATCGTGCGCACGGTTTACTCGACATCGCCATTGGAAGTATTTTGTAAGCACAGTAACTTATAAGGCTATATAATCTGTCACAGGGCTCGCTCCTTGGCGTAATTTAGATAGTTGCCCAAGTATTGACTTAATATTAACGCTCTTCAGGAGGGAGCTGATCTTCCCTATCACTGAATCACAGAATGGCAAAGACACACGATTTTTCATTTACTCCTCGCCGGTGCTCTTCTTCTTGACACTGACTATAGTTTCTTGCACTGTTTCTTCGTTGTAACAGCCATTTTGTAACAACAAAGAAACAGCACAGAAATATTAGTCAGTATCCAAAAGTACAGATAATATGTTATTGCACCCGTGGTCCAGGGATAACGTTTTTGTTTAGTAAACAAAAGTCCTCGGTTCCGGGTTCATCCGCATCACAGCTTAAAATTGAAATAAAAATCATCAGCCGTGACGGCCTTGTCAAGGAGGGTGGAGGAGCGAAAAAAAGTTAGGGCACTCTCTTGCACTTGGGTTGGGAAATTGCCCTAAAGACCGAAGAATCAGCAATGATCAACGACATGAGGATGCAGACGGCTATGGAACTACTGCATTAACGGCACATAATATGTATCCACAGGACATATGGCCTGTAACTGAATAAAATTCAGATGATCTCTACAGTGGCAAAAGACTTCACAGTAGTCCTCCATTCGGAGCTGCGACAGAGGACTGCTTAGCGTAAGGTTACGGTGGGAAAAAGATTCAGTAACTAGCGAAAGAAGAAAAGTGCTTGAAAAATTTGAAGAAATCGAAATAGAAATGACTATCGGAAGGACTGTCTTAGCATATTGAAAAGTCAAAACAACATTGAAATTAATAGCAAGGGCGGTAACATTAAGAGTGCAAAGGAAATCCCCTCGTTAAGTGCAGAGGAGAAAGCGCATAGGTGGGTAGAGTACATTGAATGCCTCTCTGTGTGTGAAAGAGAGAGGACTTGTTTGATGACATAACATAAGAACAATCATGAGTCGACAGGAAGAGACAGGGGTCCAATGTTAGAATCAGAATTTAAAAGAGCTTTGGAAGACTTAAAATCAAATAAGGCATAAGGACTCGATAACATTACATCGGAATTTCCGAAATTATTGGTGTGTCAGCAAAACGACTATGCATGGTAGTGTGTACAATGTATGAGACTGGGAAAACATCATCCATAGAATTTAGAAGACTGCAGGAGCCGACAAGTGTGAGAATTATTGCACAATCAGCTTAACAGCTCACTCATCCAAGCTACTGACGAGAATAATATGCAGAAGAGAATGAAAAAGAAAACCGAGTGTCTGTTAAGTGACGATCAGTTTGGCTTTAGGGAATGTAAAGGGACCAGAGAAACAGTTCTAACGTTGTGACTCGTTATGGAAGCAAGAATGAAGAAAAATAGACATGTTCATAAGAATTGTCGAACTGCAAAAAGCACTTAACGGTGTAAAATGGTACAAATTCTGAGAAAAATAGGGGTAATCTGTAGTGAAAGACGAGTAATATACAATAGGAAACAATACAAGAGGGAAAAATAAGAGTGGAAGACCGAGAACGAAGTGCTCGTATTTAAAATGGTGTAAGACAGGGACCCTGCAACCTTTCACCCCTACTGTCTAATCTATATATCGAAGCACGAAAATAGAAGAAAAGTTCACGAATGTTATTAAAATTTAAGGTGAAAGGTTATCGATGATAAGATACGCTGATGGGATTGCTTTGCTCAGTGAAAGTGTAGATGAATTACAGGATTTGCTGAATGGAATGAACAATGTAATGAGTACAGGATAATGACTCAGAGTAAATGGAAGATAGACGAAAGTAATGAGAAGTAGCAGAAATGAGAAGAGCGAGAAGCGTAACATCATAACTGTTGATCACGAAGGAACAAGGAGGACTAAAAAGCAGACTAGCACTGGCAAAACGGGAATTCCTGGCGAAGAGGAGTCTGTTAGTATTAACTTTAAACCTTCATTTGAAGGAGAAATTTCTAAGAATGTACGTTTGGAGCAGAGCATTGAACGGTAGTGGGATAACCGTAAAAGGAAAGAATCAAAGTATTTGAGGTGTGGTGCTACCGAGGAGTGTTGGTGAGGTAACCAATGAGGAGGCTCTCCGGAGAATCGCCGAGGAAAGGAATGTATGGAAATAAGTGACAAGAAGGACGCGCAGTATCATAGAACGTATGTTGAGACATCAGACAACAACTTCTATGGTACTAGCGGGAGGTACCAATGAACCATGGACCTTGCCGTTGGTGGGGAGGCTTGCGTGCCTCAGCGGTACAGATAGCCGTACCGTAGGTGCAACCACAACGGAGGGGTATCTGTTGAGAGGCCAGACAAACGTGTGGTTCCTGAAGAGGGGCAGTAGCCTTTCACTAGTTGCAGGGGCAACAGTCTGGATTATTGACTGATCTGGCCTCGTAACATTAACCAAAACGGCCTTGCTGTGCTGGTACTGCGAACGGTTGAAAGCGAGGGGAAACTACAGCCGTAATTTTTCCCGGGGGCATGCAGCTTTACTGTATGGTTAATGATGATGGCGTACTCTTGGGTAAAATATTCCGGAGGTAAAATAGTCCCCCATTCGGATCTCCGGGCGGGGACTACACAAGAGGACGTCGTTATCGGGGGAAAGAAAACTGGCGTTCTACGGATCGGAGCGTGGAATGTCAGATCCCTTAATCGGGCAGGTAGGTTAGAAAATTTAAAAAGGGAAATGGATAGGTTAAAGTTAGATATAGTGGGAATTAGTGAAGTTCGGTGGCAGGAGGAACAAGACTTTTGGTCATGCGAATACAGGGTTATAAATACAAAGTCAAATAGGGGTAATGCAGGAGTAGGTTTAATAATGAATAACAAAATAGGACTGCGGGTAAGCTACTACAAACAGCATAGTGAACGTATTATTGTGGCCAAGATAGACACGAAGGCCACGCCTACTACAATAGTACAAGTTTATATGCCAACTAGCTCTGCAGATGACGAAGAAATTGAAGAAATGTAGGACGAAATAAAAGAAATTATTCAGATAGTGAAGGCAAACGAAAATTTAATAGTCATGGTTGACTGGAATTCGGTAGTAGGAAAAGGGAGAGAAGGAAACGTAGTAGGTGAATATGGAGTGGGGGTAAGAAATGAAAGAGGAAGCCGCCTGGTAGAATTTTGCACAGAGCACAACTTAATCATAGCTAACAATTGGTTCAAGAATCATGAAAGAAGGTTGTATACATGGAAGAAGCCTGGAGATACTGACAGATTTCAGATAGATTATATAATGGTAAGACAGAGATTTAGGAACCAGGTTTTAAATTGTAAGACATTTCCAGGGACAGATGTGGACTCTGACCACAATCTATTGGTAGTGAACTATAGATTAAAACTGAAGAAACTTCAAAAATGTGGGAATTTAAGGAGATGGGATCTGGATAAACTGACTAAACCAGAGGTTGTACAGAGCTTCAGGGAGAGCGTAAGGGAACAATTGACAAGAGCGGAGGAAAGAAACACAGTAGAAGACGAATGGGTAGCTTTGAGAGATGAAGTAGTGAAGACAGCAGAGGATCAAGTAGGTAAAAAGACGAGGGCTAGTAGAAATACTTGGGTAACAGAAGAAATATTGAATTTAATTGATGAAAGGAGAAAATACAAAAATGCAGTAAATGAAGCTGGCAAAAAGGAATACAAACGTCTCAAAAATGAGATCGACAGGAAGTGCAAAATGGCTAAGCAGGGATGGCTAGAGGCTAAATGTAAGGATGTAGAGGCTTATCTCACTAGGGGTAAGATAGATACTGCCTACAGGAAAATTGAAGTGACCTTTGCAGAAAAGAGAACTACTTGTATGAATATTAAGAGCTCAGATGGAAACCCAGTTCTAAGCAAAGAAGGGAAAGCAGAAAGGTGGAAGGAGTATATAGAGGGTCTATACAAGGGTGATGTACTTGAGGACAGTATTATGGAAATGGAAGAGGATGTAAATGAAGATGAAATGGGAGATATGATACTGCGTGAAGAGTTTGACCGAGAACTGAAAAACCTGAGTCGAAACTAGGCCCCGGGAGTAGACAACATTCCATCAGAACTACTGACAACCTTGGGAAGGCCAGTCCTGACAAAACTCTACCATCTGGTGAGCAAGATGTATGAGACAGGCGAAATACCCTCAGACTTCAAGAAGAATATAACAATCCCAAAGAAAGCTGGTGTTGACAGATGTGAAAATTACCGAACAATGAGTTTAATAAGTCAGGGCTGCAAAATACTAATGCGAATTATTTTCAGACGAATGGAAAAACTAGTAGAACCCGAGCAAGGGAAAGATCAGTTTGGATTCCGTAGAAATATTGGAACACGTGAGGCAATACTGACCCTACGACTTACCTTAGAAGCTAGATTAAGGAACGGCAAACGTACGTTTCTAGCATTTGTAGACTTAGAGAAAACTTTTGACAATGTAGACTGGAATGCTCTCTTTCAAATTCTGAAGGTGGCAGGGGTAAAATATAGGGAGCGAAAGGCTATTTACAATTTGTATAGAAACCAAATGGCATTTATAAGAGTTGAGGGGCATGAAAGGGAAGCAGTGCTTGGGAAGGGAGTGAGACAGCGTTGTAGCCTCTTCTAGATGTTATTCAATCTGTATATTGAGCAAGCGGTGAAGGAAACAAAAGAAAAATTCGGAGTACGTATTAAAATCCATGGAGAAGAAATAAAAACTTTGAGGTTCGGCGACGACATTGTAATTCTGTCAGAGACAGCAAAGGACTTGGAAGAGCAGTTGAATGGAATGGATAGTGTCTTGAAAGGAGGATATAAGATGAACATCAACAAAAGCAAAACGAGGATAATGGAATGTAGTCAAATTAAATCGGGTGATGCTGAGGGGATTAGATTAGGAAATGAGACACTTAAAGTAGTAAAGGAGTTTTGCTACTTGGGGAGCAAAATAACTGATGATGGTCGAAGTAGAGAGTATATAAAATGTAGACTGGCAATGGGAAGGAAAGCGTTTCTGAAGAAGAGAAATTTGTTAACATCGAGTATAGATTTAAATGTCAGGAAGTCGTTTCTGAAAGTATTTGTATGGAGTGTAGCCATGTATGGAAGTGAAACATGGACGATAAATAGTTTAGACAAGAAGAGAATAGAAGCTTTCGAAATGTGGTGCTACAGAAGAATGCTGAAGATTAGATGGGTAGATCGCATAACTAATGAGGAGGTGTTGAAGAGGATTGGGGAGAAGAGAAATTTGTGGCACACTTGACTAGAAGAAGGGATCGGTTGGTAGGACATGTTCTGAGGCATCAAGGGATCACCAATTTAGTATTCGAGGGCAGTGTGGAGGGTAAAAATCGTAGAGGGGGACCAAGAGGTGAATACACCAAGCAGATTCAGAAGGATGTAGTTTGCAGTAGGTACTGGGAGATAAAGAATCTTGCACAGGATAGAGTAGCATGGAGAGCTGCATCAAACCAGTCTCAGGACTGAAGACCACAACAACAACAGCGGGAGGTGTAGAGGGTAAAAGCGGTACAGGAATCAAACCAGTCTCAGGACTGAAGACCACAACAACAACAGCGGGAGGTGTAGAGGGTAAAAGCGTTACAGGAATCAAACCAGTCTCAGGACTGAAGACCACAACAACAACAGCGGGAGGTGTAGAGGGTAAAAGCTGTACAGGAATCAAACCAGTCTCAAGACTGAAGACCACAACAACAACAGCGGGAGGTGTAGAGGGTAAAAGCTGTACAGGAATCAAACCAGTCTCAAGACTGAAGACCACAACAACAACAGCGGGAGGTGTAGAGGGTAAAAGCGGTACAGGAAGACAGAGATAGGAACACATCCAGCAAATAATTCAGGACATAGTGCGCTAGTGCGGCTCTGAGATTAAAGGGGTAGCTCGGTACCGGAATTTTTGGGGTGCCGCATCAAACCAGCCAAAAGAATGGTGTCTGAAAAAAAAAACGAACTTGTGTATTGATCAAACCTATCAGTAACAAGTCTAGCAGCACGCCTCTGAATTGCTTGGATTTCTTGCTTTAATCAGACCTGGTGATGTTCCCATCCACTCAACAGCACTCAAGGATATGTCGCAAAATACCTATGGTAGAGTTATACTTTTCTAGAATTATAATGAAATAAAGACGATCATTCGCCTTCCCTACAACAGACCTTAAGGGATCTTTCCATTCGATATCGCTTTGCACTGTCACATTCTGTTAGCTATTACGCATCAATGTGTCAAGCACCACATCACTGATACTATATTCGAAAATTACAGGATGGCTTTCCCAACTGAATTGCTTTAACTTACAATTTACCGTATTTGAAGCTAACTGCCATTCATCTCATCAAACAGACATCCTAGACAAGTCATCTGGTACTCTCCGACACTCAAAGACAACACTTTCCCCTACATTTCAGCGTCAAAATTAAACAATTGCAGATGTTGCTAATTCTATCCGTGAGATCGTTTACGTAGATTGAGAACAAGAGCAGTCCTATTCTACAACTGTGGGGAACTCCTGGCGACGCCTACGTTTCCGACGAACACTTGCCGACCAGTGCAACGTTCTGGGAATTATTGCACAAAAAGTACTCGAACCCCTCACATATTTTACAGTCTAATTTGTGTGCTTCGTTAATAGTCAGCAGTGTAGTACTGTGTCCATAAATCTAGGAATAAGGCATCTGATTGTTGACCTTCACCCATGGTGCGAGAAAATCTAAGTTTCGCTCGAGAGACGCATCTTAAATTCTTGCTGATTTATGGATAGTAGCTTTCCTCTCGCACAAGGAAATTTATTATATTCGAACATAGAATACGCCGAAGAATTTCGCAGCAAGACGATGTTAAGGGTGTAATTTCGTGGCTCACTCCTTTTATCCTTCTTCATTTCGTGTCTTCGCGTTATCACCAAAAGGTATTCTTTTCTGCGAAAGAATAAGCGTTGCGGAATAAACAGTTCGCAAAATATTCTTTGAGACTGTTGATGAAATTCACCTCGAATTGATCCGACATCTTTTGATATCTAATCCACCAGCTCATAATCGATAAGTTTACATTTCAGACACATTGTATAACTCGGACAGTCTATCGAACTGAAGTCGGTGGCACCTCACAATCACAGATTCACAATTATTTCGCAAACGGCTCGTTTTCTGGAATGTTCTTCTGCTTCATGTATGGTATATCTTCAGCCACATCAGTTTTCGCTGTTAATTAAGGTAAATGCTGTATACTGCCTTGAAACACCGAAATTTAGGATCGAATAACTAGAACTACTAGACAAAGAGTATGTGGACCTAGAGTTTCATGTGGAGCGATCGGTCACAAGATAGGTGACTGTACACAGTTAGCGCGTACTGTTAAGAGCTACGTGACACCCACGCCACTCCGCCCCGGTAGCTCTTCGCTTGAAACATACTTGTCGCCAGGGCCGGGATGGTAACGGCAGTCTTCGGTGCCTCGCATCTCAGACAATCAGAATTCAGCAAAAGGATGTTTATTGCAGTGTTCTTCGTCTCACATCTGATTGTAGAAAGAGAAAACCAATTAAAATTATGGTCCCATTGTTTGACGAAGCTGTACTGAGGGATCGAAGAATTTACTTCTGCGCAAATAATTTCAGTTGGTGACAATCGCTATCATGGCTAGCGAATGACCTGGTAGTTAGTAAAGCCTTGGTCTCACATTAAAAGGAGATGGGTTCATATCCAATGAAAATCCAGCTTTAGATTTTTCCGTGACTTTCTGCATCACTTACGAGGCCAGATCTAGCTTGTTTTCCGTCTCTAATGATTACCCGTCGAGTGGGAGCTAACCAATCACTTTTATTTCCTTGTTTTCGTGTTACCAAAGCTAACTCCTTCAGGTACAATAATGTTGGAGCACTACAAAGAGCAGAAAACAAAAAAAAAACTCCAATCCAACTTCAGGTGCAACATTATATTGGTGACAAACAACACATTTGAGTTACTGACATTTATAAGGAATGATCTGTCAGAATGAGTGATTAAGATATATGATGTTCCACATGAATACATAGTGTCAACTACACATCTTCGAATGACTCTGATCGTGTCCCTGGCCGAAAAAAGTGACAAAATAAAGGAAACATAGTCAGCATAGGAAAGTATACCGTAAAGAAAGAATGAGAAATAACACGTATCCCAAACATAATTGAATAGCAAATGTCAGGACTTGTCATGACCGTAATAATGTCCAACTATAATTAATACCTACTGGTACAGGTACCCTTGGCAACAATAGAAAGGGAATACGGCAACAAGAGAAAGGGAATACAAAGAATTAGAGTATTTATCCTCATACTGTTCAGCTGTGAATACTTCCAACAGTAATACGGCTATAGCTGCATACACTTCTACAAACTAGCACAGTGCTCGCGGGACGACGCTGAAATGTGCACTATCTCGTTGCTGTTGCACCATGCCACAAAGTAGAGAAAGAGAGAGAGAGAGAAAGAGAGAGAGAGAAAGAAATGAGAGAAAGAAATAAAAAGAAATGGCTCACATAGAAAGAGAATTTGCAATTTACGCCTATATTTGCGTTCTTGGCCCAATATAATATGGCGCTGGAGACGTCCACGACACAGAAATGGAAGACCTCGGCTACAATGGAACGGTGGAGTGAGTCCTGCGAGGCAGGAGAGAGCCATGCCAGAGGGAAATGGAAACTTGGATGCGATAGAAGCCGCATGGTGTAGAAAACTTGCAGAAAGAAGAGACGAAGAATTACCATCTGTCATTGTAAGTCTAAAAATTAAACATTTTAATCCATCGCTACATCTTAAATAAGAATTGTACATAATAACAAAAATATCAAGTGAATTTAGCATAATTGTTCTCTGTCTCTCGATGAAGTAAGTGGACAATCGGAGTTGAAATACACATTCAGCGAGACTGCCAAGTGTCAGATGCTCTAGCAGCATGAGAAATTTCTAGGATGACCTCTAAATATCTCTCACTCGTGCTGAAAGCCTGCACCAGTTGGCCATCGCTTTTTCTGGGATTAACATTGTTCGATGTTGCAGCATGACGTGATGACACAGTCTTACCACAGTTCCTATCGGAAACGCAAAGGGCATGGAGCTGTCCATGCTTCCGTCCAACAGTCTGTTGTCACTTATGCATTCCTCCATCTCGCAGATTCTTATTGAAGTGCTTACTGACATTTAGATTTTTAGCACAGTGAGCTAATTTAATTTAATAATTGCTGTGTTGGAAACAGGCACTTAAGAAGAGTAAACTCCTACAATAGTAAAGTATTTGCTCATATCTGTATTCGGTACTGATTCCCAGCTGCCACAACACTTTAAAAAATTCACAAGGTTGTCAAGCAACAGTCAAACGGTAAATTATCAACAGTAGGACCGAAAGTAAAATTAGTGTCACTTCGTGAGTCAAATTCTGTCCAAAATAGTGTGCTATTTAAGGTAGTAAGGTGTTCTTCCCCCATGAACCATGGACCTTGCCGTTGGTGGGGAGGCTTGCGTGCCTCAGCGATACAGATGGCCGTACCGTAGGTGCAACCACAACGGAGGGGTATCTGTTGAGAGGCCAGACAAACATGTGGTTCCTGAAGAGGGGCAGCAGCCTTTTCAGTAGTTGCAGGGGCAACAGTCTGGATGATTGACTGATCTGGCCTTGTAACATTAACCAAAACGGCCTTGCTGTGCTGGTACTGCGAACGGCTGAAAGCAAGGGGAAACTACAGCCGTAATTTTTCCCGAGGACATGCAGCTTTACTGTATGATTAAATGATGATGGCGTCCTCTTGGGTAAAATATTCCGGAGGTAAAATAGTCCCCCATTCGGATCTCCGGGCGGGGACTACTCAAGAGGACGTCGTTATCAGGAGAAAGAAAACTGGCATTCTACGGATCGGAGCGTGGAATGTCAGATCCCTTAATCGGGCAGGTAGGTTAGAAAATTTAAAAAGGGAAATGGATAGGTTAAAGTTAGATATAGTGGGAATTAGTGAAGTTCGGTGGCAGGAGGAACAAGACTTTTGGTCAGGTGATTACAGGGTTATAAATACAAAATCAAATAGAGGTAATGCAGGAGTAGGTTTAATAATGAATAAAAAAATAGGAGTGCGGGTTAGCTACTACAAACAGCATAGCGAACGCATTATTGTGGCCAAGATAGACACAAAGCCCATGCCTACTACAGTAGTACAAGTTTATATGCCAACTAGCTCTGCAGATGATGAAGAAATTGATGAAATGTATGACGAGATAAAAGAAATTATTCAGGTAGTGAAGGGAGACGAAAATTTAATAGTCATGGGTGACTGGAATTCGTCAGTAGGAAAAGGGAGAGAAGGAAACGTAGTAGGTGAATATGGATTGGGGGGAAGAAATGAAAGAGGAAGCCGCCTTGTAGAATTTTGCACAGAGCATAACTTAATCATAGCTAACACTTGGTTCAAGAATCATAAAAGAAGGTTGTATACCTGGAAGAATCCTGGAGATACTAATAGGTATCAGATAGCTTATATAATGGTAAGACAGAGATTTAGGAACCAGGTTTTAAATTGTAAATCATTTCCAGGGGCAGATGTGGATTCTGACCACAATCTATTGGTTATGAACTGCAGATTGAAACTGAAGAAACTGCAAAAAGGTGGGAATTTAAGGAGATGGGACCTGGATAAACTGAAAGAACCAGAGGTTGTAGAGTGTTTCAGGGAGAGCAGAGGGAACAATTGACAGGAATGGGGGAAAGAAATACAGTAGAAGAAGAATGGTTAGCTCTGAGGGATGAAGTAGTGAAGGCAGCAGAGGATCAAGTAGGTAAAAAGACGAGGGCTAATAGAAATCCTTGGGTAACAGAAGAAATATTGAATTTAATTGATGAAAGGAGAAAATACAAAAATGCAGTAAATGAAGCAGGCAAAAGGGAATACAAACGTCTCAAAAATGAGATCAACAGAAAGTGCAAAATGGCTAAGCAGGGATGGCTAGAGGAAAAATGTAAGGATGTAGAGGCTTGTCTCACTAGGGGTAAGATAGATACTGCCTACAGGAAAATTAAAGAGACCTTTGGAGAGAAGAGAACCACTTGTATGAATATCAAGAGCTCAGATGGAAACCCAGTTCTAAGCAAAGAAGGGAAGGCAGAAAGGTGGAAGGAGTATATAGAGGGTTTATACAAGGGTGATGTACTTGAGGACAATATTATGAAGATGGAAGAGGATGTAGATGAAGATGAAATGGGAGATATGATACTGCGTGAAGAGTTTGACAGAGCACTGAAAGACCTGAGTCGAAACAAGGCCCCGGGAGTAGACAACATTCCATTAGAACTACTGATGGCCTTGGGAGAGCCAGTCATGACAAAACTCTACCATCTGGTGAGCAAGATGTATGAGACAGGCGAAATACCCACAGACCTCAAGAAGAATATAATAATTCCAATCCCAAAGAAGGCAGGTGTTGACAGATGTGAAAATTGCCGAACTATCAGTTTAATAAGTTACAGCTGCAAAATACTAACGCGAATTCTTTACAGACGAATGGAAAAACTGGTAGAAGCGGACCTCGGGGAAGATCAGTTTGGATTCCGTAGAAATGTTGGAACACGAGAGGCAATACTAACCTTACGACTTATCTTAGAAGAAAGATTAAGAAAAGGCAAACCTACATTTCTAGCATTTGTAGACTTAGAGAAAGCTTTTGACAACGTTAACTGGAATACTCTTTTTCAAATTCTGAAGGTGGCAGGGGTAAAATACAGGGAGCGAAAGGCTATTTACAATTTGTACAGAAACCAGATGGCAGTTATAAGAGTCGAGGGGCATGAAAGGGAAGCAGTGGTTGGGAAAGGAGTGAGACAGGGTTGTAGCCTCTCCCCGATGTTATTCAATCTGTATATTGAGCAAGCAGTAAAGGAAACAAAAGAAAAATTCGGAGTAGGTATTAAAATTCATGGAGAAGAAGTAAAAACTTTGAGGTTCGCCGATGACATTGTAATTCTGTCAGAGACAGCAAAGGACTTGGAAGAGCAGTTGAACAGAATGGACAGTGTCTTGAAAGGAGGATATAAGATGAATATCAACAAAAGCAAAACGAGGATAATGGAATGTAGTCAAATTAAATCGGGTGATGCTGAGGGGATTAGATTAGGAAATGAGACACTTAAAGTAGTAAAGGAGTTTTGCTATTTAGGGAGTAAAATAACTGATGATGGTCGAAGTAGAGAGGATATAAAATGTAGACTGGCAATGGCAAGGAAATCGTTTCTGAAGAAGAGAAATTTGTTAACATCGAGTATAGATTTAAGTGTCAGGAAGTCGTTTCTAAAAATATTTGTATGGAGTGTAGCCATGTATGGAAGTGAAACATGGACGATAACCAGTTTGGACAAGAAGAGAATAGAAGCTTTCGAAATGTGGTGTTACAGAAGAATGCTGAAGATAAGGTGGGTAGATCACGTAACTAATGAGGAGGTATTGAATAGGATTGGGGAGAAGAGAAGTTTGTGGCACAACTTGACTAGAAGAAGGGATCGGTTGGTAGGACATGTTTTAAGGCATCAAGGGATCACAAATTTAGCATTGGAGGGCAGCGTGGAGGGTAAAAATCGTAGAGGGAGACCAAGAGATGAATACACTAAGCAGATTCAGAAGGATGTAGGTTGCAGTAGGTACTGGGAGATGAAGAAGCTTGCACAGGATAGAGTAACATGGAGAGCTGCATCAAACCAGTCTCAGGACTGAAGACCACAACAACAACAAGGTGTTCTAAGAATTACACACTTCGATAATTGACGTGTGAACAAAAGAAGAAAAAAGGTTATTTACGCATAATGTTTATTATGCAGCGTCTGATGATACTAATAAAAATGTGAATAACTCATTGTGAATAAGTTTCACCGTTTGCTTAAGATAGAAATAAAAACACATAGCTACAACATAGCATGTAAATGAGGGCTGCCCAAATAATTCTCACTGTTCTTCATTTGTGATGCTCGGATGCACAGAAACGCGAATGAAATCAAGTGGCCTATACTTCAGGTATTACAGCCCCCGGTCAACGCTTCAGCAGCCGATGCCACCACTTCTTTGAAGCGTGAGCTTCCGAAGTGCGAGCTAGTTTAACCAAAATATCGGAAATGTATTGTTCCTTCTGCTGGTGTAACTAACAGTTGCTAACATTGTCGAATATATATATTGGCTACTATGATATTTTGTGCTTTCTTCTTGGAGTTACACAGAATTATCCTGCTGTATTCTCTTGTTATTTTCTTGTCATCAGTCCGAATGATTCTCATTGAAGGTGAAACATTGGCTTATCAAACCTATGTTTTTGATTTGCGGTAGGTCATTCCATGCAGAATCTACAATTAACCTCACTTATCATGTTGCGAATTATCTGTGGCATCAATCATTATGACAACGAGAGTGGGGTGCAGGCAGCACTGGCTCACCAGCTGAGTGTAAACGTGGTCACTTTATCAAGCGGAATGGAACTGTTCCGCTGTTCCAATCTCGCTATACGTACTCTAGGGTTTGATCGATAAGAGGACACGGAACAAAGAAGGTATAACTAAATTATGTGCGGAAATCTTAGAGACCATTTATTCAGTCGAACTTTGTTACAGAGATTGCGGTCTAATACGCGCTGTACCGTGTAGTCACAATTACAGTATGCATGGTTTCCTCTTAGTGGGTGACACTGTCTCTCATACGTCATTCTCTAGCACCCTCTCCTACAATAGTAATTGGTATTGGTGTGTCCGATTCACTACTCTCGCTGACTCGCCGTGGTGGAGTGGTATCTTCAACTTTTATATCTTTCATCTGTGGGAGAGTGTGCAGAAGTCCCATGGATTGGTGACCGCGAATTATCAGCATCGGTGCAGCCGGAATGTGTGGTCCGGCTTAATTGGAGCCGTATTTTGGGACCAGTCTTCTTTCCACGTCGCTTAACAGGCTGGAACTAACGGCTTTTCTTGCGGGTGATTTTGCCTCCCGTGCTGGAAGAAGTGCCATTGATGATTAGAAGGGTTATGTGGCTGTTACGTCATGGTGCTACAGCCCACATCTCCATTAACGTCCGGACGCCTCTTAATCATATCTTCCCTGGTCGATAGACCGGACGAAGGGGTCAAGTTGCATGGCCTGCTCATTCAGCGGGTCTCAACCCGTGCAATTGCTGCTTGTGGGGCCATCTCAAAAGTATCGTCTATGCAGAGGTCATTCCAGATGTGGAGAAACTGGAGCAGCATATACATGCTGCCTTTGACACTGTTCGGACGCAGCCTGACCGATGGGACAGAAGATAGGTTAAGGAAATGCATACCTACGTTTATAGCATTGTAAACTTAGAGGAAGCTTTTGACAGTGTTGAATGGAATACTCTCTTTCAAAATCTAAAAGTGGCACGGGTAAAATAGGGGGAGCAAAAGGCTATTTACAATTTGTACAGAAACCAGCAGGCGTTTATAAGAGTCGAGGGGCATGAAAGTGAAGCATGATTGAGAAGAGAGTTAGACAGCGCTGAAGCCTATCCCTGATTTTCTTTTATCTGTTTATTGAGCAAGCAGTAAAAGAAACGAAAGAAAAATCTGAAGTAGGAAGTAAAGTCCAGGGAGAAGAAGTAAAAACTTTGAGGTTCCCCGGTGACATTGCAGTTCTGTCAGAAGCCGCAAAGGACTTGTAACAGTAGTCGAAAGGAATTGACAGTGTCTTGAAAGGAGGGTATACGATGAACATCAACAAAAGGAAAACAAGGATGTAGTCTAATTAAATCAGGTGATGCTGACGGAATTTAACTACGAAAGGAGACACTTAACGTGGTAGACGAGGTTTGCTATTTTGGGCAGAAAAATAACTGGTTCATGACGGAAGTAGAGAGGATATAAAATGTATTCTGACAATGGAAAGAAATGCATTTCTGCAGAAGAAAAATTTGTTAACATAAAGTATAGATTTAAGTATCAGGAAGTCATTTCTGAAAGTATTTTTATGGAGTGCAGCCATGTATGGAAGTAAAATATGAACGATAAACAGTTTAGGTAAGAAGAGAATAGAAGCTTTCGAAATGTGGTGCTACAAAAGATTGCTGAAGATTAGATGGGTAAATTACTTAACTAGTGAGGAGGTACTAAATAGAGTTGTGGAGAAAAGAAATTTGTGGCACAACCTGGATAGAAGAAGAGATAGATCGGTAAGACACATTATGAGTCATGGAGGGATCACCAGTTTAGTATTGGAGGGAAGCGTGGCGGAGGGGGGGGGGGGAGGGGAGTAAAAATTGTAGAGGAAGACCTAGAGATGAATATGGTAAGCATATTCAGAAGGATCTACGTTGCAGTAGTTACTCGGAGATGAAGAGGCTTGAAAAAGATAGAGTAGCTCGGAGAGCCGCATCAATTCACTCTTCCGACTGAAGACTACAACAGCAACATTTTATTATTTTTCAAATTATTACGGTTTTCGTGTGTAAGATATTATCATTTTCTTATCATTTTATTTGTACTTTTATACAACTGACACATACACTTCCCGCACATGTATCAGGTTTCTGCGTGAAGAGTCGTCTTTTCTGGTACGCATCTTATATCAGTACATAGAATTTTAATATAGTTTAAAATTTCTCTATTGTTTATAAATCTACATGACAAATCTCTAAGGATACGTATACCCAATCAATCGTTACCTTTTACTACCTCCGTGACAGATCACAACCATGTAGGTATAATATGGGGAGGTGGTGCTACAGACTTGCTTTGAAGTCAACAAAATGGCGATTTTAGTTGCCCCCAAACTTTAGCAGAGAACCGTCTATCAGTGCTTCTTGTCCTTAGTTTCTGTCGTGTCCACGCAACAGTTGTTTTAAATAGTAAATATTACGGTGTCTTGTGAATAACGCTTGTCAGCAAGGTATTATTGGACCAAATATGCTTTTAAGACCAGAGAAACGTCTGAAAAAAACTTCCTTACACAATGATATTCATGAAAGCACTGTAATATCTACGGTTTCAAACAACTGTTGCCTGAGTACTACAGAAACCAAGAAAAAGAAGAAACTGTAAACAGTATTATGTTAATGTTTCAAATTGAAGTACAGCGTTAGTCGACAATTATACCTCCATGATAGTATCACTGTTGATATGTATTCTCTATAAATTGGATCATTTCGGTACATACTTCTCTGGTATGACACTCTTTGAGTTGCTTACGATTGTGGTGGCGTTCAGTGCCTTCGCATGTAGTGTAGTACAACTGTACTATCTCTTCATTACGGATTGACGTTCAGAAATCCCCTTTCCGTGACTGTACTCTACGCATTTCTGTTTATTTTATG
This sequence comes from Schistocerca nitens, assembly GCF_023898315.1. Taxonomy (NCBI): domain Eukaryota; kingdom Metazoa; phylum Arthropoda; class Insecta; order Orthoptera; family Acrididae; genus Schistocerca; species Schistocerca nitens. The sequence goes on along the minus strand of NC_064617.1, from coordinate 658,235,562 downwards.
CTCTTATTTGCCGTAGACAGGTACGGTGACGAATTTTGATAACCAGCTATAATGATAAAATACGTGGGCACAGCTGGGTAGAGTGCGCTTCCGAAAATATATAACAGTTGTAGGCAATCGCCTACAAAAAATATTTTCCGTTAACTCGTTGCAGTCGGTCAGATGCTTTTCTATATCCCCATGAGGTGTGGTGAGGTGTGCTTTTGGAGTGAAATTCGAGACTGTGTTTCGTGGATGAGTGAGGAGCTAAAGAAAAGGACAAAGTAAAACATGGGGCTGGTACTATAGTAAACAGGAATAATATTTACGGCGAAGCATAACGTCCCATCACAAAGATGCACTATTAACAGTATCACCTGTCATCCGTTCCTGAAACAGCACAAGCAGGTTTGTGTTTAAACCTGCACACTGCCATGATACATGCCGATAGCTGTTTGGGAAAGTTTCCGGTAATGAAAGTTGCTTCCGACGCCAGGATTCGTACCACGTCAGTAGAATGTATTGGAGATAACAGGATTTTACAAAGCGAAAATACATTGCACTTAAAGTCGTTTCTGGCAGTTAACAGTACACACTGATCAAGTCTGATGTACATAAACAGTGGGCCGGCCGGTGTGATCGAGCAGTTCTGGACGCTTCCGTCTGAAGCCGCGAGACCGCTGCAGTCGCAGGTTCGATTCCTGCCTCGGGCATGGATGTGTGTGATGTACTTGGGTAGTTGGATTTTGGTTCAAATGGCTCTGAGCACTATGGGACTTAACTTATGAGGTCATCAGTCCCCTAGAACTTAGAACTACTTAAACCTAACTAACCTAAGCACATCACACACATTCATGCTCGAGACAGGATTCGAACCTGCGGCCGTAGCGGTCGCGTGGTTCCAGACTGTAGCGCCTAAAACCGCTCGGCCACCCTGGCCGGCTTATTTTGGTTTAAGTAGTTCTAGGTTCTTGGGGACTGATGACCTCAGCAGTTAAGTCCCACAGTGCTCAGAGCCATTTGAACCATTTGAACCTCATATGTTAAGTCCCATAGTTCTCGGAGCCATTTGAACCATTTGAACATAAACAGTAAACAGAACAACATAAAAAAACAAATGGGCCTGGACAATGGTCATTTGAGAATAGGAAAACATTTCTCAAATTTTTAAAAATGCTACTTTATATTCTCTTCTGTTTATGGTAATACACCGTTTCTTGAGGAGTAAACACGCCTCTGGATTTGAGAATATCTAAGTGCATCAAAAATTAAGCCTGCGATGCTGTCAACATTTCCATTAATAGTATTGCTAGTAGAAGTGGACTCAGTATGTGGCGTCGCCATAAAATCCACCCATTTGTTGCTCTAGATCCTTTAGTAAGACAATGTGCGGTGTGGGAAGCGAGCTTTGCTATGACAACAACGCTAATTAGTGTCTTCCGGGCGCAGACGCTTCCTCCATTTTCCTGCGCGTGCCGTGTCGTGGGACCTGTCACGCTGGCATCCGCGAGGCTGAGACGAGCAACCACTTTCCTAGTCACGTTTTCACGCTCCAGATGCCCAAAAACGGTAAGACGGCGCCAGGTGTTATAAAGAGAAGCTCTCCCAAACAGAAAGAGCAGTAACCTGCTCTGCCGCATTGGAACGTTGTTGCTGACTTTGTATACTTTGAGTAGCTGACGAGCTGAGGTAGATCGCTTATGTGCGGACACTGGACTTGGACTGAAACCTTTCTCTGGTTTTGGCAGTACTTTGAGGTGCTAGTACTAAGAGGTTCATTTTATAGTGGACGATTCTGTAGAGAAAAGAGCAGTACATGGACACTTCTGTCGCGCAGGATACCTACGAATACTTGTTAACTTTAGCATCACGATTTATCAGATGTGTTTAACACTGATAATTACCTATTTGCACCAATAGGCAGAGCATGGTCTGCAGAAAACATGGAAACTCCAAAGACACAAAACACGCGAGCAGCGTAATAAGTATCTTGTGTGTCATGTTTCTCATAAATGGTGCAAAAGGTATAAATGCCCAACATGTGGCTTCAGGACTGTCCGAAGAGAGCTGCACAGGTGTGGACCAGAATGTTTCTTTCAAGGAAGATGCCTTCATCAAAAAACTGGAAAGTCAGTGCCGGCAACAGCGAAGCACTTCTTTCCTGTGCAGCAATATTCGCCTGCTCGTCGCCATAACAAGCAAACTGTCTATCTGCTCAGATCTTATACGCAACCTGGAGCAGTTAAATCACCACAAAAATTTTGGTGGCACTAGAAGTGTAAAAGAGTTACCGCGAAGGTCAGCAAGATCGATGAGATATGAAGATGAAAAAATAAAAGACCAGTTAAAGAAGAACACAACTGGAACTGTTGGAAAGTTAGCGAGTTATACAGCGCACATGATCACCAGTAACAAGGAACTGGTACAGTTGGATAATTTAGTAGCGAAGGAAGTCAACATTGATGATTTATTACATAGCAAAAAACTGCTGCAGGGAAATGCATACGTTGGGTTAGAAAAGATCCCAGGGGAAAATGAAGTGGAATTTGAAGGAGCAGGTGACGGCGAAATAGATTCGACAGAAGAACAGAGGTTGGCTACAGATGAACGACCTTCTTTCGAAGTACATGAGATGGAATACTTGCAAACTGGAAAGTATAATCTTGAGAAAGAGACACAAAATTCTGATGACAGAGAGAAAAATATTGTCGTCGGAAACTCACAGAACGCTTCTGACAGCGCCGTGCTGCCGGTATCGAGAGGAAGTATACGTCAGCCAAATAGCTCTTCTGAGACAGAAAACGGGGTGCTATCGCGAAGCGCTTGGCGACCGGAAGATTGGCAGAATCTTCTGGAGGCGGCGTCGCGACGCCTGCTGCCCGGCTGGCTGCCTCGGGGTCTGCTCTCCTGGGCGGGTCGCCAGCTGCTGCTGTGGCTGGCGCGTCTACCATTAAACGCCGACGTTGTACAAGGTGAGACCAGCTGCCGAAGTTTGCTTGGTGGTAGTGGTTTTATTCATCTGTAGACCAATTTTACAAGGATATTGTACATGTCATGGTTCTACGGTTTCAGAATAAGAGAAAATGTAATTCATATAAAGAGTTATTTATGGTTCGAATGGCTCTGAGCACTGTGGGACTCAACTTCTGAGGTCATTAGTCCCCTAGAACTTAGAACTAGTTAAACCTAACTAACCTAAGGACATCACACACATCCATGCCCGAGGCAGGATTCGAACCTGCGACCGTAGCGGTAAGAGTTATTTATAAGTACCTCCGGATTTTCAGAAGGGGATTGTGCGTATAACAGTAGAGATATAGAAAAAAATTGGTCAATAAGTGCGAGTATGACTCGCGTGCTGATGGTACCTTTCAGACTTTACTATACGTATTTCATCCATTTTGGTAATCAAGAATTTTACGATTTTTGCCCATTTTCGATATAGATACTGGCGAGATATCGGTCCCGGAAATTCCAAGAGCCTACCAAAATCTCTACAGTGATTCCTGAAACTAGCCCGGACATACAAAAAGAAGCGAGCAGTGGACTTGAGTGCATATGTGTATATATAGAAGATTTAATATAATATATTTTATTTACTTATTAAAATATGACTATAACTTGCACTTTATGGTTGCATGCAGTAACGTTCGTCTATTATTCTTTTGACGAATGATAAATGCAATGTATATTCTAATGACAAAAACATATTTTTATGTGATACAGTTACAGTTTAACAATTCTCAGATTTTTTACTATAAAATCTTGCTTCTTGCCAAATTTGATCACTCTATGTCAACGGGGAAGTTCCCTGTGTGTTTGTTTGATGAGTTGGTTTGCGAGTTTAAAAATATGTCACATAAATGGCCGAATCTTTTCATTGAACTGATTTAGAAACTTGTCTGTTTTACACCGCCAAGGGATAATAGACTCTGTGTATGTCACATAAATTTGAAATCGATACGCCAATCTGTTCCACAGGAAAAGAGATAATAACAGACGGATATACCGGCAGTTGTATAAAAAATGGTGAAGAAAATATTCTTTTCGTTTGATGTAATTACAAATTAACAAGTCTTGATTTTTTTTAATTATTATGAAACCGTGCGTCTTTGCTTATTTCATGAATTTAGAATAACTGGAAGTATCCTATAGGTTTCGATGAGTGAGTTTTCGAGTAGCAAAGTATGTAACATAAATGACCATATCTCTTGATTGCATTGACTAAGAAGCTTAACATTCTTTCACCGCTAAGGGTCCAAAGACTTGAGTATGTGACATATTTAAACTTGAAACGCCAGTCTGTTCATGAGAAACACGGGTAGTAATAGGCGCACAGACAAGCACACAGACAGATAAATAAATTACAAATATTTTTTTGTATTATGTAATTACAAATTAACAATTTTCGTCTTTTTTTCCTTTACTTGTACTGTAAAACCTTACGTCTTGCACAGTTTCATGATTCTAGGTCAACGGGATGTACCCTAACTCTGGTTAGTATGTGAGTTTTGGAGTATCAATATATGTGACATAAATGGCCGTATCTTTTGATAGTATTGACTTATAACTTTAAAACCCTTACACCGACAACTGGCCGTAGACCTTATTAAGTGCTTTAAATTTTTAACTTGATAATCCACTTGTAGATGAGAAGAATGGTTCTTAATAGTCGGACAGACAGACAGACGGACGGACAACAAAGCGATGCTATAAAGGTTGCATTTTTACAGATTGGGCACAGAACTCTGAAAATGTCACATAGCAGTGGGTAGAGCATCTCTACACGTTGCGATCTGTAATACGTGGCTTGATGTAATTGCGGAACACACCTCTGGGTTCAAATGGTTCAAATGGCTCTGAGCACTGTGGGACTTAATATCTATGGTCATCAGTCCCCTAGAACTTAGAACTACTTAAACCTAACTAACCTAAGGACATCACACAACACCCAGTCATCACGAGGGAGAGAAAATCCCTGACCCCGCCGGGAATCGAACCCGGGAACCGGTGCGTGGGAAGCGAGAACGCTACCGCACGACCACGAGCTGCGGACACACCTCTGGGGACAGGTGTGCCAGAACATGACGTATGATGGAGCGAGGCGTGTATTTTGCGTCCCTGAATTCGCTGAATGTGCGTCGATTGTGACGTTTCACGAACAATTCGTACCAGATACCAGATAAGGCTCCAGCAGGCAAACAATCCATGAGTAGTGAAACAGATTTCATGACACTGGCTGCTTATGTGATGCGAAGGAAACAGGCGGGCCGGGTCCGTCAGCAAAGAAGGTAGAGCGTGTGCGGAATCACCCGATTATTCGTCAGGAGCTCTGAAAAATGGACGACACTTGGAGGAAGAGAATGGAGATACCTCAGTCAATTGTATGGGACGTTCTACGCTAACTTCTGCGTGTAAAATCATACCGGTTGTTGTTGTTACATACGCTAACTGCTCGGCACAAAGAGCTTCGATATAATTTTTGCACTAACTTGCAGCGGCTACTACGGGAGGCAGAGGTTAGTTTTCAGTGAAGAAGCCACGTTAATGTGTATTGATAGGTGAATGGTCATAATGTGTGAGTTTGAGGAATAGAAAATCCACAAGAGATGCTCAAACATATTCGTGTTTCACTTAAACTTAACGTCTTTTGTACTACGTCCTCTTCAGAAGTTTATGGACTACTTTCGTTTACGGGGAAAGCTGTGACTGATGTGGAGTACCTGGACACGATGCAGCAGTGACTCGTGCCACGGTTTTCAGTCAGTATGGCTTGCAGCTTGAACTAAGTAGAACTACTTTTTATAGGAAGCCATCTCCCGTAGCTGCAATGTAATCCTTGTCTACTAGTATTCGGAGATTTCTGCACAACAAGCTTGCCTGTTTGGGCTTACAATGCCCTTTCCATTTTCAGGCCCATCTGTGACTGTTGTGAATATTGGCTCTTATTTGCGTCTCACTTATGGTCAGTAACGTTATTTATATAAATTAAATTTTTAATGGCTTATATTTCAAGTTGGCAATCATTTTATATAAGACAAATTTAAAGTTGGCATTTCGCACTACCAGTTATCAGAAAGCACGAATCCGATCAGCAAAACCCAAAAACCCGGAATTTTCGAACCCAGGAGTCCACAAAATTTCTTGTGAAAACTGCACGATATTCTACATAGAGCAAACTGGAAGATACGTCAACATTAGAGTCAAAGAACATACGAGAGCATGTGAAGTAATCATTCAGAACACACTCAAATCAATGAACAAATTTTACACTAAATACTTAAAGGACATGTACGTTGTTTTGGAATAATTAGAAATGTATACGCACTCGAAAAGTTTCCCGAAGGACTTCCTCTGCGAACAAATTGGCCTAAAATACAAGCTCCACATAGGAAATTGTATTGAAATTTTCGAACGCGATAGATAACATATACACAAAAATTTTAACTACATAATTTCAATGCAACAAATACACCATTCCTGACTACCAAGGAAGAAAAATCCGGAAACCTACAGCGTCTACGTAACACAACTATCGAATAGCTGTCAAATAATTATCACGAAAAATTTCGTACTGTGTTATAAAAACTACGTGTTTATAATAATATAATTCCATAACAGACAGCTCACAGGCCGGCCGCGGTGGTCTCGCGGTTAAGGTGCTCAGTCCGGAACCGCGCGACTGCTACGGTCGCAGGTTCGAATCCTGCCTCGGGCATGGATGTGTGTGATGTCCTTAGGTTAGCTAGGTTTAAGTAGTTCTAAGTTCTAGGGGACTGATGACCACAGAAGTTAAGTCCCATAGTGCTCAGAGCCATTTGAACCATTTGAACCAGCTCACAGTTGGCGCCTGAATGCCATATGTCGACAATGGCACTTGGAGTACGGAAAAATGTATTTTTGAAAAATAGCTTTATTGATCATAAGTAAGACTGAAATAAGGTCCTCTATTCACGACACCCACAGGTGCACTTGAAAATGTTACTGTAGGCCGGAACAGGCAAGTTTGTTCTGCAGAAATCTCCAACGACAAGCAAATAAAGATTACATTCGAGCTACTGGAATTGACTGCTTATGAAAGCCTGTGTCAAAAGTACAGACAGACCGTGGTGGTTATATTTTGCGACATGACGTTGCTCCAGGTGCTACACCAGACTTTCTCGTGATTACCTCAGTGCCAAACTGCGTCTGCGTTCGATTTCCCCATCATGACTTCCTTCTTCTTCTGTGTCCCCCACGGTCACCTCACTTAACTCCATGTGATTTCTTCCTATGAGATTACGTCAAAGATCGTTGTTACTACCTCCACAGTCACTTCATTTGTAAGAGTTACAAGAAAACGTTAATGACGCTATCGCTTATACCAACTACGATCTGTTGGCAAACGTATGAGTACGTTTGCGTCACAAATGGTACCAGTATAGACCACCTGTTGTGTGAGTTGAAAATCCACTGAAATGTGCCTATTTTCGGAATATCTTTTGCAGTTTTCGTGGGCTCCTCGTCACAAACTCCAGAGGCAAAACCCAGCTACAGGTCCAGTTTGACAAGTATGTAACAGCTACTTGGCCACGTCCGTACAGCATTTGCCTGAATTTCAGGGAAAGCATGAAAAACTTAAATAAAGATGGCTGGATGCATGTTAGAGCCTCCATCCCTCCAAATACAAGCAACTTTGTTAGAAACAGCAACTCATAATTCGGTTTGTCCCTAGTGCACAATCCTGTCATTTTTACACATTCTTGTAAATAAGGCATGTGATAACGTAAAAAGCTAATGCTAGACTGTTCATTCGTCTCTCGACACACTCTACACCTCTACACACATTATTTCATGACCTACAAAGCTGGTGCTACGCTGTTCAGTCATTTACTAACACAAAGCACTATGCCAATATTTTACGCGGAAAATGTACTTCCCGATAAGTGGCACTAAGTACTTACAAAGCAAGTGATTAATTCATCAAAGAATTTAATAAATTGTATCTTATATGACTCTGTTACCTGACCGTTCACCGAAGGAGAATTAAACCCAGCCAAATATCCACGTGTAATGCCAGAATTACGAAAAATTCTTATTTAAGGAAACAGATACATAAATTTTAAAAATACGTCATTGTTAGAAGTACACTTTTTATTCACATCCTCTAAAAATAAGATATATCATTTGTTCCTAAAAAATCTATCAACTCTCGTTATGGTTCGGGTATAATCGGAAAGGCTGAGAAAGTACGCAAGTGAAATCGTTAAAACCCGGAGACTGAGTGTAAACTTTCATGTAACTGCTGTAATTGTCAGAGACTTGTGTCTTTCGGCTGTCTCACATTAAGACAAATCACTCAAACCAGAAAAGCGATTGAAAACATTCATACAGCTAACGTGGCCACAGAGACTAGTATTTCATTCTATTGTTCTATTCTACTGAAAGGACTAACTGAATGGAAAGCAGTCGACCGGCCAATGGAACGTTAAAACCAGTCGTCACTAGGAACGCATGCACTTTATGAGTAAGCGCACAGTTGAACTCACAAGATCACAGTTTTCAGGAACTAAGTACGTTCGTATCAATGACTAAACGTCCAAAATAAGGGAATTAGCTCCCAAATCAAATTCCAAGTGTTATTAAGGGTACAACTTACGTGTAAAATTATCGTAAGATGTGGGTCTGAAGTACAATTTGAGGAAGAACACCATATACCTGTGACAAATGGGGTTAAGCTGTACCCTTGACCTTTCATGTGAGATCCTCTACAGGTTTTCAGGGACAGCAATTTACCTGTCATGACAATCAGTTCGTTAGCCAAATAGCATGTTTTCCCAAGCATGTCAGAGATCTTTGAAATATAATGATGAACGCGGCGTTGAGCCATTATTTCCAAATACTTTCTAGTCCTTGTAGACACGAAACTTCCCATTTAATAGCTTATTACTAATGTTACAATGACACCCCATACGAACTACACCATCTTATGAAAGGCTATAAAAGCGGAGCTGGGTTAGCATGACTACGAAGGTCGTCCAATATGTGAGTTTCCTTATTTTATTTCTCTGCAAATAAACTGTGCCCGTGACATGTGAGGGCAGGTGAGTTTGACTGGTATGTCTTGACAAGGCTCACGCCGGCTTACGACGCATACCGCAGTAGCTAGCCAGTATGCTATCACTTAGCATGGAGTTACCGCGACGAATTTTGTCCACTTGTGAGCTACGGTCTTTTATTCGCTTTTTGGATCGGAACAGTTACACGCTCTTGATATCCATTGGGAGTTATCCTCCGTTTATGGGGAAGGCTGTATCAGTATTCAAACAGGGATGAGACATGGGTTCATCATTCGTCTCCTGAGACAAGACGTCGGAGCATGGTGTGGAAGAATCCTGGCGGAAATGCACCAAAAACGCCAAGGTCACACATTCAGCAGGGATAGTTACGGTAACCACTCTTTGAGGCTGTCAGGTGGTGTCACTGATTCACGACCTGCTTCGCAACACCACAATGAATGCAGAGAGATACTATAATATCTTGAGGAATCTGCTAACTGTCATTAAAAGAAAACGTCTTGGACTTTTACTTCGCAAGTTTCTCTTCCTTCTTGGTGCTTCTCGGCTTCGTGCAGCTCAAATGACTCCAGCAGAGCTTGGAAGATTCAACTGGATATCTTCCCGCATCCTCCATATTCATCATAATCATTCTGTCTCCCCCCATGTTCCACCAACTCAAAAATCGTCTTGTAGGTAAACACTTCAACACCTACGATAAAACGACATCAACAATGAACAGCTGGTTACGACCGTAGGACCCGACCTGGTACAACACTGGTTTGACAAATCTTGTGTCACGTTATCAAAAATGGTTGGACGTAGAAAAGTAACAGAAGCATTTTACAATGTCAATGACATTATTTCAAAATGAGATGATTGTTGATCCTGCCAATGCTCATAGAAAAACTTGAATTTGATATACGTGTATGTACAATCTTAACATGGTTTGCATGCTATTACAGAATGGGTTCAGGTAATCTGAAACCAGACATCAATTAAATACAAAAAAAAAAAAAAAACGAATCTTGCAACTTTGGATGTTTTCTACATCAAGCTGGTTAACACAGATTGCTGCTCCCGTGTGAAGCCAGTATCTGTGAATGTAAAATAAATTTTGTCTAATGTTTTTTTCTATCAAATATGGAACTTACTTATTGGACGCCCCTCGTACATGAAGGAGCAGTCAACTATGCGTCACTCCTTATAGATTATAAAGCTTTTCAAAAGGGCCCAAGCTTTTCCCGGTTTGTCATCATGTCTCTTTCCCCCTGAGTAATTAATGAGTGTTTGTACTGGTTTGTTGCAGGACGAGGCAAAAAGAAGGGCTCGGAGATGATGATGCTGCTGCTGGTGGGAGCCATGAAGAGTACCGGCATCATGACAGCGACGTATGGTATCACCAAGCTGTTAGCATGGAAGGCCCTCGCGATCGGCACTGCAGCTCTTACACTCATAGGAACCATCGCCTTCAAGAAGGGTCTGGGCAAGGGTGGCGGAGGTGGTGACAATAAGGAGGTGTACGTATATGCCAGCAAGGCTGGAGGCGGAGGAGGGTGGCCCAGTGCTGCTCCGTGGCCTGGTGGGGGCTGGGATCCCAGTGGTGGTGGGGGTTGGAAAGGCGCCATAGGTGGGGGATGGCCAGCGTGGAAAGGCGGCGGGGCCGGCGGCGGTGGTTGGAAAGGAGGCTGGGCCAGCAGTGGGGGTGGTGGTGGTGGCGGTGGATGGGGGGCGAGCGGCGGCGGCGGCGGCGGAGGATGGAATGACGACCGCAGCTGGAACGACGCAGCAGAAGGTGATTCGCGAAAGGAACGCAAGAAGAAGTTATCAGGGCCGACCCTGGCCGACATCATCGGATCCGGTGCCAAGCAGTGGCCGAAAAGTGGGAAGTCGTCCAACACTGCTACCTCCGACCTACTTGTAGACGATGTTTACGACTGAGATGTTCCGCTAGTATTTTTCAGCGATATTATTTACCGTTGGAAGAGTACTGAAGATTACGTCATTATTGGAAGCAACCTGTTACTTGCCAGACAGAAATTTGCATGTAGCTCTAAATAAGAGGTGCCTGCAAAGTTAGAACTACTCAAATCCTGAATAAAGCCATAAGCTTTTAATTATATCTAGGTGAATCTTTTGGTATTTTCTTCAGTGTGGAAGGAATGTATTAATGCAGGGTACCGGCGGACAGTTCCACGTGAGCAGTTTACTGAAACCTGGAATGCTTAGAAAAATTTCCTAACCAACGAGGAATCTGAAACATAATATTATCTCAGCAAACCGTTGACACTGACCACATCTTCTACCATTAAAACGCCGATTAAACGTCGACTGAAACCCCAGCAGCATCAGAGTATCAAGCACAGACGGAGACTGACCTTGTGGTAGGATCTGTCTTTGACAATATTCGAGCAAAACCAAAGTTGTCCGAAATTCGTGTGATAACATGGACCCACTTTAAGCTTTAGACGGCGAGGAGCGTGAGAAGAGAGGTTTGTAGGTGCTGGTGGTTTTATTAGACAAATTTCTATTCATCATTTATTAATAAAAGACATATTCCAAAAGTTATACGTAATTATAATAGCGACTTCATCCTGGATTATCACAACAGTAAACTTTATCACATTTGGCTATAAGATAAGAAATGTTAACAACACAACTTCAACTCGAAGTACACTTAATGACACTTAACTGTGAGGAAATGAATATTTGGCCTTACAACTAGTAGCAAAAGATGTGCCGTTGTTACATCCCATGCACATTACATAGAAAACGTAACACAATTCAGATATGCATACCATTAAGGCACATTGATCCACCAGACGTGTTGACAATACAGTATGCAAATGACCAACATAAAAAAAGACTGTCATGACAACTATATGTAAATTTACAGTTACTACAACTTCGAAACCAGTTATGCTTTCTGCTTGTTTCTCGTCAAAGGCATTTACCATTTACAATAAAATGCCATGTTCTGTGAAGTAGATATTCACTTGAAAACTACACAGAATAAAAACATACATAAAGCCTGTAAATAAGCTTAACCTTAGGGTTTACAGAATCAAGTGGTGACACATTTACAGACAAAAAAATTCTTTGAAACAAATAACCAACACACAGCTCTGCAAAAGAACAGACGTGACATTTACAGTACATCAGTTATCCATTGGCACAACTGTTGCACTAAATCTTACAGAATTGAACGGCAGCACCTCAGATCAATAGCTTCACATGTCTGGAACCTTCTAATAGACAACCCCAGCGCTGACAGCTAAATAAATATTGAACGGTATGGGAATGAATGGAAGCTTCGCAATTTAACATCTCAATAAAACACGACTGTCGTTTGCAGCATGTAACACACATGAGTACAGATAGCGGCAGACAAATTATAAGCGAAGCTAAACATTAAATTTAAGCTTTAGAGGCAAACGAGAAGGAAGCTTAACATTCTAAAATAGGCGAGCTTCTTCTGTCATAACCCAGAGGCACTGAGATACACTAATAAAACACTAGCTCAGGCGTAGCAGGCAACAACAGCACAACTCAAAGAACTACAGAAAATGACATCAAAGACAACAGAAAGAGACAAAACGCCGTTCGAGATTGCCCTTCTGTAGCCGCGGCTGAGCACAATGCTAACGTCCCCCGCAGCCATATTCCAGACACAAACAACAGCGAGAAAATCGCTGTCGGACTGCTTATGTTCATTGCTGGTGAAACCACAGAGTCCATCTGTGTGAAACATTCTGTCTACGACGTCAACGTCACGACAGGCCTGAACCCTGATCCCAATTCCTGTTACTCCATAACTTCCATTCGGACCCCACCCCTTACATAACACCGAGACGTGGAAGACAAACAAACAACCTGCACTTGGTGCGCACAGCTCAAAACTGTGTTCATCAATAGTCAGTGGCTGCCGCAACCTCGATACACAGGTCGGCCGCTACCCATGGCCTGGGCCAGCCACTGCTGCTGCACTTCCTCCACGGCCACAGATAAGAAGCCCAACAAGGCACTCGCGGCAAAGCTTTCTAATATCGACACACAGAGATTCGCTGGCATTGGCTCAAAACTACTGTTGTAAATGTGCAGTTTATGCAGACTAATAAAGTTATGAAAACAGTTTCTCCCTGCGTTTTTACTATCTCCAGCACACCATTGGTACATTTGAAATTACCTAATTTTCATCTACGGTTTTGAATTCAGTCTTTTCCAGAACAGGGTATTCTATCTCAAATCGACCCATTTATTTTACTCTATCATCTCTGAATGTTTTGTATCAACGGCGTCCTGTATAACATACTTCAAGTCTCTGAAATCTTGCAGAATTTGTTATAATACACAGTATAGTGTTCTGTGTAGTACTGAATGCAAATAACGGCAGATAGAACTTCCAAACGATACCTGACAGTAATATAAATATAGTTGTAATTGAGGAATACCAAAGAAAATAGTTTTTAAAAAACAATATTTGTAATTTGCGTTTTACATCACAGTTAAGTTATATAAAGGTTTACGTTATAAAGAAAAAGTGTGAAATTTGTCTGTTGTTCCTCTACATTACTGTCAGTTGCTGGAGGGCACAATGTCTGTGTGTACACGTCACTGCCGTTCAAGGTTCTGACTGGTTATGTACTGTAGATCATAGTGAACGGTGTTCAAAGTAAAATTTGGAAACATGGCTTTGTTTTATCACATGTGTTAAAAAGGTACAAACCTTTCTCTAAGAGCGGAGAAAATGATAATCAACGTCTACCGATTCTCAGCCTTAGATACTGATCGAAACTGCTGGTAATTTTTTTCTCGACTCCATTAAATGAAGGCTGCTGAGATAAACCTCGTTATTATCTGACAGTGTGTTTACGTACACTGAGCATTAAATTTCACATGTATCTGTGCTATTTTTATTATCTGTGTTGCTGCAGGTTGCTGCGGAGAATATTGCAATAATTTTCTTGGCAACATAGCTTAACATTATTGAATTAGTTGTTTCTTATCGTTGCTCTAGCGTCAAGAACAGATATTCTATTTTTCACTCGTTCTTCCTAGAGGATCAACCAATGATCAGTTTTATTTTCCTAGATGCAAGTGTCTCAGTACTACTCAACACTGTCATTCGTTAATTTATTTTCAACAATCTTTATACATTCGACTATTAAGTAGCGTTTCTGGCTTTTTTTTTTACTTTTAATATTTTCGGAACTCGTAATGCTTGTATAGGTTATATCTTTCCATTTACTAGTAAAACAATTTAATTGACCACTTCATATTTATAATTTTAATATTAAGACCTGTTATTGTGCCTCTTATAAGCCTTATGGATACTATTCTTCCTTAAACTTACTCCCAGTATTATCTGACGTTATATTTTATTATCAGTAAAGTCGGTTTCGATGATCGGCTTGCTTGTAATGTGTTATTGTAAATTTAACAACACAGATCGGTAAGTGGCAGTTGTCGTTGAGAATATTCCACAACATCATATGACTTAAACAACGCTGGTGGACCACCTTGCAGGTGCTGATACCGGGAAAAACCTTTTATCTCCAGCTTCAACCAGGTTTTACTTCCTCACGAGTTGAATACATTTCCTGCCATTTAAATATATAGCTTTTTTGCTCTGTATCCTCTCACGGTATACCGAGCGAGGTGGCGCAGCGGTTAGCACACTGGACTCGCATTCGGGAGGAAGACGGTTCAATCCCGCGTCCGGTAATCCTGACTTAGGTTTTCCATGATTTCCCTAAATTACTTCAGGCAAATGCCGAGGTTGTTCCTTTGAAAGGGCACGTCCCACTTCCTTCCCCATCCTTCCCTAATCCGATGGGACTGATGACCTCGCTGTTTCGTCCCCTTCCCCAAAACCAACCAACCTCTCACAGATCTTTTCCAACAGTTTATCCCCAAAGAGCAAAATCAGCCTTTATGGACTTGAATATAATAGAATAGGAAAATATACTCACAACTTTGGAATCATCCGAATGGGCCAGATATCTGTAGATGTGATGCACATGTACAGACAAACAAACCATTACACCATGAGAAAAGTTCGATGATTTATTGAACATTAAGAGCTTCACAAACTGAGCATGTGGTAGAGTTGTTGGACGTCCTTCCGGGAGGAACGTTAGTTCCTCAAATTCCAGAGCCCGATGGAGCTCGTGTTCCTAAAGTTTTCAGTGGGGAGTAATCTGGTGAGCTTGCTGGACAAGATAGGGTGTGGCAACTACTAAGACAAGCAGTAGAAACTCCTGTTGCGTGCGGGCCGGCATTATCTTGTTGAAATGTAAGCCCAGGATGACTTGACATGAAGGGCAACAAAACAGGGCGTATAATATTTTTGACGTACTGCTCTGATGTAAGGGCCGTGGATGAGAATGAAAACCAGGCAGCTGGAATCGCAGGGATGTCAAAGGGTTAAGAAACTTCCTGACAGATTAAAACTGTGTGCCGGACCAAGACTCGAACTCTGGACCTTTGCTTTTCTTGGGTAGGTGCTCTACCAACTGAGCTACCAAAGCACGACTCATGCACCGTCCTCACAGCTTTAATTCAGTCAGTATCTCGTCTCCATCCTTTCAGATTTCACAGAAGCTCTCCTGCGAAACTCGCAGAACTAGTACTGCTGGAAGAAGGGAAATTCCGCAGACCTGGTAGCTTGGGTAGCTCAGTTGGTAGAGCACTTTCCTGCGAAGGGTAAAGGTACCGAGTTCGAGTCTCTGCTAGGAAGTTTCATATCAGCGCACACGCAGCTGCAGAGTGAAAATTTCATTCTGGAAACATCCCCAAGGCTGGGGCAAAGCCATGTCTCATCAACATCCTTTTTTCAGGAGTGGAGCTTCTGTGAAGTTTGGAAGGTAGGAGACGAGGTACTACCGGAATTAAAGCTACGAGGAAGGGGCGTAAGTCGTTCTTGGGTAGCCCAGTTGGTAGAACACTTGCTCGCGAAAAGCAAAGGTCCCGAGTCCGAGTCTCGTCCGGCACACAATTTTAATCTGTCAGGAAGTTTCATATCAGCGCACACTCCACTGCAGAGTAAAAGTTTCATTCTGGAGATAAGAATCTGTTAGCTACTTGCAGGCGCCTTGGACTACTTCACAGATTGTCTCCCTGCACGTTCATTACACGAAATAGCAGTATAATCTAGTAAGCCTTGGAAGAGAAGACTGCCACGAGCAATAAAGGTGTAATCTTAAAATGTTCTGGCAATAGACTGGCTCTCACTAACACGTACTTTCTGTATTCATTACACAGTGTAACTCCACAAGGAGAGAGCAAGGCTAGTTTGGCCATGAGCAGCTTCTAACATTTAATTACTGAAAATCATTGACATAGTAAAAATCTTTAAATATTTATAACGAAGCTGATCACTATATGTTTACTTAAGGTGCATTTACTTCTTTGCACTAAACAGATTATAAATGAAACATGGGGTCTCTAAGTGTGTTATGGTCTGAACATTTGTAGTCAGCTACTTTCGTGGCCTGTTATGATTTCAATAACGCAAAATCTATTAAAATGCATGGTGCACTTCATAAGCAGTTTTACTGTAATGGTGGTTGTAATACTGCCTCAGTATTTAGCACGGGGGATGGGGACAAAAATTATTCTATTAGTTGGATAAGATCGAAACCGCAATGGCCTTTAACCTCTAATTACGATCCCAGTCTTATTCAGTCACTTTTAATATTGAATATCGATTTTATTAGAAATGGAACTAAAGTAATTAGTTCTTTACTTCTGCACTTACATAAGTCTTTAACTCTTCACTCATGACTGAGGAACGATTCAAGGTTATCAATACCACGTTGAACTAAAAACAATTATTACTTGAAAATGAAGCAAATAATTGGTCCTTGTAAGTGAATACAGATGTGAAAAATTATTTGTGATGAAGGTGGCGGTGGTGGGGATCTTCTGTCCCTAAAGCAAAGGCGCCAAATGTACCCACGGCTCTTATTGTATAAAGGCTCCGAAAATTATCTTCTTGGTCTCGGATTTTTATGATAAATGTCATGAATAATTTTCCAGGTATCTTCCAATTTCGGGACTTCATTACTCATCTTGCTGCTTACCTTGCCTCCTTCGACACATAAGATATAAACAGTCTGCAACCTAGCTACCAACTGACTATGCCACAACGACTCCTTAAGGTTCCACCCCAACACGATCTTTTCTATTGTCGCCCTGCGGGTTTCGTAGGAGAGGGGCATACGTCCAGGTTTTACTTAATTACAAACCTGTGGGGCCTCTATATGAACCAGTTCTATAAATACTGTGTTAAAATAACAGCATTTAAGTAGAACATAGATTTGAAATGTACACGCAGCATTGAATTACAGTGAGATAAAGTAATGGGAAAGATGAGTAAACTTTTACGGAGATGAAACTTCCTGGCAGATTAAAACTGTGTGCCCGACCGAGACTAGAACTCGGGACCTTTGCCTTTCGCGGGCAAGTGGTCTACCAACTGAGCTACCGAAGCACGACTCAGGCCCGGTCCTCAAAGCTTTACTTCTGTCTTCTGTCGCAGGAGAACTTCTGTAAAGTTTGGAAGGTAGGAGACGAGATACTGGCAGAAGTAAAGCTGTGAGGACCGGGCGTGAGTCGTGCTTCGGTAGCTCAGTTGGTAGAGCACTTGCCCGCGAAAGGCAAAGGTCCCGAGTTCGAGTCTCGGTCGGGCACACAGTTTTAATCTGCCAGGAAGTTTCATATCAGCGCACACTCCGCTGCAGAGTGAAAATCTCATTCTTTTACGGAGATGTTTAACCAAACAACATGGTGACACAAATGTCACATTGAGCATAAGAAAACAATTTAATAACATGATATACGAGTCTTGTCCAGAAAGTAAATTCCGATCGGTCGCGAAATGGAAACCACTGGGAAAACCCAGTAAAGATTTGCACATGTGTGCTGCACAGTGTCTCTAGTATGCCTGACGATCGTGTCGCGTCTCTCTTCTCAGTTTTGAGTGAACAGTGAGCACGTAAAGACGCGTAGGGAATAGCGTCTCCCTCCAAGTATGAGGGCCTGGATAGAGATTTCGCCTGTGTCATGCAGCCCACATAACTCAACTGTCGAGCAGTTCCTTCTTCATGCCAATTCTTGGCCGCACACTGTAGGGGCAATGAAGACGCTTCTGCGGTGTTTCTGATGAGGAGTGTTTGATCATCCACAATACAGTCCGTAATTGGCTCCCCCTGAGTTTCATCTCTGCTCACAAGGACCGCTGGCTATGAAGATAAAATTTTTCCACAGACAACGAGCTGCAGACCAGTGCACATAACTGCCCAAAAGCACAGGCGGCTGCTGTCTATGATGAGGATATTGGAAATTTGATACAACACTACGACAAAACTCGAAGTTGGAGCGACGACTATGCAAAGATGTAGGTGGAAGCTGTACCTAACTGTTGCAAATAAAACGTTTCTGGTTATCACAGTGGTTTCCATTTCGAAACAGATCGGAACGTACTTTCTGGACAACCTACCTAGGTGTAGCTGATATTGCACAAAAGTATTATAGACCGAACGTTACAAAGTTAAAATGCATACAGCTTTCACAAGTGATTACATTAATAATGGTCGCAGAAAACGAGAACAAAACGGTGGTATCTCTCCGCGGTCCCCTGTCGTCGGCTAAATGTGTAGCTCTGAACGGCGCGGTGCGGCGTAGCGTGACAACGGTCCGCTCCCAGCGAACTGCACATGGCCCTGTTGTTCTTATCCCCACTCCTCCAACATGAAATAAAGAAATAAGCATTTTATAACTACACTGGTGTCCACAGTTAAAGCAACAAAATGGAAATTTTGCAAGGTTGTGTTTATCTTGCCACAAAAAGTTATAAACAGATGGTAGTAAAGTAGAAGCAATGTAAGGACGACAGAGCGTAAACAACGGCAACATGTATAACGGCAGACAAAAATGTTCTTTCGTTTTTCCAACTTAACGGATCTGCACATACATTCCGACAACTGGTTAACGTGCTCAGTATGGAGTGTGACCATCTCTATCAGCACACAGACCTGACAAGACTGGGCATGCTGTGAATGATGTCATCAATGTCATGTTGAGGCGATAACGCCCATTCTCCCTGCAGAGCTGCTCAAAACTCTTGAGAGTGGTAGGTGGATGCTGATGTGATGCAGCCAGTCTCCCTACTGCATCCCATACATGCTCTATGGCATTCAAATCGGGAGAGTGAGCAGGCCGCTCAATGCTCGTATTATCTTCCGTTTCCAAGATAACATGAACCACTCGTGGTCTATGAGGTAGAGCATTATCGTTCGTCAGTACGAAGTGAGTATCCACAGCACCTCGTAACAACCGCACAAGAGATCCCAAGACGTCGTTACGATACCTGACAGTAGTTAAATCTTACTGATTCACCAGCAGAATTTCATGAAGAGGTGTTCGAGTGTTCAACATAATCTCTGCCCTCACCATTAGGGACCCTACTCGATATCGGTCTATTTACACAATGATTGGGTTTCTAAATCATGTTCCACGTTCCCTCCAGATGTGAATCCGTCGAGAATGACTCTCCAGACCAAATCTCGACTCATCTGAGAAAGGAACATTGGCCCAATGTTCGACCGTCCAGACGGCATGTTGACGACTTCACTCTAGACATTCGCTTCTGTGAAGCGCAGAGGTACATGTACAGCAGGTCTCCGACAAAGGCCACTCTGCCGAAGCCTTATGTACACCATTTGCCTCGATGTAATGCGTCCAGTGGATGCTGCGAGGTCAGATGTCAGTTGCCGTGCAGCACAGAGGAGGTACCGTCGTGCCCTTACAGCCAAATAACGGTCCTCTCTTTCTGACGAGGCACATGGTCGGCCCTGCCCTGGACTTTGGGATACGTTTAGGTCTTTATAAACGGTCACCATATCCGAGAAACAACATAACGATTTCCATTAAGCCAGCGGGCGACATCGGTTTGCGTCTTTCCTGCCTCCATTCCTCCTACGGTCCTCCAACTGCAGAAAGTGTACCAGTTGTGACTGTGTACACAGCGATTGTGGATGTGAGACTATTCGGCAAATACTACCCCGTTTGTTAGGTGCACTGACGTCATCGTTGACGTAGTTGTCTGTTGACTGGAATGCCATCTTCCGTACAGAACACCATCTTCGGAGATCTGGTTGACAGTTTGTATGATTATATCGTGAATTAGACGCAGGACGGGTAAGTAGAGGTTTGTTGCTTTAATTTTGTATTTCAAAAATCATAATGAGTTAAAACTCCTTAATAACTTTTAAAAATAAATATTTATCTTACGTCGTTCAGGCAGTCTCCTGCTGTGGAGAAGTCTGGTTACATTTTCCATCGCTTACTTGTTTTAAAAGTGAAGACGTGGAACACTTACTGTGAAAGAACAGCCGAAACAGTGGAATAATTACCATGTATATAGTCGATAATCGACCAGTTGAGGACTAGCTGGAAGTCGGTCGGTGAATGTGTCGGTGTAGTTTGCTTTAACACCTGTAGATAATTTTCAGCTTACTCCTTCTATGTAGACTTTTTTATATTTAGATTCCGAGGAACGAATTTAATGGTCCTCTGTCTTCGGAATATGTATTTTTTACCGCCTCTGGTCTACGTAAGTTACTTTTGGGTCCCTTATGTTTATGCTTCTTTACATTATTTCAGATTAGACCCGAGGGCCTTTACTTGACCCCCAACGTGACTAGTGGATGTCGTTGATCATTTGCGGTAAGGCAGTATGCATGCATGTATGTCATTCAAATCTCGCGAAATGCAGTCTATTTGATAAAAGTTCAGACGTCAGAAAGATTTGTATGGAACCAAATCTGGATATTAATCGCACGTGATAAACGTTAATGTTAATAATATAAACACCTAAAGCGCCAAATGGTTCAAATGGCTCTGAGCACTATGGGACTTAACTTCTGAGATTATCAGTCCCCTAGAACTTAGAACTACTTAAACCTAACTAACCTAAGGACATCACACACATCCATGCCCGAAGCAGGATTCGAACCTGCCACCGTAGCGGTCGCGCGGTTCCACACTGTAGCGCCTAGAACCGCTAGGCCACTACGGCCGGATAAAGCGCCAAAATTGGAATTTTACACACTTTCTTCGCCTTTAGAAAACGAAGTCAATCGATAGGTTCTACTTCCATTAGATCGTCTTCGGTGCGTCATAAGGGGATTGTGGAAGCACATTCAGTGCATGGGCGATTCCTGACAGAACCCGAAAAACACAGTTTTTGGGTATCAAAACCGAGCCGCTGATTTAAGTATGCAAATCAAATGGCTGAAATTTTTCGATTTATTCGTAACACCCTGATCTCTAATAAATTTGAAAATTTTCTAGATATCTTGATCCGTTTCCGCGATATAGAGGTACAAATTCATCATAAGTGTACACGTATAACACACGTAAGGGGGTGAGCCGAAAAACTGGTTAACAAAGTGATGCAGCACGGTAAAGTATGTTGCAAAGCGTCTCCGTTATCATCAGAAGTATTCTAGGAACGCCATATCGGTGAAATAATGAAGAACGTGCAAAATATATGTGCACATTAAATCTGGTCTGATGTGTAACGTTGTATGGTTTTGCGTTATTTCATTTTCACATAACTGTCGAAATTTTACTGACCCGTAAAGTTCTTTTCATATAAAAGACATGCCCTGCTGTGGCAGGGAAAAAAGGGAACCAGTGGAAAAATTCTCCTATCGGAGCAGAGAAAAGGCTAATATGCTAAGACTCTGATTGGTAAATGGGTATCAGCTACCTCATTCTATCTTCCTCAGCACCTTCAAACATAAAATTTGACTGGCGAACGTATTCGTACCTTTTTGTGCTGGCGGAGAAGGAGACGGTGACTGTAGAAAAGAGGCGGAAAATTAGGAAATGCTGGAAGATAGTAGGCAGCGGTAGTGTTAGAGAAAGAACCAGGGAGACAGTGACGGTAAGAGTGAAAGGAAGAAACACAGTGGTTGTGGAACATAGTTAACAGTGAAAAAACACTGGTAGGAAAAGAGTGAAGAAGATAGTGCCAGAAGGGAGGAATAAAGAGTAGGACAAAGTGAAAATGTTTGAAAGCATTTGATAATGAGAGGCAGAATCTATGACATAATGAGGCAGAGAAAATGTGTGACATTGAGAAGAGACAGCAGCACTGTGAAGGAATGAATAAGATAATAGCAGTAAAAGAAGACGGTGACAGTGAGAGGAGACTGTAGTGGCAGGACAGAACGAAGGAGACTGTGGCTGTGAGGCAGAGGACATTGTCAGAAGGACACAAAGAGATAATGATAATGAACTGGGCTGAATGAGTGAGTGAGAATGGGCATGTGGGGCGGGTAGATATGAGTGAATTACAGTGATGGACTAATGGGTGTGTGCGACTTACAGTCAAGGGAGCCAGTGGGAGAGAGAGGTGAGCTGCATGTTACAAAAGAGCGCGAATATATACGCATACCAAAATTTTTTGGAAATTTCTTAAAGGTGCTGAGACACGTAGAATGGGGCTGCTGGTACCGTAATTTTCAGTTAGAGTCTTTTAATAAATTGGAGCATATTCGTCTTCTTTGTGCTCCGATAGCAGCATTTTTCTTCTGACTAGCAAATAAATAAGTTGTGTAGAGGGAGACGATAATCTAACAATCATGGAGGATTGGAGTGCGATACGGGTGAGCAAATAGCAGACAGAGTTGCGGCAGAATATGAGCTTGGTAGTAGGAATGAGAGAGGAGAAAGATTTCTGCAACAAATTTCGGCTCATAACACGGAATACACTCTCCAAAAATCAGGAGAAAGTATACTTGGATAAGACCCGGAGGCACGACAATATTCCAGGTGAAATACGTCATGATCAGAAAACGAAACCAGATAATTGACTGTAAACCGTGCCTAGGACTAGATATACACAGAAGGAAATGTGCTAGGGAATAATGGGAAGCGTTTGTAGTTCTCTAAGGATGTAGATACCACGATAATGTATTCGACAGCAAACAGTACAGTTGAAGAGGAATGGATATCTCTAAAAGGGGCAGTCACAGAAGTGGGGCAAACAGTTGCAGGTACAAGAAGAGTAACTGTAAGGAAACCATCGTTAACAGAAGGAGTATTTCATTTGATCAACGGGAGGAGGAAGTAAAACAAAATTCCGATATCAATATGAACTGCGGAAGGCCGTGAGAAATAACTGTACGGAGAATGCGACGAAATCGAAAAGAAATTCATAATCAGAAGGACTGATTCAACATATAAAAAGGTCAAGACAACATTTGGTGCAAATGAAAGCAAGGGCGTCAAAGTCAAACGCAGAGGAGCAGGTAGGAGGAGTACATTGATGGCTTCTACGAGGGAGAGAACCTTTCCTTTGTAGTAGAAAAAGAAATGGGAGTCGGTATGGAAAACATAGGAGGTACAAGATTCGAGACAACGTTAACAGTGCTTTGAAAGACTTCCCGTAAAAGAAGACAGAAGGAACACATATCATTCCACTGAAATTGTCGGAAGTGCCAACCAAATGTTTATACAAGGTGGTCCATTGATCGTGACTGGGCCACATATCTCACGAAATAGCGTTAAACGAAAAAACTACAGGAACGAAGTTCGTCTTGCTTGAAGGGGGAAACCAGATGGAGCTATGGTTGGCCCGCTAGATGGCGCTGCCATAGGTCAAACGGATATCAACTGCGTTTTTTTAATAGGAACCCCCATTTTTATTACATATTCCTGTAGTACGTAAAGAAATATGAATGTTTTAGTTGGACCACTTTTTTCGCTTTGTGACAGATGGCGCTGCAATAGTCACAAACGTATAAGTACGTGGTATCACGTAACACTCCACCAGTGCGGACGGTATTTGCTTCGTGTTACATTACCCGTGTTAAAATGGACCGTTTACCAATTGCGGAAAAGGTCGATATCGTGTTGATGTATGGCTATTGTGATCAAAATGCCCCACGGGCGTGTGCTATGTATGCTGCTCGATATCCTGGACGACATCATCGAGTGTACGGAGCGTTTGCCGGATAGTCACGTTATAAACTGTTCAGCCACGTGTGAAACATCAACCACGACCTGCAACAAATGATGATGCCCGATTAGGTGTTTTAGCTGCTGTCACTGCTAATCCGCACATCAGTAGCAGACAAACTGCTCGAGAATCGGGAATCTCGAAAACATCGGTGTTGATAATGCTACACCAACATCGATTGCACCCGTACCATATTTCTATGCACCAGGAATTGCATGGCGACGACTTTGAACGTCGTGTACAGTTCTGCCACTGGGCACAAGAGAAATTACGGGACGATGACAGATTTTTTGCATGCGTTCTATTTAGCGACGAAGCGTCATTCACCAACAGCGGTAACGTAAACCGGCATAATATGCACTACTAGGCAACGGAAAATCCACGATGGCTGCGACAAGTGGAGGACCTTGGCGGGTTAATGTATGGTGCGGCATTATGGGAGGAAGATAATTGGTATAAAGCGGTATTGAATAGCATATTTCATGACAGGTGAATTGGTCGTCGAAGCACGTTCACCGGATCTGACGTCCCCGGATTTCTTTCTGTATAGAAAGTTGAACGATATTTGCAATCGTGATCCACCGATAACGCCTGACAACATGCGTCGGCGCATTGTCAATGCATGTGCGAACATTACGGAAGGCGAACTACTCGCTGTTGAGAGGAATGTCGTTACACGTATTGCAAATGCATTGAGGCTGAGAGACATCATTTTGAGCATTTATTACATTGATGTGGTATTTACAGGTAATCACACTGTAACAGCTTGCGTTCTCAGAAATGAAAAGTTCACAAAGGTACATGTATAAAATTGGAACAACCGAAATAAAATGTTCAAACGTTCCTACGTTCTGAATTTTAATTTAAAAAACCTACCTGTTACGAAATATCCGTCTAAAATTGTGAATCATATGTTTGTGACTATTACAGCGCCATCTATCACAAAGCGAAAAAAGTGGTCCAAATAAAACACCCGTATTTCTTTGTGTACTACACGAATATCTAATAAAAAATGGGGGTTCCTACTTAAAAAAAACGCAGTTGATATCCGTTTGGCTTATTGGAGCTCCATCTAGCGGGCCAATCATAGCGCCTCCCATCACGAAAGACAAGTTTCGTTTTTTGTAGTTTTTGCGTTTGATGCTTATTTCGTGAGATATTTTGCCCGGTCACTATCAATGGACCACCCTGTATAAGTAGGTCTGTAGAACCTATGATACTGAAGACATACATCAGACTTGCAGAAAACTGTACCCGCGCAATCTGGTAGGTAGCAGTGGTAGATAAGTACGAGAAATACCGCATAATCACTTTAACAACTTATGCGTCAAAGTTGCTGAGAATAAGGTACGGAAGAACGCAAAATAAAACTAAGGAGCTGTAGGTTGATGACCACTTTGTGTTTCGGAGAGTTAAGGGCATAAGAGAGGCAGGTTTGACGGTATGACTTTGCACTTGATAACGGCAGCAAGACTTAAGAAAAATCTGGACTCATTCATAGAATTTGTCGACCTATAACAAGTCGTTCGACAGTGTAAAATGGTGTATCATGTTCAAAAGTCTAAGAAAAGTAGGAGTATGCATAGGGAAGGCTGGATAATTCACAGTATGTACAGGAACCAAGAGGGGACAGTATGACTGAAGAATATAGTGCTCATTTTAAAAAAGGTGTAAAGTACGGATGTACTCTTTTGCTGCTAATTTTCAGTCTACAGTGAGTCACAGTCACATAATCGCGTAAATATCTTCCATTGCGATACAGAAGTTTTAGATTTCGCGCGAAGGCTACAACTTTTTTTTGAGCTCAGGAACGAGGAATAGCGGCTGGTGGATGATATCTAATAATACGTTATGACGGCTGTTGGTACGGTATTATAATATTTCCTATGTAATGGTGAGAACCACGGCGCTCTACGATGTAACCGTTGGGCACGGTGAAGCTTCAAACAGCAGGTCGTCGGCACATGTGATGAAAGGCCTGAGTTCACAAGTTCTTGTGAAGTGTAAGGTGGGTTGATAGTGTCACATTCGCCTCAGTTCTGCTCAAAGGCAGCTTCAACGTGTCACATGATGGAAACGTGTTTACACACCCTCTCATCCACAGTTAAGCCCTTCATGTGACACCTCTGCGGTGGAAGTCAGAACTGCGACGCTCAGTTGTTGAAATCACTCGGTTTTCTTATGGGTGGCCAAGGAAAACGTTTCAGACCTATCTCTCAGCATGGAGACGAAAATGCGTCTGGGGATGGTGTAAATGGCGTCAATTGATTGACTGGCGACTCCATAGTGTCCTGTGCACTACGACCAGATAATGGGTATACTTGAAATGAGAGACAGCATTGGTCGTATATTTTTATTATCGCAGAAGCGATTTTCTGTCACTGAGTGACCATCTTCAGTGCTGTATTATATAACTTAAATTAGTAAGCACTGGTGTCAAGTTTACGGCAATCACATAGACTCAGTCTATGTGATTGCCGTAAGCTTGACACCAGTGCTTACTAATTTAAGTTATATAATACAGCGATGAAGATGGTCACTCAGTGACAGAAAATCGATTCTGCGATAGTAAAAATATACGACCAATGCTGTCTCTCTTTTCAAGGCGTCAATTGAACCACTCCTTCCCTTCGGTGTTGGTTCCCACAAATTTCACAATCGAAATTGACAAGTACCAGTGTTATGAGCAGATGAGCAACAGGACGGAGTTTTTCACAACCTTTGACACTGCCGACTTCCCTCTCCCCCCCCCCCCCCCCCCCGTCCTGCCCACCACCGGACGAACGCCAATGACCCCTTCTGGAAAGACATAGTGGACATGCAACCCATTTTGACCTCAATTTTTGCTCTTTTATACACGGTGGACCCACTGGAGACCGTTCACCACCATTAGACGAAATTCGAAAGGGATCTAAAGCAGCACGAGGGGTGCGACACTGATACATGCATGAATAATACGGCAAAGGGTACCACTAAGACATTCCGAGTTTGGCAACATCATCGGTGCCACCTGCACACCTTTATTCAGCATATTAAAAATGTACCTGTGCAGGAACAGCTTATCCCTGTTTACTAAGTGCCGGCGTGGCAGACAACCATTTCTACTCCTCTAAGTTGAGTCATGCTATACAGGCTATTGCTGAATAAGCGCCTGCAGGTCGCATGCGAAATCTAAGGATTATAGAAAGAGACGCCTATCATGCTGGCGCGTAGTACTCAGTGACTGTCTGTCTCTGTACAAGAACATTTTTAAAGTGCTCAGTAAAGGTGCGCCGGTGGCACCGATGGTGTTGCCGTTTTATTCACGCATGTGCTAGTATCAGACCCGTTAACACTGCCGGAGGGGATAAGCACCCTTTGCTGCTTCAAACCACGTTCAGATTTCGTCGAAGCGTTTTGAACGGTCGCTAGTGATTTCCACCCTGTTTACTACAGAAAAAATTGCCGTCGCATTACACTCCAAAGATCTCGTATCACGTACAGAGAGATTACAGGCCCACGACGCTCTTAGAGAAGGGTTTAATGGGCTGTCGGATGTCAGCAGCAGTGTCAAAGATTATAGAGAACGCTGTGCATTGCGAACTGTCGCTTTCGACCATGAAATGTGTGGGAACCAATGCCCCGGGATAAAGGGTGTTTTCTTTGAAGCCAACCCTGGAGAGCATTTCGTGTCGATACTAAGAGGCGATGCGGTTGAAATTTTTTCTTCGGTCACCCGTAAAAAAATCATATCCATTCAACGCTGAATATCGAGATACTGACCTCCATTGCAGAGGTTTCAGAATGTCGGTAAGCGAACGTGTGGTAACGTTCCCATCATGTGACATGTCCACGGTGGCGTTGAGCAGGATTGTGATGAAATCTGATGCGAATGTGGCATCATTACGCCACCTTATACCTCACATGAACTGAGCTCTGCCACTTCTTCGCATGTGTAGATATCTTGCTGTTTCAAGCGTCGCGAATCCCGACGTTGACGTTACAAAACGCCACGCTTTTGGACTATTGTAGGCACCATTGAGCGGAATTTCAAGATTCTGCGTCGCAATGGTATACAACTATACGGTCTCGAAAAGGTGAGACTTTAATTGTATTGGTTATGTATATAACGAAGGAGTAATACCGGAAATAAAAGGAAAATACAAGATTGGTATTAAAATTTAGGGTGAAAGGATATCAAAGACAGTATTCACTGTTAATATTTATTCTATGTAAAGGGGAAAAAACTGTAAGGCAGACATTGAAATAGACAGGAATTCATGGTAGTCAGCATCAAACCAGTCAGAAAATAAAGTATTCAAAAATAAAGAAAAGGAAAAGAAATCTTTTGTTAATATAGATATATTTCTGTTTTAGCAACACCATTTATTTGGGTAACAAAACAATATACCTTCTATGACACCACTCATCTGCAAATCGTACCTGTGTGAGATAGCAGGTAGATGCCTCCGTTCATACACAGATTAGGGTACGAAATACATAGGATGACCCAATGTAAGAATTAGAAAGAACCAGAGTGAAAGTCTACAGAAAGTATTTGTAGCGTGTTAGTTTTATTCTGCTGTGACAACTCTTCTAAAGTGCTCAGTGTCACGCAGGATTTCTTTTGCCAGTGCATCTCTCATCTGAGTGCATCTAACGCCTCTATCTTTCTCAATTGGTAAAACAGTCATGTGCGAGCCAGACATTGCGTAATCGCATTCTTTTGGCATCCGTCAGCAATGCATAGTAGCTTCATCATTATTCGGAAGGCAGTCTCTAACGTAGAGGGTCTGAGAGTTGTACTTCTTTGAATTACGAATCAGATTCAGCTCTCACTGTTCGGTTCACTTGTGGAAACTGCACTCAAACTGGGTGTCGGTAAGCTGTGTGACGAGCATAGCAGGAGGGGAATTGGTGCTACATTGGCGTTACTTCCTGAGGAGGTCTTGATGACTCTCTGAGAAATGACAGCCGTACTTTTTGGCTTGTATCATCGATTTCAATATATCAAGAATTATAGAAAATACGATGCGCTCGTGAAAGTTGTTTCTCGTTTACATCAAATGCATCTACAACCGTCAGCATCAATTACACGTTATAGGAGACCACGAGTTCTCATGTAATTTACGAGAAAATGATGAAAAGTTCCCCGTCTAAGTTAACGATCCATTTACGTTTTGACAATGTTCTGTTTTAAATTGTGATAGCAGGTGTAGCTTTTTTCCTGTCATTCATTATACCTTTTTTCATCAAGACCTTCTCTTTCCAGACGAAGTCGTTGTTTGAATTACAATCATTATGTTACTTGTAGGAGACCAAAATTATTAACATAATGTAAAAAATACAATGAAATAAAAGGAAGTGATGTCTACCTGGCATAAAACTCCAACTGAAGGTGAAATAAATTAAGCACTACATATGCACTCCCTTTTTTTTTATTCTGTTCTATATATATATTCAAGGTCTCGCGGCTGTCTCCGAAAGATTTCATCTCATGCCTGTCTCGGTCGTGCACCTGACCTTTGTAACTACGCTGTTCCTAATCTAATCTGTACTCACCGGGCATTACATGTGTTGGCACTACACGAATCGTAGGAAGTCTGTGTAGGATGCTTCTGTTTAAATTCTAAAACTGAATTCTACACAGTACTTTACAACTCTGTACAACAGAACCAAAGACAAACTAGTAAAATATAAACACAAAGTAACATCAGGAAAAATGCCAAGTAAGAAAGTTACGCTGTATTTTGGAAACCCTTTGTCCAGCTACGACCACAGATGAACAAATTTCTGTGTTCATTAGGAGGTTATGAAATTCTTCAGTAGTAACCTACTCAGTTATTAATTTAGGTGGATAGACTAATGCTAGGTGTTCGACAGTCGGGACTTATTTCTGACTGTGGATTATCAATTTGAATCAAATGTTGTGGGTAGGAACAGTGACTATCAATGACATTCACTGATACTATCTATGTACTGAATTTCTGTAATATCTACAAATTTACAAAACGTTTTCCACCCATACATTGCTTCGCGTGTGGGAACACGCGGAAGTCACGAAGTGACACATCTGGCGAACAGGATTCATTCCACTAATTCGTATTTTAAGTGATAGCATCAGAGACAAATTTTTTTTTTTAGTTTCCGCGATTCAAGCTTCTCTCTCACTTATATTTCATCCCATAGGGCAATAAACTTTCTTCGTGTTTGTATTACCCTTCTTTATGAGCTAATAAATAATAGGGGTCCTTATTAAATCACTGTAAACAAAGTGGAACCTTTTCTTGGCGTATAGTCACTTGCTTCCAGTCACTGGTTTGAGAGTGTCGATCAACATGTCTCCTGAAATACCTGTGGCGTCACCTTCACCACATATCTAGTATTTACGAAATTCCTTCTCGATGATTTGGCTCAAATGGCTCTGAGTACTATTGGAACTTAACTTCTGAGGTCATCAGTCACCTAGAACTTAGAACTACTTAAACCTAACAAACCTAAGGACATCACACACATCCATGTCCGAGGCAGGATTCGAACTTGCGACCGTAGCGGTCGCCTGGTTCCAGACTGTAGCGCCTAGAACCACTCGGCAACTCCGGCCGGCTTCTTGATGATTTCATTCAAGGTTGTGGATCTGAGACGACATTGATAAGCATTATCTCCAAGAGAAGTATGGTGCTCCGTTTTTAGTGACATATTTCTTATCTTTAGGAAATACAGATCTGTCTGCTCGTAATCAATTTGGGGTGAATTTCTGTTGAGGATACACCATCTACGTTAGGAATGTTTTAGCGAAACAATATTCCACTTAACTATCGGAACGAAACACACATAGTGTGATTACTTCGAAAAGCGCTACCTTTCCGCCGAGTAAACGTATATGTCTTACGTTATTGCATAACATACACTAAAACAGA
This sequence comes from Schistocerca nitens, assembly GCF_023898315.1. NCBI lineage: Eukaryota > Metazoa > Arthropoda > Insecta > Orthoptera > Acrididae > Schistocerca > Schistocerca nitens. The sequence continues at coordinate 658,204,615 of NC_064617.1, read as the reverse complement.
AATAAATTCCTTAATATCAACTATATCTCGATTTGAGACCTAGAACAGTTTCCTTTCCCTCGAGTAATGGTTACATCTTTGTATCGTGAACAACACACGTAGTATGTAACTTCCTGGCAGATTAAAACTGTGTGCCCGACCAAGACTCGAACTCGGGACCTTTGCCTTTCGCGGGCAAGTGCTCTACCATCTGAGCTACCGAAGCACGACTCGCGCCCGGTCCTCACAGCTCTACTTCTGCCAGTATCTCGTCTCCTACAAAAAAATGGTTCAAATGGCTCCGAGCACTATGCGACTTAACTTCTGAGGTCATCAGTCGCCTAGAACTTAGAACTAATTAAACCTAACTAACCTAAGGACATCACACACATCCATCCAGAGGCAGGATTCGAACCTGCGACCGTAGCGGTCGCTCGGTTCCAGACTGTGGCGCCTAGAACCGCACGGCCACTCCGGCCGGCTCGTCTCCTACCTTCGAGTCTTGATCGGGCACACAGTTTTAATCTGCCAGGAAGTTTCATATCAGCACACACTCCGCTGCAGAGTGGAAATCTCATTCTGGAAACATCCCCCAGGCTGTGGCTAAACCATGTCTCCGCAGTATCCTTTCTTACAGGAGTGCTAGTTCTGCAAGGTTCGCAGGAGAGCTTCTGTAAAGTTTGGAAGGTAGGAGACGAGATACCGGCAGAAGTAGAGCTGTGAGGACCGGCTGTGAGTCGTGCTTCGGTAGCTCAGATGGTAGAGCACTTGCCCGCGAAAGGCAAAGGTCCCGAGTTCGAGTCTTGGTCGGGCACACAGTTTTAATCTGCCAGGAAGTTTCATATCAGCGCACACTCCGCTGCAGTGTGGAAATCTCATTCTGAATACAAGTGGTATGTTTTCAAAGGATACGTTGAACCGATAACTGATGTAGAACTCCGAACATTATCTGGGAAATAATATCTGTACTGATTAGGACGTACTTGTTGTAGGTCTTCTCCGCATCGGAGAGGGTAAGTAATAGCATAGAATAAATAATACAGTGCTATTCAATCGTAGCATTGTTCTTATGATATTATTTACCTTTACAATAATGTACCTCATGCCAAATATTGTACTCTGTTACTAATTTAAAAGCTTCACCATCTCTATTTTTAATGAAATACAGCAACTATGCTATATGGAAACTTTTTACATGACCTTTTTGGTTTAATGAACGTTGCGTCAAAGCCCAGTTACTTGAAAGCTCCGTTTGCTTGTGCAGAGAATACGTGAACTGAAGTTGAAGATCAGTGATTATCGGAAGGGAGTGGACTGTTACAGTTACAGCCACCGCCAGGCTTCTATGGCTGGATTAATTGATATGATAATTAATTTAGAGAGATCCACTTTTTTGTACTAATATTTATTTAAACCATGACCGGATTCGAGATTTTAAAATCTCATCTTCAGGTTTGTGAAATTATGGTATTTGGTAATACATAACATACGTTTGGGTCAGTCAATGTAAGAGTTCCAATCACGAGGCGGAAACTGTCCAGCGCCGGCAGCGGCACGATAGAAACGCCAACCAGTGGTTGGAACCCTCTGATATGTAGCACGTAAATGTCACAAATTATGTCAAAGAGGTGTTCCACATGTAATTGAAGAATAAAATATCGTAGATGCCACACAGCGTGAAATGAAGAGAGCCTAGGTCGTGAGCTCGTGAGTTCACTAGTGAATAATAGTGATCTCTCACGCAGAGATACAAGCTGTATTAACATCATCAACTTTTGCGGTCCCGTCTTCCTCAGTTGCGTGTAATGTCACGGAATATGGATAAATTTTACTTTATGGATCGTCTGACTACAACTGAATGAAACACAATATTCGTGCCATACGCGTTTGGCCTTTGTTTTCTGCAAGACACCTTCAGTGGAAAGTTGCGTGGACGATTTTCTACATATTACGCTTCTGTTCCATTTTTGGTGTCGTTGATTCAAAACAAGTGTTCAGTTCTATGTGATGTGAAGCGTGAAAAAAAACCGCAAGTGGCATTTATAAGAAGAGGAGCGACACCAAAAATGGGACAATAGCGTAATGTGTAGAAAATCGTCCACGCAACCTGCCATTGAAGATGCCTTGCAGAGAATAAAGGCGAAACGCGTATGGCACGAAAACTAAGTTTCATTCAGTTGTAGTCAGACGGTCCAAAAAGAATAAACTATCAATATAACGCAAAAGAGATACAAGCATCGATATTATTTTCAATCGTTGTGTTTAGCTTATTGCCCTGGGGCACTGTTCTCTGTTTCCCCATGAGATGTTCTAAGTGAGCGAAGTTCATTACAAATTCAGTAATTTCACCGGCAAGTGAATGTTATCCACATTCGACTGGGAACCCTAGCTGCAGAGAACTCAATCAGTAAACGTGTAAACTTACTTCATAATTCGTTCGGCATGTCAGGCAAAATAGCAGGAAATGGGTTTAAAGAAACTTGTCTGTAGATATTTGATAACAACGTACTTTCTTCTTTAATAAGCAATCAATACAGCACTGCTATCACAAAAACAAATTAATTAAATTACAGTGGCGTAAACCAGTTGAATGACATTTTCTGAAACTTTGATCTTCCTCCAGCAGTCTTATGTATCATTTATTCTTGTTGGGGATTTATATCGAGGCTGTTCCTTAACATTCTATCGTTCAGAATGGGCTGTTAAATTCAGGCATCGTCGTATTTCTTCTGCATCTGAAATACGTATGTGACTCCCAAGATCTACAGTAGTAAGTGAAAAACCAAAATACGGATAATTTGCGTTCAAAGGAGCATGGACAAGGACTGCAATAAGTAGGAAGTGAGGAACAGAACCAATCCCTACATTCATCAAAACTGGTTTAGGAAAGCCATTGACAAACTGACTCTGTGAAGGTTTAAATGGCTCTGAGCACTATAGGACTTAACATCTAAGGTCATCAGTCCCTAGAACTTAGAACTACTTAAACCTAACTACCCTAAAGACATCACACACATCCATGGCCGAGGCAAGATTCGAACCTGCGACAGTAGCAGTCGCGCGGTTCCGGACTGAGGCGCCTAGAAACCGCTCTGCCACAACGGCCGGCCTCTGTGAAGGAGGACAAGACTTTGCCCACTTCTATGGATTGTGTGTCCACTTTATGAGCCACTTCATTGAGCTCTTCTGTTACACGCATGACGAAAAACTTTAGACCTTATCGGAAACCAAGGTTTGCTCTACACTTGTTAGTCCCCAACTTTTACTTGGTGTCACTGACCTCATTACCTGCGACCTTCCACTAACGTGGGTAATATCTTGGGTTTCTGCATCAGCACTGAGTAAAACCAAATAAACAGAAAGTTAACGCTGTCACCTGTCTTCTGATAGTTCATATTTTACCCAAATCACTATTTACTGCCGAAATACGTCATATTTTTTTCTGTTTTTGGATTCCGTAAGTCACCTGTCCCGCCCTCCACTAAGGCAGACAGCCAATTCCCGTAGCAGTAGGGCAGCAGGTCTGGCGGCGAGCCCGCTAATCAATATTCGGTTGCACCGGCCGGCGCTGCGGCGTGCTTTGTTTCCATGACAACGAAGGGAGGTGATCGACTCTTCCGGGATCTAGGAACGGATGTCGGGCACAGTAGACACCCTCAGGAATGTCCTTCAGGACTGCTGGCCGACTGCCCTCCCTCGGAGGCTCGTTTTATTCGGTTTCCGTAGCCAGAGTTACCTCATTGTCACCCAGTTACGCTACGCACGCTGCCAACGTTGCGTCTCCCCTTCTTCGTCGACGGACCCGCCCGGCCATAAAACCGCTGCACTCACGTCGTGGCCGGACACTATAGCCCTCTGTCCGTGCAGCACTGCGTAACCCTCCCCGGGGCTCAGAACTGGCAGTTTGAATTGTGTAACCGCTGTCCAACAACACCAGATATGCGGCTCTGGATAGCAGTTCTCTCCGGAGCAACCTTGTTCAACGTGGCCCTGAGTACAGCCATTCCGACAGCTCCGGTGGAAGCTGCCGTTGTGAAAATAGATCCGCCAGGAGAATTCATTTCAGAAAGCGGACAGAATGAGAATGAGTTAGCCACTGGCAATGAAATGGATAGCTTGGCTAGTGCAGCAGTTGGTGGGCGTTCCTCTGGAGATGCAAACGACTGTGGAGGCGACCTGGACTGTGAAGAAGGGAAGCTTGTAGCTATGGTAGACAAGGCTGATTCCAAAGAGAGTATACCGGTCATTCCAGGGCTGGTGACATTGGATAAGAAGGTAGCAGATAAGGACGACGACGACAGTAACATAGCGCCAGAAGAAGGTTCACAGGACATTGAAGTACGACTGGACAGGTACTTGCGATCACACGCCCTCAGTCTGCACGTCTGGGGAACCAAGTTCCAGATGGACCTGGCGAGATTCTCTCCAAGGAGCCGAGATGTAGCCGAAGGTGAGACTTCTTATACTTCTCTCTATATATAACTAGATAACGTAGCTCCAAAAATCGTTCAGTTTCTTTTTTCTTTTATGATATGTAGGCTGTACTGCTGGTAACTACACTTCTTTGTCAGTTCTGTCAGAAATGACATATAGGGCTTTGATTGCCGAAGAAATGTAAATTTATTAAGTACATTTATTGTCGCCTACGGCAGTTTTGTTTCTTGTAAACATGTGATCAATATAGGAACACATCAGACTTTCATAATTATTTTGGTGTAATATTTCTGTTCCGTCAGTCTAATTTCGTCTTCTTTCCCGTCCTTCCGTAATGTCTTCATTCTTTCTTAACGTTCATCAGGAACTAATGTCGTCCACATATTTCACTGACGGACATTTTGCCCTTTGGTATGAAACTCCCCCCTTCCCTTGTATTAAGCTTTTTAGGGAAAGTTAGGCCTTATCTGTCGGCTGGGAATTTAACCGTCGTCCTCCAAAAAGTAAAATTAAAAATACACAGATTTGGAAGAACACAGAGAACGCAATAAATTCGTTGCTTCTCGTGGTAGTTGTTAGATATGGTTATGTAATCTTTGTAACTTCTCATTTACCTCTTTATTAGGTAACTGGTGAAGTCTAGAAACACGTGAAAGTATTCTCTCTCGGACACACATTGCTCTGATTTCTGTCTAAATGTTTGGGAATAATTCTGTGAATAAATCTGGTTGTTATTAGGTATTCAAGAGGAAATTCTTTTGTTCACATGTTACCTTGAAGGGTGCGTAACAAATTACGTTATCTCTACTTTGGTGGCTATTGACATAGTCTACAATATTTATACCACAGTTCACTCCAACAAAGAAATACTTTGCTAGCGTATCCAATTTCATGATACTGGTTCTTTAATATTATCCACTGACATTAATACCCTAGCTGCATATTAAAATCTTTGTAAAGCGAAGGATAAAAGAACTATTTCCGCACATGACCTCAGTTATTTCAAAGACTGTAATTGGAATTTAGGCCAGAATAGGTAGCTGCACTACTTCCCTGATGCCTGTTTACATTCATTGACTTACTTCTTTGCCATCCAAACTCATAGAGTTGTTCATAAGTTTACGTAATATTATTGGAAAACTGTGATCTTTATTGTCATAAAATTATTTAAGAAGAGTCTTGTTCGCAGCCGATGTTAACTTCTGACCGGTTTCGGCCTTTGAATTACGGGCCATCATCAGAGCTTGTACCATCTGGATGACGGCGATGGCACCTCATCAGTTACAGCGACTGAGGCCTCCACAGCGGGTCAGGCGCCATAGCCTTCATCCAGATAATGCAAACTCTGATGATGGCCCGTAATTCAAAGGCCGAAACCGGTCAGAAGTTAACATCGGCAATGATCAAGACTATTTTTAAATAATTTTATCACTGATTTGTTCTCATCTTTATTGGACGAATTCCGTGGAGATATTCTGCTCAGATTATGATCGTTCTAAATGTAGACATCAATAACCTCATTTCTAATTCACTAATCATTTTAAAAGTCCTTCTTTTTGTCTTAAATCTTTTTGTATGATTTTTCTTCCATATCTGAGTTGAATTTTTCTTTGCTTGATGCTAAAACTGATAGAAAGTTTAGCAAATGAATAGCATAAGATCTGGAATATGAACACTAACAGTACGTTCCCTGGTTTGATTAGTGCAGCTTATTTTATTACATGTTCTCGCTGAATACTGCCTAATACACCCCACTAGCCATTGTGGAATCTGCTCTTTAAGCACATATTGCACGTACGAACCAGTGAACGGTTTCTTACGTTGCAGTTGTTTGTTGTACTTTTCCTGTATATTGACCACTAAGCACAATTACAACTGAGCGTTTATCCACCAGGTAAATTACTCATTCGCAAATGTGGATCTTTTCTCGCTAGTGTGCTGTATAACATGGACTTCAGCACTCGTGTTTTACTATCTATTTTATCTCGGATGTGTTTCATTTCAATCACACGGAACAAGGGACTATGCTTTTTTCAGTAATTTGATGAAAACGTAGTTCAGTTCTTCAGGAATTGCAGTGTCTGAAAGCGACCGGTATTCCTCATTCTAATGTGATCTTCCAGTCTCGCGGAATGACGTATACGGCAGACACGGAGAGCGCAAAGATTTCTTCCGTTTTTCTGTGGACACGCACTTCAACAAGTTTTCGAAAAAAGAAATATGAGAGGAAGGACGAAGCGGTACGATATCCTCGACAATTTGAAACAGTTATAATCACGGAAATACCACAAAATGTGGAAAACATTTCCCATGCACCGACGATATTTCTTCTCACGAAAAATCCGTTGTCAGCAAGTCAGAAAATAATAATGCAAAATTGTCATTCTTCTAGCTGCTTCTGCATTATTCAATAATTTTAACTGATCTAAAACTGTGACGAAACCAAAAGAATTTCGAAAGCAATTCCCCCTTTTCGTGTTCATGTTCTAATTTATTGTGTGAAGTCGTACTGCGCTCTTTCAAGCACGCTCTAGCACTATCAGATAATTTCACGAATTCCATAAATATACTTCTTGTGTGCCTCTTATTGTTAATATTAGTTGCATAAAACAGTTTCTACGTATTAGCACAGAAAAATTCAAAATTATCTAGCCATGAAAAATGTTAACAACTGATCACTTCCTCAGTTCCTTTAGATATATCTACAAGATTGCTTTGCATTTTAGTTCTATGCTTAACTTCAAAAATTTTTCCAAAACAAGTGTTCATCTTTCTCGTAACGTTGAGATTGGCGTCATTACAGACGGCTCCTGAATTCATAATGAGGAGGAGGGAGGAAGTAATGATCCAGTGCTTTGTTTGAAGGAACTGTCCGGGTATTCGGCTCAAGTTGAGTGTATGTGCTTTATGGCTCATCCCAGTCATTATTTAGAATGAGACGCCTTAGGGCAGCACAACAGAATGCGCAACATTAAAATAATACTGTGCGATTCGAGCAGCCAGCTTTGCACTGCAGAAGGATGCCATCTCTATGATGTTGGAATTTAGATAGGAAGTCATTCTCGGAGACAGAAACCCAAGTTCGCCAAGCTGGTTTCGTTTATATTTCTACATCTACATACATGTCCGCCCCCGGTATCTGAGTGGTCAGCACGACAGAATGTCAGTCCTAAGGGCCCGGGTTCTATTCCCGGCTGGGTCGGAGATTTTCTCCGCTCAGGGACTGGGTGTTGTGTTGTCCTCATTATCATCATCATTACATCCCCATTGACGTGTAAATCGCCAAAGTGGCGTCAAACAGAAAGACTTGCACCCGGCGAACGGTCTACCCGACGGGAGGCCATAGTAACACGACATTTACATTCATCTACATACACACCGCGGGCCGCGGTGGTCGAGCGGTTCTACGCGCTTCAGTCTGGAACCGCGCGACCGCTACGGTCGCAGGTTCGAATCCTGCCTCGGGCATGGATGTGTGTGATGTCCTTAGGTTAGTTAGGTTTAAGTAGTTCTAAGTTCTAGGGGACTGATGACCTCAGATGTTAAGTCCCATAGTGCTCAGAGCCATTGGAACCATTTTTGAACATACGTACGCCGCAAGCTACCGTACGATGCGTGGTGAGGGTACCCGTACAACTACTAGTCTTTTCCTCTCCAGTTCCACTCGCAGATAGAGCGAGAGATGAACGGCTGTGTGTATGCCTCTATAAGAGCCCTAATTTCTCGTATCTTGTCTTCGTGGTCCTTGCGCTAAATGATCAGTGGATGGCGGATACGCTAACACTCGAAGTGTTTTAACTGAAGTTTGTTTATTAATAATCGGAGTAAATTCCCTGTATGAATTCGCTATCATTGTGGCTCATTAGTGAATAAAATGGCATAGATCTCTTCGGCTGAGTATCAGTGTTAGAAACCTGTGCCGAATCGAGGGTCAGTTAGATTAGGCATACAAGATTGTAGTTAAAAATAATCTGCGCGCCACTGTAAAGGCGTTCAATCAACTGAAGGTAGATAATAACTTCCTCTTGAATAGATCAAAATCAATTTTATTAGGAACGAGTTCTTCGTCTTTGCACCATGAATTTACTTAAAAGGCCAAGAATTTGTTCTCGCATCGCAGTGCACCGAACTTTACTAACTCCTGATATTGGCATTTGCGTGAATAAAACCGAATTTGTAAAGGTATAAAAGTAATTAGTGTTAGTAACGAAGCATTAAGCACCTAAAGGAGTGCTGAGGGTGTCTTATGAGTTGTGTCTCTGCGAGTCAGAGGCGGGGAGCGGTCGTATATATGCTGATCTTCTGGGAAGGGGCTTTCGACCTGGCGACCAATGGGAACTGGAAACCTGCGGTAGTTCCGTTCTGGTGACGGGCAGCCGTGTCAAGGCCGAGGAGAGAACATGGGCTCGCTCCCGAGGAGAGCGACCGCCCTTCACCTGCCACAGCTAGGCTGCGTGCGCCTGGCAGCTAGGCAAACCACAAGCACGCTAAGGAAGCTGACTCGCATCCTGGCAAGCAGTTAATTATTGGTACTTGATATTTAAGACCATGTTATTGATGTAAGTCTGAAAATTATAGTATCTGCCCGCTCTGGGGGACGTGTACGTGACCACGGAAAGAATGTAACAATTTTAGTCATTCTGTAGATTTGACTTTGTATGAAGTTACAGTTCGCAAAGTCCCTAAACAGCAACGAAATCTCTCTCAAATGCTGAGATAGCGCGCTTGCGCATGTACCTTCTGATTACCATGATGTGCTCCAAAGCCTTCACATTTACTCTATACATCTCCATAGTTTGCTACAAAGTTAATGTATGAGGCACATTCGTTGCTTGCCAGTTTTGGAGATGCGGATACTCATAAATTTGAGAATTTAGGTCCACGCACCACTTACAATTTGTAGAGAATACTTTGTCCAACAGTAGCCATTTAGACGTTATCACGTATACAATGTAGGCTTTCAAATATTGTCACTGCCTTCAGTTGTCGAAGAACAGCGTTCACCGTACGTTTCATATTCAACGACCTGCTTTGTGACCGACAGTGCAGTCCCTGCACAACATCACAGAATCTACTTCCACTAACTGTATGAAAGTTTTCTGCCTTGGAGTGTTTCCGATTTAAGCAAAGCTACGTACCAACTTGAATGAGATGAACGAGCAAGACGCAAGAAGTAAGTAATTTGTGACGTACATCAGCTGGACATCATGACAATAACTCGTTGTGAATCATAAGAGCCATCAAATAATGTAGCGATGTAGGCATGTCACCTCAAATGTAGGGTGTCCCATGGGTAATGGTCAATTTTCATAAGCAAGTCACCTCAGACACAGTGTGTCCCATGAGCAATCGTCAGTTTTCAGGGCTGTGCTCGAACAGTCCTTAGAAACAAAAGATAATGAAGTGGGCAGTTAAATTTAAGTTATTCACAGAAGGTCAATAAAGTAATATAGTTCTAATAATTCCCATACAAAATTTATTTAACACTCAAGAACCCTTTCATTATGAGTGAGTCCATGGAAACATTTAAATCAGATCCCATCTTTCGCAGTTCCTCAAATGCAATGCTCTACCACAAATTAACTATATTAAGTGAGTATGCTACGTTGAACGTTAGGAACGAAGCCTTTCACTTATTTTGTGTTTAGCTATTGCTGAATGCAGTGTTTAAGAAAGGAGGGAATATTACAAGCGCATAACTGAACTTTGTCTAAAATGATTGTATTTAAGACATTTTTCAAAGTATTAAAAAGCTAATTACACCTGTAGGGAGAAAATTTAGAGTTTTTCTGGTCACCGACATCAAGAGTATCAAGAGAAGGTAATAGTGCTTGTAGATAATGGACAGGGAGTGATGTATTTTAAATTATCCCGACTTTCTCCGCCAGTGTCTTACGAATGCAACATCTCTCGAAAATCACACCTGTACGTTAACGCTTGATTATGTTTTTCAATCTGTGTAACAGAGCTTAATATATAAGTTGGACATTACTTCACAATAAGTAGAAATGAGTGACTACAATACTACGTAGCTTCACTCTGATAATTGGTAGCACAATTGTTCGATTTGAAAAGAGCTTTTCATCTAAGCCGTTTCATTTCATTCACGTTCCAAGTAAGAGTTTTCTGGATGCCTAGCCAATCCGATCTGCTTCTCTGACGATGATGAAATGGAGAAAGAAAGCAGCGGTGTTGGCTAGTGCCAGGATGGGGAAAAGTTCATAAGGTGGGGAAAAGAGGGGAAGGGAAGAGTTTAGAGCAAAAAAGAAACGACAAGGAAGGTGCCTGGTTTACTGACACAGTTTCCGCCGCATGCCAGGTGCCGCGTGGAGCCCTCCAAGTAGATGCGCCTCCTTCCTGAAGATCCTGATTTCACTCAGGAGCACAACAGAGGCGCCAGAAGAAAGTCGCTTATGAAGCGGGACGCTGTACAGGGTCGGCAGCGTTTCTCCTGCATAAATACCGACCGCGCGACGGGGATCGGCTTAAAATAAACCCACAGTCAGCTGAACCCACAGCGAGAGCATCAGCGCTGCACCCGGCCGCTGTAAACAGATCCGTACAACAAAGACGACAGCAGCCCATGTAGGCTAATCGCAGCTCCTGCCCCAAAAGTATGGAGAGGTATTATTTACTTTAGGTTCACAATATTTTGTGCAGACTGGTAGCATTAAAGGATATACGGGACTGGAATTTCGTTTACACTCTTGATTCTCACCAAAATTCACTTCGGGAAAGTTTTAATATTAGTAATATATTGTTGAATACCTCTTTACCAAAACTATTTCAAAGCTACGAGTTCCTCCGTAGATGAACAGTTGGCATCGCTGCTTTCAGTGCGGAAATATCCAGGTTTGATTGCTATTATCGTCTCAGATTTTTCCTTAGGTAAGGATTCAGGAACTGGGTCCATTAATTATCGTGAGGATTCGTTTGAATAAAGAAGCAGTGGCTTCGTCGGGATTCATCTACTGGCAGTAACAGCTGAAGCGACTGGAGATTTTCTGATCACATGTCCCATAGATGGCTCCTCATACTGCCTTGTAGACAGCAGTCGCACAGTCGTAACGGGCGTGGTGAGCGGATTTATGTTGACAGTATTCTACTGATACGCATTTGCTGCGTATACAGAATTTTCGTTTATGAGGCCTCCGTACCGCTTGATGATAGCCATGAAACCAGAACGACGGGTCGACGTAACAATTAAATACACTACTGGCCATTGAAATTGCTACACCAAGAACAAATTCAGATGATAAACGGATATTCATTGGACAAATATATTATACTAGAACTGACATGTGATTACATTTTCACGAAACTTGGGTGCATAGATCCTGAGAAATCAGTACCCAGAACAACCACCTCTGGCCGTAATAACGGCCTTGATTCGCCTGGGCATTGAGTCAAATAGAGCTTGGATGGCGTGAACACGTACAGCTGCCCATGCAGCTTCAACACGATACCACAGTTCATCAAGAGTAGTGACTGGCATATTGTGACGAGCCAGTTGCTCGGCCACCATTGACCAGACGTTTTCAGTTGGTGAGAGATCTGGAGAATGTGCTGGCCAGTGCAGCAGTCGAACATTGTCTGTATCCAGAAAGGCCCGTACAGGAGCTGCAACATGCGGTCGTGCATTATCGTGCTGAAATGTAGGGTTTCGCAGGGATCGAATGAAGGGTAGAGTCACGGGTCGTAACACATCTGAAACTTAACGTCCACTGTTAAAAGTGCCGTCAATTCGAAAAAGAGGTGACCGAGACGTGTAACCAGTGGCACCCCATACCATCAAGCCGGGTGATTCGCCAGTATGGCGATGACGAATACACGCTTCCAATGTGAATTCGCGGTGATGTCGCCAAACACGGATGCGACCATCATGATGCTGTAAACAGAACCTGGATTCATCCGAAAAAATGACGTTTTGCCATTCGTGCACCCAGGTTCGTCGTTGAGTACACCATCGCAGGCGCTCCTGTCTGTGATGCAGCGTCAAGGTTAACCGCAGCCATGGTCTCTGAGCTGATAGTGCATGCTGCTGCAAACGTCGTCGAACTGTTCGTGCAGATGGTTGTTGTCTTGCAAACATACCCATCTCTTGACTCGATCCGTTACAGCCATACGGATAAGATGCCTGTCATCTCGACTGCTAGTGATATGTGGCCGTACGGATCCAGCACGGCGTTCCGTATTACCCTCCTGAATCCACCGATTCCATAGTCTGTTAATAGTCATTGGATCTCGACCAACGCGAGCAGCAATGTCGCGATACTATAAACTCCAATCGCGATAGGCTACAATCCGACCTTTATCAAAGTCGGAAACGTGATGGTACGCATTTCTCCTCCTTACACTAGGCATCACAACAATGTTTCACCAGGCAACACCGGTCAACTGCTGTTTGTGTATGAGAAATCGATTGGAAACTTTCCTCATGTCAGCACGTTGTAGGTGTCGCCACCGGAGCCAACCTTGTGCGAATGCTCTGAAAAGCTAATCATTTGCATATCACAACGTCTTCTTCCTGTCGGTTAAATGTCGCGTCTGTAGCACGTCATCTTCGTGGTGTAGCAGTTTTAATGGGCGGTAGTTTAGCGTTTTCTTTCATTTTTCCGGACCGTACATTGTAGCATTATAAGTAGGCGACAGATTTATTGTATTCACTCCTTATTGTGAGAGGCGTTCAACAAGTAATGCAACACATTTTTTCTCGGCCAATTTCAATTTAAAAAATTCGTTTTAGGACATTAGGGAAAATTCCCACTTCTGCACCTATAGTGTCATCAAGTTCCGATATGTGGCGGCGGTATACGTAACCTTCAAACTGGCGTCAGCAACAGAGGTGCATTCCGAGCAGACAACAGTCATTGACTTTCTTTTGGCGGATAACCAGAGCATCGCAGATTTTCATAGACGTTTGCAGAATGTCTACGGAGACCTAGTGAAGCGTCTGTCATCATTGCAACAAGATCGCGCAGACCTGTCCGATCTACCGGGTGCCGGCCGGCCGCGCGCAGATGTGATTCCTGCAGTGATGGAACGTGCGGACACTCTCATTCGAGTCGATTGACGGGTCACAGTCAGACACCTTGTAGCACAGCTGGAGGTGCCTGTTGGTAGTGCTGAGAAAACCCGTCCATCAGTTGGGGTACTCAAAGACATGTGCCCGCGTGTTCCTCGCCGTCTAACATAAGACAATAAAGAACAACGAAGGACCAGCTATGCGGAATTACTTGCGCGTTACGAGGTAGATCGCGACAATTTTATGTTGAACCCATCACAGGCGATGAAACATTGGGTCATCATTTCGAACTGGAAACAAAATTGCAGCCCTTACCCCACATCATCAGTCCTCCAAAGAGAAAGTTCAAAGCGGGACCCTCAGGCGGTAAAGTCATGACTCTGTTTGATGTCCACCCTCACGGTGCACCGATCAACTCTGAAGTCTATCGTGTTACCCTCAGAAAACAGAAGAAACGACTTCAGCGTATTTGTCGCCACAAAAAACTAAACTAATTTCTCCTTCTTCCTGACAACGCAAGGCCTCACGTAAGTCTGCGCATCAGAGACGAGCACACAAAACTTCATTCTTCCTCATCCAGCATCTCGCAACTTCTGACTTCCAAAGAGATGGAGGCTTCTTCTTTGGCCCAACGAAGGATACACTCCGCGGGAAGCAGCACGTGGATGATGGATACGTTGTCTCCGACGTCGACCAGTAGAGCGGTACCATGCTGGCATACAGACCCTCCCAGTAAAGTGGCGTAAAGCCGTCGCATTGAACGGACATTATGTGGAAAAATAGGGTTTTTAAGCCTAAGGAGTGGAGAAAAATATGCTTTATTGGATACCTGAATAAAACTAACCTGCTATCAGAAAAAAAGTGTTGAATTACTTATCGAACGTCCCCCGCAGATCAAGAGGCTGTCGCAACCAACCGCTTTGCAGAACGTATATTCCAATATCAGCTAATTGACAAATGATCCCACGCCTATGTACAGGAAAACGTAGTAAGAAATTATGATTCAGCTGCGGATTCTCCTTACAGATGCAACCTACCGAAAGCGAGAAATAAATAGCTACAGAACAGTTATATCCACTGTAAGCTTTCAACTTTGGATCTTCGGCCAACGTTTGTTTAATGATTTTCTGACCTTTCTCGAGGACTAGTGACTAACAGTATCAAGGTAATGACAGATAAATCTTTGATATATGGAGATGGTATCTGTTCTTCCGGACATGTCCGAAAAAGAACAGATACCATCTCCATATAGTTAAGGCTAACCGGTCATTGACCTTCTTCTTCTGTGCGGATGGACACGCATTCCCCGAACTCTTACGGGACTCGGTAAGATTGTCTGCTGCGAGTAATGAGTGTAGTGAGCAGGGGTAGTACGAATGTAGTGCGTGGACATTAAGTTGGGAATGCCGGCCGATGTGGCCGAGCGGTTCTAGGCGCTTCAGTCTGGAACCGTGCGACCGCTACGGTCGCAGGTTCGAATCCTGCCTCGGGTATGGATGTGTGTAAGTTCTACCGGAGTGATGACCTCAGATGTTAAGTCCCATAGTGGTCAGAGCCATTTGAACCATTTTTAAAGTTGGTAATGTGGGTCTCACGGGGAGCGTGAAAGGGGTTATTCCCTGCAGTCACACCATCCTTGTGCCCTCAGAGGCTCAGATGGATAGAGCGTCTGCCATGTAAGCAGGATATCCCGAGTTCGAGTCCCGGTAAGGGCACACATTTTCAACTGTCCCCGTTGATTTATATCAATGCCTGTCGACAGCTTAGGATATTGATTTAATTATCAAATCTTTGATAATGCCAATCCATCTACTCGTCCTGGCGGAACGTCAGAGAAATCAGTAAACAAACGTTAGCCGAAGATCCCGAGACAGACAATACGTCAGCAAGTGGCCATGAGACCCTCAATAATTTTGTATTCAAATATACATTTTTATTCTCTTTAATGAGTTGTTATCAGTAAAAGCATCTCAACTTTTACATTGTACATAATTTCCAATAGATATTTTTCTCGTTAAGAGGGAGAGTATTGATTGATATTTTTGCTGAACGTTTCAGCAAATGAAATACGTTTTCTGTTCTTTGTTTTACGTTGATAACCATTTACAGAATGAGCAGTCTGACCTATCAGTCTTTTATTTCAACTCCCCTCCCGCTTCAGGTGTTGAAGCAAGACGGGAGACACACTAAAATGTTGCAGTGTAATTGTGCTGGTACAGACTATCTGTTCGGTGTTTCTCTCTTGTGCCTTTAGGACTTTACTTGACAGTTTTAGAGATTTTCACTTCCTTCAGACCTAGAACACTTCACGAAATGTCCATAAATTAATGTTTTCATATATAGCAATACGAAGACTATTACGAAAAACTATTAAGCTCTTATTTTCAAAACGCTACAAATAGCTGTCGGTAAAGTAAACGGTACTTATATTGGCCGTGTATTCGTAAGGGAGAGTATAATTTCCAGGCCCTCTTCCAAAGACTTTAAATTCTTTCACTACGGTTTAGATTGAATAGAAGTTAGACTTTTTATTCCCTCACCAATGTGTCTGGAAAGACTACTGTATTAGAGATATAAGCGATTGAGTCTCTACATTTAACTTAGCGCAGCCTTTAAAATTTTCCTTACCTTCCAGATAAATACCGTTTTCTACACCTTAGTGTCCAGACACATTAATACAACCACCTGCCAAAAGGCTGAATAACCATCTTTTAAAGCGCTGACCATTGCGATACGTGCACAAAGAAACTCAATGAGATTCTCTGAGGAACCGAAAGGTACGTGGAGCCAGTTGAGGATCCTCGGTGCAAACGGCCCGATGAGATGGCCCTACAGTTTCTTGATTAGGTCAAAATAGGGGAGTTTGATGGCCAGGGGAGTACGGTAAATTCATCCTGCTGCTCTTAGAAATGGTCCAAATGGCTCTGAGCACTATGGAACTTAACTGCTGAGGTGATCAGTCCCCTAGAACGCGTTTTATGTACTACTAGTGGATGGTTATTGCACGCTCACGTCAAACATAGGCGAAAATGTGACTGAACGAGATGTAACGTATGCGTGAATGTACCATACGCGGTGTGGTTAACGTCTCACATATATCTGTTGATCCATCTGATGACTCATTAATACTGATAGAAGCATGTGCTATTTCCCATAGCGTCAGAGGGCAGCGACTATAGTAATCTCAGTCTTCGATAGTGACTCTCTTTCGTTCGTAGCGTAACGCATTCCGATTGTCAATACCGTCCATCTGAACGCGATATGGGAAACGTGAAAGCTGATATCGAGACGGATGAGGATTACATCTAATGTGTCGTTAGGACACATTATTCACACTCGAGGAAGCAGGGTTCACATGTACCATTGGCCATTCTAGATATTGATTTTCATTCGCTTCCCTACATAGATTATGGCTGGTACCGAAATGGTTTATTTGCAAATGATTCTATCGATATCCTACCCCATCATTCTTTTTTTTTTATTTGTCCAGCATCGGTGCAGCGTCGGCATGGCTGTTAACGGATTTGGCATGGTTAATTTAAGGGGTGGTCGGAAGCCCTCTGTCTCGCCACCCTGTTCCTTCCTGAGATGGAATATGTGTATCCCAATCGTCTGCGAACCGTGTTATCCACGTGCAAGTGAGTGAAAGTTTTCTGTTTTCGAATCACGTAACTGTGGTGGGTCTTGGGTAGCAGTCCGGTATCTACCTTCTGAGATCAGGCAAATCACATCCAATCCGACCATCGTCATTAATTCGCCGGACGGTTTCGATCCTGAGTCGGTAAATCTCCCCGTCCTAGAAGCGAAGCTCTAACACGCATAAAAGACATATCAAATAATCTGTGAACAGAGGATGAGGTTAAAAGCACTCCACCATTACATGTTGGACGACTGGCGCTCAGCACAGTCTTATACGAATCAGTGTGTCGAAAGGGTGAGTCGAATATAATAGGTTTATGCCCTTGATGAGTCACCAAAGCGCCAGATGACCTCGCAGATGATTTGCTGAAAACTTATCTAAGCATGGGGCAAGTTGTATCCTGTGCGGAAATTACTGTCCCCCATTTTCTCTGAGAAAAACTCACAAAATTCTTAACAACGAAAGATTTATGATTTGGGACTACTTAGAAAATCTTACTGCATCAAGGCAGTTCGAGTAATCGCTGAGATGTATTAAGGTGAAAATGTTAGTGATGAACGTATATAGAAGCGTGAAATGTGTTGACGCCCCACGATAACCTCTATATGGTAAACCTACGTTGTAATAAGTATCAATGAATGTGTTAAAGATCTCAGAATGTAAAATTTTATCGCATAGAAACATTGAGTGTGATTATTAATGCAAATGGACATGTTGCACAAACAATCACACCAATCTTGGTTTTATAGAAGTCTCTAATCATGTTAAATTACGCCCTATGAAGAGATGTAGTGATATTATATTTTGTGGACTGAGAAGATTGAAAATTATTCTGAGGGTTACTATGGCGCATATAAGATTTGAAAAGTCAAGTAATCACAATTTGGTGACGTAGATTTACGAAACCCACCTACAATTTCTTCGACCTTTGTCATGAGAACAGACTAGTTTGCTGTCCTTGACTTGTAAAACAAATCAAAAGAAATATTATCATTTACAGTTCAAACATGCTACGGGTACCGATTCGACAAGCAACACTTTTTTTGTTATTTCATATGCAGCACAGCGTAAAATAGTGCAAAGTAAATTTCAGTTTTAGGCACAAGGGTAAAAAAAAATTAAATCATTCCAACAATCAACGTACGTATTATTGCTGTAACACTCATTTTTTACAAAATGGAAACGTTCCGCAGACACTTGTTGAGAATGCCAGTTATCTATCTAATAGTAAACTTACATTCCACTGCGATTACATGACTCATTCCATCGCTTTTAATATCTGTTTGTTTGTCTTTTCCGATTGACTGTTAAGTTGTTGATCATAGACAGTGTTGTTTCATCCATCCTTTCTATCGTACTTTAGTTACTGAGATGCTTTTTGGTAACGTTTTCATTTTTTTAGATTTTTAGTTGTTCTCTCATGTGGGCGTTTAAGATGTGACCTACATGTTTTATAAGCTTTTTCCAGAATAGTTTCGCTTTCGTAGTTCTGAAATGTTTTGTTATTCGTTTTCAATAAGTGATACAATTAGCATTTTCCTTGAATATTTACATACGGCTTAGGTTTCCCTGCAGATGTATTACTGCTGCAATCATTGCTTACCAATAACCGCATGTGATGAGTACGCCTTAACGCGAAAGAGACTTTCAAAATTTAAATATATGTTCTGTTTCTTCTATGTTTTATCAGTTTCCAACATTCATAAATTTCTTATTTTCTTCATACCACAGTCCATTTCTCCTATCTCAATACCCGTACGTATTTGAGGTATTAATCTCTCCAACATTTTCGATACATACATCTTTGATCCACATCCATAACTTTCAACATTTGGACTGTAAAACATATTCTAAAAAATGTTCAAATGTGTGTGAAATCTTATGGGACTTAACTGCTAAGGTCATCAGTCCCTAAGCTTACACACTACTTAACATAAATTATCCTAAGGACATACACACACACACACACACACACCCATGCCCGAGGGAGGACTCGAACCTCCGCCGGGACCAGCCACACAGTCCATGACTGCAACGCCTCAGACAGCTCAGCTAATCCCGCGTGCAAAAACGTGTTCTCTCACCTCTGCATTGTATTCACTTATATTTTACAAGTATTTCAGTACATTTTATTGACTTATTCCACATCCGTAAGTATTCTCCGGAAGCCAATAAATAGAGAATGTTGACGGGTGCTTATCCTTATTTCTCTTTCTTTCGTGTTGCACCAGTTCGTGAAGCGCATGAAGAACACTGACAACTTCCTAACGCACTACTACGACTTATTCATAGTTCTTCTTTTGTTTCCTACTGTTTAAACAATGATAGTGAAACAATTCTTCGAGGAGCCACAGCTATTGATTCTCTACACTAGTCTAACAGCGGCGAGTTAGAATCAAATTTCCTTTCTCCTAATTCCTCCCATGTAATAATTATGAGCAGTTTCGTAGAACTGCTGTAATGGCTGAACAGGCTGTTGCAACTTTAGCAGTATACTTGAGGACTCATCCGATCTCCTTCAATTTAGTCCTACGTGGTTAGGATCTCAGGAGTACTGATCACGAGTAGGTAGCACAAGTTTCTAATATGTGGTCTTTCTTGCTAATCCATTTTGTGTTCCCAGAATTTCGTAAATTATCAGATATCGTCTTTCATCCATCTACCTCTGTGCCTCTACTGATCACAAGGGCGGAGGTAAGTCAACAGTTGCAATAATACTTTTGAAAGCGTGAATGGCAGATCTCTGAGAAAGTTAGAATATTACTATAAAGTGTGTGGTTCAGCGTTGTATCATGATGCGGTTGTAATGTATTATAACACGTCTGTTTAAAAATTCTGGTGGGTAAGAGTGAGACAACCAGCAGGTAGAGTTTCTTTTAGTTTATAAATGCTGCAATGTTATCGCTAATAGATATTAATGGCTTCTGTGTGCATCTCCCGTGCTCGATGGTATGGAAACTCATTGGAACCCCATTAATAGTAACCAAATTTGAAAGATTACGACGTCTTTATAAAAACCTTAATGCAAATTCAAAAAATTTTGGGTAAGTTTCATACTGAATTTTATATAATCCAGGATAACGCGAATTCGACTCGTACAACCTACAAGTAGGCATGACAGAACTTTCGTGAGTGCGGCATGTACAACTAACGCTGATTCCGTTTTACCCTAAGGTGTACTGTATCGTGTCCAGTGGGCTCGATTTGTGAAGGACGAATGTGTTTGCCGTCAAAACTACTAAGCAGCGAACTGTAGTTAACTTGAAAATTATTAATTTGCCACTACAAGCTTCGTCTCAGGATCCGCATCAGAGCGTCTTATCTTACCAAAGATAGCAAGAGTCCGCACTGCGAAGCGTATAGGTACTTCGGTTCTTATACAAATTTCCCAGGAGAATGGGATTAGGCGCTATGGACCACCTCGTATCACCATGAATGAATCATGCCACGTGCCTATACTGGAAAACAAAGGAAAAATTTGCGAAAGAAAAATCCGAGAATAATAATGCTATAATAGTTTGAGAATAAATAAGAAATAAGTTGTAGTTCGACAGCAGGCCGCGGTGGCCAAGCGGTTCTAGGCGCTTCAGTCCGAAACCGCGCGACTGCTACGGTCGCAGGCTCGAATCCTGCCTCGGGCATGGATGTGTGTGATGTCCTTAGGTTAGGTAGGTTTCAGTTGTTCTAAGTTATAGGAGACTGATGACCTCAGATGTTAAGTCCCTTAGTGCTCAGAGCCATTTGAACCATTTTGTAGTTCCACATGGGCAGTAAAACTCACTAATACAACTGCAGCACAAATACATAAATGACTTAACTCTCTGATAATGTTATACTGAAAGGTACAAAATGTTTCCAATTGCTACACAATGTTGTTGTGAGTTTGGAGTGTACACATCGAATAAATACAAGTTCACGAAATCCAGCTCAGTACATTCGTACCTATTCTACATGCGCCAGTGTTTAGTTGTCACCATTCGTTTTTCACCTAGGGACCCGAAGATGACGCTAATGAGACATCGAAACTGTTTACTAGAATAATAAAATATTTTGGAAGAATTATGGCTATTGATTTTCTTTTTCTACGACTAAATGAAGTTCATGTTTAACATCAGGTTGACGGAGACACACAACATTATTGACTAAACGTATCCAATACTCACATGTAGATATAAAATGAAATAACGTAAATCCTAGATGAGGGTATCTGGGTGGGATTTTGAACACCACTCCTCACGCAGAATACAAGGTGAATGTCGTAACTAACCAAGTCCAGACTTCGAAAAAGGGCGTGTCTAAAAATCGTCAAGAACAGCCATAAAGATAATTATTTATATAGTACCGGCTTCAGTCTTCTAATTACCTTCGAAAAGTAAAACTGAAATCTGTCCGAACAATACTCGGAAGGCCCAACGGTACAGAGCTACCGCCGTGTCATCCTCAGTCGATAGGAGCCACTGCAGGAGGGCCATATGGTGATAACTCTGCTTTCTCGGTCCTTGTCAATTTTAGCGACCGAAGCTCCTCAGTTGGCCTCACAAGGGCTGACTGCACCCCGCTAGCCACCAGCAATCGGCACACCCCGACCGTCAACCATCCAAGACACGCCGGATAGTGGCTAACTTCGGTGATCTGAAGGGAACTGGTGTTACCACTGCGGCAAGACCATTGGCTCTTATCTTCTTCAGCTGTTACAAAACTAGTGA